>NC_139627.1:61779360-62416860 GCF_964638095.1 Poromitra crassiceps
CGCATTGACTCAGTGCGGTATTCAGCCTCTCTGGTGTCAAGTCTGATTTTGGAAAAAAAAAAAAATCCAAAATCAGACAGAGTGTTGAGACCAGAGAGGCTAAGACCGCATTGACTCAGTGCGGTCTTAGCCTCTCTGGTCTCAACACTCTGTCTGATTTTGGATTTTTTTTTTTTTTTTTTCCAAAATCAGACTTGACACCAGAGAGGCTGAATACCGCACTGAGTCAATGCGGTCTTAGCCTCTCTGGTCTCAACACTCTGTCTGATTTTGGATTTTTTTTTTTTTTTTTTCCAAAATCAGACTTGACACCAGAGAGGCTGAATACCGCACTGAGTCAATGCGGTCTTAGCCTCTCTGGAGAAAAAAAAAAAATCCAAAATCAGACAGAGTGTTGAGACCAGAGAGGCTAAGACCGCATTGAGTGCGGTCTTAGCCTCTCTGGTCTCAACACTCTGTCTGATTTTGGATTTTTTTTTTTTTTTTTTCCAAAATCAGACTTGACACCAGAGAGGCTGAATACCGCACTGAGTCAATGCGGTCTTAGCCTCTCTGGTCTCAACACTCTGTCTGATTTTGGATTTTTTTTTTTTTTCCCCAAAATCAGACTTGACACCAGAGAGGCTGAATACCGCACTGAGTCAATGCGGTCTTAGCCTCTCTGGTTTCAACACTCTGTCTGATTTTGGATTTTTTTTTTCCAAAATCAGACTTGACACCAGAGAGGCTGAATACCGCACTGAGTCAATGCGGTCTTAGCCTCTCTGGTCTCAACACTCTGTGTGATTTTGGATTTTTTTTTTTTTTTCCCCAAAATCAGACTTGACACCAGAGAGGCTGAATACCGCACTGAGTCAATGCGGTCTTAGCCTCTCTGGTCTCAACACTCTGTCTGATTTTGGATTTTTTTTTTTTTTTTTTTTCAAAATCAGACTTGACACCAGAGAGGCTGAATACCGCACTGAGTCAATGCGGTCTTAGCCTCTCTGGTGTCAACAGTCTGTCTGATTTTGGATTTTTTTTTTTTTTTTCCAAAATCAGACTTGACACCAGAGAGGCTGAATACCGCACTGAGTCAATGCGGTCTTAGCCTCTCTGGTCTCAACACTCTGTCTGATTTTGGATTTTTTTTTTTTTTTTTTTTCCAAAATCAGACTTGACACCAGAGAGGCTGAATACCACACTGATCAGACAGAGTGTTGACACCAGAGAGGCTAAGACCGCATTGACTCAGTGCGGTATTCAGCCTCTCTGGTGTCAAGTCTGATTTTGGAAAAAAAAAAAAAAAAATCCAAAATCAGACAGAGTGTTGACACCAGAGAGGCTAAGACCGCATTGACTCAGTGTGGTATTCAGCCTCTCTGGTGTCAAGTCTGATTTTGGAAAAAAAAAAAAAAAAATCCAAAATCAGACAGACTGTTGACACCAGAGAGGCTAAGACCGCATTGACTCAGTGCGGTATTCAGCCTCTCTGGTGTCAAGTCTGATTTTGAAAAAAAAAAAAAAAAAAATCCAAAATCAGACAGAGTGTTGAGACCAGAGAGGCTAAGACCGCATTGACTCAGTGCGGTATTCAGCCTCTCTGGTGTCAAGTCTGATTTTGGGAAAAAAAAAAAAAAAATCCAAAATCAGACAGAGTGTTGACACCAGAGAGGCTAAGACCGCATTGACTCAGTGCGGTATTCAGCCTCTCTGGTGTCAAGTCTGATTTTGAAAAAAAAAAAAAAAAAATCCAAAATCAGACAGAGTGTTGAGACCAGAGAGGCTAAGACCGCATTGACTCAGTGCGGTATTCGGCCTCTCTGGTGTCAAGTCTGATTTTGAAAAAAAAAAAAAAAAATCCAAAATCAGACAGAGTGTTGAGACCAGAGAGGCTAAGACTGCATTGACTCAGTGCGGTATTCAGCCTCTCTGGTGTCAACTCTGATTTTGGAAAAAAAAATCCAAAATCAGACAGAGTGTTGAGACCAGAGAGGCTAAGACCGCATTGACTCAGTGCGGTATTCAGCCTCTCTGGTGTCAAGTCTGATTTTGGGAAAAAAAAAAAAAAAAAATCCAAAATCAGACAGAGTGTTGACACCAGAGAGGCTGAATACCGCACTGAGTCAATGCGGTCTTAGCCTCTCTGGTCTCAACACTCTGTCTGATTTTGGATTTTTTTTTTTTTCTCCAGAGAGGCTAAGACCGCATTGACTCAGTGCGGTATTTTGTACTCAGTGCGGTACTGAGTCAATACCGCACTGAGTCAATGCGGTCTTAGCCTCTCTGGTGTCAACTAAGACCGCATTGACTCAGTGCGGTATTCAGCCTCTCTGGTGTCAAGTCTGATTTTGGAAAAAAAAAAAAAAAAAAAAAAAATCCAAAATCAGACAGAGTGTTGAGACCAGAGAGGCTAAGACCGCATTGACTCAGTGCGGTCTTAGCCTCTCTGGTCTCAACACTCTGTCTGATTTTGGATTTTTTTTTTTTTTTTCCAAAATCAGACTTGACACCAGAGAGGCTGAATACCGCACTGAGTCAATGCGGTCTTAGCCTCTCTGGTGTCAACACTCTTCTGATTTTGGATTTTTTTTTTTTTTTTTTTTTTCAAAATGAGACTTGACACCAGAGAGGCTGAATACCGCACTGAGTCAATGCGGTCTTAGCCTCTCTGGTCTCAACACTCTGTCTGATTTTGGATTTTTTTTTTTTTTTTTTCAAAATCAGACTTGACACCAGAGAGGCTGAATACCGCACTGAGTCAATGCGGTCTTAGCCTCTCTGGTGTCAACACTCTGTCTGATTTTGGATTTTTTTTTTTTTTTTCCCAAAATCAGACTTGACACCAGAGAGGCTGAATACCGCACTGAGTCAATGCGGTCTTAGCCTCTCTGGTCTCAACACTCTGTCTGATTTTGGATTTTTTTTTTTTTTTTTTTTCAAAATCAGACTTGACACCAGAGAGGCTGAATACCGCACTGAGTCAATGCGGTCTTAGCCTCTCTGGTGTCAACAGTCTGTCTGATTTTGGATTTTTTTTTTTTTTTTCCAAAATCAGACTTGACACCAGAGAGGCTGAATACCACACTGAGTCAATGCGGTCTTAGCCTCTCTGGTGTCAACACTCTGTCTGATTTTGGATTTTTTTTTTTTTTTTTCCAAAATCAGACTTGACACCAGAGAGGCTGAATACCGCACTGAGTCAATGCGGTCTTAGCCTCTCTGGTGTCAACACTCTGTCTGATCAGTGTGGTATTCAGCCTCTCTGGTGTCAAGTCTGATTTTGGAAAAAAAAAAAAAAAAAAAAATCCAAAATCAGACAGAGTGTTGAGACCAGAGAGGCTAAGACCGCATTGACTCAGTGCGGTATTCAGCCTCTCTGGTGTCATGTCTGATTTTGGAAAAAAAAAAAAATCCAAAATCAGACAGAGTGTTGACACCAGAGAGGCTAAGACCGCATTGACTCAGTGCGGTATTCAGCCTCTCTGGTGTCAAGTCTGATTTTGGAAAAAAAAAAAAATCCAAAATCAGACAGAGTGTTGAGACCAGAGAGGCTAAGACCGCATTGACTCAGTGCGGTCTTAGCCTCTCTGGTCTCAACACTCTGTCTGATTTTGGATTTTTTTTTTTTTTTTTTCCAAAATCAGACTTGACACCAGAGAGGCTGAATACCGCACTGAGTCAATGCGGTCTTAGCCTCTCTGGTCTCAACACTCTGTCTGATTTTGGATTTTTTTTTTTTTTTTTTTCCAAAATCAGACTTGACACCAGAGAGGCTGAATACCGCACTGAGTCAATGCGGTCTTAGCCTCTCTGGAGAAAAAAAAAAAAATCCAAAATCAGACAGAGTGTTGAGACCAGAGAGGCTAAGACCGCATTGAGTGCGGTCTTAGCCTCTCTGGTCTCAACACTCTGTCTGATTTTGGATTTTTTTTTTTTTTTTTTCCAAAATCAGACTTGACACCAGAGAGGCTGAATACCGCACTGAGTCAATGCGGTCTTAGCCTCTCTGGTCTCAACACTCTGTCTGATTTTGGATTTTTTTTTTTTTTCCCCAAAATCAGACTTGACACCAGAGAGGCTGAATACCGCACTGAGTCAATGCGGTCTTAGCCTCTCTGGTCTCAACACTCTGTCTGATTTTGGATTTTTTTTTTTTTTTTTCCAAAATCAGACTTGACACCAGAGAGGCTGAATACCGCACTGAGTCAATGTGGTCTTAGCCTCTCTGGTCTCAACACTCTGTCTGATTTTGGATTTTTTTTTTTTTTTTTCAAAATCAGACTTGACACCAGAGAGGCTGAATACCGCACTGAGTCAATGCGGTCTTAGCCTCTCTGGTTTCAACACTCTGTCTGATTTTGGATTTTTTTTTTCCAAAATCAGACTTGACACCAGAGAGGCTGAATACCGCACTGAGTCAATGCGGTCTTAGCCTCTCTGGTCTCAACACTCTGTCTGATTTTGGATTTTTTTTTTTTTTTTTCCAAAATCAGACTTGACACCAGAGAGGCTGAATACCGCACTGAGTCAATGCGGTCTTAGCCTCTCTGGTGTCAACACTCTGTCTGATTTTGGATTTTTTTTCCTTTTTTCCAAAATCAGACTTGACACCAGAGAGGCTGAATACCGCACTGAGTCAATGCGGTCTTAGTTGACACCAGAGAGGCTAAGACCGCATTGACTCAGTGCGGTATTCAGCCTCT
This sequence comes from Poromitra crassiceps, assembly GCF_964638095.1. Classification (NCBI taxonomy): domain Eukaryota; kingdom Metazoa; phylum Chordata; class Actinopteri; order Beryciformes; family Melamphaidae; genus Poromitra; species Poromitra crassiceps. Next base: position 61,784,046 of record NC_139627.1, read on the forward strand.
CTGGTGTCAAGTCTGATTTGGGAAAAAAAAAAAAAAAAAAAAAATCCAAAATCAGACAGAGTGTTGACACCAGAGAGGCTAAGACCGCATTGACTCAGTGCGGTATTCAGCCTCTCTGGTGTCAAGTCTGATTTTGGAAAAAAAAAAAAAAAAATCCAAAATCAGACAGAGTGTTGAGACCAGAGAGGCTAAGACCGCATTGACTCAGTGCGGTATTCAGCCTCTCTGGTGTCAAGTCTGATTTTGGAAAAAAAAAAAAAAAAATCCAAAATCAGACAGAGTGTTGAGACCAGAGAGGCTAAGACCGCATTGACTCAGTGCGGTATTCAGCCTCTCTGGTGTCAAGTCTGATTTTGGAAAAAAAAAAAAAAAAAAAGAAATCCAAAATCAGACAGAGTGTTGACACCAGAGAGGCTAAGACCGCATTGACTCAGTGCGGTATTCAGCCTCTCTGGTGTCAAGTCTGATTTTGAAAAAAAAAAAAAAATCCAAAATCAGACAGAGTGTTGAGACCAGAGAGGCTAAGACTGCATTGACTCAGTGCGGTATTCAGCCTCTCTGGTGTCAACTCTGATTTTGGAAAAAAAAATCCAAAATCAGACAGAGTGTTGAGACCAGAGAGGCTAAGACCGCATTGACTCAGTGCGGTATTCAGCCTCTCTGGTGTCAAGTCTAATTTTGGGAAAAAAAAAAAAAATCCAAAATCAGACAGAGTTGACACCAGAGAGGCTAAGACCGCATTGACTCAGTGCAGTATTCAGCCTCTCTGGTGTCAAGTCTGATTTTGGAAAAGAAAAAAAAAAAAAAAAAAAAAATCCAAAATCAGACAGAGTGTTGACACCAGAGAGGCTGAATACCGCACTGAGTCAATGCGGTCTTAGCCTCTCTGGTCTCAACACTCTGTCTGATTTTGGATTTTTTTTTTCCTCCAGAGAGGCTAAGACCGCATTGACTCAGTGCGGTATTTTGTACTCAGTGCGGTACTGAGTCAATACCGCACTGAGTCAATGCGGTCTTAGCCTCTCTGGTGTCAACTAAGACCGCATTGACTCAGTGCGGTATTCAGCCTCTCTGGTGTCAAGTCTGATTTTGAAAAAAAAAAAAAAAAAATTTTTTAAATCAGACAGAGTGTTGAGACCAGAGAGGCTAAGACCGCATTGACTCAGTGCGGTATTCAGCCTCTCTGGTGTCAAGTCTGATTTTGGAAAAAAAAAAAAAAAATCCAAAATCAGACAGAGTGTTGACACCAGAGAGGCTAAGACCGCATTGACTCAGTGCGGTATTCAGCCTCTCTTGTGTCAAGTCTGATTTTGGAAAAAAAAAAAAAAAATCCAAAATCAGACAGAGTGTTGAGACCAGAGAGGCTAAGACCGCATTGACTCAGTGCGGTATTCAGCCTCTCTTGTGTCAAGTCTGATTTTGGAAAAAAAAATCCAAAATCAGACAGAGTTGACACCAGAGAGGCTAAGACCGCATTGACTCAGTGCAGTATTCAGCCTCTCTGGTGTCAAGTCTGATTTTGGAAAAAAAAAAAAAAAAAAATCCAAAATCAGACAGAGTGTTGACACCAGAGAGGCTGAATACCGCACTGAGTCAATGCGGTCTTAGCCTCTCTGGTCTCAACACTCTGTCTGATTTTGGATTTTTTTTTTTTTTTTTTCCAAAATCAGACTTGACACCAGAGAGGCTGAATACCGCACTGAGTCAATGTGGTCTTAGCCTCTCTGGTCTCAACACTCTGTCTGATTTTGGATTTTTTTTTTTTTTTTTCAAAATCAGACTTGACACCAGAGAGGCTGAATACCGCACTGAGTCAATGCGGTCTTAGCCTCTCTGGTTTCAACACTCTGTCTGATTTTGGATTTTTTTTTTCCAAAATCAGACTTGACACCAGAGAGGCTGAATACCGCACTGAGTCAATGCGGTCTTAGCCTCTCTGGTCTCAACACTCTGTCTGATTTTGGATTTTTTTTCCTTTTTTCCAAAATCAGACTTGACACCAGAGAGGCTGAATACCGCACTGAGTCAATGCGGTCTTAGTTGACACCAGAGAGGCTAAGACCGCATTGACTCAGTGCGGTATTCAGCCTCTCTGGTGTCAAGTCTGATTTGGGAAAAAAAAAAAAAAAAAAAAAAATCCAAAATCAGACAGAGTGTTGACACCAGAGAGGCTAAGACCGCATTGACTCAGTGCGGTATTCAGCCTCTCTGAGTGTCGTCTGATTTTGGAAAAAAAAAAAAAAAAATCCAAAATCAGACAGAGTGTTGACACCAGAGAGGCTGAATACCGCACTGAGTCAATGCGGTCTTAGCCTCTCTGGTCTCAACACTCTGTCTGATTTTGGATTTTTTTTTCCAAAATCAGAGTTGACACCAGAGAGGCTGAATACCGCACTGAGTCAATGTGGTCTTAGCCTCTCTGGTCTCAACACTCTGTCTGATTTTGGATTTTTTTTTTTTTTTTTCAAAATCAGACTTGACACCAGAGAGGCTGAATACCGCACTGAGTCAATGCGGTCTTAGCCTCTCTGGTTTCAACACTCTGTCTGATTTTGGATTTTTTTTTTCCAAAATCAGACTTGACACCAGAGAGGCTGAATACCGCACTGAGTCAATGCGGTCTTAGCCTCTCTGGTCTCAACACTCTGTCTGATTTTGGATTTTTTTTTTTTTTTTTCCAAAATCAGACTTGACACCAGAGAGGCTGAATACCGCACTGAGTCAATGCGGTCTTAGCCTCTCTGGTGTCAACACTCTGTCTGATTTTGGATTTTTTTTCCTTTTTTCCAAAATCAGACTTGACACCAGAGAGGCTGAATACCGCACTGAGTCAATGCGGTCTTAGTTGACACCAGAGAGGCTAAGACCGCATTGACTCAGTGCGGTATTCAGCCTCTCTGGTGTCAAGTCTGATTTGGGAAAAAAAAAAAAAAAAAAAAATCCAAAATCAGACAGAGTGTTGACACCAGAGAGGCTAAGACCGCATTGACTCAGTGCGGTATTCAGCCTCTCTGGTGTCAAGTCTGATTTTGGAAAAAAAAAAAAAAAATCCAAAATCAGACAGAGTGTTGAGACCAGAGAGGCTAAGACCGCATTGACTCAGTGCGGTATTCAGCCTCTCTGGTGTCAAGTCTGATTTTGGAAAAAAAAAAAAAAAAATCCAAAATCAGACAGAGTGTTGAGACCAGAGAGGCTAAGACCGCATTGACTCAGTGCGGTATTCAGCCTCTCTGGTGTCAAGTCTGATTTTGGAAAAAAAAAAAAAAAAAAAAATCCAAAATCAGACAGAGTGTTGACACCAGAGAGGCTAAGACCGCATTGACTCAGTGCGGTATTCAGCCTCTCTGGTGTCAAGTCTGATTTTGAAAAAAAAAAAAAAAAATCCAAAATCAGACAGAGTGTTGAGACCAGAGAGGCTAAGACTGCATTGACTCAGTGCGGTATTCAGCCTCTCTGGTGTCAACTCTGATTTTGGAAAAAAAAATCCAAAATCAGACAGAGTGTTGAGACCAGAGAGGCTAAGACCGCATTGACTCAGTGCGGTATTCAGCCTCTCTGGTGTCAAGTCTGATTTTGGGAAAAAAAAAAAAATCCAAAATCAGACAGAGTTGACACCAGAGAGGCTAAGACCGCATTGACTCAGTGCAGTATTCAGCCTCTCTGGTGTCAAGTCTGATTTTGGAAAAGAAAAAAAAAAAAAAAAAAAAATCCAAAATCAGACAGAGTGTTGACACCAGAGAGGCTGAATACCGCACTGAGTCAATGCGGTCTTAGCCTCTCTGGTCTCAACACTCTGTCTGATTTTGGATTTTTTTTTCCTCCAGAGAGGCTAAGACCGCATTGACTCAGTGCGGTATTTTGTACTCAGTGCGGTACTGAGTCAATACCGCACTGAGTCAATGCGGTCTTAGCCTCTCTGGTGTCAACTAAGACCGCATTGACTCAGTGCGGTATTCAGCCTCTCTGGTGTCAAGTCTGATTTTGAAAAAAAAAAAAAAAAAAATTTTTAAATCAGACAGAGTGTTGAGACCAGAGAGGCTAAGACCGCATTGACTCAGTGCGGTATTCAGCCTCTCTGGTGTCAAGTCTGATTTTGGAAAAAAAAAAAAAAAATCCAAAATCAGACAGAGTGTTGACACCAGAGAGGCTAAGACCGCATTGACTCAGTGCGGTATTCAGCCTCTCTTGTGTCAAGTCTGATTTTGGAAAAAAAAAAAAAAAATCCAAAATCAGACAGAGTGTTGAGACCAGAGAGGCTGAGACCGCATTGACTCAGTGCGGTATTCAGCCTCTCTTGTGTCAAGTCTGATTTTGGAAAAAAAAATCCAAAATCAGACAGAGTTGACACCAGAGAGGCTAAGACCGCATTGACTCAGTGCAGTATTCAGCCTCTCTGGTGTCAAGTCTGATTTTGGAAAAAAAAAAAAAAAAAAAAATCCAAAATCAGACAGAGTGTTGACACCAGAGAGGCTGAATACCGCACTGAGTCAATGCGGTCTTAGCCTCTCTGGTCTCAACACTCTGTCTGATTTTGGATTTTTTTTTTTTTTTCTCCAGAGAGGCTAAGACCGCATTGACTCAGTGCGGTATTTTGTACTCAGTGCGGTACTGAGTCAATACCGCACTGAGTCAATGCGGTCTTAGCCTCTCTGGTGTCAACTAAGACCGCATTGACTCAGTGCGGTATTCAGCCTCTCTGGTGTCAAGTCTGATTTTGGAAAAAAAAAAAAAAAAAAATCCAAAATCAGACAGAGTGTTGAGACCAGAGAGGCTAAGACCGCATTGACTCAGTGCGGTCTTAGCCTCTCTGGTCTCAACACTCTGTCTGATTTTGGATTTTTTTTTTTTTTTCTCCAGAGAGGCTAAGACCGCATTGACTCAGTGCGGTATTTTGTACTCAGTGCGGTACTGAGTCAATACCGCACTGAGTCAATGCGGTCTTAGCCTCTCTGGTGTCAACTAAGACCGCATTGACTCAGTGCGGTATTCAGCCTCTCTGGTGTCAAGTCTGATTTTGGAAAAAAAAAAAAAAAAAAAATCCAAAATCAGACAGAGTGTTGAGACCAGAGAGGCTAAGACCGCATTGACTCAGTGCGGTCTTAGCCTCTCTGGTCTCAACACTCTGTCTGATTTTGGATTTTTTTTTTTTTTTTTTCCAAAATCAGACTTGACACCAGAGAGGCTGAATACCGCACTGAGTCAATGCGGTCTTAGCCTCTCTGGTCTCAACACTCTGTCTGATTTTGGATTTTTTTTTTTTTTTTTTTTCCAAAATCAGACTTGACACCAGAGAGGCTGAATACCACACTGATCAGACAGAGTGTTGACACCAGAGAGGCTAAGACCGCATTGACTCAGTGCGGTATTCAGCCTCTCTGGTGTCAAGTCTGATTTTGGAAAAAAAAAAAAAAAAATCCAAAATCAGACAGAGTGTTGAGACCAGAGAGACTAAGACCGCTTTGACTCAGTGCGGTATTCAGCCTCTCTGGTCTCAAGTCTGATTTTGGAAAAAAAAAAAAAAAATCCAAAATCAGACAGAGTGTTGACACCAGAGAGGCTAAGACCGCATTGACTCAGTGCGGTATTCAGCCTCTCTGGTGTCAAGTCTGATTTTTGAAAAAAAAAAAAATCCAAAATCAGACAGAGTGTTGAGACCAGAGAGGCTAAGACCGCATTGACTCAGTGCGGTATTCAGCCTCTCTGGTGTCAAGTCTGATTTTGGGAAAAAAAAAAAAAAAAAAAATCCAAAATCAGACAGTGTTGAGACCAGAGAGGCTAAGACCGCATTGACTCAGTGCGGTATTGACTCAGTGCGCCACTCAGTGCGCCACTACGCGTTCTACGCCACCCTCCTCCTGTGACAGTACTGCCCCTATCCCAGCATCGCTAGCGTCTGTATCTAGGATAAAGCTCTTTTGGGGGTCGGGGTATGCCAGCACTGGGGCTGTACTCAAGCTGGACTTTAACTGTATGAAGGCCTGCTGGCAGTCATCCCCCCACCTAAATCGCTTTCCCATTTCCGTCAGCCGGTGCAAGGGGCGGGCTATGTCTGCAAACCCCTTTACAAACCGCCGGTAATAAGACGCTAACCCCACAAAGCTTTTTACCTCCGTCTGAGTTCTTGGTACTGGCCACTTCCGCACACTCTCCACTTTAGCAGGGTCTGCCCTGATCCCCTGTGCAGAGATTATATGACCTAGATACTTTACTTGGGTGGAGAAAAGGTTGCATTTGGACGGCTTGACTTTTAAATTAGCGGCACACAGCTTTGACAGAACCTCATCCAAACGAGTGAGATGCTCTGTAAAAGTGCGGCCAAAAACGATAATGTCATCTAAATAGACTAAACATGTGGTCCATTGTAGATCTGCTAATACCAAGTCCATAAGCCTTTGAAACGTGCTAGGCGCGTTACACAAGTCAAAGCTCAGGACATTAAACTCAAACAGTCCCTGTCTAGTGGCAAAGGCTGTTTTGGGCCTGTCCTTAGGATCAACCTCGACCTGCCAGTAACCACTGGCAAGGTCGAGGGTGGAAAACAGGGTGGCATTGGCTAGGCTATCCAGAGCATCGTCAATTCTGGGGAGGGGGTAAGCATCTTTTGCAGTGACATCATTGAGTTTCCTATAATCCACACAGAATCTAAGGGCACCTCCCTTCTTTCGCACTGGCACAATTGGTGCGGCCCAGGGGCTACATGAGGGCCGTATGATCCCATTTCCCTGCATCTGTTTTATATGGTCTGAAACCTCCTGTTGGATATGCAGGGGAACTCTTCGGGGCCCCATCTTAATAGGTCTTGCATCGCCAGTGTCAATTTGGTGTGTTGTAAGATGAGTTCTCCCTAGGTCAGTGTCGCCAGTGCTGAAGACCGAAACATGCCTGTGCAGGAGGTCACGAACAGACTGCACTTGGACAGGAGTGAGGCCCTTCTCGTCCAAACCAAACTCCCTGAGCAAGGAATCACCTGACCAAGCGCATGTGGTGGAAACCCCTTGCCCACTGTACCATCCATAATGGTTATATCAGAGAACAATTTGCCAATTTTCATGCCCTGTTTTAAGGTGAGGGGGTCGTCTGTGACATTAATTACTCTGACAGGCACTAAACCCTGCTTCACAGTGTTTAGATATAGAGGCCAAAGGCTCCATCATACCAGTAGTACATGCCCCGGGGAGCCCTTCAACAGCCCCTGAAATTATAAATTCACTACGGGCGGGCACAATGGTGTCTGTGTGAACAGTCACCACCTGTGGTGTAACTACATCAGGGGCAGAGACTAGTGGAAACTTTTTCCCCAGCAGATGGCAGCATTGTTTACCCATATCAACAACAGCCCCAAATTTGGACAACAAATCGAAACCCAGTAATATGTCTGGTGTTGGAACATCAGCCACCAAAAACTCTGTGACCAGGGCCAAGGACTCAAATTGGCAAATAGTCTGCCACCGCCCCACTACACACATGGGACCCCCATTGGCGGCAGATGCATCACCAGCATACTCCATTAACTCCCCCCCATTAGTCAGTTTCAACCATATTGATTTGGGGATAATGGAGGCGTTAGCCCCCGTGTCTACTAACACATAAGAATCTAACCCACCTATTTTAGCACGGAGATACATGGCAGACTCATTCTGGTTCGACAAGGCCATCTTGACAGCAGAAGGAAAGGGGGCGGGCATAACATATCTGCCTAGTTTCCCGGCAGATAGGGACAGTCTTGCCGCAGATGTCTATTACAGCCGCACTCCCAACACACCTCCCCCCGATTGGGCCCCCAGCTGCTCTGTGTACGGGGAGCTGACGCGCCAGGACGTACAGAAGTAGTGACTGTGGCCCTATCAACAGGTGTTTTAATGGACTGCACAGTGCTCTGTAATGTTTTAACTTCTTGGCGCAGTCCCTCAACTACTCCCAAAAGCAGCTCCATCTGTTTGTCACTTGGGGATTTTTCTATAACCCCATAGCTCAAGTTCTGATGCGAGATTAATTGCAGTCTCTAAAGTGAGGGGCTTGGCGCTACGAAGGTTCACACGCAACTCCCCACTGCCAACATGCTCAATGAAGTGGTCTCTAGCAAAAAGATCGCGAGTATCGGTGTCTGCATTGGGGTATGATTTAATTATCAATCTGCGTAATGCATTACCAAATTCTCGTGCGCTCTCATTGTGCAAGCGCCGCCGGGCGAGAAAACTCGCCCTGTTCCAATCAGCACTGTCACAGGGCTCTAAGCATCTCCCCAATGCGTCTTTCAGCTGTGCATAATCCGCGCGGGACTCTGGAGAGAGACCATTATAGATATCTCGAGCCCGGCCGGCCAATAACAGAGACATACATTTGAGCCTCAAATCCTCATTCCAGTGATTCACCTCCGCAGCTATTTCAAATTGACCTACCCAATCCGACCACTCTCGCCCAATGCCAGTAAAAGTCTCGGGCATAAACACAGGGCGTGCGGTATTCATAGTGGAGGAAGGGTGCTGATTTAACGCAGGTGTGTGGTTCAGCTCAGCTGATGAGCTCGCTGGGATTTGTGCGTCGCCCTCCGTCATAGTGGGACTGGTTCAAATTAAATCCCACCACTGCCACCAGTGTAATAAACCAGCCCGGAAAGGGCTCTGACGGAGGCAAGCAACACAAATCTCAGGAGTATATAAAAATAGATAGCTTTATTATTACAGGCTATTGGCAACAGAGTAAAACACAGAGGTGATCACAGGTGAGTATCAAATACGCTTCCCAACGGTCCCTGGGGTCTATCATAAGGCAACACCACTACACACATGAAGATGAAATCACTGCAAACTGGGCCACAACAGGAGAGGGGGTTGTATCATTTTTTAGTGGTCTGTACAGACCATTGGTCAGTACCACTAGGGGGTGCTAAAGCGAATGGTCCGGACCAGTTGGTGTGGTCCGTCACTGTACCACGGACCACTAGTGTGGTCTGTCACGTGGTCCGTCAGTGTTCCTTCTCCTCTTAATGCATCGCAGTCAGCGTACAGACGCTCTGACCATGGTCCGGACCATCAGTGTGTGGTCAGTCAGGTGGTCAGTGTGGTCTGTCACGTGGTCCGTCAGCGTTCCTTCTCGTCACAATGCATCAGTCAGCGTACAGACGCTCTGACCATGGTCCGGACCACCAGTGTGTGGTCTGTCACGTAGGCTACGTGGTCCGTCAGTGTTCCTTCTCCTCTTAATGCATCGCAGTCAGCGTACAGACGCTCTGACCATGGTCCGGACCACCAGTGTGTGGTCGGTCAGGTAGTCTGTCACGTAGGCTAGTGGTCCGTCAGTGTTAATTCTCCTCTTAATGCATTGCAGTCAGCATACAGACGCTCTGACCATGGTCCGGACCACCAGTGTGTGGTCTGTCACGTAGGCTACGTGGTCCGTCAGTGTTCATTCTCCTCTTAATGCATCAGTCAGCGTACAGACGCTCTGACCATGGTCCGGCCGTGGTCAGTCAGGTGGTCAGTCAGTGTGGTCTGTCACGTAGGCTACGTGGTCTGTCAGTGTTCCTTCTCCTCTGTGTGTGGTCGGTCATGTGGTCTGTCACACGTGGTCCGTCACGACAAATCCCCCCCAATATTTAAGCCTGATAAAATGTGCCCCCCCAATAAATTGATGTACAAAAATGAGAAAACAGAGATTTACTGCGCGATACAGCTGTTCGTGGCATTACCGCGGAGCCAGCGCTCCTAGGGGAGAGCAGAGCAAGGAACTAACCATTCTACTAACACGGAAATTGATGTAAGGGGTATATATACCACTCCCATAACATGTGTGTATCACTTAGGGTGTCGAGTCATAGTCTATTTTTAATTTATCTTCATTGAATGTTTCAAAACTACATGATCTGGTCCGGCCCATCCACCACCCTGTTGGAGTTTCATACACTCCTCAACACCTGGAATCCACACCTCCGGTTTACCATTGATCACCACCCAGATCGTATCAATTTCCTGGATGTCACTGTATACAAACAGCAAAACAAACTACATTCATCCATCTTTCGAAAACCCACGGACAGAAATACCCTGCTCCATGCCTCCAGTTACCACCCCTCACATCTAAAAGAACCTCCCCACAGGCCAATTCATGCGCCTCCGGAGATTATGCAGCGACAAATGTGACTTCTTGAATAAAGCCACACAGATGAAATTGAGGTTTCAGGAGCGTGGATATGGGCGGAGACCCATCTCACATGCGTACAAACGCGCACTACACTCCCACCGTGACATCCTGCTCCAGCCCAGAACATCAGACCCCCCCTCGCCTAGGGTGACAGCGACCCTGCAGTACTCCCCCTTGGCCAACAGAATCAAGCGGAGCCTGCTCAAATTCTGGAGAGTGCTACAGGTCCATGATGTCTTCGCCACACCCCCCAGGATCGCCTTCTCCCGAAATCAGAACATTAGGGACTGTCTAGTCAAGACGCTTGTCACCCCCAACATAATAACACAAACCACGATCGATTCCCGTCCTCCCCCTATAGGTCATTTCCCGTGCGGACACTGCGCTTGCTGCCCACAGACCACCAAGGTTAAAACACTCATTTTCACCAACGGACACACTGTCCATCTCAAACACCTCACCACCTGCGCCTCGCAGGGAGTGGTGTATGCCATCTCTTGCCCCTGCCCGCTCTGGTACATCGGGAAGACCTTGCGTCCGTTACGCACACGGATCACGGAGCACAAGAGCGCGCTCCGGCGCCAGGACACCAAGGCCCCTATCGTTGATCACTTTATTCGACACGACCATAGTGTTTCAGACCTCCGCTTCTGGGCCATAGACATTGTCAAACCCCACCCGAGGGGTGGCGACCTAGACAGGACGCTTCTCCAGCGCGAAGCGCACTGGATCCACAGGCTGGATACCTCCGCTCCTAACGGACTCAATGAGGAGCTGGACCTTGCATGCTTTATTTAGGTAGATCTTGAAGTCTGTAGTATTGGAAGCGCACTACTGTTATGCTATATTTATATTTATATTATTCATTAATTAGATGCATTGCCCTATGTGATTCTCACATCATATCCTTGCGTGATTTTGCTGATATGTTTGACATCAACATCAACATGATAGGACCTGTATTTTCCTACAGCATTATTGATGTGACATGTAGCCTATTTTTGCATTAGTATTTTTGTAATATATCATCATGTATGTATCTCTGCTAGTTCTGTCTATCCTAGTAGAGCAGACCATTTCCTCTGACGTCAGGGCTCTGCCCCCTTCACGTCACTCCACACTACCTGTGCCACGTAGGCTATGTTCTCTATATAACCTGGTGCGGTGGCCGACGCCCTCCCATACAGCCTGATGAAAACCAACGGTTGAAACGCGTTGCGTTTGTGCCTTGCCCGTATCACCTATTTGAAGATGTACACTGTTAACTGTGAAGTACGCAGGTACAAATTACTTCTTATTAAATTGATTTATCTTTAAAACTCTAAGCAGCTCATTTTTTGCTTTGATATTATAGTTGCCTGCTGAGTTGCTTTGGTCCACACCTTTTTGTGCTTTCCTATATTGTACAGTCTGGCATACTGTCAGTGGACATGACCGGTACCGATACCCACGTACCCGTTTGGGAAAACATACTGAGCTACAGCTCTGAGGACATCGAGTCCCTTCTGGCAACGGGTCCGTCTCTCTTTGAGACCCAACCCGCTTCGCCTGTGTCCCAGGATTGGATTAATATCCTGAGACTGGAGAAAAGAGTAGCTCGCCTCTCACTGCATGCGGGCACCCTGTCTGAATACTGCCGCGCCAAGAGAATCCCCCGTGGACTACGTATACAAAAAGCACCCACGGCATTCCAAGACAATACGGACTTCTCAAACAAATGGTGTGCTATCCTCAATAAATGCTCACTGGACCTGATGATCCTCCTTATCCACACCTCTAACTCTGAGGCCAGTAGGCTCAAAACTGAGATTGCTTCCAACATCACCTCCGTGAAAGACAAGACGACACCTGAGGACTTCAACACCCAGGCCTCCAACATCCAGGAGGCGATCAATAAATTGAAGGAGGAGACAAAAGCCTACAAATATAAGAAATTTGTACGCGACATTAACGACTACCAAAGAAACCACGTCTACCAGTGGCTGAACCCAGCTACACGCAGACCCAGGAGAGTCACCTTTAGGGACTCATCCCCCGACTACACCTGCTCCAGCGGCGATGATTCAGAGGGATATGCACCCTTCCCTGCATCAGCCTCCTCCTCATCGGCCCCTTTTTTTAGACCAAGGCCGTTCCGCGCGGACAGGACGGCAAAAACGAGGCTCCGGCACGAAGCCTCCTCCGTACCGAGGCGGTGTTTCCCAACCCCAGACCCGCTACTACACCAGGAGTGTGTCCCCCAACCCATACCTGTGATAAATCTCTCCTGCAAAGCATTAACACAATCACACCTTGATCTGCTATCTAAAGGTTTGTCTTTTGTCCCCACTGCCAAGTACCAGCCATTTAACACAAGAGTCAATCTACATAAATTCATTCGCAAACTCAGGCTTAGACTGTACTTTAGGCAACATAGCAGCAGTGATAACACCCCTCCAGCTTTGGCACCCCCCTCCTCTTTCATTCCACCTGGACCTATAGACTCTGCCATTGATACCTACAGTAAGCTCATACATCAGGACATTTCCGCGCTGGAACAGAGCATCCCCTCTGTTACACATAACATTACGCGCAGGGAAAGAGCATCTCTTACAGATTTACAAAGGGATGATTCTATTGTCATTCGACCAGCCGACAAAGGTGGAGCTGTTGTGGTCCAGAACCGTGCTGATTATATCACAGAAGCCATGCGTCAACTCTCTGACACATCTACTTATAAGCGTTGCATTAGTGACCCAGGTCCCCGCACCCGTACGACCATTAAATCTGTGATCGACACTGCACTGCAGGCGGGACAGATCACTAAACGCAACCATAGATTCCTGTTACACAAACACTATAGGACCCCAGCATTCTATCTCCTCCCCAAAATCCATAAAAACATAACCCCGCCCCCTGGCCGGCCTATCGTTTCTGGCAACGAGCTTACTCGAGCCTCTTTCTATATTCATCGACCACCACATACAACCTTTTGTACAGAGTCTACCAGCGTATATCCGGGACACGTCTGACTTTTTACGGATCATTGAGCAAATTGACATTGATGTGCCATCTGCCTTACTTGTCACCATGGACATTGAATCCCTGTATACCAACATTCCACAGCAGGGGGCAGTAGATACCATCAATCACACACTGACAGGTAGAATATCCACTCACCCCCCCAATGATTTCATATCCACACTGGCCGACATTAGTCTACGTAACAACTATTTCTTGTTCAACGGAGACTTTTATCTACAGACCTCTGGTGTTGCTATGGGGTGTGCCGCGGCTCCCAGTATTGCCAACCTGTACGTAGGTGCCTTTGAAAGAGACTTTGTTTACAACCCCAGCGTCAACCCCTTCATCTCATCCATCACCCTGTGGCGCAGATATATAGATGATGTGTTCATGATCTGGTCCGGCCCATCCACCACCCTGTTGGAGTTTCATACACTCCTCAACACCTGGAATCCACACCTCCGGTTTACCATTGATCACCACCCAGATCGAATCAATTTCCTGGATGTCACTGTATACAAACAGCAAAACAAACTACATTCATCCATCTATCGAAAACCCACGGACAGAAATACCCTGCTCCATGCCTCCAGTTACCACCCCTCACATCTAAAAGATAACCTCCCCACAGGCCAATTCATGCGCCTCCGGAGATTATGCAGCGACAAATGTGACTTCTTGAATAAAGCCACACAGATGAAATTGAGGTTTCAGGAGCGTGGATATGGGCGGAGACCCATCTCACATGCGTACAAACGCGCACTACACTCCCACCGTGACATCCTGCTCCAGCCCAGAACATCAGACCCCCCCTCGCCTAGGGTGACAGCGACCCTGCAGTACTCCCCCTTGGCCAACAGAATCAAGCGGAGCCTGCTCAAATTCTGGAGAGTGCTACAGGTCCATGATGTCTTCGCCACACCCCCCAGGATCGCCTTCTCCCGAAATCAGAACATTAGGGACTGTCTAGTCAAGACGCTTGTCACCCCCAACATAATAACACAAACCACGATCGATTCCCGTCCTCCCCCTATAGGTCATTTCCCGTGCGGACACTGCGCTTGCTGCCCACAGACCACCAAGGTTAAAACACTCATTTTCACCAACGGACACACTGTCCATCTCAAACACCTCACCACCTGCGCCTCGCAGGGAGTGGTGTATGCCATCTCTTGCCCGCTCTGGTACATCGGGAAGACCTTGCGTCCGTTACGCACACGGATCACGGAGCACAAGAGCGCGCTCCGGCGCCAGGACACCAAGGCCCCTATCGTTGATCACTTTATTCGACACGACCATAGTGTTTCAGACCTCCGCTTCTGGGCCATAGACATTGTCAAACCCCACCCGAGGGGTGGCGACCTAGACAGGACGCTTCTCCAGCGCGAAGCGCACTGGATCCACAGGCTGGATACCTCCGCTCCTAACGGACTCAATGAGGAGCTGGACCTTGCATGCTTTATTTAGGTAGATCTTGAAGTCTGTAGTATTGGAATGCCTACTGTTATGCTATATTTATATTTATATTATTCATTAATTAGATGCATTGCCCTATGTGATTCTCACATCATATCCTTGCGTGATTTTGCTGATATGTTTGACATCAACATCAACATGATAGGACCTGTATTTTCCTACAGCATTATTGATGTGACATGTAGCCTATTTTTGCATTAGTATTTTTGTAATATATCATCATGTATGTATCTCTGCTAGTTCTGTCTATCCTAGTAGAGCAGACCATTTCCTCTGACGTCAGGGCTCTGCCCCCTTCACGTCACTCCACACTACCTGTGCCACGTAGGCTATGTTCTCTATATAACCTGGTGCGGTGGCCGACGCCCTCCCATACAGCCTGATGAAAACCAACGGTTGAAATGCGTTGCGTTTGTGCCTTGCCCGTATCACCTATTTGAAGATGTACACTGTTTGTTAACTGTGAAGTTCGCAGGTACAAATTACTTCTTATTAAATTGATTTATCTTTAAAACTCCAAGCAGCTCATTTTTTGCTTTGATATTATAGTTGCCTGCTGAGTTGCTTTGGTCCACACCTTTTTGTGCTTTCCTAAATAAGAATAGGCTAATTATTATTTTACACCCACCACTCATTTATTTTGGTTAGTTACTTTCATGTAAAAAGGAAGGAACAAGCGGGGAGAAATATGCAAATGTATTTGTCCAATGTGGTCCAATGACATTGCTCTCTGTCAGAACTTGTTTGGATGTCCTTGTTGGTCTTGTTAGTTATGCCACCACTCTGTGTGTCTGATTAGGGGCAGTTCATTCATTCATACTGTGAGCTGCTGTGCTTTTGTTGATGGCTATTGAAAATTGAAAATATTGGAAATGAAATGGCTAAACTTAAATCTTGGTTTGATGAAAATAAGTTATCGTTAAATTTGAAAAAAAACTAAGTTCATGGTTTTTGCTAATAAAAGAAAGGATGAAGTCTCACTATCTATTGATGGAGTTAACATTGAGCAAGTTTCTGAGTTTAGGTTTTTGGGAGTTACAATGGATGAAAAATGTACATGGAAATCCCATATATCATTATGTTAAAAAAAAGGTGTCAAAGAATATTTTTATTTTGAACAAAGCTAATGTGTTAGATTGTAACACAATGAGAATGTTGTACTGTTCACTTAAACTGCCCTATTTTAGTTATTGTGTTGAAGTGTGGGTAACTCATATATAAGCAATATAATGCCATTGTTTTTATTACAGAAAAGAGCAGTTAGAATCATTCACAAAGTTGAATTTAGAGAACATACTAATAGTTTATTTATTAAGTCAGGGTTATTGAAACTTAATGAGATAATAGAACTGCAGACATTATTAGTTACTGTATATGTTTAAAGCCAAAAATAGGGTATTGCCAGAGAACATGCAAAAATTGTTTGTTTACCTCAGAAGATGAAAGTCACAGGAGGAGATTTGATTTTAAGCATCAAGCTACTCGGACCACTTTAAAACAAATGTGTATTTCTGTTATTGGTGTAAAACTTTTGAATTCTCAACAGAAGGACCTAACGGGTTGTACAAATATTTTTCAGTTAAAAAAGTTTTTATAAAGAGAGACAAATTAGACATTATGCACTTGAAACTTAATTGGATGTTAGTTTTATTTGATTTAAGCTTGCAATCTTTTTTTTCCTTTTATAGGTTATTTTTGTTTATGTTGTTGTAATCACGGTGTTGATGGTGTAGGTATCTGTAAATGACAGACCATTTAAGATTCTTTGTGTTCAAGTAAGGGCAGATACAAAATAAGAATTATATTCTTCTTTCTGCTCCTTTTCAGTCATGAAAAGCATTGATTTCAAACATGTATTTTGATGTATTGTGTGACCAAATTTATATTGTACTATTGTGCATTTTCATGACAGGAACAAATAAAAAAATGAAATGAAATGAAAACTAATTACCGGTAGTTCACTTAGTTAAACAAACTTCTCTTCAAAAGTACTTTGAATACTTCTCAATTGACTGCATAAAGTAATTTTACACTTGAAATGATTGGCTACAGATTCCAAACAGCCGACAGTGGTGAGAGTGTTGCTAGCCGACATGGCTTTTGACAGAGTGGACCATGCTAAGCTGCTACAACACCTGGTCGACATGAATCTGTGCCCAAGACTCCTGGCCTGGATACACAGCTACACCACAGGAAGGAGCCAGAGGGTAAAGGCCAATGACACCTATAGCTCCTGGACAGAGGTAATGTCTGGTGTGCCGCAAGGAGGGGTGGCCTCCCCATACAGTACTTATTCCTCCTGTGCATGTCAATCAGAAAAACAGCCTTCAGCGACACTCTGGACACTGGGTATGCTGATGGTATGGCCGGTCTTTCCCGGGCCATACCACTGACCAACATCTACAGCGACAGGTCAATGGAGATGGAGGCCAAGCAGCTGGATGACTGGGCTGCAGAGATGAGAATTTGTTTCTCCACAAACCCTCTGCAGCTGCCCCCTCTCTTCCTGGGAGGACAGGAGGTTCCCATCGTCACCACAACCAAATATCTTGGTTTCCACCTGGACAATGACCTCAGTGGAAACACTCAAGTGGAACAGTCAGTGAAGAAAGCTTCAAAAAGGTTACACTTCCTGACTGTGCTAGCCAGGCAAGGCCTACCCTGCGAAGATCTGGTGACCATCTATACCACCCAGGCCTTGTCTGGAATATGGAGGAGTCCTAGTGGGATGCAACAAAAAACAGACAGCACAACTGGAGAGAGTGCAAAGGAGAGCCATCAAAATCATCTCCAGAGGCAATCTGATTCAGCCTCAACTCCCATCCCTACAAAGCAGGAGAGAAGAGACAACAATAAAACTGGTCAAGGACATGATGAACACACATCACCCACTGCATGACCTGCTCCCACAGGACAGAGCCAGCTGCACTGGCCGGACACTGCGGAGTGGCAGACAGCTCACGACCTTCTTGGCCAGGACAAAACGCCTGACAACAGCAACCCTGCCCACTCCTGTGAGACTCTTTAACACTCAGTCTTAAGAGACTCTTGTGTCTGTGTTTGATGTAGGCTATTATTGTGTTTCTATGTCCTGAAAATGTGACCTGTGATATGTAATCTATTTTTATAATCTATTTTCTTGTTTTTAGCTAGATCTTAACAGTTCTGTGTGTAAATTCTGCTTTTATTCAGTGAATACTGTGAGCAAGAATCAAATAAACTCAAACTCAAATCAACCCCCCCCCCCCCTTTTTTTTTTTTACCCAAATGCATTCTGGAAATAAAGGTGTATGCTACTGTTCTTTCTTTTGTTCAATTCTTTCAGATGTTTTTAAAGGTCCATTTTCATGTACAAGATTTCCCATTTCCTGTTCGTCATTAGTGCTAAGATGTGTAAGGGAAATTAATTTATGATGCTGTAAGGCCTTGGACCATGGCATATAACATATATCCATATAATATACTGTATATGGAAATAACAGGGAAGCATGTGGAAGTCTTGTTTTGATTCAATAAAACTGCCTTAAAAATCTAACTCAGAGTGGGATACTTCCAACACCAATATCTTTTTGATCATAAATTGATCATAAATTACCATTATATTGGTTGATAAGCCTATGATACATATAATCTCAACAGACAACAAAGTATAGAGAGTGATTTCCATAACAACAACTGGCATGTATTTGGCTCATAGTCATAAGGATGTCTTTTGCTTTAACTTGTGTGTTCTGTATGTATCTTAAATAATCAAACATCAAAGCTTAATATTGTCATATCACAGCAGTCATATAGCCTAATAATCTATATAATTATATTTGATGATTCACTATTTTTATTTATTATTATTATTATTATTATTATTATTATTGTAACAGACTGTTCTGTATGTTATTGTGTACTCTTATTGTGAAGTCCGGAAGAGGAAGTGGACAGTTGGTTCACTCTCTGTATCTCTCTCGCCCCTGACCAAGTAAATGAGTGGCTGCAGCTCCCAACAACAAGCGGTCTCTGACTCATTTCTTCACCATAAACAATATATAAAGAACCCAAAACACTCGGTTACATTTGTAATATCCAGTGTACGTTTACATTGAGGCCATCGGCCATTGTTGATGACGTTTCACTGTGCGACACTCAGTTACTCCATGTCAGAAATAAAGATGGACGCACGTCGTATACCAGTCAAACTTATGTCTGTTTATTTAGACAATTATATGTCAATAGAACAGTAAACATAACATTATTATTATTATATTGATATTATTAATTTAGTAACGTTACTTAGTAACGTTAGTAAATGCCCAACAATGATGGTCATTGAAGCATGCATTTAGACGAGAAGGAACACGGACCACGTAGGCTACGTGACAGACCACAGGCACACATGACGGACCACACATCAAGACAAGTGGTCGTGTACACTGACTGACGATGCCTGACGACAAGGAACACTGACGGACCACGTAGCCTACGTGACAGACCACCTGACCGACCACACACTGGTGGTCCGGACCATGGTCAGAGCGTCTGTACGCTGACTGCAATGCATTAAGAGGAGAATTAACACTGACGGACCACGTAGCCTACGTGACAGACCACCTGACCGACCACACACTGGCCTAACCACTGCTCGTCTGTACAAGTCGACGAATCACAGGGCGAAGTCAATCTTTCTAAAGCCAACCACATGCCGAGCCGAATCTTTCAAGAACCAACCACATGGCGAGCCTAATAATTCAGAAGCCTATCAAATGACCAAGTGAATCTTTCACAAAGCCATCCAATCAGAAGGCGAATCCAATCTTTCATTCAGCCAATCCCAGCGAATCCAACCGCCGAGAGGTCACCGCCCTCTTCTTCTTCACTACGGAAGTACCCCAGTGTGTGGTTTGTTTGGCTAACGGATAGCTAGCCATTAGCTCTTATTATTATCCCTACACAACGTTACAGGTAAGCAACTGCCGATCCTTTTCATGTTTTAATTAAATACACATATTTCACGTCCACTTTGGCCATATCGTTGATATTTGCGCATATTTTTGATCGCGGTCTTTGACGTAAATATCACAGCATAACGTAACGAGAAGCTAACTAGCGTTAGCTGTGGCTGTGTTTTCGCTATCTGAACCCAAGTTCACGCTAACGTTAACAGCTAAATAAGAAATAGTAAACCTTGTTATCAGTAATCTGCATAATGAGAAACTCATACACAGATAAAAGTAACAGCAGGTACTGATATAAACAGTAGCCTAAATGCCTGTCTATGCCTGTGTTTCCGTGTGCATGTTTTTAGTATCTAATGTATGTTTGTTTATTGCTGTAAGTATAATTTAGTCTACTGTACATAATTTCAGATGTCATTACGAAACAACAAGGCTATGGCAGGTGACACTGAGTGGCTCTCTACTGGGGCGTCTGGTATGGCCATCCAGTGAGGGAAACATACCTGCTCCTTGCCCAAAAAAAGAGAGATGGCATGACCTTTATAAGGTAAGATTATATATATGGCTTATCCATGTTCAAGTTAACAACATGACCCTAACACAATACACTGTAACATCAGGTACAGTATGTGATGGTACATATATGCAAGTCCAGTTAAGTTACCGTATGTGCATTGTGTGTTTCAGACTGCCACAGCCAGGTATCTGCACAGCTCAGGGATTACTGAAGTATCCCAGCAAGATGGAGCAAGGTGACCCTCTACTCCAAGCAGGGCTTCAGGTATGACCTCACCTTCACCCACTCATGCCTCCTTGGCCAACAAGGTGAAATAGTCATATTTAATTTCACTGGGACTTATTTTTCCCTCTGTGTATCTTTCTCAAGGTGAGCGCCTACACTCCAGACAGCGTGTCCCAGGCATTGGAGTATCTGAAGGAGGTCCTGATCGTCATCCACCAGCACAACCACATCCTGTCTGCACGGGCACACATCCCACCTGCTACAGCGAGCGTGGACCAGCCTGCACAACTCTTGACAGTGAGTACCTGATTGTGTCTCCTGTCCAGATTGTGTTAAAAACATTTTATACAACCTCACACAGACAAGACTCAAGTCATTACTATTGCTTCAGACAAAATCATTTCCAAGGTTGCTCAGTGTTTAACTGTATGGTCTAATCTTAAAAATATTGGTGTTATTTTGATCAAGTTAAGTCATTGTCCTGTACATGCCACCCCCCACCCATTTTAGAAACAAACACTCAGGTCTGTTGTGTCTGGCCTTGGTCCGGACCATGGTCAGAGCGTCTGTACGCTGACTGATGCATTGTGACGAGAAGGAACGCTGACGGACCACGTGACAGACCACACTGACCACACACTGATGGTCCGGACCATGGTCAGAGCGTCTGTACGCTGACTGCGATGCATTAAGAGGAGAAGGAACACTGACGGACCACGTGACAGACCACACTAGTGGTCCGTGGTACAG
This sequence comes from Poromitra crassiceps, assembly GCF_964638095.1. Taxonomy (NCBI): domain Eukaryota; kingdom Metazoa; phylum Chordata; class Actinopteri; order Beryciformes; family Melamphaidae; genus Poromitra; species Poromitra crassiceps. The sequence continues at coordinate 61,805,103 of NC_139627.1, forward strand.
TGACGGACCACACCAACTGGTCCGGACCATTCGCTTTAGCACCCCCTAGTGGTACTGACCAATGGTCTGTACAGACCACTAAAAAATGATACAACCCCTGCTGCACAACAGGCCAATGATTATGCACACACAGCACACGTGAGAAACTCCAAAGGCACGGTTAGCGTGCAATAGATGCAGTAGCTACACAGCAATTAGGCTACATTTCCACACAGGGCTACCCCAAACCGCCCGGGTTATGCACAGCAAGCAAAGAGCAAACATTCCACACAGGGCTACCCCAAACCGCCCGGGTTATGCACAGCAAGCAAAGAGCAAACAAATATGACACTGACCCCCTTGGAACAATTGGCCGCCTACTAGGACCCCCCGGATCATCTGTGGCTACAAGAAGAATAAACAAATAAACCAAATAAACAAACCAAATAAACAAACAAACATAAACAAGATAAGACTTAAAACTTAACTCGCCTGTCGGCGAGACCCCCCCCCGGGGTCTGAGCTAGGCACCGTCCGACTGGGGATAAACGGCTGGTCGGTGGTGCTGGCAGCGTACGGCGGCGGGCCGGACGCTGGTCTTGGCTGGAGAGCGGGTGGTGACCGAAGTGGACTGTACGGACTCCCCGGCCCTATATCTGCTGAGAGGGAGGCAGCTGTCCTCCTCATGGGCACGGGACACACAAGCACGAAACTCTCCAGCAAACCCCGAATCACTGGCAGGCTCTGCTCTTTAACCCAGAGCCTCACCCCCACCCCACGGCTGGAGGCAATCACCCCAATCAGTCCCCAATCAGTCCTGGCACATAACCCCCCCCCCACACAGGTTTACCACAACATGTTATTCATTTGAACCCAACCTCATTCGGGTGACCGATGCTAGACTGTTGCCCTAGTTGTTGTTTTTCTCATGGTTAAGGTAGTTTTCATTGCATGTACCGGTAGCAGAATTTTAATACTGCAAAATGCTGCTGATTAAACTATACTTGCATCCGAGATGAAGAATGAATGGTGAGTCTCGCTTTGGTTCCCCATGGTGTTCCCCAGCTTTTCTGTTTTATCTTCCCTGACCCATTGGGTGTACATTTTTCCAACTCCAAATTCTATCAAATATAATGAAACCACAAAGATGAACTGTAAAAGACCACACAAAAATATATTGTATAGTCAATTCTATTTAAACGCCCAGCGATGCATCAACATTTTTTTTTTTTTTTACAAATGTCAGATGTCTAAATATTCAGACTTAAACATCATAAACAGTCAGGACACAAAGTGACAAACAGGAGTCATGAGGTAAAGTTGTTTGAAGCCACTGTAGTTATCATAGTCTGAAGTCTCTAGTCGACTAGTCAACGGTGGGACTGTGAGCCGGGTCCCGCCTGCTCTCTGCAGCCCTGTGCAGGTGTTGCTCTCTGGTACAACACACAATCTCCAGCTCTTTCTACGGGTGCTGGTACTGTTCTTTATCAGCCAGCTGGTTGTTATCCAGCCAGGCGATGGCCTGGTGGCACCTCTCCGCACCTTCCTCTGGTCCTCCTCGCTAATCTTGCCCTTCACGTTGAAGGCGTATGACTCCAGGGATTTTTTTTTATTATTTTTTGTGCATTCGTGCAGGACTTCACCTGGGAGGATCGACAGGCAAGGGAACAACTGTGGCCGAAAATCAAGCAAGCCAGATCGCTGGGTAAGGTGGCTTTCTACAAAGGCCACGTCGCAGTAATTGATGGACGTACAGTAAAGGCTTAATGTATTAAATGCAAACAGCAGTCAAAAGAAACAAGAAAAAAAACATATAGACAATATTCCAAGGTTTGGCCTGCCATTAAGAGAACAGTATAAAACTCAATCAATTGCGACTCCAAGAATGAACAGTCTAAATTCTTCGCCATACGGTGCATTACGCAAAACAGCCAGAAGATGGCGATGTTGCCCAAGGCAAACAGCCTGGCAGATAGCTAAAACGTCTAAAACAAGCAGCTATTGACAGCTGTCTATTTTTGAAAGAGCAGTTGGAGTATCAGGATGTTGGAAATAGTCCTGAAAGTGAGACAAATAGTAAAGGGAGAAACTAGGTTTTCTGAAGCTTTGAACCAATTGTGAACCTGGGGACATCTGCTGGTCAAATTTGAAACAGGATGCCCCCTAAAAACAATGATTTAGTAGCCTAGTCTACATTATCCTGAAACAAATCCAATTTGTGGGACTTCATAATAGACATATGTAGGCATTTATAAATGGTGGCGTTGTTCGTGCACGTTTTGGTCCTGGTCTCAGTTGGTGAAGACATGCAGGCGTCCTGAGTTGTTGCCGCCCAGCAAAGCATTCCTTGTAGGATGGAAGGCTGTGATGGACAGCACCGTGCTGAGGTGGTGGTCGTCTCTGAAGGAGTGCTGCAGCTGGCCGCTTTCGTGGAAGACCTGCACCTGGCGAGGCCGCTCCATGCTTCCCACCACAAAGCAGTCCTCTTGTTTAGGGTCCCACACTGCTGATAGCTTCGTCAGCCATCGGCCTGTGTTCAGGTTATGTCTGAAAATAAATTTCAGACAACTTAGCATACAGTATAGTCTGATGAAGAATGTGTTACCCACTTCTAGTAAAATCTGACTGGACTCACTGTAGCAGGAGTAATGGCATGTAAACAATTGCATTGCCTTTTCATGTGGTTTTTTCTACCAAAGAAAAAGAAAAGGAAATCCGCACTGTTTTTTAAGCTCCCACGTGAGTTTTTTAATTACAAAAAAGCAACGGGTCTTCATCAGGCAGTACAGAGAACAAGCTCTCTGTGCATGGGCATATATATAACCTCACATGGGGTGGTGGTGCCCCAATCAGGTGACGACAGACACCTGTGATCATTACAAAATACATAATTGTTGAAAGAGTCCACAAGAATACAACTTTTTTTAAAGATCATATAATAACAGAGGTAAACAAATTCTAAAATACCCGATACAAAAGAAATACAAGAAGTAAAACATGCAGGTGAATATTATTATCCCTATCTATACCAATAAGAAACCAAAGAAATGTAAAAGTATAGTACGGTAGGCCAAGGTAGGTTCAGGCAGGGTTTGAACCCAGGACTCCCAGGTGAGAGTCGTACGTGCTACCCACATGACCGAAGAGCCAGGCACATGTCTACAATGGCCAAGGTGTATACATATAACAACAGAATATAATAAAGTTAAAACATCACAGCAATGGCTTGACGTCTAGTTCTTCATTGAGGCCATACGGTGCCAACGTGTTGAGTGTATATATGTGAAAAGCCACACGTTGTAAAAGTCATTGTTCGTGGTCACCTCCTCTAGGGGGCTTTTCAACCTTCTCTATCCCCATGTACCGGAGTGAGGAGATGCTGTGTCCTGCTTGTTTGAAGTGGACTGCAACAGGGTTACGTTCATCACCGCATCTGATGTTGCTGCAATGCTCGCTAATCCTAGTGCGGAGGGCTCTAGACATTTTCCCCACATAAGCTAATCCACAAGGACATTTTATCTTTAAAAAAGTTGTATTCTTGTGGAAAGACCTACTCTTTCAACAATTATGTATTTTGTAATGATCACAGGTGTCTGTCATCACCTGATTGGGGCACCACCACCCCATGTGAGGTTATATATATGCCCATGCACAGAGAGCTTGTTCTCTGTACTGCCTGATGAAGACCCGTGAGGGTCAAAATGTTGCTTTTTTGTAATTAAAAAACTAACCGTGGGAGCTTAAAAAACAGTGTGCGGATTTCCTTTTCTTTTTCTATACGCGTATTTTTTCCAGCACCTGTTGAAATAATCTTGGATGTGCGTGCACTCTACTCTTCTGCATATTTCTACCAAAGACACACAATTGTTAATTTTGGTTTGACATTTTTTTTATGTACGGTAATTTAAGTGCCGAGTTGGAAAGGCTTGTTGTCGCTGTGATACTGGCTTATAATAAAACTGTAATAAAAATAGAAACAGTGATAAGTATTATGATGACCTGAGATAAACCTTCTACTACCCAAAACTCAAATGTATCAATCACTGTGGCACTGATGAAGATCCGCCATTAGGCCCTCTCTGCACTTTCACACAGAACCAAGCAGCCCTGCCATACAGGAGTGTGCTTTAGATAGCATCCACCCCTCCCGGATTGAAATTAGGCGTGAACCATGGGCGTTAAGCTTATTATGTCTGAGGAGTCTATTTATTTAATTTTATTTTGCCTTTATATAAACAGGTAAATCAGTGCGACCTGAATTTAACGAGCAACTTTCAATATTCGTCTGATCGACTTTATGGATCACAAAGGCAGCATCATGTATTACAAGCTACACGTAACGGAAGGCTTTCTTACCTTTGGTTCCAGTTTTTTTATAAAGCATATACCCATGTTGTGAAGTAGCCTAATTAAGTCCGTTCTGAAAGCGTGTTGACTGGAAGAAAAAAAGTGTGAAACAGCTGCAGTCTGATTTTAATAACGTTATCGACGGCGTCATTATAGACCACTTGGTTTCTACTTCTGGTTATGTCACTTTCAGAAGAACAGAGCGAATCTCAGGCACAGTGGGCAACGCAAGGCACACACCTGCTCAAGTGACTCGGGCTATAGTAGGAGCACAGTCTGAATGCTAACATTAGTTGTTTTTCGTAAGGGAACGCACAACAGGCGAGACAGCCTGCAGATATGCTTCGGTTAACTTATTTCTGATCGGAGAACTTCAATCTGGAGGTTGTTTTCCCTCAGTCCTCCTGTCATTTCTTTATGAATGAGCCGAGATTGCCGTCTTCCCGCGGCTTAGCCTTTTAGACAGACGTCGATTCTGCGCTGATACTACCTCTACCGGGGGAACGAAAGGCGTAACAAAATGACACGCCATTCCGTTCTTGCGACTTTTATACAGGAGGCATCATTCTACAGGCGGCGCCCCCGCCAGGCCAGTAAAATAATTGCAATTTGTTTTTTTGTTTTTCTGCTCTCCCCAAAATTTAAATATACCTTTATGGCATATTATTACAATTACAATATAGCAATAATGGTGTTGACAGTAATAGAAGATGCCAAATCATTCAAAACAATCAGCATTTTGCTTTTAGGAGCATTGTGCCAGCGTGCGGCGCTGTTCCAAAACATGTAAACGTGTCGTTGCCTGCGAAACGCTCATCCCATAATACAAATGTTCGCATCGCATCCCATAATAGTATGATGATACTTGGGATGCCATTGCGAACATAGATGCGAACAGGTTAGCTAAAAGTTTAGCGTCACCAGCGAGGGGCCCCACCGTTGCGGTCGAGGTACATTTCGAAATCCCTCCAGGCCTGAAAATCTTTCTAGGGGAAACACTGCAGGAGGCGAGACATAACGCTGCAACGAACGCGGCTTTCACAGTCTGTGTTAAAGGGGCTATAGATTGAGACAGCTTTCCTGATTTCCCCTCCCCTGATCAGGTAACATAATGACTTTGGAAAAACAGTTAGCAAGCACGACTCCCATAAAGATATATAAAAAGTATACAGGTGCCTGGGTCGGAGGATACTAGTAGGTGACAGATGTCCCGGCACACGCGGTTTAAGAAAAAATATCTTATTTATTGTGGGCAAGCAAGGTGATGAACGTTTCGCCTAGAAGCCTTCTAGGCGAAACGTTCATCACCTTGCTTGTATAATAAGATATTTTTTCTTAAACCGTGTGTGCCGGGACATCTGTAACATAATGACTTTCCCACACTGAGAGGCTATGTTCAAGTGAGTGGATGTACCCGATGGAAGTCAGCAAAGGAGCTGTGGTGGTCATTGCTGAGGTGTCATATATCCTATGGAAAAAGAAAAGAAAATGCACATTCAATTTAGAGATGTAATTCCAAAACAAGTAGTGCAGTGCAAGTGCTTTAAGCTGTGTCAGCCCCACCTAATCGTGTTGTCCATACAGGAGCTGAGCACTCTGTTCCCTGTACTAGGGGAGAAATAAGCACTGGTTATGCTTAAAGAGTGGCCGTGCAGCTGGCAGACCGCCTGGCTCTCGGTCTTCTTCAGACAGCGGCTATCGTAAATACTCACAAGCCTGCAGAGAAGAAGGAAAATTAGTTTGGACTATTTATAGACTGGACAGACTACAGCTGAACTGACTACAAGCAGGCAATCCAATTTAACAACTTTAGAAAACAAATGATCAAAGTGATTACTGCTCTGGAGAAAATATAAATTAATCAAAGATATGAGTCATACCTGCTCTCGGCCACTGCAAAGTACTGCTTGTTTAGTGGATGGACGCTAACACAGTGAAGGCTCTTGGGGTTGAGGGTGTAGAGGGTGTGGAGGGACTCATGGGAGTTGCTGCAGAGAAATTAAAAACATTAAGAGATTAGAAGCAGCTTTGTACCAGTCTGGAAAACATTATGCATGTTTCTGACAATGTTGTTTATGATTAATAAAAAAAGAGAGCAGGCGGTTAGCACTCTTCATGCTTACTGACATTCAACATGATGAAGAGAGATGGTAAAGAATAGAGAAGTGCTGCATTTTTTAAATCATTAATACAACAGTTGAAGAAGATGGCAGTATGTTACCCTGGGGTGCGCCTATCCACAATGGCAACATCTCCACCAAATTGCCCGACAACTAGTGTCATACAGTCATGTGACAGGAAGTCAAAGGTTTTCAGGCCATCTTCAATAGAATACACCTGGTAGGAAGTAGAAAATGATTCAGATCAGCTGGTGAAGTAGGAATATCTTAAAACTGGAGTGGGTTTACAATTCATGCACGATTTTACATCAACTTAATGAGGACATGGAATGTTTTTTTAAACATCTCCACTGATTTATAAGTTTGTTGCAAAGCAGTAATGAGTAAGTCCAGAATATTTCAGCAAAATTAACAGATGTTGTGCTTGAGGGCGGCTGTTCCAACTACAGATTGTTTATTTTTTCTATATGCACACATCCAGGGAGAATCGAATTGAAAACCTTAACAAGCGTTAATGACCCATGCCAGCAGGCGGGGGAGGATTTCTCAATGCAGAAAATATATAGAGAATATATAGAGAAGGTAAACACTGTCCATCTGCTTATATTACGGAGATTGTAAACTGATGCAAAGTGGGTTGAAAATCGGCAAAGCCTTCCTTTAATTACACATAGCTGCATCAAGACTTGTTTGTGTAAAAACTGTTCCTGAAATGGAACTGTACACCTGTGATGTCAGCCCCAGCAGAATGTCCAGCAACAAGTGATGTCACAGGTGTTTAACACCCATTTAGAATCCTACCCTTTTCTCCATACTGTATTTCTGCCCTGGGGGCCTGTATCTTATTATAATATATATAGGGGGGGGGGGGGGGGAGGTTCATAATGATCATGAGCCCAAAATGTAAATTCATTACCCCCGCCCCCCCCAAAAATAAAATAATAATAACACCGCGCTCTTCAAGTTAAAAGGTATTGGTTCAAACTGTACTTACTGGCTGAAATTATGATTATTATTATCATTATATATACAGTATATATATATTGTTACAGAGTGATATGTGATTGACATGTGATTGTCAGGGACCCCCTTGTTTAACTCATTGAGTGCCAATGACGTCGATCGACGTCAAATGCGTTTTTTGACGGTGGGACGTGGATCAAAGCCTCCTGCATCTCCTGTACAAATATTGTAGCTATTGGATGTGTATAACCTATTTTACGGACTCATTAGGTGGCGACAGTGCTCTCCAGATTAGAGAAAGGTCAGGAAAACAGTAGGAAAAAGCCCCGTGATGAAAGTGAAACCGCTCATGCTGCAGGCGGAGCCATATAGATTGCTCTGGCTGCAGCTGACGTTGGCTGCGAACAGCAGTCAATCCGCTCCCACAACTGAGCCCCTCTGCCTCTGTCTGTCTGTCTGCATAGTTTCTCCACACGATTAGCCGCCAGAAAAGCAGCACCCGACACTGAAAAGCCAAACAATTCTCAGCAGTCCGGTTTGGCTTTTCCGTGTCGCGCTGGGAGCCGGCGCACAAAAACGGAGCACTCCGAAAATAGACGCTGGGTGCGTGAGGCTGTGTGTTAGTGTGGGGAGGAGTTTGCAGCTGAGGGGGGGGGAGAGGGGGGTGGGGCACGCAGGGCACCACACAACTACACCACGTCACTACATCAGAAAATATTAGCTAGAGTCAGTGAATGTGCTTGAAATGCTTCATTTCACAAAAGGCTGAATAACTCAGCTTCTAATTTGAAACGCCTGAAAACGCTGAAAACAACCTATCTTCTCCGGCTCATAACTAAAGAACGGAAAATGGTATCAATAAACTTTTTTTTGCTGATGATACAATAGAGTCTCCTTGTTCTTTGTGCGTGTTCGGTGTTTACATAGTAATATCACACAATATTCTGTGGGCCTCGAGAAATCACTGAAAACGCTCTGAAACTCTGGCACTGGGAGCGTCCGTTCTCCAAAAGTGGCTGGCACTCAATGAGTTAATTATAATATGTCAATTTACGTCTTTGCATCAGAGGATCAAACAGGAAGTGGGAGTGGCTTAGAGATTATATCCGTGGCATTTCAGGTGCGCAGGCCCCCCCCCCCCCCTCTCTGCCATGTTGGTCTGCTAGTCTGATCAGGAAGCCATGTATCGCTCCTGTTCCCCAGTGCTCTATTGATCCCTCCGTTTCCACGTGTATGGGTGTGACTGTGTGTGTGAGATATTATTTTGAATTAGCGTCCCCAATCTACTGAACGGGAGCTGCTGATGGCCCGCTCCACACTACCGACTGAGCTGTCCACACAAGCCGGGCTGTCTAGGTGTCATCGCCCCATGCTGATAGCAGGTGAGCTGCTCCCATTCACTTTGTGACTTCTTGTTTGATATTTCTGTGCAAAGACGTTCTGTGTTGTTGTGGCAGGTGTGGACTGACTAGACACGAGCTTGATCCTATTTTGAGAGCCAGATCTGTCACAATATATATATATATATATATATATATATATATATAGTAAATTCGTAGATAGATGCCACTGGGGAAGGGGGGGTGATCAATAAAACTACATTTTATGGAACAAAATTTACATCTTCAAAGAGGGCCTTCTCTACATCCATGCAGCGTAGAGATCCATCGTAGCTGAGGGTCAGCAGGTGGCTAGGATGAGTCCTGGAGAACATCATGCAGCTCACTGGACGCTGAGAGTGGGGCTCAAAAAGCAGCACGCCATCATCACCGTAATCACCACCCTTAACTCATTGAATGCCATGGACGTCCTTCGACGTCCAATTAAATAGTGACGTAGAGTGCCACGGACGTCCTTCGACGTCCAATGCGTTTTTTGACGGTGGGACGTCGATCAAAGCCTTCCGCAGCTCCTGTACAACTATAGTAGCTATTGGAGGTCTATAACCTATTTTACAGAAGCCTTAGGTGGCGACAGTGCTCTCCAGATTACAGAAATGTCAGGAATACACAGCCTGAAATAGCCTTGATGAAAGAGAACCCGCTCATGCTGCAGTCCAGAGCCATGTAGATTGTTCTGGCTGCAACTGACGGTGCGTGCGAACACAGTCAATCCGCGCACACAACTGAGTCCTTCTGCCTCTGTCTGTCTGTCAGCATAGTTTCTCCACATGATTAGCCGCTAGAAAAGCAGCAGCGCGACACTGAAAAGCCAAACCTTTCACTGCAGTCCGCGTGTGGCTTCTCCATGTTGCGCTGCCTGGGAGGCGGCGCTTCCCAGGCTTCCTAGACGCTTGGTGCGAGGCTGTGTGTTACTAGTGTGGGGAGGAGTTTTCAGCTGAGGGGGGGGAGGGGGGGAGGGGGGGTGGGGCACGCAGGGCAGGACACAACTACACCACATCACTACATCAGAAAATATTACCGTATCTAGAGTCAGTGAATGTGCTTGAAATGCTGCATTTCACAAAAGGCTGAATATCTCAGCTTATAATTTGAAATGCCTGAAAACGCTGAAAACAACCTATCTTCTCCGGCTCATAACTAAAGAACGGAAAATGGTATCAATAAACTTTTTTTTGCTGATGATACAATAGAGTCTCCTTGTTCTTTTTGCGTGTTCGGTGTTTACATAGTAATATCACACAATATTCTGTGGGCCTCGAGAAATCACTGAAAACGCTCTGAAAACTCTGGCACTGGGAGCGTCCGTTCTCCAAAAGTGGCTGGCACTCAATGAGTTAAAGAGTAAATAATAAATCAATCAAGTTGTACTGTAACACTGTACTTTTCCCCTAAGTGTCCAGTCATTGATGTTTTACTTCAGGAACTCATTTCCTTGTCATTTTAGCGGACATCCACAGGCTGGCAAAAGTAGGAACCAAATTTATGTATTTTTTGTGTCACTGGAATACGATTCAGAACATCCAAACTCCCAAATTCTAAAAAGATGGTGTTAGCAAATGGTTATGATCAAAGCAAAGAAACTCACCAAGTTCCAGAGTCCTACATGCCCCCATTTATCTCCTGCAGCCATGAGCAGACTGCTAGTGCAGGGGTGGAAGGCAGCAGAGTATATGCGTTGTTGAACCACTTTGGCCACTTGATCTTCAGTTATCCTCATGGTCTTAAGGGAAGAGCGATACCTGCATCACCTGCAACCACAAAGATGAACTGTAAAAGACCACACAAAAATATATTGTATAGTCAATTCTATTTAAACGCCCAGCGATGCATCAACATTTTTTTTTTTTTACAAATGTCAGATGTCTAAATATTCAGACTTAAACATCATAAACAGTCAGGACACAAAGTGACAAACAGGAGTCATGAGGTAAAGTTGTTTGAAGCCACTGTAGTTATCATAGTCTGAAGTCTCTAGTCGACTTCCTCAACGGTGGGACTGTGAGCCGGCTCCCGCCTGCTCTCTGCAGCCCTGTGCAGGTGTTGCTCTCTGGTACAACACACAATCTCCAGCTCTTTCTACGGGTGCTGGTACTGTTCTTTATCAGCCAGCTGGTTGTTATCCAGCCAGGCGATGGCCTGGTGGCACCTCTCCGCACCTTCCTCTGGTCCTCCTCGCTAATCTTGCCCTTCACGTTGAAGGCGTATGACTCCAGGGATTTTTTTTTATTATTTTTTGTGCATTCGTGCAGGACTTCACCTGGGAGGATCGACAGGCAAGGGAACAACTGTGGCCGAAAATCAAGCAAGCCAGATCGCTGGGTAAGGTGGCTTTCTACAAAGGCCACGTCGCAGTAATTGATGGACGTACAGTAAAGGCTTAATGTATTAAATGCAAACAGCAGTCAAAAGAAACAAGAAAAAAAACATATAGACAATATTCCAAGGTTTGGCCTGCCATTAAGAGAACAGTATAAAACTCAATCAATTGCGACTCCAAGAATGAACAGTCTAAATTCTTCGCCATACGGTGCATTACGCAAAACAGCCAGAAGATGGCGATGTTGCCCAAGGCAAACAGCCTGGCAGATAGCTAAAACGTCTAAAACAAGCAGCTATTGACAGCTGTCTATTTTTGAAAGAGCAGTTGGAGTATCAGGATGTTGGAAATAGTCCTGAAAGTGAGACAAATAGTAAAGGGAGAAACTAGGTTTTCTGAAGCTTTGAACCAATTGTGAACCTGGGGACATCTGCTGGTCAAATTTGAAACAGGATGCCCCCTAAAAACAATGATTTAGTAGCCTAGTCTACATTATCCTGAAACAAATCCAATTTGTGGGACTTCATAATAGACATATGTAGGCATTTATAAATGGTGGCGTTGTTCGTGCACGTTTTGGTCCTGGTCTCAGTTGGTGAAGACATGCAGGCGTCCTGAGTTGTTGCCGCCCAGCAAAGCATTCCTTGTAGGATGGAAGGCTGTGATGGACAGCACCGTGCTGAGGTGGTGGTCGTCTCTGAAGGAGTGCTGCAGCTGGCCGCTTTCGTGGAAGACCTGCACCTGGCGAGGCCGCTCCATGCTTCCCACCACAAAGCAGTCCTCTTGTTTAGGGTCCCACACTGCTGATAGCTTCGTCAGCCATCGGCCTGTGTTCAGGTTATGTCTGAAAATAAATTTCAGACAACTTAGCATACAGTATAGTCTGATGAAGAATGTGTTACCCACTTCTAGTAAAATCTGACTGGACTCACTGTAGCAGGAGTAATGGCATGTAAACAATTGCATTGCCTTTTCATGTGGTTTTTTCTACCAAAGAAAAAGAAAAGGAAATCCGCACTGTTTTTTAAGCTCCCACGTGAGTTTTTTAATTACAAAAAAGCAACGGGTCTTCATCAGGCAGTACAGAGAACAAGCTCTCTGTGCATGGGCATATATATAACCTCACATGGGGTGGTGGTGCCCCAATCAGGTGACGACAGACACCTGTGATCATTACAAAATACATAATTGTTGAAAGAGTCCACAAGAATACAACTTTTTTTAAAGATCATATAATAACAGAGGTAAACAAATTCTAAAATACCCGATACAAAAGAAATACAAGAAGTAAAACATGCAGGTGAATATTATTATCCCTATCTATACCAATAAGAAACCAAAGAAATGTAAAAGTATAGTACGGTAGGCCAAGGTAGGTTCAGGCAGGGTTTGAACCCAGGACTCCCAGGTGAGAGTCGTACGTGCTACCCACATGACCGAAGAGCCAGGCACATGTCTACAATGGCCAAGGTGTATACATATAACAACAGAATATAATAAAGTTAAAACATCACAGCAATGGCTTGACGTCTAGTTCTTCATTGAGGCCATACGGTGCCAACGTGTTGAGTGTATATATGTGAAAAGCCACACGTTGTAAAAGTCATTGTTCGTGGTCACCTCCTCTAGGGGGCTTTTCAACCTTCTCTATCCCCATGTACCGGAGTGAGGAGATGCTGTGTCCTGCTTGTTTGAAGTGGACTGCAACAGGGTTACGTTCATCACCGCATCTGATGTTGCTGCAATGCTCGCTAATCCTAGTGCGGAGGGCTCTAGACATTTTCCCCACATAAGCTAATCCACAAGGACATTTTATCTTTAAAAAAGTTGTATTCTTGTGGAAAGACCTACTCTTTCAACAATTATGTATTTTGTAATGATCACAGGTGTCTGTCATCACCTGATTGGGGCACCACCACCCCATGTGAGGTTATATATATGCCCATGCACAGAGAGCTTGTTCTCTGTACTGCCTGATGAAGACCCGTGAGGGTCAAAATGTTGCTTTTTTGTAATTAAAAAACTAACCGTGGGAGCTTAAAAAACAGTGTGCGGATTTCCTTTTCTTTTTCTATACGCGTATTTTTTCCAGCACCTGTTGAAATAATCTTGGATGTGCGTGCACTCTACTCTTCTGCATATTTCTACCAAAGACACACAATTGTTAATTTTGGTTTGACATTTTTTTTATGTACGGTAATTTAAGTGCCGAGTTGGAAAGGCTTGTTGTCGCTGTGATACTGGCTTATAATAAAACTGTAATAAAAATAGAAACAGTGATAAGTATTATGATGACCTGAGATAAACCTTCTACTACCCAAAACTCAAATGTATCAATCACTGTGGCACTGATGAAGATCCGCCATTAGGCCCTCTCTGCACTTTCACACAGAACCAAGCAGCCCTGCCATACAGGAGTGTGCTTTAGATAGCATCCACCCCTCCCGGATTGAAATTAGGCGTGAACCATGGGCGTTAAGCTTATTATGTCTGAGGAGTCTATTTATTTAATTTTATTTTGCCTTTATATAAACAGGTAAATCAGTGCGACCTGAATTTAACGAGCAACTTTCAATATTCGTCTGATCGACTTTATGGATCACAAAGGCAGCATCATGTATTACAAGCTACACGTAACGGAAGGCTTTCTTACCTTTGGTTCCAGTTTTTTTATAAAGCATATACCCATGTTGTGAAGTAGCCTAATTAAGTCCGTTCTGAAAGCGTGTTGACTGGAAGAAAAAAAGTGTGAAACAGCTGCAGTCTGATTTTAATAACGTTATCGACGGCGTCATTATAGACCACTTGGTTTCTACTTCTGGTTATGTCACTTTCAGAAGAACAGAGCGAATCTCAGGCACAGTGGGCAACGCAAGGCACACACCTGCTCAAGTGACTCGGGCTATAGTAGGAGCACAGTCTGAATGCTAACATTAGTTGTTTTTCGTAAGGGAACGCACAACAGGCGAGACAGCCTGCAGATATGCTTCGGTTAACTTATTTCTGATCGGAGAACTTCAATCTGGAGGTTGTTTTCCCTCAGTCCTCCTGTCATTTCTTTATGAATGAGCCGAGATTGCCGTCTTCCCGCGGCTTAGCCTTTTAGACAGACGTCGATTCTGCGCTGATACTACCTCTACCGGGGGAACGAAAGGCGTAACAAAATGACACGCCATTCCGTTCTTGCGACTTTTATACAGGAGGCATCATTCTACAGGCGGCGCCCCCGCCAGGCCAGTAAAATAATTGCAATTTGTTTTTTTGTTTTTCTGCTCTCCCCAAAATTTAAATATACCTTTATGGCATATTATTACAATTACAATATAGCAATAATGGTGTTGACAGTAATAGAAGATGCCAAATCATTCAAAACAATCAGCATTTTGCTTTTAGGAGCATTGTGCCAGCGTGCGGCGCTGTTCCAAAACATGTAAACGTGTCGTTGCCTGCGAAACGCTCATCCCATAATACAAATGTTCGCATCGCATCCCATAATAGTATGATGATACTTGGGATGCCATTGCGAACATAGATGCGAACAGGTTAGCTAAAAGTTTAGCGTCACCAGCGAGGGGCCCCACCGTTGCGGTCGAGGTACATTTCGAAATCCCTCCAGGCCTGAAAATCTTTCTAGGGGAAACACTGCAGGAGGCGAGACATAACGCTGCAACGAACGCGGCTTTCACAGTCTGTGTTAAAGGGGCTATAGATTGAGACAGCTTTCCTGATTTCCCCTCCCCTGATCAGGTAACATAATGACTTTGGAAAAACAGTTAGCAAGCACGACTCCCATAAAGATATATAAAAAGTATACAGGTGCCTGGGTCGGAGGATACTAGTAGGTGACAGATGTCCCGGCACACGCGGTTTAAGAAAAAATATCTTATTTATTGTGGGCAAGCAAGGTGATGAACGTTTCGCCTAGAAGCCTTCTAGGCGAAACGTTCATCACCTTGCTTGTATAATAAGATATTTTTTCTTAAACCGTGTGTGCCGGGACATCTGTAACATAATGACTTTCCCACACTGAGAGGCTATGTTCAAGTGAGTGGATGTACCCGATGGAAGTCAGCAAAGGAGCTGTGGTGGTCATTGCTGAGGTGTCATATATCCTATGGAAAAAGAAAAGAAAATGCACATTCAATTTAGAGATGTAATTCCAAAACAAGTAGTGCAGTGCAAGTGCTTTAAGCTGTGTCAGCCCCACCTAATCGTGTTGTCCATACAGGAGCTGAGCACTCTGTTCCCTGTACTAGGGGAGAAATAAGCACTGGTTATGCTTAAAGAGTGGCCGTGCAGCTGGCAGACCGCCTGGCTCTCGGTCTTCTTCAGACAGCGGCTATCGTAAATACTCACAAGCCTGCAGAGAAGAAGGAAAATTAGTTTGGACTATTTATAGACTGGACAGACTACAGCTGAACTGACTACAAGCAGGCAATCCAATTTAACAACTTTAGAAAACAAATGATCAAAGTGATTACTGCTCTGGAGAAAATATAAATTAATCAAAGATATGAGTCATACCTGCTCTCGGCCACTGCAAAGTACTGCTTGTTTAGTGGATGGACGCTAACACAGTGAAGGCTCTTGGGGTTGAGGGTGTAGAGGGTGTGGAGGGACTCATGGGAGTTGCTGCAGAGAAATTAAAAACATTAAGAGATTAGAAGCAGCTTTGTACCAGTCTGGAAAACATTATGCATGTTTCTGACAATGTTGTTTATGATTAATAAAAAAAGAGAGCAGGCGGTTAGCACTCTTCATGCTTACTGACATTCAACATGATGAAGAGAGATGGTAAAGAATAGAGAAGTGCTGCATTTTTTAAATCATTAATACAACAGTTGAAGAAGATGGCAGTATGTTACCCTGGGGTGCGCCTATCCACAATGGCAACATCTCCACCAAATTGCCCGACAACTAGTGTCATACAGTCATGTGACAGGAAGTCAAAGGTTTTCAGGCCATCTTCAATAGAATACACCTGGTAGGAAGTAGAAAATGATTCAGATCAGCTGGTGAAGTAGGAATATCTTAAAACTGGAGTGGGTTTACAATTCATGCACGATTTTACATCAACTTAATGAGGACATGGAATGTTTTTTTAAACATCTCCACTGATTTATAAGTTTGTTGCAAAGCAGTAATGAGTAAGTCCAGAATATTTCAGCAAAATTAACAGATGTTGTGCTTGAGGGCGGCTGTTCCAACTACAGATTGTTTATTTTTTCTATATGCACACATCCAGGGAGAATCGAATTGAAAACCTTAACAAGCGTTAATGACCCATGCCAGCAGGCGGGGGAGGATTTCTCAATGCAGAAAATATATAGAGAATATATAGAGAAGGTAAACACTGTCCATCTGCTTATATTACGGAGATTGTAAACTGATGCAAAGTGGGTTGAAAATCGGCAAAGCCTTCCTTTAATTACACATAGCTGCATCAAGACTTGTTTGTGTAAAAACTGTTCCTGAAATGGAACTGTACACCTGTGATGTCAGCCCCAGCAGAATGTCCAGCAACAAGTGATGTCACAGGTGTTTAACACCCATTTAGAATCCTACCCTTTTCTCCATACTGTATTTCTGCCCTGGGGGCCTGTATCTTATTATAATATATATAGGGGGGGGGGGGGGGGGAGGTTCATAATGATCATGAGCCCAAAATGTAAATTCATTACCCCCGCCCCCCCCAAAAATAAAATAATAATAACACCGCGCTCTTCAAGTTAAAAGGTATTGGTTCAAACTGTACTTACTGGCTGAAATTATGATTATTATTATCATTATATATACAGTATATATATATTGTTACAGAGTGATATGTGATTGACATGTGATTGTCAGGGACCCCCTTGTTTAACTCATTGAGTGCCAATGACGTCGATCGACGTCAAATGCGTTTTTTGACGGTGGGACGTGGATCAAAGCCTCCTGCATCTCCTGTACAAATATTGTAGCTATTGGATGTGTATAACCTATTTTACGGACTCATTAGGTGGCGACAGTGCTCTCCAGATTAGAGAAAGGTCAGGAAAACAGTAGGAAAAAGCCCCGTGATGAAAGTGAAACCGCTCATGCTGCAGGCGGAGCCATATAGATTGCTCTGGCTGCAGCTGACGTTGGCTGCGAACAGCAGTCAATCCGCTCCCACAACTGAGCCCCTCTGCCTCTGTCTGTCTGTCTGCATAGTTTCTCCACACGATTAGCCGCCAGAAAAGCAGCACCCGACACTGAAAAGCCAAACAATTCTCAGCAGTCCGGTTTGGCTTTTCCGTGTCGCGCTGGGAGCCGGCGCACAAAAACGGAGCACTCCGAAAATAGACGCTGGGTGCGTGAGGCTGTGTGTTAGTGTGGGGAGGAGTTTGCAGCTGAGGGGGGGGGAGAGGGGGGTGGGGCACGCAGGGCACCACACAACTACACCACGTCACTACATCAGAAAATATTAGCTAGAGTCAGTGAATGTGCTTGAAATGCTTCATTTCACAAAAGGCTGAATAACTCAGCTTCTAATTTGAAACGCCTGAAAACGCTGAAAACAACCTATCTTCTCCGGCTCATAACTAAAGAACGGAAAATGGTATCAATAAACTTTTTTTTGCTGATGATACAATAGAGTCTCCTTGTTCTTTGTGCGTGTTCGGTGTTTACATAGTAATATCACACAATATTCTGTGGGCCTCGAGAAATCACTGAAAACGCTCTGAAACTCTGGCACTGGGAGCGTCCGTTCTCCAAAAGTGGCTGGCACTCAATGAGTTAATTATAATATGTCAATTTACGTCTTTGCATCAGAGGATCAAACAGGAAGTGGGAGTGGCTTAGAGATTATATCCGTGGCATTTCAGGTGCGCAGCCCCCCCCCCCCCCTCTCTGCCATGTTGGTCTGCTAGTCTGATCAGGAAGCCATGTATCGCTCCTGTTCCCCAGTGCTCTATTGATCCCTCCGTTTCCACGTGTATGGGTGTGACTGTGTGTGTGAGATATTATTTTGAATTAGCGTCCCCAATCTACTGAACGGGAGCTGCTGATGGCCCGCTCCACACTACCGACTGAGCTGTCCACACAAGCCGGGCTGTCTAGGTGTCATCGCCCCATGCTGATAGCAGGTGAGCTGCTCCCATTCACTTTGTGACTTCTTGTTTGATATTTCTGTGCAAAGACGTTCTGTGTTGTTGTGGCAGGTGTGGACTGACTAGACACGAGCTTGATCCTATTTTGAGAGCCAGATCTGTCACAATATATATATATATATATATATATATATATATATAGTAAATTCGTAGATAGATGCCACTGGGGAAGGGGGGGTGATCAATAAAACTACATTTTATGGAACAAAATTTACATCTTCAAAGAGGGCCTTCTCTACATCCATGCAGCGTAGAGATCCATCGTAGCTGAGGGTCAGCAGGTGGCTAGGATGAGTCCTGGAGAACATCATGCAGCTCACTGGACGCTGAGAGTGGGGCTCAAAAAGCAGCACGCCATCATCACCGTAATCACCACCCTTAACTCATTGAATGCCATGGACGTCCTTCGACGTCCAATTAAATAGTGACGTAGAGTGCCACGGACGTCCTTCGACGTCCAATGCGTTTTTTGACGGTGGGACGTCGATCAAAGCCTTCCGCAGCTCCTGTACAACTATAGTAGCTATTGGAGGTCTATAACCTATTTTACAGAAGCCTTAGGTGGCGACAGTGCTCTCCAGATTACAGAAATGTCAGGAATACACAGCCTGAAATAGCCTTGATGAAAGAGAACCCGCTCATGCTGCAGTCCAGAGCCATGTAGATTGTTCTGGCTGCAACTGACGGTGCGTGCGAACACAGTCAATCCGCGCACACAACTGAGTCCTTCTGCCTCTGTCTGTCTGTCAGCATAGTTTCTCCACATGATTAGCCGCTAGAAAAGCAGCAGCGCGACACTGAAAAGCCAAACCTTTCACTGCAGTCCGCGTGTGGCTTCTCCATGTTGCGCTGCCTGGGAGGCGGCGCTTCCCAGGCTTCCTAGACGCTTGGTGCGAGGCTGTGTGTTACTAGTGTGGGGAGGAGTTTTCAGCTGAGGGGGGGGAGGGGGGGAGGGGGGGTGGGGCACGCAGGGCAGGACACAACTACACCACATCACTACATCAGAAAATATTACCGTATCTAGAGTCAGTGAATGTGCTTGAAATGCTGCATTTCACAAAAGGCTGAATATCTCAGCTTATAATTTGAAATGCCTGAAAACGCTGAAAACAACCTATCTTCTCCGGCTCATAACTAAAGAACGGAAAATGGTATCAATAAACTTTTTTTTGCTGATGATACAATAGAGTCTCCTTGTTCTTTTTGCGTGTTCGGTGTTTACATAGTAATATCACACAATATTCTGTGGGCCTCGAGAAATCACTGAAAACGCTCTGAAAACTCTGGCACTGGGAGCGTCCGTTCTCCAAAAGTGGCTGGCACTCAATGAGTTAAAGAGTAAATAATAAATCAATCAAGTTGTACTGTAACACTGTACTTTTCCCCTAAGTGTCCAGTCATTGATGTTTTACTTCAGGAACTCATTTCCTTGTCATTTTAGCGGACATCCACAGGCTGGCAAAAGTAGGAACCAAATTTATGTATTTTTTGTGTCACTGGAATACGATTCAGAACATCCAAACTCCCAAATTCTAAAAAGATGGTGTTAGCAAATGGTTATGATCAAAGCAAAGAAACTCACCAAGTTCCAGAGTCCTACATGCCCCCATTTATCTCCTGCAGCCATGAGCAGACTGCTAGTGCAGGGGTGGAAGGCAGCAGAGTATATGCGTTGTTGAACCACTTTGGCCACTTGATCTTCAGTTATCCTCATGGTCTTAAGGGAAGAGCGATACCTGCATCACCTGCAACCACAAAGATGAACTGTAAAAGACCACACAAAAATATATTGTATAGTCAATTCTATTTAAACGCCCAGCGATGCATCAACATTTTTTTTTTTTTACAAATGTCAGATGTCTAAATATTCAGACTTAAACATCATAAACAGTCAGGACACAAAGTGACAAACAGGAGTCATGAGGTAAAGTTGTTTGAAGCCACTGTAGTTATCATAGTCTGAAGTCTCTAGTCGACTTCCTCAACGGTGGGACTGTGAGCCGGCTCCCGCCTGCTCTCTGCAGCCCTGTGCAGGTGTTGCTCTCTGGTACAACACACAATCTCCAGCTCTTTCTACGGGTGCTGGTACTGTTCTTTATCAGCCAGCTGGTTGTTATCCAGCCAGGCGATGGCCTGGTGGCACCTCTCCGCACCTTCCTCTGGTCCTCCTCGCTAATCTTGCCCTTCACGTTGAAGGCGTATGACTCCAGGGATTTTTTTTTATTATTTTTTGTGCATTCGTGCAGGACTTCACCTGGGAGGATCGACAGGCAAGGGAACAACTGTGGCCGAAAATCAAGCAAGCCAGATCGCTGGGTAAGGTGGCTTTCTACAAAGGCCACGTCGCAGTAATTGATGGACGTACAGTAAAGGCTTAATGTATTAAATGCAAACAGCAGTCAAAAGAAACAAGAAAAAAAACATATAGACAATATTCCAAGGTTTGGCCTGCCATTAAGAGAACAGTATAAAACTCAATCAATTGCGACTCCAAGAATGAACAGTCTAAATTCTTCGCCATACGGTGCATTACGCAAAACAGCCAGAAGATGGCGATGTTGCCCAAGGCAAACAGCCTGGCAGATAGCTAAAACGTCTAAAACAAGCAGCTATTGACAGCTGTCTATTTTTGAAAGAGCAGTTGGAGTATCAGGATGTTGGAAATAGTCCTGAAAGTGAGACAAATAGTAAAGGGAGAAACTAGGTTTTCTGAAGCTTTGAACCAAATGTGAACCTGGGGACATCTGCTGGTCAAATTTGAAACAGGATGCCCCCTAAAAACAATGATTTAGTAGCCTAGTCTACATTATCCTGAAACAAATCCAATTTGTGGGACTTCATAATAGACATATGTAGGCATTTATAAATGGTGGCGTTGTTCGTGCACGTTTTGGTCCTGGTCTCAGTTGGTGAAGACATGCAGGCGTCCTGAGTTGTTGCCGCCCAGCAAAGCATTCCTTGTAGGATGGAAGGCTGTGATGGACAGCACCGTGCTGAGGTGGTGGTCGTCTCTGAAGGAGTGCTGCAGCTGGCCGCTTTCGTGGAAGACCTGCACCTGGCGAGGCCGCTCCATGCTTCCCACCACAAAGCAGTCCTCTTGTTTAGGGTCCCACACTGCTGATAGCTTCGTCAGCCATCGGCCTGTGTTCAGGTTATGTCTGAAAATAAATTTCAGACAACTTAGCATACAGTATAGTCTGATGAAGAATGTGTTACCCACTTCTAGTAAAATCTGACTGGACTCACTGTAGCAGGAGTAATGGCATGTAAACAATTGCATTGCCTTTTCATGTGGTTTTTTCTACCAAAGAAAAAGAAAAGGAAATCCGCACTGTTTTTTAAGCTCCCACGTGAGTTTTTTAATTACAAAAAAGCAACGGGTCTTCATCAGGCAGTACAGAGAACAAGCTCTCTGTGCATGGGCATATATATAACCTCACATGGGGTGGTGGTGCCCCAATCAGGTGACGACAGACACCTGTGATCATTACAAAATACATAATTGTTGAAAGAGTCCACAAGAATACAACTTTTTTTAAAGATCATATAATAACAGAGGTAAACAAATTCTAAAATACCCGATACAAAAGAAATACAAGAAGTAAAACATGCAGGTGAATATTATTATCCCTATCTATACCAATAAGAAACCAAAGAAATGTAAAAGTATAGTACGGTAGGCCAAGGTAGGTTCAGGCAGGGTTTGAACCCAGGACTCCCAGGTGAGAGTCGTACGTGCTACCCACATGACCGAAGAGCCAGGCACATGTCTACAATGGCCAAGGTGTATACATATAACAACAGAATATAATAAAGTTAAAACATCACAGCAATGGCTTGACGTCTAGTTCTTCATTGAGGCCATACGGTGCCAACGTGTTGAGTGTATATATGTGAAAAGCCACACGTTGTAAAAGTCATTGTTCGTGGTCACCTCCTCTAGGGGGCTTTTCAACCTTCTCTATCCCCATGTACCGGAGTGAGGAGATGCTGTGTCCTGCTTGTTTGAAGTGGACTGCAACAGGGTTACGTTCATCACCGCATCTGATGTTGCTGCAATGCTCGCTAATCCTAGTGCGGAGGGCTCTAGACATTTTCCCCACATAAGCTAATCCACAAGGACATTTTATCTTTAAAAAAGTTGTATTCTTGTGGAAAGACCTACTCTTTCAACAATTATGTATTTTGTAATGATCACAGGTGTCTGTCATCACCTGATTGGGGCACCACCACCCCATGTGAGGTTATATATATGCCCATGCACAGAGAGCTTGTTCTCTGTACTGCCTGATGAAGACCCGTGAGGGTCAAAATGTTGCTTTTTTGTAATTAAAAAACTAACCGTGGGAGCTTAAAAAACAGTGTGCGGATTTCCTTTTCTTTTTCTATACGCGTATTTTTTCCAGCACCTGTTGAAATAATCTTGGATGTGCGTGCACTCTACTCTTCTGCATATTTCTACCAAAGACACACAATTGTTAATTTTGGTTTGACATTTTTTTTATGTACGGTAATTTAAGTGCCGAGTTGGAAAGGCTTGTTGTCGCTGTGATACTGGCTTATAATAAAACTGTAATAAAAATAGAAACAGTGATAAGTATTATGATGACCTGAGATAAACCTTCTACTACCCAAAACTCAAATGTATCAATCACTGTGGCACTGATGAAGATCCGCCATTAGGCCCTCTCTGCACTTTCACACAGAACCAAGCAGCCCTGCCATACAGGAGTGTGCTTTAGATAGCATCCACCCCTCCCGGATTGAAATTAGGCGTGAACCATGGGCGTTAAGCTTATTATGTCTGAGGAGTCTATTTATTTAATTTTATTTTGCCTTTATATAAACAGGTAAATCAGTGCGACCTGAATTTAACGAGCAACTTTCAATATTCGTCTGATCGACTTTATGGATCACAAAGGCAGCATCATGTATTACAAGCTACACGTAACGGAAGGCTTTCTTACCTTTGGTTCCAGTTTTTTTATAAAGCATATACCCATGTTGTGAAGTAGCCTAATTAAGTCCGTTCTGAAAGCGTGTTGACTGGAAGAAAAAAAGTGTGAAACAGCTGCAGTCTGATTTTAATAACGTTATCGACGGCGTCATTATAGACCACTTGGTTTCTACTTCTGGTTATGTCACTTTCAGAAGAACAGAGCGAATCTCAGGCACAGTGGGCAACGCAAGGCACACACCTGCTCAAGTGACTCGGGCTATAGTAGGAGCACAGTCTGAATGCTAACATTAGTTGTTTTTCGTAAGGGAACGCACAACAGGCGAGACAGCCTGCAGATATGCTTCGGTTAACTTATTTCTGATCGGAGAACTTCAATCTGGAGGTTGTTTTCCCTCAGTCCTCCTGTCATTTCTTTATGAATGAGCCGAGATTGCCGTCTTCCCGCGGCTTAGCCTTTTAGACAGACGTCGATTCTGCGCTGATACTACCTCTACCGGGGGAACGAAAGGCGTAACAAAATGACACGCCATTCCGTTCTTGCGACTTTTATACAGGAGGCATCATTCTACAGGCGGCGCCCCCGCCAGGCCAGTAAAATAATTGCAATTTGTTTTTTTGTTTTTCTGCTCTCCCCAAAATTTAAATATACCTTTATGGCATATTATTACAATTACAATATAGCAATAATGGTGTTGACAGTAATAGAAGATGCCAAATCATTCAAAACAATCAGCATTTTGCTTTTAGGAGCATTGTGCCAGCGTGCGGCGCTGTTCCAAAACATGTAAACGTGTCGTTGCCTGCGAAACGCTCATCCCATAATACAAATGTTCGCATCGCATCCCATAATAGTATGATGATACTTGGGATGCCATTGCGAACATAGATGCGAACAGGTTAGCTAAAAGTTTAGCGTCACCAGCGAGGGGCCCCACCGTTGCGGTCGAGGTACATTTCGAAATCCCTCCAGGCCTGAAAATCTTTCTAGGGGAAACACTGCAGGAGGCGAGACATAACGCTGCAACGAACGCGGCTTTCACAGTCTGTGTTAAAGGGGCTATAGATTGAGACAGCTTTCCTGATTTCCCCTCCCCTGATCAGGTAACATAATGACTTTGGAAAAACAGTTAGCAAGCACGACTCCCATAAAGATATATAAAAAGTATACAGGTGCCTGGGTCGGAGGATACTAGTAGGTGACAGATGTCCCGGCACACGCGGTTTAAGAAAAAATATCTTATTTATTGTGGGCAAGCAAGGTGATGAACGTT
Organism: Poromitra crassiceps; assembly: GCF_964638095.1. Lineage (NCBI taxonomy): Eukaryota > Metazoa > Chordata > Actinopteri > Beryciformes > Melamphaidae > Poromitra > Poromitra crassiceps. Next base: position 61,829,596 of record NC_139627.1, read on the forward strand.
TCGCCTAGAAGCCTTCTAGGCGAAACGTTCATCACCTTGCTTGTATAATAAGATATTTTTTCTTAAACCGTGTGTGCCGGGACATCTGTAACATAATGACTTTCCCACACTGAGAGGCTATGTTCAAGTGAGTGGATGTACCCGATGGAAGTCAGCAAAGGAGCTGTGGTGGTCATTGCTGAGGTGTCATATATCCTATGGAAAAATAAAAGAAAATGCACATTCAATTTAGAGATGTAATTCCAAAACAAGTAGTGCAGTGCAAGTGCTTTAAGCTGTGTCAGCCCCACCTAATCGTGTTGTCCATACAGGAGCTGAGCACTCTGTTCCCTGTACTAGGGGAGAAATAAGCACTGGTTATGCTTAAAGAGTGGCCGTGCAGCTGGCAGACCGCCTGGCTCTCGGTCTTCTTCAGACAGCGGCTATCGTAAATACTCACAAGCCTGCAGAGAAGAAGGAAAATTAGTTTGGACTATTTATAGACTGGACAGACTACAGCTGAACTGACTACAAGCAGGCAATCCAATTTAACAACTTTAGAAAACAAATGATCAAAGTGATTACTGCTCTGGAGAAAATATAAATTAATCAAAGATATGAGTCATACCTGCTCTCGGCCACTGCAAAGTACTGCTTGTTTAGTGGATGGACGCTAACACAGTGAAGGCTCTTGGGGTTGAGGGTGTAGAGGGTGTGGAGGGACTCATGGGAGTTGCTGCAGAGAAATTAAAAACATTAAGAGATTAGAAGCAGCTTTGTACCAGTCTGGAAAACATTATGCATGTTTCTGACAATGTTGTTTATGATTAATAAAAAAAGAGAGCAGGCGGTTAGCACTCTTCATGCTTACTGACATTCAACATGATGAAGAGAGATGGTAAAGAATAGAGAAGTGCTGCATTTTTTAAATCATTAATACAACAGTTGAAGAAGATGGCAGTATGTTACCCTGGGGTGCGCCTATCCACAATGGCAACATCTCCACCAAATTGCCCGACAACTAGTGTCATACAGTCATGTGACAGGAAGTCAAAGGTTTTCAGGCCATCTTCAATAGAATACACCTGGTAGGAAGTAGAAAATGATTCAGATCAGCTGGTGAAGTAGGAATATCTTAAAACTGGAGTGGGTTTACAATTCATGCACGATTTTACATCAACTTAATGAGGACATGGAATGTTTTTTTAAACATCTCCACTGATTTATAAGTTTGTTGCAAAGCAGTAATGAGTAAGTCCAGAATATTTCAGCAAAATTAACAGATGTTGTGCTTGAGGGCGGCTGTTCCAACTACAGATTGTTTATTTTTTCTATATGCACACATCCAGGGAGAATCGAATTGAAAACCTTAACAAGCGTTAATGACCCATGCCAGCAGGCGGGGGAGGATTTCTCAATGCAGAAAATATATAGAGAATATATAGAGAAGGTAAACACTGTCCATCTGCTTATATTACGGAGATTGTAAACTGATGCAAAGTGGGTTGAAAATCGGCAAAGCCTTCCTTTAATTACACATAGCTGCATCAAGACTTGTTTGTGTAAAAACTGTTCCTGAAATGGAACTGTACACCTGTGATGTCAGCCCCAGCAGAATGTCCAGCAACAAGTGATGTCACAGGTGTTTAACACCCATTTAGAATCCTACCCTTTTCTCCATACTGTATTTCTGCCCTGGGGGCCTGTATCTTATTATAATATATATAGGGGGGGGGGGGGGGTTCATAATGATCATGAGCCCAAAATGTAAATTCATTACCCCCGCCCCCCCCAAAAATAAAATAATAATAACACCGCGCTCTTCAAGTTAAAAGGTATTGGTTCAAACTGTACTTACTGGCTGAAATTATGATTATTATTATCATTATATATACAGTATATATATATTGTTACAGAGTGATATGTGATTGACATGTGATTGTCAGGGACCCCCTTGTTTAACTCATTGAGTGCCAATGACGTCGATCGACGTCAAATGCGTTTTTTGACGGTGGGACGTGGATCAAAGCCTCCTGCATCTCCTGTACAAATATTGTAGCTATTGGATGTGTATAACCTATTTTACGGACTCATTAGGTGGCGACAGTGCTCTCCAGATTAGAGAAAGGTCAGGAAAACAGTAGGAAAAAGCCCCGTGATGAAAGTGAAACCGCTCATGCTGCAGGCGGAGCCATATAGATTGCTCTGGCTGCAGCTGACGTTGGCTGCGAACAGCAGTCAATCCGCTCCCACAACTGAGCCCCTCTGCCTCTGTCTGTCTGTCTGCATAGTTTCTCCACACGATTAGCCGCCAGAAAAGCAGCACCCGACACTGAAAAGCCAAACAATTCTCAGCAGTCCGGTTTGGCTTTTCCGTGTCGCGCTGGGAGCCGGCGCACAAAAACGGAGCACTCCGAAAATAGACGCTGGGTGCGTGAGGCTGTGTGTTAGTGTGGGGAGGAGTTTGCAGCTGAGGGGGGGGGAGAGGGGGGTGGGGCACGCAGGGCACCACACAACTACACCACGTCACTACATCAGAAAATATTAGCTAGAGTCAGTGAATGTGCTTGAAATGCTTCATTTCACAAAAGGCTGAATAACTCAGCTTCTAATTTGAAACGCCTGAAAACGCTGAAAACAACCTATCTTCTCCGGCTCATAACTAAAGAACGGAAAATGGTATCAATAAACTTTTTTTTGCTGATGATACAATAGAGTCTCCTTGTTCTTTGTGCGTGTTCGGTGTTTACATAGTAATATCACACAATATTCTGTGGGCCTCGAGAAATCACTGAAAACGCTCTGAAACTCTGGCACTGGGAGCGTCCGTTCTCCAAAAGTGGCTGGCACTCAATGAGTTAATTATAATATGTCAATTTACGTCTTTGCATCAGAGGATCAAACAGGAAGTGGGAGTGGCTTAGAGATTATATCCGTGGCATTTCAGGTGCGCAGGCCCCCCCCCCCCCCTCTCTGCCATGTTGGTCTGCTAGTCTGATCAGGAAGCCATGTATCGCTCCTGTTCCCCAGTGCTCTATTGATCCCTCCGTTTCCACGTGTATGGGTGTGACTGTGTGTGTGAGATATTATTTTGAATTAGCGTCCCCAATCTACTGAACGGGAGCTGCTGATGGCCCGCTCCACACTACCGACTGAGCTGTCCACACAAGCCGGGCTGTCTAGGTGTCATCGCCCCATGCTGATAGCAGGTGAGCTGCTCCCATTCACTTTGTGACTTCTTGTTTGATATTTCTGTGCAAAGACGTTCTGTGTTGTTGTGGCAGGTGTGGACTGACTAGACACGAGCTTGATCCTATTTTGAGAGCCAGATCTGTCACAATATATATATATATATATATGGTGAAGAGAGGATTCCCATGTGCACAGCCAGTAGAAAAATCAGGTGCTGGTCGGTTGCAGGATAAACATGAAATGAAAAATTAAAGGAACCACCGCAACACTGAAAATGACTTACTGATGTTTATTTGTGAACAACGCGTTTCGCGTGCAGCTTCATCAGGTTCACAGAGAATGCAATTAACACCGACAGGTGAGTTAAATACATTAGGCAGGGTCACATGACCAATTATCACAGTCATCTTTTTTAAAGATACAAGTTACAAAACGAGTTTTTCAAAAGAGTGACATGTATTTACCAATATATCACAATTATGGCAGTTAATTTACATAGTATATCAAATATTTTTGAAGATATTTAAGATTTTTCAAAGGAAAAAATACATTAAGAAAAGTAAAGAGTTAATATTCAGTTACAGAATGAGAACATATTTTTTTTAAGACTAAGCATCTGCACTCCTTCTATCACTAAAGGGGGGGAAAAGTGTAATGGGACTTAGTGGCTCGTCTCTTCCTAGGCTCCAGATCACCTGTAGGAAGAGACAAATATTAATATAGGTCACAAAAAACAACTAAAATCTTGCATTTCATTAAGGCCAAAGGGTTCAATGGTGTGTAATTCAAAAATCCAGAAAGCCTCTCGTCTCAGAAGTTGATTGACCAGATTGCCTCCTCTTGGGTTGGGCTGTATTTTTTCTATGCCAACAAACTTGAGGGAAGTGGCTGCACCGTGATTCTTTTCTTTATAGTGTCTGGCAATTGCATAGTCCATGTTACCATTTCTGATAGCAGCTTTATGCTCGGCAATTCTCACTTTAAGATGGCGTTTAGTTTGCTAACAATATAACAATATTGTAACATTATCATTATGCTAACAATATCTTGTTTTTCAGAATGTATATTGATGACATCATTATGGGGTTTGCAGGCTCTGTAAATGAACTTAGGGCTTTTAGTGACTATATAAATAGCACTCACCCCACTTTGCATTTTACCATGGAATACAGTTGTGAAAATATCCATTTCCTGGATCTTTCGATAACTATCAATGAAAACAGAAAATTGGATACATCTATTTATCGAAAAGAAACTGACAGAAACACCATTCTGCATTCTACCAGTTTCCATCCTGACCATATGATCAGCAACATCCCTTATGGTCAGTTTGTGAGACTGAGGAGGATCTGCAGCAAAGTGGAGGATTATCAATCCAAAGCTAACAAAATGTCCCAGCGCTTTAAACAAAGGGGGTACAACCAAAAACTTATTGATCAAGCGGTTGAAAAAGCCAGTAGACGAGACAGGGGAGAATTACTGCACCCTGTCCCTAGACAGACTGAAAGTAGAGTCACTTTTGTGTCTGAGTATTCAACTGCTTCTAAACAAATCAAACGCATCATAAGTAAACATTGGCGTATTTTAGAATGCGACCCTAGTTTAAATCATTTGTCATCCTCTAGACCTCAGTTTTGTTTTAAAAGAGGCAGAAATGTAAGAGATGGTGTTATTAATTCTATGTATAAAGAACCTACTCCAACTAATTGGCTTTCTCAACAAGTATATGGTAATTACAGATGTGGAAAATGTGCACACTGCTCTAACACATTTGACACCAAGTCATTTAACCATCCACATTCAGGTAAGAAATATGCAATAAAAGAATTTATTAATTGTCTTTCCACCCATGTTGTTTATGCCTTGAAATGCCCCTGTGGCCTCATGTATGTGGGTCAAACTAAACGCCATCTTAAAGTGAGAATTGCCGAGCATAAAGCTGCTATCAGAAATGGTAACATGGACTATGCAATTGCCAGACACTATAAAGAAAAGAATCACGGTGCAGCCACTTCCCTCAAGTTTGTTGGCATAGAAAAAATACAGCCCAACCCAAGAGGAGGCAATCTGGTCAATCAACTTCTGAGACGAGAGGCTTTCTGGATTTTTGAATTACACACCATTGAACCCTTTGGCCTTAATGAAATGCAAGATTTTAGTTGTTTTTTGTGACCTATATTAATATTTGTCTCTTCCTACAGGTGATCTGGAGCCTAGGAAGAGACGAGCCACTAAGTCCCATTACACTTTTCCCCCCCTTTAGTGATAGAAGGAGTGCAGATGCTTAGTCTTAAAAAAATATGTTCTCATTCTGTAACTGAATATTAACTCTTTACTTTTCTTAATGTATTTTTTCCTTTGAAAAATCTTAAATATCTTCAAAAATATTTGATATACTATGTAAATTAACTGCCATAATTGTGATATATTGGTAAATACATGTCACTCTTTTGAAAAACTCGTTTTGTAACTTGTATCTTTAAAAAAGATGACTGTGATAATTGGTCATGTGACCCTGCCTAATGTATTTAACTCACCTGTCGGTGTTAATTGCATTCTCTGTGAACCTGATGAAGCTGCACGCGAAACGCGTTGTTCACAAATAAACATCAGTAAGTCATTTTCAGTGTTGCGGTGGTTCCTTTAATTTTTCATATATATATATATATATATAGTAAATTCCTAGATAGATGCCACTGGGGAAGGGGGGGTGATCAATAAAACTACATTTTATGGAACAAAATTTACATCTTCAAAGAGGGCCTTCTCTACATCCATGCAGCGTAGAGATCCATCGTAGCTGAGGGTCAGCAGGTGGCTAGGATGAGTCCTGGAGAACATCATGCAGCTCACTGGACGCTGAGAGTGGGGCTCAAAAAGCAGCACGCCATCATCACCGTAATCACCACCCTTAACTCATTGAATGCCATGGACGTCCTTCGACGTCCAATTAAATAGTGACGTAGAGTGCCACGGACGTCCTTCGACGTCCAATGCGTTTTTTGACGGTGGGACGTCGATCAAAGCCTTCCGCAGCTCCTGTACAACTATAGTAGCTATTGGAGGTCTATAACCTATTTTACAGAAGCCTTAGGTGGCGACAGTGCTCTCCAGATTACAGAAATGTCAGGAATACACAGCCTGAAATAGCCTTGATGAAAGAGAACCCGCTCATGCTGCAGTCCAGAGCCATGTAGATTGTTCTGGCTGCAACTGACGGTGCGTGCGAACACAGTCAATCCGCGCACACAACTGAGTCCTTCTGCCTCTGTCTGTCTGTCAGCATAGTTTCTCCACATGATTAGCCGCTAGAAAAGCAGCAGCGCGACACTGAAAAGCCAAACCTTTCACTGCAGTCCGCGTGTGGCTTCTCCATGTTGCGCTGCCTGGGAGGCGGCGCTTCCCAGGCTTCCTAGACGCTTGGTGCGAGGCTGTGTGTTACTAGTGTGGGGAGGAGTTTTCAGCTGAGGGGGGGGAGGGGGGGAGGGGGGGTGGGGCACGCAGGGCAGGACACAACTACACCACATCACTACATCAGAAAATATTACCGTATCTAGAGTCAGTGAATGTGCTTGAAATGCTGCATTTCACAAAAGGCTGAATATCTCAGCTTATAATTTGAAATGCCTGAAAACGCTGAAAACAACCTATCTTCTCCGGCTCATAACTAAAGAACGGAAAATGGTATCAATAAACTTTTTTTTGCTGATGATACAATAGAGTCTCCTTGTTCTTTTTGCGTGTTCGGTGTTTACATAGTAATATCACACAATATTCTGTGGGCCTCGAGAAATCACTGAAAACGCTCTGAAAACTCTGGCACTGGGAGCGTCCGTTCTCCAAAAGTGGCTGGCACTCAATGAGTTAAAGAGTAAATAATAAATCAATCAAGTTGTACTGTAACACTGTACTTTTCCCCTAAGTGTCCAGTCATTGATGTTTTACTTCAGGAACTCATTTCCTTGTCATTTTAGCGGACATCCACAGGCTGGCAAAAGTAGGAACCAAATTTATGTATTTTTTGTGTCACTGGAATACGATTCAGAACATCCAAACTCCCAAATTCTAAAAAGATGGTGTTAGCAAATGGTTATGATCAAAGCAAAGAAACTCACCAAGTTCCAGAGTCCTACATGCCCCCATTTATCTCCTGCAGCCATGAGCAGACTGCTAGTGCAGGGGTGGAAGGCAGCAGAGTATATGCGTTGTTGAACCACTTTGGCCACTTGATCTTCAGTTATCCTCATGGTCTTAAGGGAAGAGCGATACCTGCATCACCTGCAACCACAAAGATGAACTGTAAAAGACCACACAAAAATAAATTGTATAGTCAATTCTATTTAAACGCCCAGCGATGCATCAACATTTTTTTTTTTTTACAAATGTCAGATGTCTAAATATTCAGACTTAAACATCATAAACAGTCAGGACACAAAGTGACAAACAGGAGTCATGAGGTAAAGTTGTTTGAAGCCACTGTAGTTATCATAGTCTGAAGTCTCTAGTCAACTTCCTCAACGGTGGGACTGTGAGCGGGCTCCCGCCTGCTCTCTGCAGCCCTGTGCAGGTGTTGCTCTCTGGTACAACACACAATCTCCAGCTCTTTCTACGGGTGCTGGTACTGTTCTTTATCAGCCAGCTGGTTGTTATCCAGCCAGGCGATGGCCTGGTGGCACCTCTCCGCACCTTCCTCTGGTCCTCCTCGCTAATCTTGCCCTTCACGTTGAAGGCGTATGACTCCAGGGATTTTTTTTTATTATTTTTTGTGCATTCGTGCAGGACTTCACCTGGGAGGATCGACAGGCAAGGGAACAACTGTGGCCGAAAATCAAGCAAGCCAGATCGCTGGGTAAGGTGGCTTTCTACAAAGGCCACGTTGCAGTAATTGATGGACGTACAGTAAAGGCTTAATGTATTAAATGCAAACAGCAGTCAAAAGAAACAAGAAAAAAAACATATAGACAATATTCCAAGGTTTGGCCTGCCATTAAGAGAACAGTATAAAACTCAATCAATTGTGACTCCAAGAATGAACAGTCTAAATTATTCGCCATACGGTGCATTACGCAAAACAGCCAGAAGATGGCGATGTTGCCCAAGGCAAACAGCCTGGCAGATAGCTAAAACGTCTAAAACAAGCAGCTATTGACAGCTGTCTATTTTTGAAAGAGCAGTTGGAGTATCAGGATGTTGGAAATAGTCCTGAAAGTGAGACAAATAGTAAAGGGAGAAACTAGGTTTTCTGAAGCTTTGAACCAATTGTGAACCTGGGGACATCTGCTGGTCAAATTTGAAACAGGATGCCCCCTAAAAACAATGATTTAGTAGCCTAGTCTACATTATCCTGAAACAAATCCAATTTGTGGGACTTCATAATAGACATATGTAGGCATTTATAAATGGTGGCGTTGTTCGTGCACGTTTTGGTCCTGGTCTCAGTTGGTGAAGACATGCAGGCGTCCTGAGTTGTTGCCGCCCAGCAAAGCATTCCTTGTAGGATGGAAGGCTGTGATGGACAGCACCGTGCTGAGGTGGTGGTCGTCTCTGAAGGAGTGCTGCAGCTGGCCGCTTTCGTGGAAGACCTGCACCTGGCGAGGCCGCTCCATGCTTCCCACCACAAAGCAGTCCTCTTGTTTAGGGTCCCACACTGCTGATAGCTTCGTCAGCCATCGGCCTGTGTTCAGGTTATGTCTGAAAATAAATTTCAGACAACTTAGCATACAGTATAGTCTGATGAAGAATGTGTTACCCACTTCTAGTAAAATCTGACTGGACTCACTGTAGCAGGAGTAATGGCATGTAAACAATTGCATTGCCTTTTCATGTGGTTTTTTCTACCAAAGAAAAAGAAAAGGAAATCCGCACTGTTTTTTAAGCTCCCACGTGAGTTTTTTAATTACAAAAAAGCAACGGGTCTTCATCAGGCAGTACAGAGAACAAGCTCTCTGTGCATGGGCATATATATAACCTCACATGGGGTGGTGGTGCCCCAATCAGGTGACGACAGACACCTGTGATCATTACAAAATACATAATTGTTGAAAGAGTCCACAAGAATACAACTTTTTTTAAAGATCATATAATAACAGAGGTAAACAAATTCTAAAATACCCGATACAAAAGAAATACAAGAAGTAAAACATGCAGGTGAATATTATTATCCCTATCTATACCAATAAGAAACCAAAGAAATGTAAAAGTATAGTACGGTAGGCCAAGGTAGGTTCAGGCAGGGTTTGAACCCAGGACTCCCAGGTGAGAGTCGTACGTGCTACCCACATGACCGAAGAGCCAGGCACATGTCTACAATGGCCAAGGTGTATACATATAACAACAGAATATAATAAAGTTAAAACATCACAGCAATGGCTTGACGTCTAGTTCTTCATTGAGGCCATACGGTGCCAACGTGTTGAGTGTATATATGTGAAAAGCCACACGTTGTAAAAGTCATTGTTCGTGGTCACCTCCTCTAGGGGGCTTTTCAACCTTCTCTATCCCCATGTACCGGAGTGAGGAGATGCTGTGTCCTGCTTGTTTGAAGTGGACTGCAACAGGGTTACGTTCATCACCGCATCTGATGTTGCTGCAATGCTCGCTAATCCTAGTGCGGAGGGCTCTAGACATTTTCCCCACATAAGCTAATCCACAAGGACATTTTATCTTTAAAAAAGTTGTATTCTTGTGGAAAGACCTACTCTTTCAACAATTATGTATTTTGTAATGATCACAGGTGTCTGTCATCACCTGATTGGGGCACCACCACCCCATGTGAGGTTATATATATGCCCATGCACAGAGAGCTTGTTCTCTGTACTGCCTGATGAAGACCCGTGAGGGTCAAAATGTTGCTTTTTTGTAATTAAAAAACTAACCGTGGGAGCTTAAAAAACAGTGTGCGGATTTCCTTTTCTTTTTCTATACGCGTATTTTTTCCAGCACCTGTTGAAATAATCTTGGATGTGCGTGCACTCTACTCTTCTGCATATTTCTACCAAAGACACACGATTGTTAATTTTGGTTTGACATTTTTTTTTTGTACGGTAATTTAAGTGCCGAGTTGGAAAGGCTTGTTGTCGCTGTGATACTGGCTTATAATAAAACTGTAATAAAAATAGAAACAGTGATAAGTATTATGATGACCTGAGATAAACCTTCTACTACCCAAAACTCAAATGTATCAATCACTGTGGCACTGATGAAGATCCGCCATTAGGCCCTCTCTGCACTTTCACACAGAACCAAGCAGCCCTGCCATACAGGAGTGTGCTTTAGATAGCATCCACCCCTCCCGGATTGAAATTAGGCGTGAACCATGGGCGTTAAGCTTATTATGTCTGAGGAGTCTATTTATTTAATTTTATTTTGCCTTTATATAAACAGGTAAATCAGTGCGACCTGAATTTAACGAGCAACTTTCAATATTCGTCTGATCGACTTTATGGATCACAAAGGCAGCATCATGTATTACAAGCTACACGTAACGGAAGGCTTTCTTACCTTTGGTTCCAGTTTTTTTATAAAGCATATACCCATGTTGTGAAGTAGCCTAATTAAGTCCGTTCTGAAAGCGTGTTGACTGGAAGAAAAAAAGTGTGAAACAGCTGCAGTCTGATTTTAATAACATTATCGACGGCGTCATTATAGACCACTTGGTTTCTACTTCTGGTTATGTCACTTTCAGAAGAACAGAGCGAATCTCAGGCACAGTGGGCAACGCAAGGCACACACCTGCTCAAGTGACTCGGGCTATAGTAGGAGCACAGTCTGAATGCTAACATTAGTTGTTTTTCGTAAGGGAACGCACAACAGGCGAGACAGCCTGAAGATATGCTTCGGTTAACTTATTTCTGATCGGAGAACTTCAATCTGGAGGTTGTTTTCCCTCAGTCCTCCTGTCATTTCTTTATGAATGAGCCGAGATTCCCGTCTTCCCGCGGCTTAGCCTTTTAGACAGACGTCGATTCTGCGCTGATACTACCTCTACCGGGGGAACGAAAGGCGTAACAAAATGACACGCCATTCCGTTCTTGCGACTTTTATACAGGAGGCATCATTCTACAGGCGGCGCCCCCGCCAGGCCAGTAAAAGAATTGCAATTTGTTTTTTTGTTTTTCTGCTCTCCCCAAAATTTAAATATACCTTTATGGCATATTATTACAATTACAATATAGCAATAATGGTGTTGACAGTAATAGAAGATGCCAAATCATTCAAAACAATCAGCATTTTGCTTTTAGGAGCATTGTGCCAGCGTGCGGCGCTGTTCCAAAACATGTAAACGTGTCGTTGCCTGCGAAACGCTCATCCCATAATACAAATGTTCGCATCGCATCCCATAATAGTATGATGATACTTGGGATGCCATTGCGAACATAGATGCGAACAGGTTAGCTAAAAGTTTAGCGTCACCAGCGAGGGGCCCCACCGTTGCGGTCGAGGTACATTTCGAAATCCCTCCAGGCCTGAAAATCTTTCTAGGGGAAACACTGCAGGAGGCGAGACATAACGCTGCAACGAACGCAGCTTTCACAGTCTGTGTTAAAGGGGCTATAGATTGAGACAGCTTTCCTGATTTCCCCTCCCCTGATCAGGTAACATAATGACTTTGGAAAAACAGTTAGCAAGCACGACTCCCATAAAGATATATAAAAAGTATACGGGTGCCTGGGTCGGAGGATACTAGTAGGTGACAGATGTCCCGGCACACGCGGTTTAAGAAAAAATATCTTATTTATTGTGGGCAAGCAAGGTGATGAACGTTTCGCCTAGAAGCCTTCTAGGCGAAACGTTCATCACCTTGCTTGTATAATAAGATATTTTTTCTTAAACCGTGTGTGCCGGGACATCTGTCACATAATGACTTTCCCACACTGAGAGGCTATGTTCAAGTGAGTGGATGTACCTGATGGAAGTCAGCAAAGGAGCTGTGGTGGTCATTGCTGAGGTGTCATATATCCTATGGAAAAAGAAAAGAAAATGCACATTCAATTTAGAGATGTAATTCCAAAACAAGTAGTGCAGTGCAAGTGCTTTAAGCTGTGTCAGCCCCACCTAATCGTGTTGTCCATACAGGAGCTGAGCACTCTGTTCCCTGTACTAGGGGAGAAATAAGCACTGGTTATGCTTAAAGAGTGGCCGTGCAGCTGGCAGACCGCCTGGCTCTCGGTCTTCTTCAGACAGCGGCTATCGTAAATACTCACAAGCCTGCAGAGAAGAAGGAAAATTAGTTTGGACTATTTATAGACTGGACAGACTACAGCTGAACTGACTACAAGCAGGCAATCCAATTTAACAACTTTAGAAAACAAATGATCAAAGTGATTACTGCTCTGGAGAAAATATAAATTAATCAAAGATATGAGTCATACCTGCTCTCGGCCACTGCAAAGTACTGCTTGTTTAGTGGATGGACGCTAACACAGTGAAGGCTCTTGGGGTTGAGGGTGTAGAGGGTGTGGAGGGACTCATGGGAGTTGCTGCAGAGAAATTAAAAACATTAAGAGATTAGAAGCAGCTTTGTACCAGTCTGGAAAACATTATGCATGTTTCTGACAATGTTGTTTATGATTAATAAAAAAAGAGAGCAGGCGGTTAGCACTCTTCATGCTTACTGACATTCAACATGATGAAGAGAGATGGTAAAGAATAGAGAAGTGCTGCATTTTTTAAATCATTAATACAACAGTTGAAGAAGATGGCAGTATGTTACCCTGGGGTGCGCCTATCCACAATGGCAACATCTCCACCAAATTGCCCGACAACTAGTGTCATACAGTCATGTGACAGGAAGTCAAAGGTTTTCAGGCCATCTTCAATAGAATACACCTGGTAGGAAGTAGAAAATGATTCAGATCAGCTGGTGAAGTAGGAATATCTTAAAACTGGAGTGGGTTTACAATTCATGCACGATTTTACATCAACTTAATGAGGACATGGAATGTTTTTTTAAACATCTCCACTGATTTATAAGTTTGTTGCAAAGCAGTAATGAGTAAGTCCAGAATATTTCAGCAAAATTAACAGATGTTGTGCTTGAGGGCGGCTGTTCCAACTACAGATTGTTTATTTTTTCTATATGCACACATCCAGGGAGAATCGAATTGAAAACCTTAACAAGCGTTAATGACCCATGCCAGCAGGCGGGGGAGGATTTCTCAATGCAGAAAATATATAGAGAATATATAGAGAAGGTAAACACTGTCCATCTGCTTATATTACGGAGATTGTAAACTGATGCAAAGTGGGTTGAAAATCGGCAAAGCCTTCCTTTAATTACACATAGCTGCATCAAGACTTGTTTGTGTAAAAACTGTTCCTGAAATGGAACTGTACACCTGTGATGTCAGCCCCAGCAGAATGTCCAGCAACAAGTGATGTCACAGGTGTTTAACACCCATTTAGAATCCTACCCTTTTCTCCATACTGTATTTCTGCCCTGGGGGCCTGTATCTTATTATAATATATATAGGGGGGGGGGGGGGGGGGGGTTCATAATGATCATGAGCCCAAAATGTTAATTCATTACCCCCGCCCCCCCAAAAAATAAAATAATAATAACACAGCGCTCTTCAAGTTAAAAGGTATTGGTTCAAACTGTACTTACTGGCTGAAATTATGATTATTATTATCATTATATATACAGTATATATATATTGTTACAGAGTGATATGTGATTGACATGTGATTGTCAGGGACCCCCTTGTTTAACTCATTGAGTGCCAATGACGTCGATCGACGTCAAATGCGTTTTTTGACGGTGGGACGTGGATCAAAGCCTCCTGCATCTCCTGTACAAATATTGTAGCTATTGGATGTGTATAACCTATTTTACGGACTCATTAGGTGGCGACAGTGCTCTCCAGATTAGAGAAAGGTCAGGAAAACAGTAGGAAAAAGCCCCGTGATGAAAGTGAAACCGCTCATGCTGCAGGCGGAGCCATATAGATTGCTCTGGCTGCAGCTGACGTTGGCTGCGAACAGCAGTCAATCCGCTCCCACAACTGAGCCCCTCTGCCTCTGTCTGTCTGTCTGCATAGTTTCTCCACACGATTAGCCGCCAGAAAAGCAGCACCCGACACTGAAAAGCCAAACAATTCTCAGCAGTCCGGTTTGGCTTTTCCGTGTCGCGCTGGGAGCCGGCGCACAAAAACGGAGCACTCCGAAAATAGACGCTGGGTGCGTGAGGCTGTGTGTTAGTGTGGGGAGGAGTTTGCAGCTGAGGGGGGGGGAGAGGGGGGTGGGGCACGCAGGGCACCACACAACTACACCACGTCACTACATCAGAAAATATTAGCTAGAGTCAGTGAATGTGCTTGAAATGCTTCATTTCACAAAAGGCTGAATAACTCAGCTTCTAATTTGAAACGCCTGAAAACGCTGAAAACAATTGTTTCCGGCTCATAACTAAAGAACGGAAAATGGTATCAATAAACTTTTTTTTGCTGATGATACAATAGAGTCTCCTTGTTCTTTGTGCGTGTTCGGTGTTTACATAGTAATATCACACAATATTCTGTGGGCCTCGAGAAATCACTGAAAACGCTCTGAAACTCTGGCACTGGGAGCGTCCGTTCTCCAAAAGTGGCTGGCACTCAATGAGTTAATTATAATATGTCAATTTACGTCTTTGCATCAGAGGATCAAACAGGAAGTGGGAGTGGCTTAGAGATTATATCCGTGGCATTTCAGGTGCGCAGCCCCCCCCCCCCCCCCCCCCCTCTCTGCCATGTTGGTCTGCTAGTCTGATCAGGAAGCCATGTATCGCTCCTGTTCCCCAGTGCTCTATTGATCCCTCCGTTTCCACGTGTATGGGTGTGACTGTGTGTGTGAGATATTATTTTGAATTAGCGTCCCCAATCTACTGAACGGGAGCTGCTGATGGCCCGCTCCACACTACCGACTGAGCTGTCCACACAAGCCGGGCTGTCTAGGTGTCATCGCCCCATGCTGATAGCAGGTGAGCTGCTCCCATTCACTTTGTGACTTCTTGTTTGATATTTCTGTGCAAAGACGTTCTGTGTTGTTGTGGCAGGTGTGGACTGACTAGACACGAGCTTGATCCTATTTTGAGAGCCAGATCTGTCACAATATATATATATATATATATATATATATATATATATATATATATATATATATATATATATATATATATATATATATAGTAAATTCCTAGATAGATGCCACTGGGGAAGGGGGGGTGATCAATAAAACTACATTTTATGGAACAAAATTTACATCTTCAAAGAGGGCCTTCTCTACATCCATGCAGCGTAGAGATCCATCGTAGCTGAGGGTCAGCAGGTGGCTAGGATGAGTCCTGGAGAACATCATGCAGCTCACTGGACGCTGAGAGTGGGGCTCAAAAAGCAGCACGCCATCATCACCGTAATCACCACCCTTAAAGAGTAAATAATAAATAAATCAAGTTGTACTGTAACACTGTACTTTTCCCCTAAGTGTCCAGTCATTGATGTTTTACTTCAGGAACTCATTTCCTTGTCATTTTAGCGGACATCCACAGGCTGGCAAAAGTAGGAACCAAATTTATGTATTTTTTGTGTCACTGGAATACGATT
This sequence comes from Poromitra crassiceps, assembly GCF_964638095.1. Taxonomy (NCBI): domain Eukaryota; kingdom Metazoa; phylum Chordata; class Actinopteri; order Beryciformes; family Melamphaidae; genus Poromitra; species Poromitra crassiceps. The sequence goes on from NC_139627.1 coordinate 61,845,348, forward strand.
CAGAACATCCAAACTCCCAAATTCTAAAAAGATGGTGTTAGCAAATGGTTATGATCAAAGCAAAGAAACTCACCAAGTTCCAGAGTCCTACATGCCCCCATTTATCTCCTGCAGCCATGAGCAGACTGCTAGTGCAGGGGTGGAAGGCAGCAGAGTATATGCGTTGTTGAACCACTTTGGCCACTTGATCTTCAGTTATCCTCATGGTCTTAAGGGAAGAGCGATACCTGCATCAAGACAACAGCCCATATTTTAACAAGACTAGGTCAAAACCTGTGTGTGATGTGTTCATACTAACACTAAGTCTGTTGACTTAAAGTACATAGCTGGACTGTGTGTGATGTGTTCATACTAACACTAAGTCTGTTGACTTAAAGTACATAGCTGGACTGTGTGTGATGTGTTCATACTAACACTAAGTCTGTTGACTAGTACATAGCTGGACTGTGTGTGATGTGTTCATACTAACACTAAGTCTGTTGACTAGTACATAGCTGGACTGTGTGTGATGTGTTCATACTAACACTAAGTCTGTTGACTAGTACATAGCTGGACTGTGTGATGTGTTCATACTAACACTAAGTCTGTTGACTAGTACATAGCTGGACTGTGTGTGATGTGTTCATACTAACACTAAGTCTGTTGACTAGTACATAGCTGGACTGTGTGTGATGTGTTCATACTAAAACTAAGTCTGTTGACTTAAAGTACATAGCTGGACTGTGTGTGATGTGTTCATACTAACACTAAGTCTGTTGACTAGTACATAGCTGGACTGTGTGTGATGTGTTCATACTAACACTAAGTCTGTTGACTAGTACATAGCTGGACTGTGTGTGATGTGTTCATACTAACACTAAGTCTGTTGACTTCAAGTACATAGCTGGACTGTGTGTGATGTGTTCATACTAACACTAAGTCTGTTGACTTAAAGTACATAGCTGGACTGTGTGTGATGTGTTCATACTAACACTAAGTCTGTTGACTTAAAGTACATAGCTGGACTGTGTGTGATGTGTTCATACTAACACTAAGTCTGTTGACTTAAAGTACATAGCTGGACTGTGTGTGATGTGTTCATACTAACACTAAGTCTGTTGACTAGTACATAGCTGGACTGTGTGTGATGTGTTCATACTAACACTAAGTCTGTTGACTTAAAGTACATAGCTGGACTGTGTGATGTGTTCATACTAACACTAAGTCTGTTGACTAGTACATAGCTGGACTGTGTGTGATGTGTTCATACTAACACTAAGTCTGTTGACTAGTACATAGCTGGACTGTGTGATGTGTTCATACTAACACTAAGTCTGTTGACTTAAAGTACATAGCTGGACTGTGTGATGTGTTCATACTAACACTAAGTCTGTTGACTAGTACATAGCTGGACTGTGTGTGATGTGCTCATACTAACACTAAGTCTGTTGACTTAAAGTACATAGCTGGACTGTGTGTGATGTGTTCATACTAACACTAAGTCTGTTGACTAGTACATAGCTGGACTGTGTGTGATGTGTTCATACTAACACTAAGTCTGTTGACTAGTATATAGCTGGACTGTGTGTGATGTGTTCATACTAACACTAAGTCTGTTGACTTAAAGTATATAGCTGGACTGTGTGTGATGTGCTCATACTAACACTAAGTCTGTTGACTTAAAGTACATAGCTGGACTGTGTGTGATGTGTTCATACTAACACTAAGTCTGTTGACTAGTACATAGCTGGACTGTGTGATGTGTTCATACTAACACTAAGCCTGTTGACTAGTACATAGCTGGACTGTGTGTGATGTGTTCATACTAACACTAAGTCTGTTGACTAGTACATAGCTGGACTGTGTGTGATGTGTTCATACTAACACTAAGTCTGTTGACTAGTACATAGCTGGACTGTGTGTGATGTGTTCATACTAACACTAAGTCTGTTGACTAGTACATAGCTGGACTGTGTGTGATGTGTTCATACTAACACTAAGTCTGTTGACTAGTACATAGCTGGACTGTGTGTGATGTGTTCATACTAACACTAAGTCTGTTGACTAGTACATAGCTGGACTGTGTGTGATGTGTTCATACTAACACTAAGTCTGTTGACTAGTACATAGCTGGACTGTGTGATGTGTTCATACTAACACTAAGTCTGTTGACTTAAAGTACATAGCTGGACTGTGTGATGTGTTCATACTAACACTAAGTCTGTTGACTAGTACATAGCTGGACTGTGTGTGATGTGCTCATACTAACACTAAGTCTGTTGACTTAAAGTACATAGCTGGACTGTGTGTGATGTGTTCATACTAACACTAAGTCTGTTGACTAGTACATAGCTGGACTGTGTGTGATGTGTTCATACTAACACTAAGTCTGTTGACTAGTACATAGCTGGACTGTGTGTGATGTGTAGCTGGACTGTGTGTGATGTGTTCATACTAACACTAAGTCTGTTGACAAGTACATAGCTGGACTGTGTGTGATGTGTTCATACTAACACTAAGTCTGTTGACTTAAAGTACATAGCTGGACTGTGTGTGATGTGCTCATACTAACACTAAGTCTGTTGACTAGTACATAGCTGGACTGTGTGTGATGTGTTCATACTAACACTAAGTCTGTTGACTAGTACATAGCTGGACTGTGTGTGATGTGTTCATACTAACACTAAGTCTGTTGACTTAAAGTACATAGCTGGACTGTGTGTGATGTGTTCATACTAACACTAAGTCTGTTGACTAGTACATAGCTGGACTGTGTGTGATGTGTTCATACTAACACTAAGTCTGTTGACTAGTACATAGCTGGACTGTGTGTGATGTGTTCATACTAACACTAAGTCTGTTGACTAGTACATAGCTGGACTGTGTGATGTGTTCATACTAACACTAAGTCTGTTGACTAGTACATAGCTGGACTGTGTGTGATGTGTTCATACTAACACTAAGTCTGTTGACTTAAAGTACATAGCTGGACTGTGTGTGATGTGTTCATACTAACACTAAGTCTGTTGACTAGTACATAGCTGGACTGTGTGTGATGTGTTCATACTAACACTAAGTCTGTTGACTAGTACATAGCTGGACTGTGTGATGTGTTCATACTAACACTAAGTCTGTTGACTAGTACATAGCTGGACTGTGTGATGTGTTCATACTAACACTAAGTCTGTTGACTAGTACATAGCTGGACTGTGTGATGTGTTCATACTAACACTAAGTCTGTTGACTAGTACATAGCTGGACTGTGTGTGATGTGTTCATACTAACACTAAGTCTGTTGACTAGTACATAGCTGGACTGTGTGATGTGTTCATACTAACACTAAGTCTGTTGACTTAAAGTACATAGCTGGACTGTGTGTGATGTGTTCATACTAACACTAAGTCTGTTGACTTAAAGTACATAGCTGGACTGTGTGTGATGTGTTCATACTAACACTAAGTCTGTTGACTTAAAGTACATAGCTGGACTGTGTGTGATGTGTTCATACTAACACTAAGTCTGTTGACTAGTACATAGCTGGACTGTGTGATGTGTTCATACTAACACTAAGTCTGTTGACTAGTACATAGCTGGACTGTGTGATGTGTTCATACTAACACTAAGTCTGTTGACTTAAAGTACATAGCTGGACTGTGTGTGATGTGTTCATACTAACACTAAGTCTGTTGACTAGTACATAGCTGGACTGTGTGATGCGTTCATACTAACACTAAGTCTGTTGACTTAAAGTACATAGCTGGACTGTGTGATGTGTTCATACTAACACTAAGTCTGTTGACTAGTACATAGCTGGACTGTGTGTGATGTGTTCATACTAACACTAAGTCTGTTGACTAGTACATAGCTGGACTGTGTGTGATGTGTTCATACTAACACTAAGTCTGCTGACTAGTACATAGCTGGACTGTGTGTGATGTGTTCATACTAACACTAAGTCTGTTGACTTAAAGTACATAGCTGGACTGTGTGATGTGTTCATACTAACACTAAGTCTGTTGACTTAAAGTACATAGCTGGACTGTGTGATGTGTTCATACTAACACTAAGTCTGTTGACTTAAAGTACATAGCTGGACTGTGTGTGATGTGTTCATACTAACACTAAGTCTGTTGACTAGTACATAGCTGGACTGTGTGTGATGTGTTCATACTAACACTAAGTCTGTTGACTAGTACATAGCTGGACTGTGTGATGTGTTCATACTAACACTAAGTCTGTTGACTAGTACATAGCTGGACTGTGTGATGTGTTCATACTAACACTAAGTCTGTTGACTTAAAGTACATAGCTGGACTGTGTGTGATGTGTTCATACTAACACTAAGTCTGTTGACTTAAAGTACATAGCTGGACTGTGTGATGTGTTCATACTAACACTAAGTCTGTTGACTTAAAGGGTTCTTTGTACGTTTAATCGGGTAGGGAGCAACACTGAGGCAAACAAGGGGCCAAAACCATAAGATGAGTCATCAAGAGTTAATTAACAAAAAGTAATAGATACAATATTAAAATAATTTAAAATACAATACAAATATAAAATACTAAAACTATAAAAAGTTAAGAAGCTCTAGTGTCCCTTCAGTAATTGCAGGTAATGCTGGTGTTATCCATGAGCGTGGCTTGTTTATCAGTCGCCTGCTTGCGCGTCCTTCGCGGGGCCACTGTCCTCAGGTGGGCCACGACGTCCGCTGCTTACTGGTGTGGTCGCCTGCTGGCTGACCTGTGGTCCTTGTGTCATCTCCCTGTCATTGTTCCTCTCTGTCGTTTTCCCTTCTTTTCTGCTGGATGCTGCGCTCTCCTCATCCGCTCCAGGCAGCCACAGAGTGTGCAGGAGAACAGAGCGTCAAGGAGAGCACAGTGTCCAGTGAGCCTAACCGCTTCCCCCCCTCTTGATTACATAATTTGGCACTGTCCGCAGGATCCGGTTTTGGGAACAGCTGCGATAACCACTAGCTGATCGGTTAGCAGCTAGCAAGCTGTAGCTATCAGACTCTGCTGGTTTAACTAGCAGTGCTTACGCCTACATTCCACTAGGTCCGTGTTCGGTCCGTCTGCGCTGCGGTACGGCATTGGAGCCGATACGTTTCCACTCTAATCATTGTGTCAACTCCCACCTACTCCGCTGCGTTGCGTGTCTACTCCGTCCCAGCTCCGAAAAAGATACGCAAGGGTTCTATTTTTCACGGATGACGGAGCAAAGCCGCAGCAAGTTGGGCGGAGCCAGGCATGAAATCAACAGGGCAGAGGTGTTTACAGCATTCAATATCAAGCCAGAGGACAAATATGTATGAGGAAAAGTTCATAATTGAAGTGGAAAACCACAAAATAATATATGACACAACACATCCTTTTTACAAGGACAACACCAAGCAAGCCCACCCCTCCTCTGCTCCTCCAGTTGGGAACAATGATCTTCTGCCTGTTTGTCGTTGTATTTATCCCACATACAAATTGTCTCGCTCGATTTTACCGTGATAACCTGTGGGTCTCGTCACTCTAGCTGTCTGGCGGAGCAGAGCCGTGACGTGCTCTGCATGCAGCCGGTTAGTGTTGGCGCAGCACAGAGCACGGAGCAAAACCGGAGAACAGCTGCAACGCAACGCAATGCAACCAGTGCAATCCCGGCGTTACAGTGCCGCGCATGAGCCAACTGTCCTTATGTTACACCGTGTATGGGTGTGCCACGTCCCACCTCCACGGCCAACCAATGGTGTCATTTCACCATTCAGCCATTCGTATTTGTAGGGCTGGCCCTGCTGATGCGGTCCAACCAAAAATCTATCTCTACCAAGAATGCAGTGACCAAAAGATCAAACTGTTTTGCATGAGAAATCTTAGAAAACTTACTCTTTCAGATCAGGCTGCATCTTTTCTTCTTTTGTGGGGTCCTGTGAAAAGAATTACACAATTTCAAAAATGTACCAAATAGACCAGGGGCCGGTTGCACCAACTGGTCTTAACTATGCCTGGTCATAACTCCTACGTTGGTCTTAGTTAAGACCAGTCTTTAGAGTGGACTTACGCCTGTTGCACCGACAGGGCTTACGTCTGGTCTTAACTACGCCGGTCGTAGCGATGCGCGTCCATGTGAAAGCCACATTTCACGATGTATGTCTGAGTGGGCAGGTGGTTAAATTACACTTTACAAACCATTAACTCATTGGCTGCCAGCCACTTCTGGAAAACGGATGCTCCCAGTGCCAGCCCTTTCAGAGCGTTTTCAGTGATTTCTCAAGACCCACAGAATATTGTGTGATATTACTATGTAAACACCGAACACGCCCAAAGAACGATGAGACTCTCTTGTACCATCAGCAAAAAAAAGTTTATTGATATAATTTTCCATTCTTTAGTTATGAGCAGTAGGGCTGTTGAAACGAATTTTGATATTTGAATATTATTCGAATTTAATAATTATGAACGAAATTCGATTATTATTTTTTAAAAACGATTTTTTTTTTTTTTTTTTTAGAACACTAGAACAGTGACAAGTTCTGACAACATACTTGAAGAAAAGAGTGTTAACTGAAGTTGACTGTTGAAGCTGCTATACTGATGTAAACCTACCTGTAGCTCTTAAAATGTATGTTCATTCATTGTTAACTGAAGTTGACTGTTGAAGCTGCTATACTGAATGTAAACCTGTAGCTCTTAAGTGCAATACGTGACTGATTTTTTTTTGTTCATGGCTCATTGTTGTTTTGGCAAAGTTTACTTATTTGTTTATTGATAAGGAGCTCAAACAAAGGCTGTGTCTTTTTTATTATCAATTATTTTATTTTAGCATTTCAGACAGCACCAATACATCACTGATGAATATTAACTAAGCTCTGGTTATCTGACCTATTTTCTAATGCAATGAATGTATGTACATTGTACAAGGAACATGTTTTCTTAAATAAACATCATTGCTGGACTATTTGTGATAAGCCTAATATTATTTTGAATATTCATCCACCATTCACTTTTCCATCTACATTTGGTAAAATGCTTAGAAAAAGTTTTACTTGGTCAAACCCAAAGATTCAGCTATATTTAGAATCAGAACATAACATAAGAGAAGACAACAATTCACTCAGACCAATTTTTTTTTTTTTTTTTTTGAATTAAATTAAAAATTAATTAAAATATTCGAATATAATTCGAATATTAAAATGTATAAAGCACTGAAATTCGAATTTGATTATAGAGGGAGATTGACAGCCCTAATGAGCAGTAGAAGATAGGTTGGTTTCACCAAAAACAGACGTTTCAAACTAGAAGCTGAGATAATGAGCCTTTTGTGAAATGAAGCATTTCAAGCACATCACTGACTCTGAAGCTAATATTTTCTGATGTAGTGACACCTCAAACATAATTTCCTTCAATAAACCAGCGAAAACAAAGGAATTTTGATGGCAAAATAATATTTTTTAGCTGCAACCAGCAGCGCTGGCCCCTGCGTGCGCAGACCCTACACCTTCTTGCTGGTCTTGATTTACTGCTGGTGGGCATCAGGTTTTCCAGCTTGTGTTTGCCAATCTGTCCATCGAGCCTGCTGTCTGTGTCGGTGTTGTATGGTGCCCTGCATGCCCCACCCCCCTCAACTGCAAACTCCTCCGTGGGAGTGTCTCTGGTGGCTCTCTGCTGCACGAATTTTCTGCTGCACGTTTCAAAGTGCGCTGGCTGCACCCAGCCTATTTTCACAGCGTTCCGCCGTTTTTGTGCGCCGGCTCCCAGCGCTTCCAGCTGAGAATGATTTGGCTTTTCAGAAAGACGCTGGTGTCGGGTGCTCCTTTTCTGGCAACTAATCATGTGGAGGGGCTATCGCAGCGGAGACGGAGGGGCTCAATTGTGGGAGCAGATTGGCTGCTGTTCACAGCTAACGTTACAGCATGCGGATGGTGATGGTTTGTTAGAGGTGGTCAGGGGTAGGGGAGGTTGTAAGCTTGGGAGAACAGATAGGTTTTAAGTCGGGTTTTGAAAGTGGGGAGTGAGGGAGAGTCTCGGACAGTCTGGGGGAGGGAGTTCCAAAGTCGGGGTGCGACGCGGGAGAAAGCACGGTCACCAAAGGTTTTGAGTCTGGATGGGGGGATGATGAGGGTGGCAGTAGAAGAGGATCTTTCTCTAATCTGGAGAGCACTGTCGCCACCTAATGGGTCCGTAAAATAGCTTATACACCTTCAAAATCCCCCATACTTTTACAGGAGATGCATCAGGCTTTGATCCACGTCCCACCGTCAAAAAACGCAATTGACGTCTTTAGACGTCATTGGCACTCTACGTTACTATTTGAATTGACGTCTTTAGACGTCATTGGCACTCAATGAGTTAATGTCGTGCTATTTAATCATAGCATAAAGTAAAAGTTGAATCGTTTCTCTCCCCCCCCATCTGCCAGTTTGAAACCTCTCAATCAGCTCCTCGTCATTATACATGTCCAATGGATTGCTTCTGTCCCCAATTACTCTCTCCCGTCTAAATGCCCGCTCATTGTAGAGACGATACACAAGACAACGTGCCATTTTCAAGCTGCGCTGTCACTATACTGCACCTTAAGGCCTAAACATGGTCGTCCGTCAGAGCCTCGCCCCGCCCTCCCCGTATGACGGCGGGTGGAGCGCCGTCCTACGGGGAGGGGGCGCCGTCGGCTGACGGGGGCTGCTCGAAAATGTGACTTCACGGCGACGATACGTGCGTGACGTCAGCTGCAGGAGAGTTGTGATTGGCCGTTGACCTGGCTTATCGTCGTAAAGTCGCATTTCAAAGCATGATGTTAGATTATAACGAACTAGTTGTGTGGCTTAGCCTTCCCAAATGTTGAGGGTCGTTTTTTAGAATTTAATACATAGAATTGGGAACGTTACATTCAATTTCATTCAGACTGCCTGGCACACAATCTCCGCCATTTTCACACGGAGCTTCCACAGGAGGGAGGGAGGGCGTAGTGGCGTCCGAGCATGTAGGGCTAGCTGGCGCCGGCAGAAGGCGAGACGGCTCCAATTCGAGGCGGACGGACGACCATGTTTAGGCCTTTAGGCCTGCTCTGGAATAGGCGTAATATTTATGCCCGGTCTTAGTGAGAAGAAGGCTGTGTTGGTGCAACCGGCGTAGCTGTTAGGTCATAAAGTTATGACCGACTTAGCGTAAGACCAGTTGGTGCAACCGGCCTGAGCCGAGTGCACCAGCTGGGCATAAAAAAGTAGGTCTTAACTGTTACGCCGGTCTTAGCTATGCCCGACTTTGTGATTTGAATTTACACCGAGTGCACCAAGACTGACTTACCATGGTCGTAGCTGCGCCCGGTCTTTAGGCTGCGGACGTGCGCATCCACGTAAATACATGCTTGTTGCCAAGCAACACACTTCTCTCAGACGAGCTCGAGACAGCTCCAACTCTGCTCAAACTTATGGAGTTGTATTCAAAGCATAGAAACATTCTCACAGCTAAATTTAACAGCGCCAACACAAACAAACAGAAACAAGATGCATGGAAGATCGCATTCAGTACTGAATGCGATGGCGTACTGCGCACTGCGGGCAGTTGACGAAGTCAGGAGGAAATGGAAAGATCTTCCGACGCATTAGCTTTTAAAAACCCGCCGACAAGCGGAGATCCTGCGCCCAAAACGTCCATTTACAACACATATCAATTGATATTTTCTTAGAAGATTCCCCCGCATCACAGGACTGAACCGCACTGACAGCACAGAGCTGTCAGTCCCGACAGCGCAGATCAAGATGAGACAGCTGTCAGTCAGTACACCTTGGGTGTAACTTTTACGCCTGCTCCATACCAGACGTAAAAGTTACACCCAGGCGCAACACATACAGGGCTTAAGACTACATGTGCATTAGTCATAAAATTAAGTTAGTTGTAACTTTGAGTTCTACGTCGGACGTAGCGTTACACCTACATGTAGTTATTTTGCATCATGCAATCTGTACAAAATGGAGTAGGATTCATTATACAACAGGTTGTTTCAGTCAGCAATCTAATGAGTCCAGCCATGTTGATCATTCCTATTAACTCATTCACCGCCAAAGACGTCTTTGACGTGTTATCAGAAATAGCCATCCACGCCAAAGACGTGTTTGACGTGTTTTTGTTTTTATTGGTGCAGCGCCTGCAGCAAACACTTGCCCAGCCTGTGACACAGACACAGGTCCCTGCCTTCAAAGGGTAGCCGACAGCACGCGATCAAACACATACCGCAGCTGTTGTTTTGAAATTGAGCAAGAGGAAAAGCAGAGAACGGGTAACGCTTCCTTGTGCAGACAGGAGAAACGCCATTGAAACGCCCTCGGCGCGCTGCACGAGCTGGAGTCGCCTTCCTCTGTGCCAGCCAGGAGAAAACGGGAGAAAGTAATCAAGAGATGTGTTTGATCATCGGAGGAATGAGGAAATGATCGATCAGTTTGCGAGGGCGGTGAGGACGTGTTGAATAGCCGAGGGGAAAACGGGAACGATCAAATAGCAGAGTTGATATGACAGGGAGACATGGACGAGGACGGGTGTACACCAGAACAAATCAAAAATAAACACAGGAACAGCTAGGCAGCAGCGGGCAGAAGGCACTCACAGCAGCCCGCTGTCCTTCTCAAGAGCTCTTCAGTTGGTTCATGAAATCGCTGGGCTGCGTGCCCTCCAGTGTTGCTCCTGGCCAATCCCAGCGCCACAGGGCGTGGTTATTGCTTATCCTATGTTGGGTTAGAAATCTAAAAGGGGGATCGTGTGTGTGTGTGTGTGTGTGTGTGTGTCTGTCTGTCTGTCTGTCTGTCTGTCTGTCGGTGTGTCTGTCTGTCTGTCTGTCTGTCTGTCTGTCTGTCTGTCTGCACACTCACACCGAGTAAACTGTATTGTTGAATGTAAAAAAAAAGCACTTCATGTGTGTATATATATATATATATATATTTTTTTTTTTTGTCATTTGTGTCCTAACGAATAATATTTACATGTCTGATGTCAATACAGTTCAAAATAAAAGAATTGAGAGTGAGTTATGCCTGAGATTGTGCCCTTTTACAAAAATGCTTTTTTCTCCCTTTTCTCTTCCCAGACAGGCTTTTTTGGTGAACATGGGGTGTATAAAAAGGGTTATAAGTAGAGTACAGAACATGCTAAAAGCTAACTTTCTTTTTGGGGGTGAAAGTAGAGACTTAGATCTTCATTTCGAGGTATTGGACATCACTGTAGTCCTAGTACAGAATTTACTGTGGGTCTTGAAAGATGACCAAACATTATGGAAATACTTGGCCTGTGCCAAAAATGCCAGTCAGATATTGGCAGTGAATGAGTTAAGTACAGCTCTTGATGCTTTTTGGTTTCTATGCCAACTACTGTCATCATCTCTATCAAGCAATTATGGGTTATTATTACTATTATGTGAACTTCAGTTTTGCTGATGGTACTCAGCTATATTTTGTGCTTATTGTGTGTATATTTTGTGCTATTTTGTGCCCTGTTGTACCCATAATTATGCTAAAGAATTCCCTCTTGTGTATTACTGCTAAATTATATTTCAGATTTTCTGTTTAGCAAAGTATTCAGTCACAAAACATAAAGTGATCTTAACTCATTGAGTGCCAGCCACTTTTGGAGAACGGACGCTCCCAGTGCCAGAGTTTCAGAGCGTTTTCATATATATATATATATATATATATATATATATATATATATATATATATATATATATATATATATATTGTGACAGATCTGGCTCTCAAAATAGGATCAAGCTCGTGTCTAGTCAGTCCACACCTGCCACAACAACACAGAACGTCTTTGCACAGAAATATCAAACAAGAAGTCACAAAGTGAATGGGAGCAGCTCACCTGCTATCAGCATGGGGCGATGACACCTAGACAGCCCGGCTTGTGTGGACAGCTCAGTCGGTAGTGTGGAGCGGGCCATCAGCAGCTCCCGTTCAGTAGATTGGGGACGCTAATTCAAAATAATATCTCACACACACAGTCACACCCATACACGTGGAAACGGAGGGATCAATAGAGCACTGGGGAACAGGAGCGATACATGGCTTCCTGATCAGACTAGCAGACCAACATGGCAGAGAGGGGGGGGGGGGCCTGCGCACCTGAAATGCCACGGATATAATCTCTAAGCCACTCCCACTTCCTGTTTGATCCTCTGATGCAAAGACGTAAATTGACATATTATAATTAAGAGATATCCTTGTCAGTGGATGGCTGTTAAACACTGTCTGAAATTAAAAGACTACAGTTACCTTAGCAGGGGGCAGCTTCCGCTTCACTGCTCCTCCCTTTCCTCTGTCTTCACTTCCGGAATCAGAATCCACCTCGCTTGCCGAGTCAGCTTTCTGAGGCACCACAGCTTCTTGCTCCTCCTCCTCCTCGCTGCCTCCGCCAGCGTTACTGCCCTCGCTGTCAGACGAGCTGGCAGGCTGCAGATGAATCTGGATAAGGAGAGATGAGTACGTATGAATTTTCTCATTAAAACATACTGATATCTTAAAACCGTAGGTCCCTGGCACATCTGTCACCAAGTATTGTAGTTGACAAATGTCGACAAAATGTGTAACCCCCCCCAGACACACACACACACAGACACACACACACAGTGTCTCACACTTGCAATTGCAACATTTCAATAGGAAGAAATTCACAAGTTGATGTACAGTTGTTTTGCTAATGAGTTCTACAACAACGGACATGACGCAGACTACCACAGACATCACAGATTTCGACCAAATGATTATAGAAATGAGGATGATAAACGACAAAAGATCAACAGGCAGGTGAAAAATCTGTGGATAATACAGGATGACACCTGAAGGGAGAGTAACTGCTAAATCGATAGCAAAGGAATCTATCAGATTCTGTTTCAATTTACAAATATGCATATTTCCCTACTAGTAAACAAAGTTAGCCGGTGTGACAGCCTAACTGGTCGCTCCACTATCCTGTCTCCATACAATATGCGTGCGTGTGATTGTTGTTTACTGTGCGTGTGATTGTTGTTTACTTCCTGCAGCAGCTGTTGTGCACTTCTGTCCGCATATTCAACAACTCCACAATGAAACACTGAAGTCTCCGGCGGATGAAAACTACCCTTCTTTGCTTTTTTACCATCTTTTAATCTCCACTGTGCCTGTCCAACAAATAAATAAACTTAGGCTGTCACACCAGGGCTAGAGTCAGACACTCACGCCTCGCGCCACTTGGCGCTAATGGAACTAGGTTCCATTGCCGTTGCCACCCAGTGACGCGGTTTGTTTACCAAAATACTGCTCGGCTGATCCCTCGTATAGCACTTGTCTTAGTGACAAGCAAGACAACAGTAAACGGACAGGTTTTGGCATTGAGTTTGGCGTTAAGAGAGCGAGCTCCGACCCCCAGTAAAACAGCAGGAGTAACGTTAACTCTAGCCCCATAACATGACGCCACTGTACTTACTGTAGCCTACAGCAGTCAGTAAGTACAGTAAGTGGCGTCACGTTAACTCCAGAGTGTCCCTACTTAAGCTTAAGCTTAGTTTTCATTACATGTAGCAGCATTTAAATACAGTACTGCAAAATGCTGCTGATTAAACTGGTAGCTTGTTGGCTACCCCGCTAGCCGGGCGCTTCAGTATGAGTGAGAAACGCTCAGACTCGATAACCTTACCTTTAGTAATTGTATCTTCACTATGGCTCGTTTCATAATGTAGCGTTGTGATAAACCAGGCGGAGTCCGGATATAGTTACCACACTTTATTCCGTAAAACACAGAGGGGAACTACTGTTGGCCGTAGCCCACGCCAAAACAAACCCGAGCAATAATAGTCTCTCTCCAAGAACACACACCCGTCTCCTTCAACTCTCACTGGCACTCTCCCGCTTCCTCATTCAGCACACCAAAACAATCCCTCCCTCTCTCTCTTAGCCAATCCCCGGCGGGCTTCTTCCCGCGACCCGCTCTCATAGGTGCTAACATGACTGACAGGCCTCTCAGCCTCTAGTTTACCGTTAATCCCCGTAACGTTCAAGTCCCTCCAAAACTCGTAATAAAGTGCATGCACAGAACATTGCATTAACGTGTCAGACTTAACCATAGCAGTTATCCCATAACTCAGTCCGTTACAATAACTTCTGTCGCCATTTCAGGACAATGCTAAGTTACCAACGAAAATACATAAATAAAGTAAAAAGTTGCCAACGCCTGCAGCCTGTCCACGCCAAGCAAACACTAGCAGTGCACTCCCACAACAAGAAACCTCGCGCCAAGCGCCCACACGGCTTGTTTTGTAACTAGCTACTCCCCTCTGCGTTGTAACAAAATTCTAACAGCTCATTGGTTGATATTTCCATGTGACACACTTTAGGTCATGCGGAAGCAGTTGCGGAAACCATAGATATGGCGGAAACCAGTTCGAGGCATGGCCGCTCTGTCCTGCGTAGCGTACGGGAGCGTCAGCGTACCTGATCTCTCCTTTGACAGAGGAGAGCCCATGCGGAGCCCATGGGGGAGATGCGTTACTGAGGCAGGAAGTCAGAAGAAGACCCGCCCCCGTCTTCCGGTGGCCTGTGCTGCAGTGTTTTCGTTCCCCCACAGAAATGCAACAGTAGGCAGTCGCTACGATTTAGAGAAAAAATAAGAAGCATGGCCATACCAAACGAAGTTTTTTTTTTTTAGCTAACGTTACCCAGCAAACATCGTCTTGACCGCGACGTCACCAGACGATATAATTGTGGTTTGGCATCTTACTCGCGTCGCCCATGTTTTCTAAACGGAACACAAAATTGAGCGGAATATTTTTCCTGGAGCACAGCACGGTCTTCCGCCCATAGCCGGAAAACTCGGAGTCGGAGCAAGGTTTTTCCATCCAGGCTACGTGAAACAGAAAGCAGTGGGTAACCGTGCATTCCTTTGCACTTGGAATTTTGAAACAAGACCTACGACAGGGAGAAGTGCAATTCAAGACGGAATTCCGAGTGGGAAACTTGGGCAGCAACACTCTGACGTCACAATCAACATGGCGGCGCACAAAGAGACACACACGGTGATAAGTAAGCAGTTACTTTTTCACAAATGTTTCACTTTGTGTTATGAAACAACTTAGTTGCCATTTCGATTCCCATATAGTTGATTTGTGCTTGATCGAAGCATGCACAGCGGTAGCCTTCTAGCGTCCATGTTTGTAGGCATCCACGCAGTTGGAACGCAGAGCGGAACATGGATATTCCGACTCCCGACTTTGAATGGAAGGCAGCAGCATGTGACCATGACGTCCTGTGCCAATACAGGAAGTAGCCGAGCAGCTGCTAGCCCGCTACCGCTACTAGTCATAACAATAATGATTATGATGAGTAACATTAAGTTAATCAACGAGGTGAATTAAACGATTTTGCGTGTCATAAACGTGGATTATTGTTGATGCTGCGCGAATCGGTAAAAAAACGAATGTTACCATTATGGCAAAAGCTGTCATGATCATCATTTTATCAGTCATTTTCTTGTCATCGAAGGTAAGTTGAAAGAGGAATAACGTCAAGTCAAACTCGGTCGACAGGCCTAACGCCTGAGAGTACTAATAGCTAGCTACTGTTAGCTGGTTAACTAGACTTTAAATCCAAATGTTCTGCCTGTTGTCATTTTTGTTTATGTTGTATGCATGGTTTTTTGAGTACGGTTAGTGAAACGTTAGGGTTTCCTGGAAACCTGAAAAAAATCATGGCATTTCAAAATCTTTGTTTTCCAGGCACTTTAAAAGTCATGGAATTAGTCAAATCCTTGAACCCGTAGGGAAAGTAATGGGATTTTGTTGCGACTGCACATGAGTGCTTCTTGTATTTTATGCTATTTTTTTAATGGAAAAATTCACGTTTTGTTTGAATAGCGTCCAGGTGAGGCAGTGACTCTAAGCACTAAAATCCAATATAAAGAGGTAGCCCTCAGGCTCTTTCCATGTTCATCTCAAAACTTCACTGTAGTAAGAGCCCTCACACTGAAAGAAAATAAAGTGGTGTGTCCTATTTGTCCAGTGTAGTAATAATTTTAATTTCTATTTATTCAGAGCCACCTCACATTACATGGAAATTCGATTATGGCTCCTGGAAAAGTCATGGAAAAGTAGAAATGTTATCCATGAAAATGTGTGGCAACCCTTAAAGTAGTTTTACATTACATGCCAAACTGAAAACACCATTCACATTCGCATTCAACTGTTCTGACTATTTCAAATTAAACTAACATGGTTTATATGTAGCCTCAACATTCGACTACCAGTCGTAGGAGTGATACAAGTTTATTACTTTCAGGTGAAACAAATGATAAATTTTTATCACATACAATTTTACAAGGCTTACAAGGCTTTCACAAGGCTACAAGGAAACATGACATGAAATCGAATACATTATTCACTTAGTACATGTATCTAAGGAAAAACAGCTAATCGGGGACAACAAACGTCTACTGGAAACTTCAATGATGTCATCTTTGTGGCTTCAGTGATTTGAAATATGTGTGAAGTAATTTCTTATCTGCCATATCAGCTTCCCAGCATCAGCTCTTGTTCACACACTTAGCACCCATATAGTCAGATACTTCCACTTTTTTTTTTATCTCAGTAGGTTGGCTTACGTTGAAGTGTAAACACTCAATTTCATGTTGACTTTTACAAAATTATATTTGTCATCCAACAGATAAACTGCCAAGAGGCAATCTTGCACATTTCAAATGGAAGTACAAGTATGGAGTACTGCATTGTTCACAATCGCTCCTGGACCCCCCTGAACGAGACTCTGGACACTGCTGTAAGTTGTTCCATAAGCCTTTGGAAGCCTTCACAGTCACCATACTACATAATGCTGTGTTTCATTAAGTAGTTCCACTTCCCCTCAGTCACTTCCCATCAGCCCTTGGTATGTCATAACAGCATAAGTCCATAGACCGTATCTCGCATGGAGGCCACAGGGAAGGTGGGGGGGGGCAGGTGATTGAAATCGAAAGCACCTATTCTTGTAACATAAACAAGCACTATTGTGGGGCCTACTAACATTACTAGTGGTAAATGAAGTGACACTAAGAAAGAAAATTAAGGAAAACCGCTAATTGTATTTTTTTTTTAATTGCCCACTTTTGTGTCTATACTTTTCAGGTGCAGTATCCGCTGGTGAATCTGACATCCACTGTGCTGTGTGACAGGTCTGGGGTGAGCCCAGAGGCGGTCAGGGGCAAAGCGCTGGTGGTGATGCGAGGGGGCTGTGATTTCAGCCAGAAAGCACTGGTTGCTCAGGACCTTGGGGCTACAGCTTTGCTCATTGCCAGCAACACAAATTTGGTATTGCATCTACATTTATCTTTCCTATGTTTAGCGATGCAGCATGCAGGAATGTGATTTTCCTTCCCCCCCTTTAGCATCTCAGTTTTTTTTTATACACAACTTGGATTCATTACAGTTGATCACTTTCCTATAGCCATTATGTCCTGCTTTTTGTGTTGCCCTGATCACAACTCGTTTTATAGAGTATCAATATGCACTGATCTAACATGATAGAGCTACAGAGAGAACTGAGGGGGGTGGGGTGGAGGAAATGCCATGCCAGCTGAGTAGACTTAAAAATTCCCCTCCAAATATAGATTTGACTGTATCAGTAAACCAAATCTAACTACATGTCACTCAGTAGAGCGCATACCTCCGCCAATGCTATACAGGTTGACCTTCCACCAGGGAGCAGTGGGCATCAGTTATTTATGACGAATCCAGGATCTTCTTGCTGTGAGGCAGTAGTGCGAGCACTGAATCCAGCACCTTCTTGCTGTGAGGCAGTAGTGCGAGCACTGAATCCAGCACCTTCTTGCTGTGAGGCAGTAGTGCGAGCACTGAATCCAGCACCTTCTTGCTGTGAGGCAGTAGTGCGAGCACTGAATCCAGCACCTTCTTGCTGTGAGGCAGTAGTGCGAGCACTGAATCCAGCACCTTCTTGCTGTGAGGCAGTAATGCGAGCACTGGATCCAGCACCTTCTTGCTGTGAGGCAGTAGTGCGAGCACTGAATCCAGCACCTTCTTGCTGTGAGGCAGTAGTGCGAGCACTGGATCCAGCACCTTCTTGCTGTGAGGCAGTAGTGCGAGCACTGAATCCAGCACCTTCTTGCTGTGAGGCAGTAGTGCGAGCACTGGATCCAGCACCTTCTTGCTGTGAGGCAGTAGTGCGAGCACTGCGCCACTGCCACACGCAGTGACATCACTGACTATCACAACACCACATGGTCAATCAGCTCTATAGCTGTTCAGTGGCGTTGGGGGTCTCTCTTCTACCAATGAACCAAGTTTTGGGAAAAATTGTACAGATGGAACAGGGCAAAAACTTGACCCCCGTCCAACTCTGTTGGTGGAGGTAATGATCTGTTTCAGTTCAGTTATGTTTATAGCCCCTTATCACAAGCATGTCTCAAAGGGCTTTACATACAGGAGCTGCTACTGTACTGTATGTAAGTAGCATCATCACAGTCATACTACATATATCTACACTAGGGCTGGGTCGGTTTGAACATTTTAAAACCGGTTCGATATTGCCGTCTAAACCGGATCGAACCGGTATACCGATTTTTTTTGTAATTAATTTTTTTTTTTTTTTTTTTTTAAGCAGGGCTCCCGAGTGTGGCCCATAACTGTCTGTAGTGCAACTTCAGTCCACCTGATAGCGATAATACACCTCTAAGCTGGTATTGTCAACCAGCAATGATACTGAATAAAAAGAAGCAGGACACCTGTGTAACAAACACACCCTGTATTTATTTCTCATAACTATTCAGCTCAACTTTTCTTCTAAACATCAAAATAATAAATGAAATAAGACTTCTGCCTATAGTGCAACTTGAGAAAAGGCTAATAAAAACACAAGCAGTGCAATCAGAATGGATTGGCTTACAGCTGAGCTGCCTTATAAACTTCAAAACTCACAAATTCACACAATATAGGGCCTAGGCATGGGTCGGTTTGAACATTTTGAAACCGGTTCGATATTCCCCAAAAAAACGTATAAAAGCGGCTGCAGTTGGTGGCGATAATGCACCTCTAAGCTGGTATGCTGCCAACCAGCACGAACACTGAATACAAATAAGCAGAACCTTTTAACTGTAACAACACACTGTTTTTATTTCTCATAACTATTCAGCTTAACTTTTCTTCAAACATCAACATAATAAACAAAATAAGACTTTTGCCTACTAGTGCAACTTGAGAAGAGGCTAATACGAACAATAGTGCAATCAGAATGGACTGGCAAAAAAAAACTAAAACAAAAAGTTTTTTTTTTTTTTTTTTTTTTTTAGGTTTTTTCGGTTCGCACGTGATCAAACCGGTTTGGGCTCGTATACCGAACCGGTAAAACCGGAAATCGACCCATGCCTAATCTACACACAACATTGGTTACATACATCATATCATATACTAGACCTTTTTACTAGATGACATTGCAGTATGACACAAACACAGCATTTGGACTGTGGGGAGGAAACCGGAGCAGCCAGAGTAAACCCACGCAAACACGGGTTGAACATGCCAACTCCACACACACACAAAGAACCGCGGTGGAGATTGGAAACACACAGCTTTCTTGCTGTGAGGTTACAGTGCTAAACCACTGAGCCACTGAGTGTCAGCTTTGACTTCTTTGTTTGCCTTTGCTGCCCATGGGCTGTAAAATGGTAAGAATGTATGACTTTGTTAATCTAACAGGTTAATAATACCTGTTAGATTAACAAAGTCATAAATTCTTACCATTTTACAGAGAAACTGGTAGCATGGCAAGCAAGTTAGCTGGCCCAATAGAAGTACCCAAATGGTGCCCATGGAAAGTACCATACATGTACAGTAAATGACAGCAGCTACAGTACACTACAGGCTAAATATGTCGTTTTTTCGCCCAGTTCTAACCTAGGTTTTCTTCACCTTGTTAATCAGATCACTCCAACAGCCAATGAGTCTGAGTATGCCAAAGTCCACATTCCCCTGGCTCTCATGAGGTACAGGGACTTCCTGCATGCACAGCAGGTCAGTCAGCTATTTCTTTACCTCCCTTTGTGCAGATGAGCATGGTCATCATGACTCATGACTCACTGCACTGCTGTGGATAAATACATCCACCAGATGGCAGATATGTTTGAAGAGTGGCTTCTAAATGTACACGTTGCATCTATGTGTCTGCAGGTGTTTGGTGATGGAATGCAAGAGAAGCTGTATGCTCCGCCTCACTCCAACATTGATCCAAGCATCGTAGTCATGCTACTGATCTCCATTTGCACGGTTGCCCTGGGAGGCTACTGGAGCGGGGCGTGTGAGAGGTGAAATATTGCAGCTGGACATCAGAATCAGAATCAGAATCAGAAAGACTTTAATGATCCCCGGGGGGGAAATTGGGACAAGTTACAGTTGCTCGTTCACATAACACACATAGCATAAAATAAAATACACAGTAGTAATGCGATAGTAAAATAAGCAGAATAAAGCTTCTGGCATACTCTTCGCGCACGCGCTGGAGGCGGGGCTCCACGGAGGGCGCGCGCACACTGCGCAGGCCAAAACAGAACATAGTGAGTGCTCCAGAAATGGCGGCGATCAGTGAAAGGCAGTCTGAATGAAATTGAATGTAACGTTCCCAATTCTATATATTAAATTCTAAAAAACGACCCTCAACATTTGGGAAGGCTAAGCCACACAACTAGTTCGTTATAATCGAACATTATGCTTTTGAAGGCGACTGTACGACGGTGAGGACTCAATCACAGCAGATATCCGCTGATAGCCTACCACGGAGATCTCACAGGCACAGGCAGCAAAACCCGACGCGCTGATAGAAAAATCTCCGTGGACGCGCCGCGCTGCGCTCAGGTCTCGCCCCCCGACACGCCCCGTGCGATGACGTCATAATCGTCGCGCGCTCTATGCGCTTGGCTGGGCGCAAAGAGTATGCCAGAAGCTTAAGAAGAAAGAACACAACGAGTACGTCTAACCTACAGTTGTTAACACATTGACTGCCAGCCGTTTTTTTTTGCTGTAGGTAGCTTCTGCCAAGCCGTTTTTTGAGGATTATGGCTCATTTTATAAGAGCCGAGGATTCGTTTCAGCTTGGACTTTGTGAACATACAATATCTCAAAAGTACTAATAGAATGTGTACTTTCTCTGTCTAAAAGAGTTAGTTTGTAGAGTTAGTAGTTATGTAAGCATTAGCAGTTGAATACAGCATGGTTTTAGCGTCAGAAAGAATATTCAGAGATAAACGGCTTTTTGTGAAATTGGATAGAACTGTCACTTTAACCATTCATTTTTGGCTCTCTCTCTCTCTCTCTCCCTCCCCCTCTCGCTCTCTCTCTCTCTCTCCCTCCCTCTCGCTCTCCCTCCCTCTCTCTCTCTCTCTCTCTCTCTCTCTCTCTCTCTCTCTCTCTCTCCCTCCCTCTCGAGTTGCTTCAACTCCTCCCTCCGTGGGCGGACAAGCTTGTCACCAGTCAGTGCTTTGCTGCTCTCCTGTGCCTGTCTGGCCTGTCTGCACGGCCGCTGTTTGAGGAAGTCGGGATGGACTCGCTCGTTTGGAGTTTTGGTTGAGAGAAGCTTTTGCGATTCTGGTCATATTTATGCTGCGTGTTTCAAAGTGTGTTCCTCCACCTGTAATCTATTATGTAAATTTGCAATCCCGCATCGCCAGCAATCAGCGCGAAAAGGAAAGCGTTTTCCCCCATCCATTTTTCATGAGGATGGCTGGGGTGAGAATGGCATGACAAGTTAAAAAAATGCTTTCCTTCCTCTAGCCAGGAGAGCACTGTTGCCACTTAGTGGGTCGGTGGAATGGGTTGTAAACGTTCGGTGGCTC
The DNA here is from genome assembly GCF_964638095.1 of Poromitra crassiceps. Taxonomy (NCBI): domain Eukaryota; kingdom Metazoa; phylum Chordata; class Actinopteri; order Beryciformes; family Melamphaidae; genus Poromitra; species Poromitra crassiceps. Next base: position 61,867,154 of record NC_139627.1, read on the forward strand.
CAATAATTATATAAGAGATGTAAAAGGGTTAGATGCACAACCCACCGTCAAAAAAAAAAAATCGATGCCAAAAACGTGTAAACACGTTGTTGGCAGGGAACAGCTGGATTCTGAAAACGTGTTCATACGTTGTTGGCAGTGAATGTGTTAAGAGGACTGAGTTTACCTCCCTGTTTACATTGAGTTCTCCAACCTAACACTATAACAAGTAACAACACTGCTTCTTGTATCACCCACAAATAATCCCAATAATATGTGTGGATACGTTGGACCAGGTGTCTCAAACTATTTTTAATTCACCGGCCACATGCGACCCAATTTGATTTAAAGTGAGCCAGACAAAGAAAATCAATAACCTATAAATGACAATTTCTTTTAGTATAAGGAATTACAGATACATTTTAAGAACACATTTTCACGTAGGGTTATCTCAGCTACCATAAAATGATCAAATCTACTGTCTGTAACTGTACATGACCATTGACAGCAACTGTGCAATTCTCTATAGTCAAGGGTAATGAAAACAGTTGACCATTTATTGATGAATACAGGAAATATAGGCTACTTAATATTTAACTTGCTCCTGAAATCGGGTACCTCTTAGCCTTCACAGGTGTATCACATTGGATTGAAGGACTTCTCAGTGCAATTGTTACACTTTGCAAAGTCATCCTGTGGGCCGGATTGGACCGTGTGACGGGCTGATTCTGGCCCCCGGGCCATATGTTTGACACCCCTGCACTAGACTTACTGTATGTCAGCATAGTGGATGAGTGTTGGCTTTTCATCAGTTTTGCAAACACTGGGCATGAAACGCATTAAAAAAGTGAATAGATGTAATGTTTTTTCTCTTTCTGACAGAGACCAGTTGAGCAGTGGTGCGGCAAGCGGAGGAAAGGGTGAAGTCAAAGCAGACAGCGGAGACATTTCACTTTACTCTCCTCTCAAAGTGGTTATCTTTGTAGCCCTGATGTGTGGGATGCTAGTCCTCATGTAGGTACTTCTTCTACAATGTACTTGGTGAGTGGGACCAAAAACCGCTCTCAGAAATTCTAAAGAAGTAATCATTTCCGGTGTTTTCTTAATGTCTTTGTTTCCCTTTTCCCCCTAGTGTACATCATTATCGCCATCTTCTGCCTGGCCTCCGCCACAGCGCTGTTTAGCTGTCTGGACGCAGTGATGGACAAGATGGGGTGTGGCACTGTGAGGTGTGAGCACAACTCTTTAAAAACATAGTTATACCCACACATAGCTTTGTCACAAGTGCCGGTCCCATATAAAATTGCAGATGGTATATTAGACCCACACACAGTATTATCATTCTACAAAAAACTATTTGAGCATTAATTAATGTTAACATTACAACTTTAATAGATCTCTGTCAGTGCCACCTGATGAAGAATAGCTGCATTAGTAAACGTCTTTATGTAACAAATTTTATTCTGAATCCTTTCCACTGTGTGCTGCTTGGTTACTTTGAAAATGGAAATGGAAAAACTTTTATTGTCTTCTCTCCCTGACCAGAAGTAGCTCTGTAAATAGCTTGCGTTCCCCAGCCAAACGAGACGGCCATTATGGTTACATTGAGAATTGTGGAAGATGTGACTCAAGTTTATGAACCGCTGTCTTCTAACTCCCAATTTACCATGTCTGTCTCTGAATCACACTGTGGTCGGCAAACCTAAACTATTTTTGTCTGTGTCTTGTCTAGTTTCTCTATCCGAAATTCAACCTTCTCTGTGAGATCTCTCATACTGGCTGCAGTGTGCGTTGCCGTAGCTGTGGTCTGGGGAGTCTACAGGAATGAAGATAGGTACTTTCTGGGCACACACACGCACGCGCACACACACACACACACGCGGCGTGCATAGCAGAACAGGAAGTGTTGCTTGGTGAATACTGTCTGGGGTGTTTTAAACACCCAGACCACAGCGGTGCTTTTGCTGTTGCAACACCCAGTTCAGCGCTGCCAACTGACTGTTTGGGTGTCTGTTTGTGAAAATGAAAACATTTAGGCAGCCAGCTGAAAACCCATCTTACTAAGAAAAGTATTTGTGTGATATGTTTGTGTCCTACTACTATGGTACATGTTATATTTAGGACATTATGTCCTGATGGACACAATAGAGACACTGCGTAACGCGTCATCATTCAGAAACCACTCCCAAGACGGGGGAAAACAGAAAGCCCCCCTCCAATCCTGGCGTTCTCCTATGTCACGTGCATGGTTGCGTGTTGCAGAAAAAGATCGTATATACGGAAGATGAACACTCCAACTTACTTCCTTGACAGCTAGATCCACATTTTTCTTCTCGCCAATTCTCAATGGCTTCCTTGTTTTGCTCAGGAGTACAAAAAAACTTCACTTGGCGATTTTTTACATTTGTTGTCTGCGCAGCCCACCACACAACAGCTTTTAGCTATGTTTAATTCAAGGAAAATGACGCTGGTGTGTGGAAATGGACGGAGCCTTTCCCCCGTGATAGGCGTGGCCTATTTCATGCAGTGTCTCTATAGCCGTCATTTATCAAGCCAACATACGACAGAAAACTTTATACAGTACATGTATATACTGTGTATGTGTGTGTGTGTGTGTATATATATGTATTTATATATATATATCAGTGGTTCCCAACCTTAGGGTCGCGACCCTAAGTGGGGTCGCCTGGAATTCAAATAGCTGATTTTTTTTTTTTTTTTTTTTTTTTACACCACACAATTTAAAACTAGGGAAGATGATTAGGGTCACTTGCGATTATTATTATTTTAGTTCTGATTAGTGAAAGTGATAATCTCTCTAAGGTTTCAGTTTTGTTCTCTACCTATGGCGATGAGTGGTAATTGCAGATGACATCCAAACAGTGTCAATGGGCTCACTATCAGATAAGATAGTGACCTTAATTATTATTCTTTTTTTTTTAGATGAAAATGTTTGAGATTTTAACTTTAAATCAGGATTCTGAGAATGAAGTCAGAATTCAGAAAATAAAGTCAGAATCCTGAGAGTAAAGTCAGAATTCTGAGTGAGGAGGGAAAGAAAGAAAGACAAAACGGGGACTCCTGGCTCCTCTTCTGCTGAGATTTTCAAGAGAGAGCAATCACCGCTTCCGGGTTCATTAAATACCAGCCCGCCCATCATTTCATGAGCCAACCCCTTTCTCTTAATGATAATACATAAACAATCATAGCGTCCTATCTGAGAGGGAGAGTAGCGAAATGTCACACTAGCTTGAATTTATAATTTATGATGAGCAGATCAGATGATGCTTAAAAAAAAAATGCTAAAAAGTTAAAAATCATAATAATCTCACATACTGATCTAAACATTATTGAGCCTACACAATGAGGTTTGCTTGTTTGTTTGTGTGTGTGTGTGTGTGTGTGTGTGTGTGTGTGTGTGTTTATTTATTGTGGTCCTGATATACTGAGATTGTTTTTGTTTTGTAATTGTAGATGGATCTGGATCTTGCAGGACCTCCTCGGCGTTGCCTTCTGCCTCAACTTCATGAAGACCATCTCACTGTCCAATTTCAAGGTACGTTTAAACTGACACCTGATGCTTCACTCCTCCCCCTCTCCTCCCATGTCTTCAACCCATCTTCTCCCTCTTGCTCCAACATGCTTTATCGCTGAAGTGAAAGAAAAATATCCTATTTCCTATCACAGAATCCATTGTCATTCACTGGATCACAGGAATATTTTGTTCCATCTATTGTCAGGGTACATTGGCTCTGACCCTAGTTACAATGTTGCTAAAATAGGGATTAGAGCTTATTTTACTGTTGTAGAATCTCAATTCTAAATGGCTCTGGATAAAAGTGTCATCTTAATGTCTAAAATGCAAAATGTCAAAACCCCACTATAATACACTAGTCCGGAGTTCCTTGCATCACAGAGACAAATCCCTGTACATTTACTGTCATGCGATTCTGATAAAACCCTTGTCAATTAATAATAATAATAATTATTATTATTATTATTATTATTATTATTATTATTCATTTATTTTATAAAGCGCTTTTCCATTGAAAAGCGCTTTATAAAATAAATTATTATTTATTTTGGGCATTATTATTATAATGCCCAAAGACACTGACACAGTATGAGTACCGTACATAGAAAACAAGATAACAACAGGCAACAGATACAACTATTTTCTTTTGGCCAAACTACACCCGCTAGCTGCTAGCTAGTCACAACAAAGTCTGTGCATTATCTTGAGTTTTTCAAATTTATTTTTTTGTGTGCTTCGAGCACTACAAGCCGAGTGCCATCCAGTTCCATTGTATTCAAGAGAAGGCAGGTATCTCTACTGCCGATATCTCCAAAACTCAGGCAACTATCCCAAAACGATATACCGTAGATGGATAAATAGCACTACAGATGAGAAAATATGTATTGGATTTTAGAGTGAGCTGTCCCTTTAATGATGGAGCTGACATGGGGATCAAATGAGAGGGTGGGGTCCAGGATGAAGCCATGGTTGCGAGCCGGGGGGGGTGGGTGATGGTTGTGTTGTCAATGGTGAGTGAGATGGGTCCGGTTTTGCTGAGTGTACATTTGGTGCTGATGAGAAGAAGTTCTGTCTTGTCACTGTTGAGTTTGAGGAAGTTGTGCGTCAGCCAGGTTTTTATTGTGGGAATGCAGGTTTCGATGTGGGTGAGGGCTGGGTTTTCTGACTGGATTTTGTGCTGATGTAGATCTGGGTCTCATCGGCGTAGCAGTGGAAGTCCAGGTTGAATTTGTGGATGATGTGACCGAGGGGGAGTATGTAACAGATGAAGAGCAGGGGGCTGACGACTGAGCCTTGGGGGACCCCCTGCGTGACAGAGGAGAAGGTGGAGGTGTGACCGGAGAGGGAGATGAACTGTTGTCTATCAGTGAGGTAGGAGGTGAGCCAGTCCAGTACGGTGCCCTCAACACCCAGTTGGCGCAGCCTTTGGAGGAGGATGGAATGACAATGTATCAAAGGCTGCGCTGAGATCTAGGAGTGTCAGGATGTTGAGGGCACCTGAGTCTGCAGAGATGACAAGATCGTTGATGACTTTGACCAGGGCAGTTTCGGTGCTGTGAAATGGACGGAAGCCGGACTTAAACGGTTTGTAGAGGTTATTGGACTGGAGATGGGAGTGGAGTTGGGTGGCGACAATGCGTTCTAGGGTTTTGGAGAGGAAAGGTAGGTTGGAGAGGTTGGGTGGGTTGAGAGTGGGCTTTTTGAGAATGGGGCTGACAGCGGCAAGTTTGTAGATAGAGGGAACGTGATCTTGGGATAGTGGCTGATTGAAGAGGGCGGTGAGGTGGGGGATGATGACAGGGAGGCAGGCCTTCGTCAGAGTGGTGGGGAGGGGGTCCAGGGAGCAGGTGGTTGTCTTGGAGGCAGTGATGAGGGAGGAGTCGGCGGGGGAGAAAGCAGTGAGAGAAGAGGAGTTGGTGATGGAGGCAGTCAATGAACTGTTGATTTGGGAGATTTTATTATTGAAAGAGTGGAGAACGGAGTTGCAGAGATCAGGGGAGGAAAGTGTGTTTTGTCCGGGGGTTGGTGTAATTTCTTGACAGTAGAGAAGAGAGTGCGGGCGTTTCGGTTGGTGCTGTTGATGAGGGTGGAGAAGTGGGTGGATTTGGCAGCTTGGAGTGCATCACGGTAGGAGGAGATGTGTTGTTTGTAGGATTCAGTGTGGACGGTGATTTTTTTCTTTCCAGTTGACGGCCGGTCTGTTTCATGGTGCAGAGTTCAGGAGTGTACCAGGGGGGAGGAAGTGGTGAATGAGACTGTAGAGGTTTTCAAGGGGGCCAGTTTGTCAAGGGAGTCGGAGAGAATAGAGTTGAGCAAGATGGCATGGTCGTCAGGAGAGGAGGGGGCAGAGTCAGGGGGGAGGGCAGAGTATATGGACTGGGAGAATATAAAAATATTTGAAGCCATGTTGTTTTTTTCTTAGGTCTGTAATTGGTAGTGCTGATATAACTCACTCGTATAACCTGTGTCTTTCATCATTGCCTCACAGATTTGTGTGATTCTGCTGAGCCTCCTGCTTGTGTACGACGTTTTCTTTGTTTGTTTTCATCACTCCTTTCTTCACCAAGGTATGAAATGCTCCAATGATGAATCCATAACAAAATCAGCCATATTCTGTATTGTCTTTACCCACTAAGCTTACAGGGGCAGCAGGTTGGGGATGTCACACACTAAGCTTACAGGGGCAGCAGGTTGGGGATGTCACACACTAAGCTTACAGGGGCAGCAGGTTGGGGATGTCACACACTAAGCTTACAGGGGCAGCAGGTTGGGGATGTCACACTAAGCTTACAAGGGCAGCAGGTTGGGGATGTCACACTAAGCTTACAGGGGCAGCAGGTTGGGGATGTCACACTAAGCTTACAGGGGCAGCAGGTTGGGGATGTCACACTAAGCTTACAGGGGCAGCAGGTTGGGGATGTCACACACTAAGCTTACAGGGGCAGCAGGTTGGGGATGTCACACACTCAACTCTCAATGTAAAAAGATGACTGTTTTCCTGCCTTTTCCCAACAATATTTGTTATCCCAAATTTTAAAGTCATCTTGCAGCCAGGTGACGGACAGACTAGAGATTTAAAAAGAGCATGTGATTGTGATGTAATGATTTTGTATTACTTGTACATAATAATAAAACCATTTGTGCAAAAATGATGATATACAAATGGCAGTGTAACAGCTACAGATTAAAACCTACATTGTGCTGTTGGAAAGAAACTCCTCGTATCAAAAAAAAGAAGAAGCTGCATGCTCTCTGTGTCTGTCTCTCAGAATGGAGTGAGCATCATGGTGCAGGTTGCTTTGGGCCCTGATGCATCTGGAGAGAAGGTAAGTCGTCACTCCCCCTGCATTGCTTCCTGTTTTGAAAGGGAACTCCACCAACATTGTCTTATTGATTCTGTAAAAGTGGGTGTGTCTTATATTGATTCTGTAAAAGTGGGTGTGTCTTATATTGATTCTGTAAAAGTGGGTGTCCCCCCCCCCCCCATTTTTTTTTTACTGCCTCCATGGCTTTTCAGTTGTATGTACTTACATTTAACATTCAGAATTATGAAGAAGTGAAACTAGACGCATTATATTATTATATTATTATTATTATTATTATTATAATATTTATTGGGTAATATGAAGTTATCTTTGAACCACCACAGGTCTTGTAATTTGATTTGTAATCTTTAGTTTTATCTTTAGTGAAACATCCTCACGTTCCCCCACAACTGGTGTCCTTCCGACCTAACATCCGGTCCCTCACACGACCCAGATTTCCAATGAGGTCATGGCCACCATGCCTCCTCATAATGAATTCTGCTCACTCCCTGTCAATGAGGCTACAGACAGGCTGTGCTCCTCACTAGCCTCCTCTCTCAACAATCTCTGCCCTCTAACATCCAAACTAGGGATGTCAACGGTTAACCGTTAATCGATTAACCGTCGCTAACGTCGTTGTACGGTTATTGCTGTCGGTCTATCAGTTAATATTAACACGTTCACTGCCACTGACGTATTAATACGTCAAAAAAAATCCAGCGGTTCACTGCCATTGACGTATTAATACGTCAAAAAAATCGATTTTTTTTTTTTTTGACGGTGGGATGTGCATCTAACCCTTTTACATCTCTTATATAAGTATTGTACATGTACAACGTGTACAACCCATTCCACCGACCCACTAAGTGGCGACAAGGAAGGAGGAAGGCAAGCAAAAAGCAGTGTGACGAAGCCATTCTCATGAAAATGGATTGGCGAAAACGCTTTCGTTTTCGCGCTGATTGCTGGCAGTGCGGGATTGCAAATTTGCATAATAGATCACGGATGGAACACACTTTGAAACACGCAGCATAAATATGACCAGAATCGCAAAAGCTTCTCTCAACCAAAACTCCAAGAAGCGAGCGAGTCCATCCAGACTTCCTCAAACAGCGGCCGCGCAGACAGGCACAGCAGCAGCAAAGCAATGAGACTGGTGACACGAGGTTACAGCAGCAGCAACGAGCTTGTGACACGGCCGCTGCGGCCAAGAGGACACACACGGAGGGAGGAGTTGGAAGCAACTCTCCCTCTCGCTCTCTCCCTCTCTCTCTCTCTCTCTCTCGCTCTCTCTCCCTCCCTCCCTCCCTCTCTCTCTCTCTCTCTCTCTCTCTCCCTCTCCCCCTCTCACTAGGATTAAACCTAGTGCGTCTCCCTCCCCAGAGGGAGGGAGAGAGAGAGAGAGGGAGGGAGAGCGAGAGGGAGAGAGAGAGAGAGAGAGAGAGAGGGAGGGAGAGCGAGAGGGAGGGAGAGAGAGAGAGAGAGAGCGAGAGGGGGAGGGAGAGAGAGAGAGAGAGCCAAAAATGAATGGTTAAAGTGACTGTTCTATCGAATTTCACAAAAAGCCGTTTATCTCTGAATATTTTTTCTGACGCTGAAACCATGCTGTATTCAACTGCTAATGCTTACATAACTACTAACTCTACAAACTAACTCTTTTAGATAGAGAAAGCACACATTCTATTAGTTCTTTTGAGATATTGTGTGTTCACAAAATCTTAGCAGAAAAGAATCCTCGGGTCTTGAAAGATGAGCCAGAATCCTCAAAAAACCCCTCTGGCAGAAGCTAACTACAGTAAAAAAAAAAAAACGTCTGGCAGTGAATGTGTTAAAAAAAAATATATATATATATATATATATATATATATATTTTTTTTTTTAAACTGCTGTGAAAAACTAATTTTGTTCAATTGTTTGCAGCAAATCGAAATAGGCTATATTTTGGTAAGTTTTTATGCTGCAAAAGACAGTAGGCCTAATGTGAAAAAATCAAAAGAAATAACAGATTGTTGTTGTAATGTTTACATAAACAGGAAATAAAGCTCTCAAAAATATATTTCCTTGTCATCCATATAAGAGCCAGAATGATTTTGGAATGATTACCTGATCAAAATGTGGCAATAAACTTATAAATTTCAGCAAAGCCAACAAAAAATAAAGGCATAATTCTAACACAAAAAGCATTAACATTTCAGCATCTAAATAGACACGCCTTGTTTGGGCATGAGCTCATTGAGTAAATAGACATTTTTTTTTAATATTAAAAAATTATGAATTAACCGATAGGTTAATCGATTATTAGCGTCGGTTAATCGAAAGTGAAATTAACCGAAAATTGACATCCCTAATCCAAACCTTCTCGCAATGACCGACCCCCCCCAGTCCATGGCTCACTGAAGTCATCCGAGAGCAAAGCGCAGGGCTCAGAGCAGCAGAGAGAAAATGGTGAAAATCTAGAGACCCCACTGACCTCAGTGATGATCAGTTTCTCCTTGCATCATTCTCCTCCAGAACAGCTAAGACCACTTACTATCAGAACCCACTGCACTCAAGCAAGCGTGGGTCACTCCGCTGCTCAAAAAAACTACACTCAACCCTGCCCAGGTTGAAAACTACAGACCAGTTTCACTCTTACCCTTCCTATCAAAAATGCTTGAGCATACAGTCTCTGAATTCCTTTCTGAGAACAATCTGCATGACCCAAATCAGTCTGGCTTTAAGCTTGGTCACTCTACGGAGACTGCACTCCTGTCAGTAATGGAGTCTGTGCGTTTGGCTAGAGCTGCTTGTCAGTCCTCGGCTCTATCGCTACTAAGATCTGTCAGCTGCCTTTGACACAGTTAACCACCAAATCCTCCACTCCACACTCACTGAGCTTGGTATCTCAGGACCTGCCCTCTGCTGGTTCAGGTCCTACCTCTCAGGGAGATCTTTCAGAGTGTCTTAGAGGGGGGAAGTGTCCAAGCTGCATGACTTATCCACAGGGGTGCCTCAAGGGTCAGTGCTTGGTCCCCTTCTCTTCTCAATCTACACCACCTTACTTGGTGCAATCATCCACTCCCATGGTTTCTCATATCACTGTTGTGCTGACGATACCCAGCTCTTCCTATCATTCCCACCTGAAGATCACACGGTCTCAGCGCGGATCTCATCATGCCTTGCAGATATCTCTGCCTGGATGTAAGAATGCCACCCTCAGCTTAGGTTAGGTTTTATTTGGTGATTAAAAAGGGCACATCTTGCCAACACACAATACAAGAGAAATTTAAAATAAAAGAATCACCGAGGATGAAAACACGATAAAGCCCAAAGGCTTATTTCCATTGTGGTCCTCATACATTAACTCATTGAGTGCCAGCCACTTTTGGAAAACAGATGCTCCCAGTGCCAGCCCTTTCAGAGCGTTTTCAGTGATTTCTCGAGGCCCACAGAATATTGTGTGATATTACTATGTAAACACCGAACACGCCCAAATAACGATGAGAGTCTATTGTATCATCAGCAAAAAAAAGTTTATTGATATCATTTTCCGTTCTTTAGTTATCAGCCGGAGAAGATAGGTTGTTTTCAGCAAAAACAGACGTTTCAAACTAGAAGCTGAGATAATCAGCCTTTTGTGAAATGAAGCATTTCAAGCACATCACTGACTCTGAAGCTAATATTTTCTGATGTAGTGACACCTCAAAAATAATTTCCTTCAATAAAACAGCGAAAACAAAGGAATTTTGTTTGGCAAAATAATATTTTTTAGCTGCAACCAGCAGCGCCGGCCCCTGCTGCGCAGACCCTACACCTTCTTGCTGGTCTTGATTTACTGCTGGTGGGCATCAGATATTCTAGCTTGTGTTTGCCAACCAATCTGTCCATCGAGCCTGCTGTCTGGGTCAGTGTTGTATGCTGCCCTGCGTGCCCCACCCCTCTCAACTGCAAACTCCTCCTCCGTGGGTGTGTCTCTGGTGGCTCTGGTGGCTCTCTGCTGCGTTTGCTCTGCACTGAAAACCCAGCTTTTTCACAGCGTTCCGCCGTTTTTGTCGCCCGCTCCCAGCGCTTCCAACTGAGAATAATAACAACTCCACAACTAATCATGTGGAGGAGCTATCGCAGCGGAGACGGAGGGGCTCAATTGTGGCAGCAGATTGGCTGCTGCAGGCACAGCTAACGTTATGCTTCATGCATATCGATGCATACCGATGCGGTTTCCGTGTCCCCACGGCTTCTTCTGTTTTTTTCCTCACCTTTCTCTAATCTGGAGAGCACTGTCGCCACCTAATGGGTCCGTAAAATAGCTTTTACACATTCAACATCCCCCATACTTTCACAGGAGATGCATCAGGCTTTGATCCACGTCCCACTGTCAAAAAACGCAATTGACGACTTTAGTCGTCATTGGCACTCTACGTTACTATTTGAATTGACGACTATAGTCGTCATTGGCACTCAATGAGTTAAGAACACCAGACGCATTATAAAAAGAAAAAGTAACGAAACACATCAACAGGCAAAGAGACAGCGACACACAATACAGAACTGATGAATGAGGGGCATGAATGATGAAGGAAAAAAATCCTCTGCACTCTGTGCTGCCTGGTGGCACCTGGGTCTATTCAGACTCAAGCTTGGCCTCATGGCACCTACTCATGTTGTTGTCTTCTGACTAGATCATTGCTTGTGTTGTATAAAGCTCAGATGTACGCAGATTAGAGCTGGGTATTGGTTCAAATTTCAAGAATCGATTCGATTCCGATTCACAAGGTTGCGAATCGATTAATTTCGATTCGATTCGATTCCGATTCGATCGATTTCAATATGTTTCAAAATGTTTTTTGATCTGTACCCTGAATTACATGTCCAGTTATGTAACACAGGGGTTCCCAACCAGCCAAGTAGATACACGGGGAAAAAAGTTGCAGACCTGTTGTCAATTTTAATGGTTTTAGTTACACATATATTTACTCACCAGGTGGTGACAAAGGGTAAATAACAGCCTTTTCATCTGTCAATAAAGACACTTTCACAATTATGCACAGTGATTTGATTTTAGCCTATATAATTTCTAAAAGTAGATATTAATGATCAAACATTTCCATTCATGTAGCCTACAGTACCGTATTTATGTTTTTGTTTCAACTACAAACATAAATAAACGTCAACTTGAAACAATGTTTCAACTACCACACACACAAACACGTTTATTAATTAATTATTATTTTTTTTAAATAAAAATAAAAATCGATCTCTGGACATATAAATCGATAATCGAGGATTAAAATAAAAATCGATCAAAAATCGGAGAATCGATTTTTTGAACCCAGCCCTAACGCAGATGTATAAAAGCGTCTGCTAAGTGAAATTGTAACATTGTAGTTATCAAGAAACAACCTTGGTTTCTTGGAAAGTACTGGAAAATTGACTATTTTGCAGATTAACAACCTAAAAGCCAACTTTGGTGTAATTCCCTGTCATGTTTGCACTGGCTTTATTAACAACCTGGCTGATGTGAACTGCTGTGTAGTATTTGCTGTTGATTCCCTGAGCTGACTGACAGACAGATTGACTAACTGTGCGTTGGGGTTGGGTGGGCTCTGTCATAGACGCAAGGTAACATGGTGGAGGTCCCCGCTGAACCCCAGGCTCCCTCTGAGAAAGTAAGGCCTACCTTGTTACCCATCCACTCCATTTTGTACATCCCTGGGTGGGTGGGAACCATCTCCAACTTGAAAAAGGATGAGGGAAAGATTTGTGATGTACTTTTCTTTTGTCTTTTATATTCTACCTTATAGGCTATAGATACACACAGATGTAGACACGTAACGCGCTGGCAGTTTATCTTAATATTTGGTTCTTTCTGAACATGTTATAATTCGTTGACAGCAGACATAATAAAACTTAAAAAAATTAACACGAAATACAGTTGAGACTAATACAAATGCCAAATAGGAGTTTAGATTAGAACTGTCAATTACAAAATTTGTACTTTGAATGAGAAATAAAAAAATCTATGAGTAGGGGACAGTTGTGTTTTTCTCTGATATGGGTATCGACCTCCCCTGATAGCAATGTGAACACAGGCACTGAAGCAAGGGAAAGAAACGACCCAAGACAGTCCTTAGATTCTCACATGATTATCAGGAGGGAGCTCAGCTCATATCCTTTCTCATCTTTCTTCCATGTGTTTGAGAGCTTGTGGGATGTAGTGTCTTGGATTGTGATTCTTTTTTTATTTGGTACCATTTCTTACTTTGGCAACTTGGTAACTGTTTGTCTTTTCTGTCTTCAGGCCTGTCTTTGAATTTGAAATAAACAAATAATAATCACTCCCTGTACCCTATGAAACCAATCAAATCAAATCTAAAGAAGAAATCAGAACTTTAGATCAGTGACAGTAACGTAGCCAGGCGATTAGAGAGCATAGCCCTACCTCTCTCATTCGTTGATCATCTCCAGCAGGCTGTTTCTGATTAACTTCTTATTAACTTTGCCTCAGCTGATTTAGTCTCATACAAGTTCCCATCAAGACAGTTCAACATGCAGCTGAAATAAGAACCAAAGAAAAGTAACAAACATGGCAAGAGATTCCAAGAATCTACTCAATATATCCAAATCTGTATCCACCAAACATTGTTTGCTACGTCTCTTTTGAGAGTCTTTCATATGAAGTATAGAGATTGAACTCTACCACAGTTGCAGTGGTGCTATCTTATGTAGACTGAACAGCACTGCAGTTTTCGCTGTCTCTGCTGTCAGATTCTCCCTGATTGAGTGAATTTAACACAAAGCACAATACGCTCAGATATCATCGTTTGATGTCATTTTAACCAAGTGAAAATGTTTCATTTTATCAGCAGGATTTGTCATTCAAAGTGCAAGTCAATTAAAAGTCAGGCAGCATAAACCCAGCTGTCATTCAGTTCCATGTGCTGATATCATCAGTAGCTTTCAAAGGAACCATTTTCTACTGATTCTAAGGTGGATACAGTATATCGTTTAATTGGGCCCACAAATGAATGTGGCTTAAATATGCACATCTCAAACAAACTTCTGTGAACTAATGGTCCATTTGCTTAATAGCAAACCATGTCCCATCAGCAGCCCAAGAGATTCAGCTCAGCAGGTCATACAAATGCTCCATATTGAGGAACCACTGGCTGAAGGATACATGTTGATGTTACAGGTTGTGAAACGGGACAGACTGAGATTCAAAATGTCACTACGGATGTCATGGTTCACCTCACCTGCCTGTTTAAATAATAGTTAAGAAATGGATCTGATGGGTTGACTCTTGGTGACGTTCCTCCTCAGCTGCCGGTGGTGATGCGTGTCCCACGGTTCTCAGCCTGGGCTCAGAACCTGTGTGGGATGCAGTTCTCCATTCTGGGCTACGGAGACATCATTGTTCCAGGTGAGCTGAATACCACACACCATCAATGCTAACTTCCACAGTTCAAAATACACAGGCAGACTAGGATAGTAAGCAAGACCACATTGACAGCAAGGTCAGTGTTTGATTTATTTCCATTGGTTCGTTATGACTAATTGGTTGGTAAATATTTTGTATATTTTGAACACAAGCAACGGTGGCAACTGTTGTCCAAGTCCTCACAACAAGGAAGAGAACACATGAAACTATACAGTTGAACCCTGCTCCTCCTCAGTTCCTCAACTGCATAGACAAGTTTTCAGATTGTTTACTAAAGAACTAGATGCAGAATGAATACACTCTCATAGAAATGTAGTGTGCCCATATGTAGCCTTCACCAGTGAAGCCTTATGTGTTTATCAAACTTGTGGGTGTGGCTGTGTTCAAAGATGATGGGATCTCATGCAAGACGACCCAACTTCAACTCAGTTCCTGTCATTTTGCCCATGGTTTTCCACGGACTTAAAGCTAATTTATACTAACTGCGGAGTGTCTGGTGTTCGCGGAGCGGAGGCTCTGTGCAGCGAGCACGGCGCTCCGCACAGGCTCTGCGGAGGAACTGCACGGAGCTCCGCGCTCCTCTCAAAAAATGTAAATTTTAACGTGATGGGAAACTTCATCCTCTGCCTCCTCATTGGTCCAACAGGTCTGCTAGTGGCCTACTGCAGCAAGTTTGATGTGTGGATCAACAGCACCAAGAAGGTCTACTTCGTCAGCTCCTGCATAGGTAGCTCACAGCACAACTACACTGCTACTAGTCTCGGCTCCCAGACGTTTGGTGAGCTGTGCCACCAAACGTCTGGGAATTTCACTGTCAGAAACTGTCTGTCCGAGCCCGGCGAGAACCGCCGGCAGCAGACACGCCTACATTTATTATTAGAATTTTATTTGGTAGCGGAAATGCCATTTATCATAGTCCTAACACAGAGCATGAAGCTGATATGCTCCAAACAAAATTTATAGCTGTGGTTTATTTTACAATCATTTTTCCTACCCGGAAGTGGTCCGCTTGCTACTGTGAGTCATCAGCAGGCTCTGTAACATTAGCCTGGGAAGTCGGGTTTATCGCTGGGGGAAAGACCTCTAGCCGCCGGGGCCGGATGAAACACGTCCTATTAACAGGTTATGTTTGTTTCTACGTGATTAATATGTTTCTCCGCAAATGCGACGATGTTTTGCGAGACACCGGTTCTGCATGATAACTGCCCCCAGAAAGCAGGCCCGCCCACAACACTCATGATTGGTTCTCCGATGCAAGGCTTCCAACAGCGCCACCTAACGTTATGCAAATATTTAAATAGTACCGTAAATTCCGGACTATAAGCCACGGCTTTTTTCCCGTTTTTTGGCCTTTTTTGGCCCCTGCGGCTTATATAACGGTGCGGCTTATCTATGGATTTTTTCCAAAAAAAAAAAAAATCTCTCTTTTTTAGCACTCTTTCTAACTATAAATCCACTTCTGTTTTAATTTCCTCTCTTGCCCTCTTTTAACAACATAACATAACATAACATAACACAACACAGGTAAGCAGAAAGAAAAAGACGAAGCAATCACGCCATGAATGAGGAAATGACTCACCTGCTGGAGGCTGGAGATACACGGCTTGGGCTAAACTTTTACTCCGTGAAACACTATCGATTAAGTCCGACATCGCTCAGAGGTTTTGAGCAGCTTGAAAACAAGTTTGAAAACGTGCAGAAGTCCATCCACTCACTCACTAAAGAAACTAAGGCAACCGTGAACATGAGTGAGTTTATAATGCGGAAAAGCGCATCCGCGCACTGGAGGACAAAAACAACACAGTGAGTCCGAAAATGGATAAAATGCAAAATCGAAACCCTGCACACGCAGGTTGATGACTTAATCAGCAGGAGTAAAAGAAATAACATTCGCCTGATCAATGTAAAAGAGGGAGCTGAGATTGGTGACATGGACGCTTTAGTGGCAAAATCCTGTGTTACATCCTGGACCTGAAGGAAGGCGAGAAACCACCAGAGGTGGACAGGGCACACCGGGCGCCTCGGCCATGTCCAGACCCCGGCCTGCCACCTAGGGCCATCTTCATCTGCCTACTCCGCTGGCCCGACCGTCAACTCATCCTCCAGGCTGCGGGGAAGAAGCCCCTCACCTGGGAGGGTACGCGCTTTTTCGTCCGGCAGGACCTCTCCGCGTTGGTGCAACAGAAACGCGCAACATACAACAGCATCATCGAAAAGGTTAAAGTCAATGGATATCGCTTTGGCGTACTGTACCCAGCGAGACTCGTCATAACCATTGATGGACAGCGGCGGAACAAGAGCTCAAAGTGAAACTGCCGAATATCTTTTGAGTTGGACTGGTCAATAGTACTGTGAGTAACTAAAATAAAAAAATAAAAAACGGAATTCTCTCTTCTTTAGCACTCTTTCTAACTATAAATCCACTTCTGTTTTAATTTCCTCTCTTGCCCTCTTTTCACCACACCGCGGACACTGTGTGCACTGTAAAAAAAACAAAAAATACCATTAAAACACCCGCGGTCTGGGGATTAGTGACCTGACTTTTGTTTTGTTGAAATGTTAATAAATGGGAGCTTCCCCAAACAGCCATCTCTTTCCCGACAATCCCCTCTGTGCACGAAGCCTTACATATGGTAATTAAACATCAAAACACCCGCGGCTTATAGACCGGTGCGGCTTATATAAGAAAAAAATAGTCACCTTTGAAGGTGCGGCTTATAGACCGGTGCGCCTTATAGTCCGGAATTTACGGTAATATTCTCAGTCTTACAGGAGTGAAACGGATTAAGACTGAGGGCTGAGTCTACACTGCTACCAAGTTCATTTACATGCACATCAGCAACAAGCAGGGGGAATCCCCCCCTACTCCCCTTGGGTTTCCTCCAGATAGGAAAGAATATAATTGGAAATGCAGACATTCCCTTTGTTGACCACAAGGTGTCCCTCACTCCAGTAATTTACTCGCACATCTTCACTGGATTCAAGTTCAATGAGTCTACCACTATGTGTTGCATGGTTTAACTTGTCCCGTCTCCGTGTGCGTGTGCGTGCGTGTGTGTCCTGTGCACCTCTCCCTGTAGCCTACCTGTTGGGAATGATAGTGACATTTGCTGTGATGCTGTTGTCCGGGATGGGCCAGCCTGCCCTGCTCTACCTGGTGCCCTTCACCCTGATAACCTCCGCCCTGGTGGCTGCGTGCAGGGGAGAGATGAAGCAGTTCTGGGCAGGGACCCCCTATGAGGTGAGAGGACCAGGAAGCGGGTTACCCGGGAATCCAGGCAGAGTTCATCGCTTTGTTGCGTTCAGTCATGTGTGGAAATGATATGAACGCAGGTGTTGTCCCCCACCAGTGATATGGTTGAGATTGCCAAGTGTACATGAAATATGAGTGAAATTGTATAAGCATTTTTGTATGAGTCTATGAAAGGACAGATTGACCATATAGTTCTGTTGCCTACTCTCCTCAGAATTGGGCTTAAAACTTATATCTCGAAATGTACTCACTGTAATTGTTTTTACTCAATACCGTACTGTTGTAGAATGGAAATTGACAGCCAAAAGGTAAACAGTGAACCACTTGGAGAAAACCACTTGAGATCAAAGATGGAGCCAGGAGTCAGAAGTCGTCTTAAATGATGTATTAACATACCGTAAATTCCGGACTATAAGCCGCACCGGTGTATAAGCCGCACCTGCAAAGTTGACTGTTTTTTACATATATAAGCCGCACGGGACTATAAGCCGCGGGTGTTTTAATGTTTTTTTTTTTTTTTTTTTATTGTGTTTTTTTTTTTTTTGTGTGTTTTAATGTTTAATTACCATATGTAAGGGTTCATGCACAGAGGGGATTGTCGGGAAAGAGATGGCTGTTTGAGGAAGCTCCCATTTATTAACATTTCAACAAAACAACATAACACAACACCACCTGTGTTTCTTTTTTACAGTGCACACAGTGTCATACAGTGTGGTGAAAAGAGGGCAAGAGAGGAAATTAAAACAGAAGTGGATTTATAGTTAGAAAGAGTGCTAAAAAAGAGAGATTTTTTTTTTTATTATTATTTTTTTTTTGAAAAAATCCATAGATAAGCCGCAGGGGCCAAAAAAGCCCAAAAAACGGGAAAAAAGCCGCGGCTTATAGTCCGGAATTTACGGTAGATCTTGGCCAAGAGATGCACTCTTGTATATTCACGAATGGATACACAGGCTTACAATGCAATGAACAGAAAGTCAAAGATACTTATAGGACACACATCAGATTACATCTGTCTTGATGCACATTTGAAGGCTACTCTGCAGACTCAACCTATCTGGTATGCTGGCTCTGTAGAGGGCACAATGACACAGCGACAGGGCACAGTGTGAGATAGAGAGGAGCTGCAAATGTAAGCTACGGTTATCTGAATATAGCGTCTGTCTATGCGTGTACAATAACAATGTGTAACTTAAATGAAAATGTATATGAATACATTAACTAGTGATTGTCCAAATAAGGGCTAACGTGATTAAAATTTTACCTATCAAGTACCATATATGAGAACTACAATACAGAATAAATTCCATCCGTACTTTACACAATGTACACTACAATACAATTTATAACAAGACTAGGGAACCTATATAGGCGGAATGTGTGTGATTATACTTCTAGTAGTTGTGCTGGGGGATCGATTCACTTAAGTACTGCAATTTTGTTATTTGCAGTTTTTCCCCCCGATCTTTTATCCCAAAATCGATAATCGCAAAAAAGGAAAGAAAAAAGGCAAGCCTAGTTAAGCTGGATCCAGACTTCTGCCACTCTGTTGTGCAAGTTCACATAAGAGCTAGCGCAAAGTTCAGTTCACAGTAGGGCTGCACGATATGAGGAAAAGCTGCATGGTGCGATAACACTGTTCAATATTGCGATGACGATATGACCTGCGATAAATAAAAAATGCTATAAACAAAAATATTAATGGGTAGGGGTGCTCCGATCCGGCTAAGCCACGATCCGATCCAATTCCGATTCCTGGGGTCACGATCCGATTCCAGAATCGATTCTCGATTCCAGAATCTAGAATCGATTCTCAATTATGTAGTTTTATATTGCAATAACACACAAAGGTATATCTAAGACAAAAAATGACAAATGTATTAATGCTGAACTTCAAATTCAACTTCTCAAGTATTACAGTGAGGGCCTAAATTCATTTTGCAATATGAGTGTGTTAATTTAAGCATACGTATCAGTAAGTGGCACGGGATTCTCAAAGCCTGTGTTGAGGGTCATACGAACAAAAATGCACTCTTGAAGCTAAAAAAAATCCAAAACCAACAAGTTAATTATTTACATTTTTACTTCAATGTAGTCATTTCTTACACATGAGATTACTTTTAGCCTTTTAGTCATAACGATTATTGAAAGATATTCCATATTCCAGACTGAAATGCTATAACAGAAGTGGAGTATTGGCCAGAATGACATGAATATTTGGACACTTATTCAGCGGGTATCTTGCATGTTGCGTTCAGGTGCACTGTAAAAAAATGATGAAAATACGATTAATCATGCAGCCCTAGTTCACAGTTTTAATTTTTAAGTAAACGGCAGGATGAATCTGGAAGGGGAAAGTGAAAAGGCAGCGCTTGCCCCTCCCTCATTACCACCACTGAGCAAGGCCCTTAACCACAACTGCTTCAGTGGAGCTGCTCAGTTGCAGAAAATCTGACTGTGGTTGTACTGGTCAGCTTCCAGGTGTGAATGTGTGTGTGTGAATGTGAACAGGGTGCTCCTGAAAAAGAGAGCATTGCTCTCAGTGAGACTCCCCCTCTATCAATAAAAAGGTACAAAATAATACATTCAGTCCCAAAGATAACAGTTTATTTTGTCCTCTTTTTTTAAGAAGCTGCTCCGAGCTATTCTTTTTCGCGCAAATCAATCAATCAACAAGTGAAACCAAAACTGGAGAGATGCCTGGAATCTTGTGCCGCTGGGCTTTTCCACTAGGTATATAGATGTCTGCCCACTGCAACTTTGCCGATTTTTAGTTGGATACTAGACCCATCCTGGCAGTGAGTACGGGTCAGGAAACCTCACCCCACTGAAAGAGTTAGCTTATTTGTGTAAGATAACCTGTCTGTTGCTGGCAAACCTCTGATTTCAAGACATCTCCGAACCATAGAAAGTTCTTCAGGCATAGTTCTGTGGGTGTGTGTCCGTGTGTGAGAGAGAGCAGGAATGAGATATGATATTCTGACCTGGCTTCATCTTCACCAGGTCTTGGACTCATCCAGGGAGCCTTTGCTGCCAGGTGTGCTTCCCTCCACCCCCCACTTCCACCTGTGTCTCTCCTGCAGTCCTACAGTGTTGCTTAATGCACTGCCGCCCTTCTTCTCACCTCCTTTTTTGAATCCCCTTGTCTTTTTCTGTTGACACTCCTGATTTCCAGGGTCAATACCATATTCAAAGATACAGTGAAAAGAACTCAGGACAACTGAGTTGTACTGTCAAGTGTGTGCAAACAAAAACCACTTGCATAGGTTAATATTGTAGCATTAATTGACCACTAGGTGTCGCCAGACCATTGAAAATAATAATTCACTTGCCCTGCATCCCATCTGTCTTGAACTTTTCAGCCACAAAGTGGACTTAACCGTTAAAGCCAGGGCCCTGGAATACCAGCTCTGTTCACCATTAACATTATCTCTTTATTTCTGCAGTTTTGTTTTATTTTCTGTCTGTGTTGTCGTTCTCTGCTTTCTCCACTCATTCATCTTTTCCCACCAACCAGAATTAATACTCTTATGACTCCATCCTTCATGATGTTAGAGCTCTCTGCATGCCGTTGCTTGGAGCTAACCTGGGAGAGCTGTGGAATGGATTTGGGTTGCGTTACTTCTGCTGTTTTTGGCTAAATGATCTGTCGATTGTCCTGCTCATCCACATAATACTACATAAGTGTGAATTCCATTTAAGTGACAGTGTATATGTCTCTTTATTAGTATTGAATGAACATGAATCTTTCTATGTTTTTGTTTGCTTATCTACTTGTCTTTTATTTTTCCTTAGAGGGAAGAGCTGATGGCTCCATAGGAGGAGAAAGGTGCTGACTTACACTGACGAGCAAGGAACCACCTGCTGGATTCTTTTTGATTTGACTTTTTTTTACAATTGATTGTGAACATTTGTGAGGCAAGGGGAAATACTTTTTTGATCCACAGTGTTTTTTTTTAGAACAGTATGCTCTCATTTGGTTCATTGTGACTGACAGGCAGCCGTCATAAATACTGTGTAGAATGGACAGAGAAGATGCTTTAATAGTTAGAAAGGCTTGCTTGTGGCTGAAAATACAGCGTGTTCAATTTGGTTAGGTTCAGGTTCCGAAAGCTGTACTGATTTTGCCTATACACGATGCCTTGGTGATGATTGCATACAACTATATGAGGACGCACTTTATAATATATTAGCTTGGCGGTTATTTTATGGGTGGGGTGGGGGTCGAGTTATTAATGACTTGTAGCCAGATTATGATAACTTTTTGATACTGTTTTGGGGTTTCTGTGTAACCTATTTGTATAATCGAATCGTGATTTCTTTCATTGCCTTATATTAAATGAACAACTTATTTCTGTTTTTATTGTGAGGTTTTTGCATTTTATGTGCATCAATGTGCATCTATTGAAGCTCCGTTATCGCCAGGGGCGGACTGGGATCATAATTCAGGCCGGGCATTAGATACCAAGCAGGCCAGGCTGATACGGGCCGACGCGTGTGCCGGCGTCCGAAGGGCGCCGGCGGAAAATTTGGGGCGTTTGAAGCTCAATTTGGGGCGTTTGAAGCCCAATTTGGGCCGTTTGAAGCCAGATTTGGGTCGTTTAAAGCCAGATTTGGGCTGTTTGAAGCCCGATTTGGGCCGTTTGAAGCCCGATTTGGGCCATTTGAAGCCCAATTTGGGCCAAGTCCAATTTTACAATGAGATGCACCCACTTTAAACCTGAATAAAGTAATAAAACCACTAGTAAACCAGTAGGCGGCGCCTGACCTGCTGTTCACTGAGTGGCCTGGCCTGGCCAGGCCAGGCCAGGCCACCGGGCATTTGCCCGACGTGCCCGATTATGCAGTCCGCCACTGGTTATCGCCACAGTCAGACACTATTGAATATTGTCTGACTGTCTTGAATCTAGCTGTAGATAACAACAGCACACAATTGTAGAGAACTGGTGATTTGTTTTGTGTGCAAAACCATTCCATAAAGCTATTGTAAAAACTGTCAGTGAGGTTTTAAAAATGAGTAATGGGGCATTATGAAGTAGTTAAAGGCCAGGTTGATCCAAGCTTTAATTTAAAAAATAAAATGGGGCTGAGATGACATCCATCTCTGAATAAAAGCCTAGTCATCACACTTTTTGGAGAAAGGGCAGAGAATTTGACTCAAGGGTACAAAGAGTTAAAGTTTCAAGATGAGTGCTTAAGGTTATGGGTGGGGTGTATACTAAATGGGCTTGTGATTAAGCCAGTATTTGCTTAAGAGTCAGGGAGGGAATTGTCCCTTCATTAAAAGGCCTAAGATCTTAAGTATTGGAATATTATAACTATTCTAAATTGTTACTCTTCCCCCCCTATAGGTGCCTTAGATACAGAGCAGAGGTGACCTTGACAGACATTTATTTCCCTGTGGCCATAGTAAGCATTTTAGTTTGGGAATAGGTGGATTTTTAAGAGGTTAAGTGTATTTCCTACCATACAAATTCTCCTTGCTCCCTCTCACTAACCTTTTAAAATGCCAAGTGAAATATGGAGTGGAATTAGTCTCCTCTCTTCCTGGGGAGTGGTAGGTTATCAGTGGAGTGACCATAGTAGTTTGGCTTTTCATCTCATAATGCATCGCTATTATAGTCCTGTATTATTCCAACAATATGGGGACTAATAGTTTTTGTTGTGAAGTTTGCTGTATCCTTCTAAATCTATTATTGGACTACTGCTCTTTTGTTACAGACGTGGAAGAAAGCAGCAGACTGGATGGATTGGATAATATTGATTGATTGAATCTATTTTCTTTCATTCCAGACTAGCCTAATATCAGACTGTCAACTCAGTTACACTTGTGTTACAGAAAGTAGCCAAAACTTGAAGGTCTGGACCCAGGAAAGACACCACTCGCCCCTTTTGGAATGACTTGTAGCCTACATTTTATCACTCACTCATTCAGTCCTATGAAATCACATGACATGACTGCAGTTATTAAAGACAGACGTAAGGTGTAACAGACAGAATGGGCAGTATTTTAAATACATGTATTTAAAATACATTTGTGTATTTTGTCATTTGTATTTGGCTGGACTGAGAAAAATAAGATGTCATTTGTATCAAAATACTTTCAGACCTTGTATTTTGTGTATTTTAAATACATAAAATACTTTTTTGTCATTTTATTATCAAGTTGAAAACAAAGTGGAAAAACAAACGTGACATGTCACTTCTACTCCACCTCTGATTGGCTTACCCTCAGAACAACATCAACCACAAATCAGAGGCAGAGTAGGGTGGGTCTTGAGTCAGAATTCACATAAATTCTAAACTAATAATGAAGCCTCGTATCATCATCAGTATATCCCCAACATAAATGGGAGCTTGGGCTCTGTCCCACTGTGACATCATCAGTGATGTCATAAATCCCACTGTGACATCATCAGTGATGTCATAATTCCCACTCTGACATCATCTGGGATGTCATAAATCCCACTGTGACATCATCAGTGATGTCATAAATCCCTGATCCCACTGTGACATCATCAGTGATGTCATAAATCCCACTGATGACGTCATCGGTGATGTCATAAATCTGACTTCATTCACTTCTATTTTGTACAATATTTGTGTTGTGATACATTTTTTTACCAAGTATTTGTAATTTGTATCAACATACTTTTTGATGTATTTTCGCCCATCTCTGGTAACAGCATCATACTGTCAACAAGTAGCCTACGTTGCTATCACTGTAAAGCACAGTTCTCTTGGTATATCACACGAGAGAGAGATCAAAAAAGTAATTTTAGTAGTTGTTTGTATGCATTACAAAACGCACATGTGGTCCATAGCTCTAGCCTGGGTAAACCCATCCCCCACGTGACCTGCTCTCAGACCTGTTCTCAGTAACTATGGTCTGGATTCCCACCATTGTTAAACCATTGTTTCCTGCGGTTGTTGCCCCCCCCCCGATAGACCGCTCCATTACGCAACCGTCATCCAACCAGCTTTGTGCACAGAGCACATGCGCAGTGCAGCAGATGGCGTCATCGCTCTGCGACCTTTGTTGTTAGCAAGCGAGCTAACTACATTTTCATTCACTAGGCTACTGCTAGCGACGACAATAGCAGTGCGATGGCTACCACCAATGTGAACGATTTTTGCAGGTTGTGTAAGAAAAACCTTCGTTCTAAAGGCAAGTTGGGCAGCTGCAAACCACTCGAGAAGGGGGTATTTCTACGCCTGGAGAGGGTTGGTGTGAAACTAGTGACTGGGAACTGAGAGAGCAGGTCACGTGGTGGCTGGGTTTACCTAGGCTACCATAGCTCCGCCTCGGTCATGTGACCGTGTGCTGGCTGACTGTCACGTGCACATCATGAAGCGCTCAGCGGCTTGCCTGCTGAAAAAGCCGCTTTGACGCTGCATCTTGATAGGCTGTCTTGCTCTATTTCCGATTGGTCCATTTGCCTCGCGCCCCCTGCCGCTGGAACCGCCCACAGCGTTTCCCTGTCGCAGACTAGAGGCGGCTTGTCTCCGAGCGGCTTCACGCTCGCGGGGCGGGACTAGGGCGGGACCTTTCGTTGAAGCTACCCAATGACAGCTCTTCCTACACATTTCCTCCCCGCACCCTCCTGTGTACAACGTTTCTACAGGCTACAGCTCCAAGCTGGAAGCTGGTTTGCACGCCCACAAAACGCTGCGACACAGCGGAAAAGCGAATTTGCCATTGTAGATGTGCACGTACCGTGGAGTCGCACAATTATGAAAAAGCAACCTTCCGCTGGAGCTGCAGCCGAGGCAGATCTCTCCAACGTCAACCGGGCTTTCCTTCCAAGGCTCACCGAGAACACCGCCGATAGATGGCTAGAAGCCACGACACAGCTCTTCCTGAGTCTCAACGGTGAAGAGAGTGGTATGTGGTCGTCCAGGATGCCTTCCTGTGCTTTCGTATTCTTGTCAAATTGCACTGCTTGGGATCGTCGTGACCGATCGGGGGTTTTGAGTGGCAGGTACCCCCATGCATGCTTTCTGCCTACCTGCCTGGCTGGCTGTCAGACACCCAACCGATCTGTGTGGGTGACTGTCTGTCCAGCTAAGATACTGCTACACATGTGTAGTTATTAGTAACATTAACGTGCCCAAGGTGACACTGTCTAGCAGCAACAAAACCAAACAAATCACACATTGGTGTAACGTTAGCAGCAGGCTAAATAGCTAGCTTGCTAACGCTAAATGCTATAGGCACTTGACCCTGGCTAACTAGCTAGGATAACGTTAGCTAGTAGCTGGCTATCTGGTTATGGTGGCAGCTATTTTACCAACATTTTAGCCCAAAACGAAGCCACTGTCTTCCAGATATACTGCCATATTGAATAGGAAGTGAAGTGCAGTTCACGCCAACTGACACTTGTTTAGGACACATTTATGCCAGCTGTCTAGATGTCGGACAAGCCACACGCTGTCTTTGCCCCTAACAAGTCAATGCCACGATGGATGGCTGCCAAGTCCATTAACTGAATGTGACAGCCTTTTTATTCTGCTAGTGTCTTTTCCCCCACACTTTTCCGTGGTGGCATAGACTACTATATACGCCCATTAGTGGCTATTTGCTGTGCAAACTGTGTCAGGCCTACATATCGCTGCACATGTTAAACTAAGTTTAAAGGTAACCTTAGTCATTCACCCTCTTCTTCTTTGTGACAAGCATGGGCCCCTCTTTATTTTCCCAGATGTATTGGATGGCACATAGCTGTGAGTGAATGGAGAGACATGATGGCATGTAGCAAAGGCTGTGTGCCAGATTCAAACCTGTTGCATGCAGGTGGGTCATCTGCTGACCCACCAAAACACACTGGTCTTTGGTCTGCATGCAAAACGGTCTGATTCCCCCCCCACAGCAGTGAGTACTGAGTAGCCTGAGTCGATCACATGTGGCAGCTTACCCCTGATCAGGGGCTGAGGTGAGGGGTGCTGCTGCCCCGGGACTGGACAGAGAGAGCAGGAATGTGAGGAAATGTATGTGATTGTGAACTGTTGCTCTTTTACTAAGAATCGTTAGATTAGTCAACTGATTTGAGTCATCGACATTTGTGTTTTCTTGTGTTCAGACATAGGTTTATAGATGTTATTTATTTACCTTGACAGTTTCGACGAGTCAACTCTCGTCTTCTTCAGAAGCAGTCGCACTGACAGCTGGGTATGATTTGAGTCATCATTGTTGTTGGGTAATTGTACCAGCCCACACTAATAGGTTATAATTGTAAACCACAGTTTCATGGCAGATGGATGAACTGGTGGTCACTCTGTGGTTAGTCTCGCTGGCCAGCCTCCCCTCCCTACCGTGAGATGAGTCTGGCCCTGCAGGTCTCCATAGTGGGATTGCGATGGGCGGCGCTTGGCAGCAGTGCCCTTGGAAAATGGTTTCCAACAATCCAACTTGCCATTTTCAGCATGGTTTCTGCCGTTAGCTTGCTAGCTAGTTAGCTTCTTTGTTTTCACCGAGGCGACAGGGCACTATTTACAGCGACACACAGGGAGGAGGGAGCGGAAGCCGCTCTGATTGACATGGTTGGAGCCAATGACAGAGCTTGTAATAAGCCGGGAGTGGACATCCGGCAGCGTCTGAAACAGTCGCTCCGGAGCAGCTGTAGAGCAAGGGAGGGCTTATGCCACTAGCAAATTGTCTTGGCATCAATGTGTCGCACTCCAGCATAGACTCTTGCATGAAGTGTGTGTGTGGCCCTTCTCTGTGTTTAAGTGTGTGTAGAGCGACTCTGCCATGAGCTCTCTATCTCACGCACTCATCTACTCTCACCACACACATGGGCCCAGTCGAAGATGACTGATTAAGCTTTTCCAATGGCTCTGGACTGGGTCAAAAAAATCTGTCGTGTCGGTTTGTTGACTTTATCAATGGAGTGCCCCCCCCTCCCCCCATCATTTTCATCCAGCTGACTCCACCACTCCTCCGCACCACCTAGAGCTGTGGCTCCTGGTTTGTGTGGAGCTCAGTCACATGGCTGAATGATGTGCGTGCCGGCCGGATTACCCAAAGAGCACTGGAGGGAATAGTGACTTAAGATATCTAATTCTGCTATTATTATGTAATCTCAGCCTTTTTGAGAGACCTTTGCATGTTTAGACTTCTATAGTCGTCCCTCTCAATATGATTCAAGCAGAGAGGTTTAGAAGCACTAATGTGGGTCCGTCCCTGCTGCTATCTCCTATCCCATAACTGGTTTACCCTGTGTTTACTTAGGCTCACATAACTATGAGCACCAGATGTTAGGGGGGAGAAGGTGTCCTGTACTGTACTACTGTAGCTAGCTATACAGCTGTACTACTGTAGCTAGCTATACAGCTATACTACTGTAGCTGTACTACTGTAGCTATACAGCTATACTACTGTAGCTGTACTACTGTAGCTAGCTATACAGCTATACTACTGTAGCTAGCTATACAGCTATACTACTGTAGCTAGCTATACAGCTATACTACTGTAGCTGGACTACTGTAGCTATACAGCTATACTACTGTAGCTAGCTATACAGCTATACTACTGTAGCTAGCTATACAGCTATACTACTGTAGCTGTACTACTGTAGCTATACAGCTATACTACTGTAGCTAGCTATACAGCTATACTACTGTAGCTAGCTATACAGCTATACTACTGTAGCTATAGCTAGCTATACAGCTGTACTACTGTAGCTAGCTATACAGCTGTACTACTGTAGCTAGCTATACAGCTGTACTACTGTAGCTGTACTACTGTAGCTAGCTATACAGCTGTACTACTGTAGCTAGCTATACAGCTGTACTACTGTAGCTGTACTACTGTAGCTAGCTATACAGCTGTACTACTGTAGCTAGCTATACAGCTGTACTACTGCAGCTGTACAGCTTCCAGGAGGAAGAATTCAGGGTGGAATGCTCGCATTGTATTGGTCCATGCTGCCAGAGCAGAGCCATGTCCAGAGGCACAACTGGAGAGCGATCACACTGTGGTCTCATGACAACATGAACTGAGTTGATCTCCCATGTGTCGGCTTGCAGGCATCCAGCCCTACTTAAAGGCTATAGTGAAAAGGTTTTCCTTTATTTAATGAAGTGAAAACATTCATACAGTATAACCTAAGTCTAGTTTGTGTAAATTGTAAGATGTAGCAAGGATTGCAAATCTATTAGGCCTGTCTGTGTCAAAATAGGGCTGTCGCTGTCCCAAATACCATATTTGTTGTTAAAGTTGTTACTGATTAAGGAAGACTGAATCCACCACTTGCCAATCACTGGTCAAGTGAACGGTTCACTTCCGACCCCAGCCGGCTGAGGGAAAGTTTCCCAGAGACCCAGGGAGAGATCTGCAGCATGCAGTAACGTAGTGTAGCAGCGTAAGAACTCTCATGGGTCTGGCGTTGAGATGAACGCTGTGTAGTGGCTCGGATATCAGACAACAGCAGCGCTGTGACTGGCACACAGCAGGCAACACACTACAGCCAGGGGCGGATTTAGAGAAATATTCATGGGGTGGCATGAAGATTTAAAGGGGTGTCAGAAATATAAATTGCTGATTTAATCACATATATCAATATTTGCTTGGAAAAGCCCCAAACTGAAGATATTTTAACTCAAAAACATTGTATTGCTTTGGCACGAATAGACATTTCTAAGGTGGCATTAGAAATAATTGAATGAATTGTAACTTAATCATCTGTGTATAAAATCCACTGTATAAAAAAAGCTGACTGGCCTTACCACAACATTTTTCACTTTTAGACCAGCAGGGGCGACCAAAGCTATGCAATGACTGTTGCAATAGAGCTCAAGAGTCATGTGACTTTTCTTGTCCCAGAAGCGAATTCCCCATTCTCTCCATAGACATTTAGAAAAATCCTTATACAACGAGTTTTCAGGCTGAATCAAGCCAACCAGTCTTCCAGAGAATCGTGAGTGACCAAACATTTTACTTTCAGCAAAAAACAAAAAATAAATGTGTGTGTGTGGGGGGGTGAGGGAGGGAGATCGATTTTTTTTCCCCCCCTGCAGTTATTTTTTGTTTTTGCTGAAAGTGAAATGTTTTATGGTCACTCACGATGCTCTGGAAGACTGGTTGGCTTGGTTCAAGCCTTAAAACCTGTTATATAAGGATTCTTCTAAATGTCTATGGAGAAAATAAATGGGGAATTCACTTCTGGGGCAAGAAAAGTCACATGAATGTTGAGCTCTTACTATAGGTTGTATTTGTCAGCTGATTGTACCCCTATCAGCGGTCTCTTCTTAATTTTTACACGTCTCTCCTACAAGAGTCAAAGTGAATTTACTACATTTTTCCTTCAATAGTAATCATCATTATTATCATTGGGTGTTCAACTTAACACTGACTGTTGTGTGTTGTGTTTTCACTTACTGTCTGTTTCAACCTCCTGCCCCCAATATGTTCCAAACAAGTTTATGAAATAAGATTCAAAGTGAGGATCAGTCAGTGATTATCTAATTATCAAGACAAGCTTTCTTTAACGGTTTAATCATTTTGTTGAGCCTTAATAGGTAGACTCGCTCTTTGACTGCATATTTGAGCATGCATGACGTAAGGGATAATGTATTGTGAGCCGGTGATTACTGGCGAAATAATGACCGACAGGTGAATGATTGAGCCCGACGCGCAGCGGAGGGCTTAATCATTCACCTGAAGGTCATTATTTACAGTAATCACCGGCTCACTATACATTATCCCGCTTAGAACACGGCCTACAACTAAATTATTTCAGTAATCTGACAAAAATAATTATTCAAATAGATTTTTTAACACGTTGAGTGCCAAGGACGAGATATCTCGTCTTACATAATCCAACCGTTGAGTGCCAAAGACGAGATATCTCGTCTTACATAAACATTTTTTTTTTGACGGTGGGACATCAATCAACCCCTTTTACGTCTTCTATACCACTATTGGAGGAAGAGAATGTGTATAATCTATTTTACCGACCACTAAGTGGCGACAGTTCTCTCCAGACAGAGAGAAAGCCACAGCCACGGGTCCGCTGGAGAAAGCCATTCTAATTTTCAAGGAAATAGCTGGGCGAAAACTCTTTCGATTTCACACACACACACACACACACACACACACACACACACACACACACACACACACACACACACTCGAGTACCTTTGCGCATAAATAAGACCAGAATCGCAAAAGCTTCTTCAAAGCTCTCAGCCGACACCTCAAGAAACGAACGAGCCCGTTCAGTAAGCCAGACTGCCCGAGAGCCGCCAGCAGCAGCAGCAGCAGCAGAGCGGAGTAGGCTGCCTCAAGATTGGAAGAAGGGGATCGCGAAGGAATTTCTCTCCCGTGTCTAACCCCCCCCCCCCCTCGCCTCTCCTCTCCTCTTCCCCGCTCCTGCGATTCCCTTCTCTTTTTTTGGGATCAAACTCGCCTGTGACAAAACACTGCAAAGCCACACCTACGGAGGGAGGAGTTTGGAGACACACACACACACACACACACACACACACACACACACACACACACACACACACACACACAAAACAGTATACAGACTTGCCCAAGGGCACCCATAATCACAGGCACGTGAGGTGGTTCTAAAAATCCATTTATCTCAAAACTGTCTGAAAATCTCTGAAACCATGCTGTACTCAACGGCTAATATCTACATAACTACTAACTCTACAAACAAACTCTTTTAGACAGAGAAAGCACACATTCTATTAGTTCTTTTTAGATGATTGGTGTTCACGAAGTCTTAACAGAAAATAATCCTCGGCTCTTGTAAAATGAGCCAGAATCCTCAAAAAAAAACCTGGCACAACTTACCTACAGCATTGAAAAAACGGCTGGCACTCAATGTGTTAATAGCGTTTTCAACGACAAAGCAGTTTCATTCGTAATTGGCACACATAAGACACCACAGCTGCAACTGGTTGGCCTAATTAGTAGTGTCTGCAGACAAAATGCTCTTATCAACTGATTAATCCAGGTGTGGCAGAGCAGCGGTCGGTTGTCGAGAAATAATGACCGGTGAATCTTGTTGATTGACCAATCAGAATCGAGTATTCAAGAGAGCCGTGTTCTAAACACCTTTAATCAATACTAGTAGCAAGCCGCTGCCTTCTGCATGCAGTGTTTGTTTGCTATGCTAAGTAACGTTAGCTAGTAGTGGGGATACCACCATCGTCGATGATGTAAACAAACACAACGCGCTGCACCACACGTGTGGCTGAAGACTCGCTGAAACACTAGTATACAAACACCGCAAACCATGGACTGTAGTGTGCACTTTTCTTTCTTCATAGATTAGCAGTAGGTATTACCTCATTCTTTCACTGTGAAGAAGACTGATTACTTCTCTAGCCGCAAAACACACCAGTCGCAAATGAACACACGCAGACAGTCAGCTGCTGAGGGGAGGTACCAGTGGGAGGTACTACGTAGCTCGTGCTGCATTCACTTGCTGTGGGAAATCAGAGCTCTGCTGTTGTAATGTCCGACGAGCAAGTACTTTTGCGTTGGAATTTGATTGTCCACAACTGGGGTGGCAACAGGGGTGGCAAGGCCTCTTTTAGGGGTGGCAGCTGCCACCCCATGCCACCCCTGTAGATCCGCCCCTGACTACAGCCAATGAAGCATCGACTGCTGATTTGAACGTCGGTTACCATGGCAATGATTGAAGCTTCGAAGTGTCGATTTTTTGGGGTCAGCCCCACAAAATAGCTCTCGCTAGTGTGTGAATTATTCTCTGCGAAGGAAACCATGTAAAGGCCTTCTTTGACAACGTTATTTTTAGCGCGCTTCTTTAGATCCAAGTGTTGGACATTGACGTTGTACTACGTCAACTTATTTTTGGGACTGCTTTTATGATACATTAAAGAACAGTGCTGACACATCTACTGGAATTTTATAGCACTCTTGTTGTCTGTCATTTGTAAACCGTGTAGATTAGTTGTATTCCAGACTCTGTAGTTTCTTTATGGGACCTGGCTGCAAGTACCTTACTGAACTGATGTTCCTTAATTTCCTTTAGGGCCTATGGGATGTTCAGCAGCAGCACTCCAGTCCTTTTCCAATGCAATCTTTTCACCTGCTGTTCCAGCACAACCTTGCATCACATGACACACATCCACGCCTGGGAGCTGCACTGTACAGGGTTAGGGTTAGGACTGGAGCTGCACTGGGTTAGGGTTAGGGTTAGGAGCTGCACTGTACACCTACAGTTTCCCACTGATGTATTTGATTGTAGAGATACACAAGGGAGAGAAGGTTATGGCATGGAACAGGACTAGAGTAGGACTCTGACCTATACTGTACCATTAGGAGTGGGCTATACAGAGGTCAAAAACACTTTTTTGGTCATTTTTATTAGGTCTCAGTTGTTGTTTTTTTCCATTTGACCTATCTCAACATGAAATGACAAAATTTTTGGCCTGGGGTCCAAGCAAAAAGTGTGCAGGGCACAAATCCTAGATGACCACCGTTTTCCCTGAAAAATCACATTTTTAGCCATAACTTTGTCATTTTTGGGTCTTTTTACTTGTTTTACGGGTCAAGCAATCTATTTATGGATCTAGAAATAGTTACAAACCATCAGATATTGAGTTAATACCTTTTTTGACCAAATCTACCTATCTTTTCACCTTAATTAGCATATTTCACTAAACATATGTTCAATTTCAGGGGCATTGCTTAAAACATAACAGTTTTCTCCTATAAAGTCCCAGGCTCTTGAAACTGCCACAGGCACAATCTGCTGCCCGATAGTGTCCTGGATGTCATCAGTGCCATGTGGTCCCTGCCAAATTTAATCTCCGGTACCAACGCACATCAGGTGAACTACACGGAAGGTTCCGTCCCCATTATCATCCAGGTAAAACCCAATATACCCTCATCCCAAATGACAGCAAGTGATTGGTTGGGCTGGAGCATAGGTTCTTCCTGAGAGATCCCCTCTGCCTTTCTGGCTCCTCCTCCTCACAAGGAAATACCACCTCAGCTTGGTAATCATCCCCGAGGAGCACAATTAGGTTCTCAATCATCTCTTTCTCTGATAACTCTCTGGTATTGGATCTCTTGCCTCAAGTAAGCCTTCAGCTCAGGTGACTTCATAAGGACAAGTGCCTTCACTTCATTGAGTAGTGACAGATGTAATAGGGCCTATTACATCTATTAAATAGGCCCTCCATGTTCTTTGCACTTCACAAGAAGTTTTCAACAAAATCATTGGCCCTCACTTTCTTGTGCAGGTTCTCTCTCAACCTGTTTCTTCTTCTCTTTCTGTTTGTTACTCCATGTCACCTCCATTGCATCTAGGTGTTTAAGGACAGCTGTGGTTGACTGCTCAACTTCACTGCCATGTCTATCTGTTAGCATAACAGATAGACATGGCAGTGAAGATCTTTGATCCCCTTTGCCTTGAACATCCTATTTGAGTGTTGGGCTGACTGGGCAGCAAGATATCCACACTTGGCCAAGTACGTATCTCTCTGCATTCAGGTTGTTTGTGGGCAGGTGTTTCCGTTGGTCTGCAGTCAGTGTATAGAGAGGAGTTGCTCATGCAGCATCAGGATCAACATCCTAATACTCATGTTTGCAATCCAATTCTACTCCTTTCGCGGCCTGGACACACATCTCTCCAAGAAGAAGGTGATCGAGATCATTTTGTGGAGCATTGTCTTCCATTTTTACATGTGTCCACTCTACATGATAACTAAGGCTCTCAGCTGTCAGCAAGGTCACTGCAGAGCTTGGGAAGCATGTCAACCAGGCAAATCCTGGCTTGCTATCTCAACGCAGTTGAGGAAGGGCATTGTCACCCTGTACGTAGAATTAGCAAGTGCTTTGAATCCTGCTATTATGAAGTTATTCTCAAGGTAAATGTTGCATGCTCGAACAAGAAGATTATTTAGCAGTGTCTCAAGTAGCTGTTTGATGTAGGGAATGCAATCATAGACTGCACCTGCCTCGTATCCAAGTCTAGTAAAGCATCTCTCTTTGTAGAGGCTACTTCCTCTAGAATCACGTCAAACTGTTGTGCTAGGGTTGTGCTGTTGTCTACCCATCTCCCTCATGTGATTACAGTAATGTTGACTTATGACAGCGGATGGCCTATTTCACAATCAAATTCACCATACAGTATTTTGTAGTGAAATAAGTTAAATGTTGTGAAATGTTGGTAATAATTAGCAGTGTAGGGTTGCTATTAATATTATTATGGTATGTCAAATTTAACCTGTTGTCTGTTTTTTCTATAATTTACCAATAAATATTAGGTCTACGGGCATGGTTCAAAATTGAGGTAAAGAAGGGTAAATTTGGTCAAAAGTATGTATTAACTCAACATATGATGGTTTGTGACTACTTCTAGATGCATAAATATATTGCTTGACCCCCAAAACATAGGGTTAGACACCACAACCAAGTAAAAAGACCCAGAAATGACAAAGTTATGGCTAACAATGCGATTTTTCAGGGAAAAGGGTGGTCATCTTGGATTTGTGCCCTGCACACTTTTTTCTTGGACCTGAAGCCAAAAACTTTGTCATTTCCTGTTGAGATAGGGCAAATGGAATACAAAAAAACTGAGACCTAAGCAAAACAAAAAATGACCCATTTATAGCCCACTCCTAGTACCATGGAGGATGCCCCCATAGGTTGAGGCCACGTCTCGTCATAGATGCTGGTTTAGCTGGCTCAGCCTGGCTGGGGGCGTGGTCAGGGTGGGGTAAAAACCCCCGTTCTATCCATTCAGCAAAGTTAGAATTTAGCTGATAGCCCAGCCCAGGCAGACACTATCTGGGATTTAACCACCGCAGTAAACGCACATCTGAGCAGACGTCTTGTGTTCTGCTCTAGAACCCCCAAACCTGTAGTTTAGAGCCGCAGCACCGTCTTTTGGTGAGTCAGCCCATGAGATATATGGGCGGTTTTACCCCACTCGCGCACCAGCCGTTTAACATTTTGTGGGCATTCCCAGACATGCGGACTGTCTCTATGCCCTACGTCTTTATTCGTGCTCACCTGCTCATAATTCATCCTGATGCCATTGGCTGATTTGATGTGTTCAAGAAACAAGCCTGTATCAGAAAGGCACACAACTAGAATGTTACATTACATCTATTGAAACCCACATTTCAAAGCAAATTTTCTCAGAAGTCAAACCTTACTTTTTTGTAGAATATAGAGCAAGGCCTAATCTAGTGAAATGTGTG
Organism: Poromitra crassiceps; assembly: GCF_964638095.1. NCBI lineage: Eukaryota > Metazoa > Chordata > Actinopteri > Beryciformes > Melamphaidae > Poromitra > Poromitra crassiceps. The sequence continues at coordinate 61,902,836 of NC_139627.1, forward strand.
GTCAATGTGTGTTAATTAAACATATTTGACATTACATTGCTTGGAATTGGAGAGAGGCTTTGACAACATAACAAAACTACTAGTACCCTTTGTAGGGGTGACCCCAAATAGCGGCCTGATTCGACTGCCAATCTCGCAGTCGAAATGTGGTTTTGAAACAAGGGTCATTCCATTCCAGCTATATGGGGTTGCTCAATGTCTGATTTTACATAGAATTGGTTGGTTTCTCCCAATAGATCGTGATATAGCCTATTTTGATATAAGTATCACTGTTAATACCATAAAACCAAGTCCCAATTAAACAAACAAATCAATGCTCATGCCAATGGATTTTCTGATTGCCACATAGTCTTATAGAAAATGAAATTAATAAAATGAATAGTCAAATATTCATATTGAACAGCCAAATCCGATTTGACTGACAGATGACAGGGGGGGGGGGATGACAGGTTGACCAGCCAGCCTTGTTATATGTTGGGAATAAGGAAAGGAAGAGCTCAGTGGAAGGGCAAGTCCTTGTGTGTGTGTGTGTGTGTGTGTGTGTGTGTGTGTGTGTGTGTGTGTGTGTGTGTGTGTGTCGAGAGTTGAGGCTAAGGCAACTACGGTACAAAGATTGTCTGCTCATGTAAACACATTCACTCATACATCTTACTCTTACTTGTGCTCACACACGTGTGTCACACCCTGTGGTTGCCGGTAAACAACCTGCCTAGCATCATTGATTGTTGATCCAAGAGAGATGGAAAGGTGGAATGTATTATATCCTACAGGAACAGAACGGCCATAAAATTGCATTGAGTTCAGAGAGAGAAACCAGAGAGGAAGAGGGAGGGAGGGAGGGAGGGAGGAAGTGAGAGAGAGTGTGTTTTTGGCAGGGGCTCTAAAGAGCTAGTACCGGTAGTCTTTTGTTAGCTGACATTCTCAGGTACCATGGTTACAGGTTAGCAGAGCACAGTCCTGTTATAATATGCTCCTTAACACTTTGTTACATTCTGCTTGATCTAAATGAGAGAAGCTAGTTAGCAAAGGCGTTCATCCATAGCCTAGCAAGCTACTGTATGTAGGCCTCAAAGTGTGTGGCCAGGAGTGGACAAGGCAATTTCATCCAGAAATTAGCTTCATCCATAGCCTAGCAAGCTACTGTATGTAGGCCTCAAAGTGTGTGGCCAGGAGTGGACAAGGCAATTTCATCCAGAAATTAGCTTCTGGATGTTTGCTTGTGGCACACAACGACCTTTGCCATGCATCATTTTTAGCCGATTGTAAATTAGTTTCTCTATTGAAAGCATACTCCATCCAGACAAAATATCACATTGTTATTGTTTTGACAGATATGGCAATTTCACTCTGATTTGTTAAATATTGTTTGTAGATTTGTACGTACATTTTGAACCTATTTAAAACACTTTGGGCGCTATCGTTTGCGCAGCCGTTTGCGCACCTCTTTGCTATCTTCCCTGCATCTTAAAGTCGAGGTGAACCGGAACGGAATGCCCTAGCATGAGCGTCGGAGACTGAAAACAAATTGAGAGGCGGACCATATACGTGTCGATGATTTGATTTGACAATTCTGTCGACTGGCTTTGGCATTGGTCAATCGTGGCGTGTTCCACCCCCAAATCGAGTGGGATTCAGCGTGTTGTCGTGCTATGTGAGTGGGATCCGCGGAGTACCAGGCAGCCCCCTGCTTCGTGCGAGCGGACAATCCGATGCATGGGTGCTGCCCGCCCGCCTGGAATCTCCACGGGGCGACCCCTGACAACCACGCTCTCAAGCGCGCGCCATTTACGCTATTTCTGTAAGTACGATATTTCTGGAATGCGCGTTTTAACGAGCCAGTTACATTTCTTTGCATTCTTAGAGATTATAGTTTTTGTTTTTTGTTCATGTTTCTAACAATTGGCCATGTTAGTAGTTAGTTTATGGGATAGGAATTCTGCCAGATGACAGGCACTAGGCGCCATTTTCTACTTCATTTGGAAGAGAAAATTATCCTGAAATGAAAATTTTATTGACAGCTGCATGTCGTGATATGATTTTTTGAAATGGGGTAGAAATTTGATAGTACTAGGTGACGTCAGCAAACTGTACATTACTGTTAGGGGTGGGAATCACCAGATGCCCACGATACGATACTGAAACGATACTTGAGTCACGATACGATAGTATTGCGATACTGCGATATTTTCGATATTGCGATATATCGATATTGCGATATATTGAATATTGCGATATTTCGATATATTGTGATTTCTTACATTTTCAACTGCAAATGATGTCCCCAAAGGAAAACTTTGTCATCATCTGATTTATATAAGAACAATTTTTCAGTCTGTATATCTGACTTCAACCATTTTATTGCAGCAACATTGTCAAGTAGACATACCAACAACTTTCATAAAGTCATGTCATAGTTGCATGCACCTGACAAACTGAACTGTTTGTTACAGTCTACTTACAGTCCACCTTAACTGGATGTGTGTGTGGACTACTGTACTTATGTAGTTTTTGCAACTTCACTTCACTTACACAAAACATCTTGTGCAGCCCATTCAGTAACTGGGGAATTTGTAAATTACTGTTATGACAAAACTGTTACTGTTAAAACAAAATGAAAATATGCTACCGTTTGTTTACTGCTGGCCTTGGAACCAAAGTTTATACGGTAGTAGCCCGGTGGCCTGGCATGGCCTGCAAAAAAAAAAATTGTTTTTTTTGTTTTTTGCAATATCGATACTTGGCGTCCAAATATCGATACAATATCGTCAGGCAAAATATCGCGATACTGTGGTGTATCGATTTTTTCCCCCACCCCTAATTACTGTTATCAATGAAATCTTGAAAAATGAACTTTTGATATGAAAAAGTGTGAAAAACTAAAGAAATTAGATTTTTGTGGATTTTGTTTTGCATACATTATTAAATAGGTGCACTGAATACCCAGGTATTTGAACTAAAAGAAAAGAAAAGTCATTTTTGGCTTCAGCTCGACTTTAAGCTATCGTCTGCCTCCACCATCCAGTTTTGCGTTGGAATCTAAGCGCAGACACAGGTGTAGGCGTGGCCCAGGCGTGTGGGTGCTTAATACTGGCCTTTGCGCGCCTCAAATGCTATCGTCTGCCTCCCGCAAGTGCCATTTTGCACTCTGGCCAAGATACCAGCGCCAGGTTCCGAGTAGGGCTGTTCGATTTTGCCTAAAAATTAAATTGACGATTTATTCTCCCAAAACTCGATTTTCGATTTTGATTTTGATTTTTTTTATACTATTATACTTTAAACATTTGTTGCCTTGCAGAGCTCTTTTTTTCCTCTAATTTTCATAAGTGACAAATTACGCTTTTACTCTGAAGGCAGAACAACCCAACTTCCTGTTTTAGCTTAACTTGCTATGCACATCTTCCTGGCTTGCTAACTGCAGTCACTTGACACTGGTGGATTTGCGCTTTTGGAGGTGAGTCCTAACGTTACTCGGTGGCCTCACGTGTTGTTATGTGAACTAATGGCAACATTTCAGCGTCCAGTGATAACGTCTTTGTTCGTGCGCGCGCGTGTGTGTGTTGTGGTAATCGTTATCTTGCACAGCCCGCCCCGCAGTGCAACACGCTGCTCAGTGCTCACACACTGTGCTTTTTGGAGGGGTTGAAATAAGTTAATTGCTGCTGTCTTTAGTAGCCAGCAGTGGTCACAGCCTGCCAGAGAGACTTTACAGCGGGGAGAAAAGACTAGTGTCATGTACGCGTGCTGAGAGCCGCCCCACCATATGGATTTTACGATTTTCATTTTTTTAACATCGTCCTAATTAATTCGATTACGATTCAAAATTGATTTATCGAACAGCCCTAGTTCCGAGCGTTAACACAAGTTTTGGCGTCGCCCATGCCAAACCAGGCATTCCGTCGCAATGTGTTAGGAAAAATGTCCTTGGGTGCTCTCAATTTAACGCCACCTAATAGCAGGTCTTAGCCCACTGTGCCTGAGCGCACACAGTATTCTCCGTGCAGTGCGGGAAATCTTCGCTTGGATACATTACGCACAGCATGGATGTCCCTCTCTCTCCAACACGCACACACTCTTCCCTCTTCAGAATGTCACGTTGATTTTCAACTACATTGCAGAAAAAACACACACCTTGATTAAAAAATGTGAATCCGTTCATCATGGTTTTTATTAGGCTACATAATTCCCGACCATACATGCCTGTGGTTTTAGGTGTATAACAGTAGATTACTTTTGAGAAAGTTGTGCTGGCCAGTACAGTACAGTAACCTCTTTCCCTGCAATTGCACGCATGCAAGACTAGCTTCTCCACAGTGCGGATGGCGTGACCGCAGTCAATAGCTTAACCAGAGTGGACAATTCTGATACAGGCTATTGAAATTGGCTAGAATTAAATTCTCACACATCCCTACCCTATTAAAGAAACAAATTTGTACATGTGTATGTAGCCTATATAAACGAAACGTCTAATTACAGTAAGCGCACGCTTTGGGACATAATAACACCATGGGGATATCCACTGCGTACGTGCGCGGCAGCCCTTTGATGTGTTTCAAATAGAATATCGTTTATCTACTATTATCTACTATTATTGAATCAAAACTAGTTCAGCCTTGTTTATTTTGTCCACTTGCCCAGAATTGACTTACCCCAGATGGATTACTGTCATAGCATTGTGCTTTAGGAAACTATTGGTCTGCTGGTCATGTATCAAGTCTGCCTTTCTTATCTCTAATTCCCCTTGCCCTATGTCTCAGTAAAAGCACCCTGCACTCAGCGTTTTGGAAGCTGCGTCTCCATCACAGACGTGATGCTGTGGCTTAGACATGATCACACATGTGAACACTTTGCGTATAAACACGCCTATATGGAGGTTTGCACCGAGATGACGCGAAGCATAGCGGGCCGACATTCCCCACCTATTAGGGCTTTACTAGGGGTGGGGGGGGGAAAATCGATACACCATAGTATCGCGATACTTTGCCTGACGATATTGTATCGATATTTGGACGCCAGGTATCGATATAAAAAAAAAAAAAAAAAAAAATTGCAGGCCATGCCATGCCAGGCCACCGGGCATCTGCCCGAAGTGCCTGATGTTGCAGTCCGCGCCTGCAGTGGCGTATTGAGTCCAGAGAAGCTTAATAATGTAGCCTACGTGTGGGGCAAAAACAAAACAAATGTTTTACTGCATGTTTTACTTCCGGTGAGGTCAAGGAAAAGGAGTTAGACAATATATCGAAATATCGCAATATTCAATATATCGCAATAATAGAATATCGCAATACTAGAATATCGCAATACTAGAATATCGCAATACTATCGTATCGAGACTCAAGTATCGTTTTAGTATCGTATCGTGGGCATCTGGTGATTCCCACCCCTAGGCTTCACGCGGCGCTATTCGGGCACAAAACGGGCGCTAACGCAAAATGACCGCCTTTGCGACCATAGAGCCCTTTGGATGTATACTGGCATCCGCAGGGCTAACCTTTTATTCTGGGCTTATTGTTATACGAACTAGCATAACCACATTGCATAATGTGGTCTCCTATTGGATCTTCCACTGATCACTAATTCCCTTGTATCATATATTGCCGATTCATTTATTTGTGTTGTGAAATTACAACATCCAGGCAAAAATGTTGGACACATGAAAATGTTTTTTAGTAAGGTGGGGAAACTGGCACCAGCCAGCTGCTACCAAATCAGAACAAGTGTGTAGCAATTGGTTTTCTCTCTCAGCCAGCTTGACGGGTACCGAGCTCCGCTCTATAAAGAGCTGTCTGCTCTATAAAGCTCTATCTAACTTTCTGAAGATGCTTGGTCTTACACAGTAAGTAATAAGTGAAGCCACAAGAATCAGTGAGCATAGTCAAACCGCTATATAGACCTCATTATGGTGTCGAATTAATCTAAAAATTCTAAAAGTGGTGTCATCGTGTATGGAATCATTGACCATTTATTAACATACTGTACAAGGAAAGTCAGGAGGTCCCCTGTAAACTGCCATAATTCTGTTAAAAGCAAAAGCCTTAGAAGTTATAATATGGATAACATCCAATGTTTCCCCCAGAAAATTTGTCAGGCCTGGAGGGATTTCGAAACGTCCGCCGACCGCAACGGTGGGGGCCCTCGCTGAGCGACGCTAAACTTTGAGCTAACCTGTTCGCATCTATGTTCGCAATGGCATCCCAAGTATCATCATACTATTATGGGATGCGATGCGAACAGTTGTATTATGGGATGATGACACGTTTTGGAACAGTGCCAGACGCTGGCACGATGCTCCTGAAAGCAAAATGCGTATTGTTTTGAATCATTTGGCATCTTCTATTACTGTCAACACTGTCAACACTAGTATTGTTGTATTGTAATAATATGCCATAAAGGTTTATTGACATTTTGGGGAGAGCGGGGGGGTCATCATCAGTGGGATTTATGACATTAATGATGATGTCATCAGCGGTACAGACAGAACCCTAGCTCCCATTTATATACTGATGATAATGATGTTTTTATTACCATGGAAACCAGTCTCTGACTTTACTGTGTTTTTATAAATGGTGTTTCCGAGATGCATGTCCTCTGTTCCACGTGTTTAAATTGTTACATCAAATAAAATCAATCAATCAATCAGTCCCTTTATATTCTAAAAAGCTATTTGGCTGGTTGTGTCGTGACAGAGAGTGTGTGTGTGTGTGTTAGGGCTGTGAATCTTCACTGGCCTCACGATTCGATTCGATTACGATTCAGAGGGCTACGATTCGATTCGAGTACGATTATCGATGCATCTCGATGCATTAACACGTTCACTGCCAATGACGAGTTGAGTCGTCAAAAAAAATCCAACGGTTGACTGCCAATGACGAGTTGAGTCGTCAAAAAAAAAAAAAAAAAAATTGACGGTGGGACGTGGATCAACGCCCCCCACGTCTCCTATAGAAATATTGGAGCCACCGAACGTGTACAACCCATTCCACCGACCCACTAAGTGGCGACAGTGCTCTCCAGACTAGAAAAAGCTGAGCCAAAACTGCAGGGGAACACGCGAGGAAACCATTCTCTCATACTGTAAAATGGATTGGCGAAAACGCTTTCGCTTTCGCGCATTATCGTGCTGGGAGCTGGCGGTGGGGGATTGCAAATTTGCATAATAGCTTATGGGTGAAACACACTTTGAAACACCAGCAGAAAGCGCAGAATCGCACGCAGCTTCATTCCAGCTGAGCTCAACCGAAAACCCAGAAATGAACGAGCCTCATTCTCATACTGTAGGCGAAAACGCTTTCACGCTGGTGCACACGGGCGCACAACGGTGGGGGGTTCCAAAAATAGACTGGGTGGAAAACACACTTTGAAACACGCAGCATAAAGCCTAGAATCGCACAAAGCTTCATCAAAGCTCTCAAACCCAAGAAACGAGTGAGCCCCATCCACACTCGCCGACGAGGGGGCCGCCAGGAAGGGAGGCTGCTCACTGCTCAGACATGCAGTAGAAACTCGCTTGTGACAAACGCTGCTGAAAGCCACCAGACACGCCCACGGAGGGAGGAGTTTGAAGGAGAGGGCGTTCAGAACTATATTGTTTAGATGTCTGATCTCTCACTGATGCCAAAAATAAATGGTTAAAGTGACTGTTCTGCCTGTTTGATTGAATTTCACAAAACTGCGATTATCTCAGCTTTCAGTCTCAGACGCTGAAACCATGCTGTACTCAACGGCTAATATCTACATAACTACTAACTCTACAAACTAACTCTTTTAGACAGAGAAAGCACACATTCTATTAGTACTTTTGTGAACTTTGTGTTCACAAAGTCCAAGCAGAAAATAATCCTCGGCTCTTGTAAAATGAGCCAGAATCCTCAAAAAAACCCTCTGGCAGAAGCTACTTACAGTAAAAAAAAAACGGCTGGCAGTGAATGTGTTAAATCGATGCATCACTTTTTTCCACAATACATGATTTATTTTTTCTCACTTTCTTTTTTCTCACTGTGTGACTACTTTTAAAATAAAAGTGCAATTGGAATTGCATTGTATTATGATGATAATTAAAATAAACAACTGCATGTACTTCCATTATATTTTATTTGATTATTATTATTATTATTATTATTATTATTTTTTTTTTTTTAATAATCGGTTTTTGACATTTGTGAATCGATGCAGAATCGTGCACGTCCGCATCGCGATGCATCCTATAATCGATTATTTTTGACACCCCTAGTGTGTGTGTGTGTGTGTGTGTGTGTGTGTGTGTGTGTGTGTGTGTGTGTGTGTGTGTGTGTGTGTGTGTGTGTGTGTGTGTGTGTGTGTGTGTGTGTGTGTGTGTGGTGTCATGACTGTGCCCAGTGGAGACAAAGGTTAGTTTCTTGTCCTGCCTTTGCTCTGTCTTACCTGTTTAAAAAAAGGGTTCCAAAATAATAGAGCCCTTTGGAAGCGTAAATGTGGGGCCTACTGGGAAGAGGGAGGGGGGTGCATGGTGGGAGAGCTTTTGTGTGTATGAATCACAGTTGGTGGTGTGTCTTCAGTAGACAATAACTAGTTATATATCATTGAGGCCTCTCCCCATCCGCTAATCCTCTCCCACACCTCCCTCTTCTCTCTCCCCGGCCTAAGTATCATTTCTTGGTTGTCTCAGACACATTCATCAGCCCCCTGAGTGGCTTCTTACAGATTAACAGTGGATGGAGTTTGGAGGCTGCAACCTCCTACTGATCACTCAGCTTTTAACCTGGGGCTGTCTCTGAATGTACCAGCGCTGCTGTAGACTTTGAGACCTGTGTGGAAATCGCAAGAAGATCTACAGAGAGAGAGAGAGAAAGAGAAGTACTGGTATTGTGTGTGTCAGAGAGAGAGAGACTTGTGGCTGATGATCCACTGGTCAAGAGAGGCTGCGGTGACAGTGATTTGTCCAGGAGATGCATGAAGTCGCCTTGGCATGTTCCTGTACAAAGCCCTTAAACATGGAGATGAAGAGGAGGACATCGAGGTACAAACCCACACTTGTTGTGGTTGGTGATGGAACTTTGGGTGCTAGGATTCTGGATGCTAGAGATAGGATTCTGGACATAGGATTCTGGATGCTAGAGATATAATTCTGGACACTGTGCGGATGGAACTTTGGGTGATGGAGAAATAATATTGGCCACTATTCCTCCAGCCTAATTAAAGAGCAGTTTATAGTACAGTGATTTATGATCGCCCGACGAACATCGCTGACCGTCAATTATTATTGTCCAATGGACATCAATGCTATAATATGTCCAATGGACATCAACATCGACGATGGAATATGAATATGGTAGGTCGCAACCATCATAAATCGCTGTACTATAAACTGCCCTTCTTCACTTGTGTCTCCATCCACACTATATTCCATTCATTTCCATGCAAACCTTGGCTCTGGTTATTTTCCCTCTAGCCCGAGCAGAAAACGGCTAACTACAGTCTAGCTGGTCCCTAACATTTCAATCCCTGGTTGTTGTAATACCATTGTTATTGAACTACATGAATAGTTGGAAGGCTTTGGTGTAAAGTAGGCTACTGTATTGGGTAATCTTCTTGGGTACTGGTGGGGTAGTGTGGAGCGCTTTTCAGGTTTCCCTCTTTGTGCCGGGAAGGATTAAGGGCTCTAATCGGTCGTAGGTCCCTCGGAGCTTTATTGAAAGAATAATAAGGCATGAGACGTTAATTGAAAATTCTTGTGACATAAATCCTTGTTTTGACAAACCCACGATACACTATGAGATTATTATTCATTGCAGCTTTAGATTTTTGGCAAGCGGCTCTATCTAACATGGCTCCTAAACTGTAGTTATTTTATATTTTATATTTTATTTTATTAAGATGCCTCCTAATCCCTTTGATTTTCATAGACTAAATCATGGATTAAGAGATCACTAGCTCCCTTTTGCAATTGTAGGATGTTTGGAGTTCAAACATAGTAGCGTTGACCTTCTGTAGAGCCAAGGTAGGCAATGTGCTGCTCTGTGGTTCTTTGATATTTCCCAACATTCATTTAACTTGACGAACTTGTTTCGCGACTGACACAGTAATGGGTATGATTGTCAACACCGTTTGCATGAACATATCACTCAATTACTATTGAGAGCAGGCTATTTTCTGTTTTCTGTTGTACTCATACTGTCAGCATCCTTTGTGTCATTGAAAAGCGCTATATCAAATAAATGAATTATTATTATTATTATTATTTCTTGAATATCCTCCAGGGGCAAATTTGGAGTCATCAAAAGCAATAATAATACAGCAATAAATGCAAAGGTGAAGAGCGTCAACGCTGTCAGCCGACCAATCAATGTTTCCAATCAATGTTCTCCTTTTTGTTCTTTCTTCACAGTCCCAGAAACCCTGGATAGAAAGCACTTTCACCAAGAGGGAATGTGTGTACATACTTCCTGTGTCAAAAGACCCCCACAGGTATGTGTTTGTGCTCTGACCCCAGCTTACACGTGCTCTGCATTGTGCTGATGATGGCCATGGTAACAGTGTAATTGTATGGTGTGTGTCAAGGTAAGGCCAGATCCTAACCACTACTCTCCAAAGGGTAAATGGGCTGTTCCCACATGAGCTTACTGTTTATGTTTCTCACTGTAATTACAGTTTCAAGGCCAGTGATGAGCAGTTGCATCATACTTTTTCTTCCAGTACTAGGGATGAGATTTCTTATATCTTATTAGTGGCCGGGGCCAGCGAAGTGGCAGGGCCACTTAGTGGCCGGGGCCAGCGAAGTGGCAGGGCCACTGTTTGTATTTGCCATTATTATTATTCTTCCTCCGAGGAAGTTGGACTTCGCATGCATGAAAATGAACCACACTTTGCACAAAGGTCCTCCAGTCCCATGCCAAACTTCGTTGATGCGAATTTGGCGCCAATAGTCCTGATGGTGGCGCTACAGTGACCGTCTAAAGTTTCAAACATTGAAAATTCATAAAAAATCAGGCATACGTGCTAAGGCTTTGCAACTTTCACGAAAATGTGTGCCCAAGTGAGGAGAAACTTTTGTACAATGCAACCTATGGCCAATTATGAAGTTCAAAGACTGCAAAAACTGTAAAACTAATTAAACCCTACTACGGTACTCCTCCCAAATATTTTCTTCAAAAGACACCAAACTTCAGCATCTGCATCGTAACACTGTCCTACACAAAAAATGACAGATTTTTGTTTGATCCAAAGTTGACCCCACAGGTGCATTTTACTGTAAACGGTACTGTAAACAACTACTGCAAATTCTGGCTAAATAAAGCTTGAAACCCTAACTAAACCCTGTCCTATGAAAATAACATTTTGTGTGTAATATGTAAAGAATTGACGTGAATGTTCTCCTCTCAAGTATAGCAGGATTTCTATGCAGACTTAATGGAATTTGGCATATTAGTGCTAGAATTGTATGGATGGCTGTTATTGACTTGGCGAGCAGCCCAGTCATTCACAATGTACCACATCAACCTCAAAGGTACACACAAATTACATCTATCTATACATATCTATCTATCTATCTATCTATCTATCTATCTATCTATCTATGTGTGTGTGTATGTATGTATATATATATATATATATATATATACACACACACATACATATACATATATATATATATATATATTAGGGATGGGCATCGAATTTCGAATTTTCGAATAATCGTTGTTATTATCAAGGTCGACTTTTATTATTGAAAGTCGAAATTCGTTTATTGAAAAAAATTTTTTTTTTTTTTTTTTTTTTTTGTGTGTGTGTGTGTGAGTGAAATGTTGCATTGTCTCCCCTGATTCTAAGTATAGTCGAATCGCTTGGTTTGAGCAAGTAAAACAATTTTTATAAGCAACCTCTCCCTCTTCATGGGATTTCATCCGCCATTCATTTTTCCATAAACTTTGCTTAAAATGCTTATAGAAATTGTTTTACTTGCTCAAACCAAGCGATTCGACTATACTTAGAATCAGGGGAGACAATGCAACATTTAACTCACAAAAAAAAATATATATATATATATATTTTTTTTATTTTTTTTTATTTTTTTTACATTTTTCTTTTTTTTACATTTTTTTATTTATTTTCGAATTTCGATTAAAAGTCGACTTTGGCCAGCGAATTTCGAATAGTGTTTTTGCTAGAAATGCCCATCCCTAATATATATATGGGGGGGTGGGGCAGACTGGGTGGGTCAAATTCCCAGGCGGCGTCCAACTCATATATATAAACAGTTTCCCACAGTCATTGAATGTTCAGCAGTGTGCGTTTGCCATTTCTGTTTTTAGTTATATTTTCAAAAAGATGCATTCTTCTACTTTCTTCTCGTAAACTGGCTTGATACTTGGTTACTCTTTTCTCTGTGTTTTCTTTTGCATCAATTATTTGCCACTGGCGTTTCCCCGCTAACTATGGGCTTCTGTGGATAGATGATCCAGAAATGTTAGTGAACCCACTCAGTCCCATGCAATACCAGGCCTGGATCATCTGACTGTGATCAAAGCCAGAGTCCACTTGGCAGGTTTCATAACTCTTTCTTGGTCAAAAGCCAATCTGACCAGGCCGGCTGCCCAGTTGACAGATAACCTTCCAAAATGTCCTCTGACAACTTGCCGTTTCTAGCTTTGGAAAAGATCAGTCCTCACGTTGCGCATGTATTTTGTCATATATTATAGCTATCTTAATTGGATAGTGGGTCTGTATTTTATTTTTAATTTTGTTTTGTGTTGTTTTTATGTATGTTTGATTAGTGATTATCAGTTGAATGATGCTGGTGTTGATTTTCTTGCAGATGCCTTCCAGGATGCCAGATCTGCCAACAGCTGGTGCGGTAAGTATTTGTTTGGTTGTCATCCTATTTCACTCTCTATTGCCTGGCAGGATTGAGAATGTCCCTCCCAGCCGGTTATATCAGCAAAACCTTGCAGGGAAATTCCTTGACAGTGTAACGCCACTGTATAGCAGCGGCCCTCCCCAGGAAACAATTAACTTCCAGCCTTTGTGTGTCAGGAGACACATTCTCACCTAAAGTCATTGAAGGGAGCTGAGAGAGCAGAGAGAAACCGGTTTTGGACCAAATTTGCCATGTACCGGTAGTCATAACTTGAATAATAACTATATGGCAATTTAAAAAAACATTATGCTCTTCAAAAAGTATGGTCAACCTACACTGTAACAAATATGTCGAACCTTGTCAATGTCATCACGATTGTTTGTCAAGAATAAAGTCTTATACTTTAATTGCTTAAGTTTGGGCTTTGGATGTTGTTTGTTTGCGATGTTGATGGTGAAATACTGAGCCTGTGTGGTACAAATGTATCTACACTTATAGCAGGGGTGGGCAATTATTTTTCATGGGGGGCCACATGAGAAACCAAGATTGTTGCCGGGGGCCGAGCAAATATTGTCCTGCCGTAACCCAGGAACTTTGATGGTAGAGAGGACCACAAAAAAATGTCCTCGCTACCAAAGGGCCAGATTTTGCTGAGGGTTGGGGGGCGAACGGCGCCGGCGTGAATTTTTTTGGGGCATTTGAAGTCAGGTTTAGAGGAATAACTCAAATATGGCTGCTAGATTTTAAAGTTACCAGCCAATTAGAATTGGAGTGGAGAACAGAAGTGGAGTATTGGCCAGAATGACATGAACATTTGGACACTTATTCAGCGGGTATCTTGCATGTTGCGTTCAGGTGCACTGTACAATTTTTTTTTTTTTTTTTTTTTTTTTGCAATTCCAGCACGGGCCACACAGGTGGCGCTCGCAGGCCGCATGTGGCCCAGGTCTGACTTACAGTATACTCTGAAAAGATATCTTCTGAGATCCAAAAAGAGCCGCCCAGAACCTTACGGTCCCTCACTAGAAGGGGAGGAATAAAGGTTCCTTAAAGCAGGACCGAACCCCCCAGATTTCTGGCAAAACGGTATTCTACTTGATTTGAAAACTCTGCAGGCAAGATGGCCGCCTATACTACCTTGTACCCTGACAGAATTCCTAGCCCATAAACTAACATAACTTGGCCAATAAGTATGTAACATACAAAATAAAACAAAGAGTAATGTCTTTATTTGATGTAGAATGCAGAGGACATTTAACTGTTTCGTTAAACTCGCATTCCAGGAATATTGTATTTACTGCACTGCTCTAAATAACGTAACTGGCGCGTGCCTCAGACAGCAATGGTTAAAAGTGACTAGCTGCTAACATTAGCCACAGTAGGCCATTACCCATGATGCATTGCGTTCTTAAGGCTCGCGCTAAAAACGGGTCCATTGGAGTGAATGGAGATGTTGCAACTCTCCTGGCGTGAACTACAGTAATAATCACATGAAAAAAACATTTTTCACATGAGTGGGGACTGGGGAAGGGGGGAGTGCGCCATGACATCAGGTTGTACCGTTTTGGAGGGCAAAAAAAAGCAGGTTTGAACCCATAGAGGGCACTAATGCTGTTGAAAATGATAAAGATTGTAGAATATTATACATTTGTTCTCAAATGCGGAAATGTTGACCAGAATTCTTCACACACCACCCCAAAAGCCATATACCGGTATATTGTTTTGGGGTTTAGTCCTGCAGGTTTGTGAAAGTACCTTCATGAGTCATGAAGGTTTTTTTTAAGGGGTTCTTCTAGGAACCTTCTTGGGTTCCCTTATGGTTGCAAACCAAATAAAACTCTGAAGCTTCAACATTTTATTTCATAGAATGTAGACTGTCTTGCCAGATGATTCAACAAACTGCACATTAATTGTTCTTGCCAAATAAACTCATTGTGGTTCCCATGCAGGTGCTGCTGCGGCCGACTGGTGCGGCAGCATGTTGGCTTCACAGCCAGCCTGGCGATGAAGTACTCGGACGTGAAGCTGGGTGAAAACCCCAACCTGTCCCTGCCGGAGCAGGAGGAGTGGTCGGTGGAAAAACACACAGAGGAGAGCCCCACTGACGCATATGGTGTCGTCAACTTCCAGGGAGGCTCCCACTCCTACAGAGCCAAGGTAGGTAGGGCAAGCTCTCTCTGCTGGGACACATTTTTCCAAGTGAAAAACCAGACTTGTAAGTCTTGAGATAACTGCAACCTTGATTGTGGAAATGGGTGTAACACAATGCGCCAAATGTGTTTTGTACACTGTGTATTTTAGCTTTGGTCCCATGATGAAACTTTGTTGACTTAATGAGCTCCTTGGGGTAATTCATTTGGCATACAATACTTGAGAGGTACTCATAAATAACTGTTAAGCTCAATTGGTATGGCTGCAAGACATCCTTAACATTCAGGTTTAATTTGACAAAGTATTAAAAAAGAATAGAATTATGTTTAATTCATTTCTTGTTACCTGGGTAATTAAGTCATACTGTGTGGAGAAACTTCACCAGTCTGAAAGCAACCTACATATGGTGTAGCCTCAAACTGATGCCCAGTGTTGCACAACAGAGACAACTGTTTAAGCAATAGAATAATAAAAGGAAATAACATGCTTAAATGTGATGCTAGCTCAGGTCATGAGATTTACAACACTGACTCGTAAGGGGTAACCTGACGCTACCAGATGGTTTATTTCACAGACCCATGTGGGAACTCACTCGAGAAACCGCTTAAAAGGGGTGGGCACTTTCAAAAATACCTGGCAGGTGATTGGATGAACCATCTGTCTAAAACCAATAGATTGTAGCTTGGCAAGATGGATTTGTCTTGTGATTGTGATCTCCTGCAAATCCAGCTGCTTAGCAAGGTTACCTGAGGGGGTTTGTTGACCAGCTTCTAACCCCCTGTGTGTGTGTGTGTGTGTGTGTGTGTGTGTGTGTGTGTGTGTGTGTGTGTGTGTGTGTGTGTGTGTGTGTGTGTGTGTGTGTGTGTGTGTGTGTGTGTGTGTGTGTAGTATGTGCGTTTGTCCCACGACTCGCGGCCGGAGAGCATCCTGCGGCTCATGCTGAAGGAATGGCAGATGGAGCTTCCCAAGATCGTCATCTCGGTCCACGGAGGAATTCAAAACTTCGACCTGCACCCACACCTCAAGCAGGTGGTGGGCAAGGGCCTGATCAAAGCTGCTGTCACCACCGGGGCCTGGATCCTCACTGGAGGGGTCAACACAGGTACGCTCAGTCAGCAGATTATCATAGCTCAGCAGCCTGGCTAGTGCAGGCTTCCCACTGGCCATATAGGAATACCGATGCATTTTCCAGAGAGGGAAAGTCATGGAATTCGAAAAATTGTTTAGGGAAAGTCAGCAAATATCAATCAATTTCATATTCAATCAATCAATTTCATGTCTTTGAGGCATGCAGAGATGCGAGCCTCGATTTGGGTGTCTGAGGGGGGGGGGGGGAAAGGAAAAGCTGAGTGTCATTGGCATAGCAGTGATAAGAAAAGCCATGAGATCACATGGACAAGAGATCTGATATAGAGAAGGAAAAGCAAGGGGCCCAGGACTGAGCCCTGGGGGACACCGGTGATAAGAGGGCAGGATCTGGGCATCTGGAGAGGGATCCTCTCCATAAGACCCGGTATGAGCGTTTGGAGGGATAGGAAGCAAACCAGGAGTGTGCAGATCCTGAGATGCCTAGGTCAGACAGGATGGAGAGAAGGATTTGGTGGTTGACTGCATCGAAAGCAGCAGACAGGTCAAGGTGGACAAGAACAGAAGAGAGGGATGAGGCCTTAGCAGTGTGAAGGGCCTCAGTGACAGCAAGAAGAGTTGTCTCAGTGGAGTGAGAAGCCTTGAAACCGGACTGCAGGGGGTGCAGGAGGTCATTCTGGGAGAGATGGAGAGAAAGTTGTTCGGACGCTGCTCGTTCGAGGGTTTTGGAAAGGAATGAGAGAAGAGAGACAGGTCTGTAGTTGTGAATAGCAGTAGGGTCAAGGGAGGGTTTCTTAAAGGGCCCATATTTTGCTAATATAATGTATTATTATTTTATTGTTGGCCTCCAGTAGAGTAACTTATTGCATCAGTCATAGTTTAAAAAACTCATTGTTTATCTTGTACTGGCTCTCACTGCCCCCTTCAGTTCACCCTCTGTCTGAAACGCTCTGTTTTTAGGTCCTGTCCCTGAACCCCCACCCTCCGGAAAATACTCCAGGTGGGCAGCGCGAGGAGTTTTTGCGTTTGCAAACTTCTGCCCAGAGAGCTATCGCTGTAGAAGCGAGACTGTCTGTCTGTCTGTCTGTCTGTCTGTCTGACTATCTATCTATCTATCTATCTATCTATCTATCTATCTATCTATCTATCTATCTAGATAAGATAGATAGATAGATAGATAGATAGATAGATAGATAGATAGATAGATAGATAGATAGTCATGCATAACAGAAACAGACAGGCGATCTCTGCTATGGCTACTAAATTTGGTAGTTGTAAAACAATTATATCAACGAGCAACTGATTGTCAAAACGAATTTGACCATCGATGAAAAACGTGACTTGGACATAAAGCAAGCTATCAATTGATTTATCAACATCCCCCTAGCTATCTACAGCTCCGCTAGGCCGGGCTGCACCCGGACATTTCCTTCAGTGGCTGGCCAAGCAGGGATTCTATTACCACGGCCTGCCATAACGTTACACCGGGAGCTTCACACTAGCTAATGTAGCTAGTTAGCTAACTTCCCAAATGCTTGTGACTAGTGTGCCTCTCCTAGCAAAGGCTACACGGACCAAACCAAAATGAGGACTTGGAGAAGTTAGCAAGTTGGACTAACGTTACAAGTTCTGAAAATATGTGCCTTTCGTCATTCATCGGTTGTTCATGTCTATAAGGCAGCTGTGCTGCTAGGCTAAATATCAAGTGCTAACGTTAACCAGCCGGTAAGTAACGTTAGCGCTTCCTAGCAGCACATTGGACCGATGCTGGAATGAGACACATATTTTCAGAACTTACCACTTCAGTCCTACATCCTGGCTCACTTCCATGTCGTCTCCTTGTTTTTGCGGTCTGGAATCCGTTATTCCATGAGACTACTACTGTTGTGTTAGTCCCAGACAGCCAGGCTAGAGAGAGCCTGGTGAGTGGTGACGCCGCCGCGGGTTACTGAAACACAGAACAGGGAAGAGAGGGGAAGGGTGGGAGCTAGCGTGCGCGCGCTGCGCGCCGGCCGGCGGCAGCGCTTTGTTGCCAGGGTAACAAGTCCTTACTGACGTCACAAAAATTATGGTTCTCGCACAAAATCGCCATAAATCCATGTCATCTCGTCTACGAGAGTTCATAGGCGCGAGGGGTGGTTCATGGGGGTAACATTAAAACACTTTCACATATTTATTTGAAGCTTAGCCCATGTTTAATATGACCATCCAAGATTGTAACAACATATATATGATACAAAATTAAGAAATGCATAATATGGCCCCTTTAACACATTGAGTGCCACAGCGCTTCAGTAAAATTGTCTGCAGCCTGTGCCAGATTCACTTCCATTCAGTTGAAAACAGCTATAGAATTTTTTCTATTAGGGCTATATTGACGGGGCTGGACTTTAATGAAACATTGAACACTCCTGCTTCTTCCAAAGAAGAAATTTTGTTTCTAGACAGTTCCATTATGAAATGACAGCCTCTGAAAAAAGTGCACTTTCAAGGGTTTTCTGTCGTTTTTTTTTACTTTCCAAGATATAGTCACTTTTATGAATACCTTTTGCACTCTAATTTCGAGCACATTCACTGACTCTGGCTGGTGTTTTCTGATGTGGTGGCGTGGTGTGGTTTCTGTGCAGCCTGCGTGCCACACCCCCTCCCCCCCCCCCCCCCCCCCTCTCCACCTCTGAGCTGCGGGCTCCTCCCCACACGCACAGAGTTTGTTTTCTCGACTCCGTTTTTGCCCCGGACGGATCCCAGCGCGCATCAAGGAAATGCCAAACGCGACTGAACGAAAAGGCTTGGCCGTTCGGCTTCGGATGCTGGCTTTCTGGCAGGGAATCGTGTGGAGATAGATAGAAGCATAAGAGCTCAGTTGTGAGAGCGGATGCAGCCGAGCCCACTCTCCGCTGCAGACAGAGCAATATATACGGCTCTGGCTGAAGCATGCATCGGTTTCCTCTTTGATCACGTCTTTCCCTGCTGTCTCATGCACAAAGTAAAGGATCTGAGGTGGGTGGCGCAGCTTCCGTGTCGATGTTTAAGGTGGCGCCGTGTGATCCCTTGAAGGGATTCATGCTCACTGGCTAGGTACGACCTTAAACAGCAGAATTATGGAATAATATGAATTATGATTTTAGGACGTCCACAGACGTCCTTGGCACTCCTCGTTACATTTTTTTAGGACGTCCAGAGACGTCCTTGGCACTCAATGTGTTAAGCAGAGGCTTGACTAGCAGTCTTTAGAGCAGCCTGAACAAGACCTGAGGACAGAGAGGAGTTGATGAGAGTAGTGAGGAAGGGAGATATGTCAGGTGAGATGGTTTGAAGGAGAGAGGAAGGGATACGATCAAGGGGACAGCAAGTTGCTCGGTTAGAGCTGATGAGTTTAAGCACTTCACCGGGAGAGAAAGAAGTAAAACCGGGGACGGGGGGCAGAGAAGCAGGATTGGAGTCGAGAGTGTTATTGAGGGTACCTGGAGGATGGAAGGAGGAGCTGATGTCATCCACCTTTTTAGTAAAGAAGGTTACAAAATCATCAGCCATTTTGATGAGAGAGGGAGGGGGAGGGGAGGGAGGATTGAGGAGCGTGGAGAAGGTGGAGAACAGTTTACTGGGGTTGGATGCAGAGGACTGGATTTCAGAGATGAACAAGGAGGTTTTTGCTTTTGAGACGGCAGAGGTGAAGTTGGAGTGGATAAGGTGGTAGGAAGAGAGATCCTTCAGGGTGATGTGATTTTCTCCATTTCCTCTCAGCTGCCCCGAAGCTCTGCCTGAAGGTCATTGATCTTGTGTGGTAATGTATGTCATGAGGTTTTACATCAGGACCGGTTAGTGTAAAATTGTCTCCACAAGCCAGAAGCATTTAAATTGAGTCAAAAGGAACTTACATAATGGTATCGATAATATTGCAGCCAAAGAGGCCTGAAGTTCCATCCATTCCATATATTGATTGTAGATTTGGCGGAAATGAGAACACAACACACACCCCTACAAAACCACATACAGCTACCGGGGCGGTTGCCTCCCACTAAGCTTTCTCTGCTCTGTGTGCTGATGTAGCAGTAGTTGTAATGCCAGGCTCTAAGCATGTCATTTGGCTCTGTGTCACTGCTGAGGTGTGTCTGCCTCCACAGCGCCGTGTCAAGATTGTGCGGTTTGATCATAGTGTTTAAATCATTACTCACAGGGTCAATTACCCAGAGGAGTGATTACACCTAATACCTCTCTTGGCCCTGGCCAGTTGGGATGGACACGTGGCACCCTGATGACTTTGGTATCCATGGTATTCATTAGCTGGGGATTGTGGTGCACGACTCCATGTAGTTGAGTCCGACCTTTCCCACGCGCAGCATTTCAAACGGGCACATTTTGGTCTTTGTCATTCATGTATGAGGAGAGGGCTTGTTTTTCACAAGTGTGTTTTATGTGATTTATAGCAACTAGAGTTAATTAATTGTGCCTTTATAAGTGGTAAATGTGCCTGAAAATGTATTTAACCATTGTGCGATCAATTGGCACAATTGGCAATTGGAGTGGCAGAGGGTTAAAGTCCCTGGAAACCAGAAATATTTTTTTTATTATTTAGCATTTTGAGTTAATCACATCACAGGAACCTATGTTCATAAGCCACCAGCCAAATTTGAACGATGATGAACATCGCAAAGTATATACATTTAGGTTTGACAGTCATGGCAAAAGTCATGAGAATCAATTCGATTTTAGAGTGTATTTTCTCCCGCGGACTGTGTGGGCGTGTCCCGTCTGCAGCAGAGGAGACCTGCTGGAGGAGACCTGCTCGGAGGACACCTCTCTCTCTGTTAACTCATTGAGTGCCAGCCACTTTTGGAGAACGGACGCTCCCAGTGCCAGAGTTTCAGAGCGTTTTCAGTGATTTCTCGAGGCCCACAGAATATTGTGTGATATTACTATGTAAACACCGAACACGCACAAAGAACGATGAGACTCTCTTCTATCATCTGCAAAAAAAGTTTATTGATACCATTTTCCGTTCTTTAGTTATGAGCCGGAGAATATAGGCTGTTTTGAGCAAAAAGACAGGTTTCAAATTATAAGCTGAGATATTCAGCCTTTTGTGAAATGAAGCATTTCAAGCACATTCACTGACTCTAGCTAATATTTTCTGATGTAGTGACGTGGTGTAGTTGTGTGGTGCCTGCGTGCCCCACCCCCCTCTCCCCCCCTCAGCTGCAAACTCCTCCCCACACTAACACACAGCCTACACGCACCCAGTCTATTTTCGGAGCGCTTCGTTTTTGTGCGCCGGGCGGCTCCCAGCGCGACAAGGAAATGCCAAACCGGACTGCAGGGAAAGGTTTGGCCCTTCGGCATCGGGTGCTGCCTTTCTGGCGGGTAATAGTGTGGAGAAACTATATGCAGACAGACAGACAGAGGCAGAGGAGCTCAGTTGTGTGCGTGGATTGACTGCGGTTCGCAGACAACGTCAGCTGCAGACAGAGCAATCTATATGGCTCTGGCTGCAGCATGCATCGGTTTCACTTTCATCACGGGGCTTTTTCCTCCTGTTTTCCGGACCTTTCTGTAATCTGGAGAGCACTGTCGCCACCTAATGAGTCCGTAAAATAGGTTATACACCTTCAATAGCTCCCATATTTGTACAGGAGATGCCTGAGCCTTTGATCCACGTCCCACCGTCAAAAAACGCAATTGACGAACATACTCGTCCTACGTTACTAAACGAAATGACGAACATACTCGTCCATGGCACTCAATGAGTTAACAGAGAGAGAGAGAGAGAAGGAAAGAGAGATTGTGTGTGTGTGTGTGTGTTCGCGCGTTGCTTGGCGCATAGCACAGACAGAGAGGGTTTACAGAGAGGAAGAGATCTCTGCCGCTGCGCTACTGTGTGTGTGTGTGTCAGTGTGTGTGCGCCAGGGATTCCGCTAGACATTTTCCCAGACGGCCAGTGCAGCCGGTAACGTTCCCAATTTCCGGCCGTATCAAATATTTACCGGCCACTATTAAAAAAAGGATGTTATAAAATAATTGTTTCTTAAATAAATGAATCAATTTATTTCTCTATCCACCTTATTTTTAATGCCCCACTGTAAAAAAAGAATCGTGGGTACAAGGTCCGGTTTAACGTGACTCATTGTTGCCGCTTGCCATTTCCTTTGTTATACTCTGGCTGCAGACCCGAATTATAAACCGGAAGCTGGAGTCCGTTATAAAAGTTATAAATATAGTCACGTTATAAACAACTAACCAACGCTGGAGGTCCGTATGGAAACTCGAAATGTGTGTTACTCGAAATGGTTAAAAGTTAAATCAATTTGGTGGCGTTTTACTGCCATGTAACATAGCTAGCTAGCCGCTAACATTAGCCACCACAGTTAGTAGCCGACTACCCACAATGCATTACGTTATCTCAGCACCCGAACGACACGGCTGTAGAGCAGAATGGCTCTGCTGTTTGTCGGGGGCTGGGGGGTTATCTAAATTGGTTACACCGGAAATAGAACCCATCGTTAACGTAAGGCAAAATGGCCGCCAAAAATAAGGTGGATAGTCTATTCTTTATAGCCTCTATAGTCGATCATATTTATTCCAGTGTTGTCATTAAGAGGCCAATTTCGCAGCAAGTATATTGAATTGGTCGGCATGTCGTTCTCGGTAAGGACGCTTTCGTTTATTGAAACAGACAAGATGCATGCATGCTCATATAGCCTATCTATCTGCATTTGCAGACACTCATGAACCCATATCTTCTGGACATTGCCTTGATGAAAAAACAACGTAGCGTTAGCTAAAAGTAATAAGTGCAACAGTGTCAGTGCAGAGTGCAGACAGCGCACAACTTGAATCTCCAGCAATAGGCTACGCACCTTAATCTCTCCCACTCCACACCTGGCGGCACCTGCGTCAGCTCTCCTGCACTCGTCCTCGGCTCCCATGTGGCTTTCTTTGTGGTAAGCAAGGCTGAAGTAGGCTACTTGTCGTTGCATGATCTCGATAAAAAAAAGGACTGGCCTAGCAAGGGGTGTCTGTTTTGACATTTCGGTTTCCTCCTGTGTGTTTCCTCACAGTGGGTCCAGCGCTGGCCGGCGGGACTGATGCTGCTTGTGCGGCTTTTAAACGGCGCTCTACAGTAAAGAAAGCGTCTGCTATATTTTTCTTTTTCACCAACACTTGACATACAGGGGGCGGAAAACATATGATGTAATAAATCTCTATTTAAGTCGTAGCTTATTGGCAACATCACTTAGGTTATAGGCCACACAATATTAGGCTATTTTATATAAGGAATTTATTTATCTGGCGTATTTTCAGCCGGCCACTTGAGCCGGCGACCTTTTAATTTGCTGGCCCACGGCAACAAATACCGGCTAAAAGCCAGCTATTACCGGCTAACGGAATCCCTGGTGTGCGCGCGCGCGCGCGTGCATCCGTGTGTGTGATCCGATTAAATCTTATGACGTGATAAGATCATGCATTTTAGCACCGCGCGCACCGCTCTCTTCAATGAGGAAATGGAAATCCAGACCTTGTAGAAAAGTGTCGATTTTTGGGGTTAGGGTTGAAAGTAATGTCAATTCATTTCTGAGGCACACAATTACTCACATAAGACCCTAAATTTAATAGTTAGAAGTAGGGATGTCGACGGTTAACCGTTAACCGGTTAACCGCCGACAACGTCATTGGTCGGTTAAGCATGTCGGTCAAACGGTTAATTTGCATATTAAATTGGCATACAACGTGTTGCCAATATGGTGTTTTTTTTCCCTCCTTCGCGGTAAGCAACAATGTTAACTAGCCTAAGTAGTTACTGTAGCAGCATTATATAGGAATTAAAAGCTCCTGCCACTGCCAGAACAACATTCATTTAGAGAAAGGCTTTTCCAAATGGAAAAGCAGTGTGCACTGTCCGCCTCTCCCCCCGCGTGCGAGATGTGCTCTGTGATAAACTCAGCTCCACACATGCGCCACACCCCCGCCTCCCCTCTGCTTTGACCAGACGGGAGAAGACGCCCTGCCCTGTGCAGACTACAGCGAGCCAGTCAGTCATGCTCCTTCTGTGTTCCAGCCACTGTCATGAGACCATGAGGTTACTTTCAATGACGCGTTTCAAAACAAGCTGCGTCTTCCACATCGATTCACTGAGGAATCCACACTTTTACCGTAAATTGAGTTCTCTCCGGGTCTGTCTGTCTCTCAGGTGTAATAATCCCACAACGATTACAGCAAGAGTGAGAATGCTCTTCTAAACACATCGGCTATTAATATATAATTATTTCTCTGCATCTCATATTAGATCGGTAAAAAGTTTGGACAGCCTGCCTCATTTGTTCATCCTCCCGAGTCCCGCAATGCTGACAGCTGTCAGCGTGCGGACTTACTGCACTCGTCGTCATGTCGTGCAGCCGGACACACAGAGAGCATAATAGCCACCTACAGCCCTCGTCGCAGATAAAGAGAGAGAGGGAGAAGCGTGGAGAGAGAAGCAAACTATTTTTTTGCAGATCTCAAAAGCAGGTAAACCACTGTTGAATTAGTGAGAATGTCAGAAGGAGAGAGCAATAAGCGCTTCGTCAGTGCGCCCTGCAGCGTGAAGGCTTGGGGCGGTGTCTTGATGTGCTATTCAAAGTGGAAATTCGTTCAATTAGCGACACGTTTCGTTCTGAGCTTTTAAAATTAGTTTCTGCTGGTTTTATTAGACTATTTACGACACATGCAGTAAGATAATTCATTTAAGAATTGTGAGCGTGAGTATGGGTTTTTTCCCTAGGAGCGTGCAGCTCCTATCATAGCCTATCCGAGGAATGTTTTTGTTTAGATGGCTGGAGGATTTAACTTGTCTTCTTGTTTTGTTAATGTGTTTTTTTCTGCTTGTAGATGTAAAAATAAACGCTTTCTACTGAAAAAAAATCAAGCATTTGGTAGGCCTAAGGTTTAATGGGGCACAGACAGTAAAATAGCGCATTTTAATCTTCTCGGTTAACCGACAGTTGTCGGCTAATGAGTGTCGGTTGTCGGTCAAGAAAAATTATGATTTTCGACATCCCTAGTTAGAAGGTTTTTGTGTTTTTTGGTTTCCAGGGACTTTAAAGAGTGATAAGAGCTCACACTGTTTTTTTCTGACGACAGCATTTTATTTGGTTGGGCAGCACAGTTTAGTGATTGACTCTTGCATCCTTCCTGAAGGTGTGGCGAAGCACGTGGGCGACGCTCTGAAAGAGCACTGCTCCAGATCATCCAAGAAGATCTGCACTATCGGGATCGCTCCCTGGGGAGTGATTGAGAACAGGAACGATCTAATCGGGAGAGACGTAAGACAACTCCAGTCCACCCATCTCACACCACGCCTCTCTGTATTACATCTCACACCACGCCTCTCTGTATTACATCTCACACCACGCCTCTCTGTATTACATCTCACACCACGCCTCTCTGTATTACATCTCACACCACGCCTCTCTGTATTACATCTCACACCACGCCTCTCTGTATCCAGTCCACCCATCTCACACCACGCCTCTCTGTATTACATCTCACACCACGCCTCTCTGTATCCAGTCCACCCATCTCACACCATGCCTCTCTGTATCCAGTCCACCCATCTCACACCACGCCTCTCTGTATCCAGTCCACCCATCTCACACCACGCCTCTCTGTATTACATCTCACACCACGCCTCTCTGTATCCAGTCCACCCATCTCACACCATGCCTCTCTGTATCCAGTCCACCCATGGACGCAGCCATGGACGCAGACAAATTAAGGCGAAAATGGAAAGGGATATACGTGCGAACAGAAACAGATTCATGTTCGCAGTCTTCTCTGCTCAACATCGTGCAGAATACGAAGATAGACTAAACCGGGGACAGATCATGAAAGTGTTAGGTACCAATGTGCTGCTGCGTGAGACTAGAGCCGTCTGGAAGCGAGAGAGACCAGGAGGGAATTTATTTTGGGAAGATGCTCTGAACAATTTTGACGACGTGGAATGGAAGCGTCATTTTCGCATGTCCCGGTGCACGTTCGACTACGTGCTGAGTCTGGTCCGACCCGCACTAACACGCAAGATCACCCGGTGGCGAAAACCACTGGAAGCGCGTTTGCGACTGGCAATAGTCCTTTGGTGGTACGCAACACCAGGGGAATATCGAACAATCAGCTGTGTATTTGGTGTTGGACTGTCTACTGTGTGCAACCTGGTTCGCGAAGTCACATCCGCTCTAATGAAGAACCTCTACAAGCGCTTCATTTCCCTGCCGAAGGGGGAAAAGCTGCAGAAGACCCTGGATGGATTCGCAGAACGCGGTTATCCCATGTGTGCAGGTGCCATAGATGGAAGCCACATTCCCATCATCGCACCTAGGGACGATCCAGCATCCTACTTCAACAGAAAAGGCTGGCATTCCATTGTGCTGCAAGGGGTTGTTGACCACACTTTCTGGTAAGATCTTCTATTCATAAGTATTGATTGAAGTATTGATTGGTTACTGTACTACTCTGTTGCAGGAGTTAGACATTAAAGTTCACAATTACATGTATCATCATTCAGCCAGCTAGATTCTCTCTCTATATATCTATATATATATATATACCGGTATATATATATACACACACACTCACACACACACACACACACACACACACACACACACACACACACATATATATATATATATATATATATATATATATATATATATATATATATATATATATATATACATATATATATATATATATACATATATATATATATATATATATATATATATATATATATATATATATATGTGTAATTGTGTGTGTGTGTGTGTGTGTGTGTGTGTGTGTGTGTGTGTGTGTGTGTGTGTGTGTGTAGAGGGGAGAGAGCGAGAGGAGAACCCATCAATTTCTGTGAACAGGTGGAATGTGCAACATTTTACTAACTGATGTGTGTTGTTTGTTTCAGCTTCACAGATATATACGTGGGCTGGCCTGGGCGAACACACGACGCAAGAGTGCTTCTCAACTCTCCTATCTTCCAGATGGCTGAAGGAAACGACGGTTATTTGTTCCCCCGTGAAGTAAGTAGATTTATTTCTAAATTCCGTTTCATTTTTTCCCCAATTATTATTTTTTCTTTTTCTTTCTGTGACATGATGTAAGGGTCCCACCCACAATCCTAATCTGTTATCTATTTTTTCTGCACAGAAATCCGTAGATGTGGACGGTGTGGAGGTGCCCGTACATCTAATTGGAGACGCAGCGTACCCTCTGAAGAAGTGGCTCATGAAAGGCTTCACCCATCACCATCGGCTGACTCCTGAACAGGACAACTTCAACTTCCATTTAAGCTCTGCTCGAATGGTGGTTGAAAATGCCTTTGGACGCTTAAAGGGCCGTTGGAGGTGCCTTGCCAAGCGCAATGATGTGCTGCTTTCGTCGATGCCAAACATTGTTGGGGCTTGTTGCATTCTGCACAATATATGTGAGGTTAGCAAAGACAATTTTCTAGCCGAATGGAACATGGCAGACATCGAGGGTCCAGACCGCCAACAAGAGCTCAACGCAGATGTCTTCCAACCACTCCCCCGGGCAGGTGCCACGCAAAGCATCCGAGAAGCGATGATGACCCTTATCGCGCCACCCAGGGCCAGAAATTAATTTCTTAAATAACTGATGCGAGCTGTATATTGTGTAGGCCTAAACTTTTTGGTCTTCTGTGCCCCTTGAGCTGTTTTGCCATGCCATGCCATGCGTGTTGATTCTGCTAAATTTATTCAACAGCTATGGGCTACATGCACAACTCCACTACTTCCTGAAATTAGTACAGCTTCTTTATTTCCTGTCATCACTATTGGATGAACTGATTAATGTCAGGTGTGCTGCAGTCACAACAATGATCAGGCACACCTGATTAATCAGTTCATCCAATAGTGTAGGACAGGAAATAAAGAAGCTGTACTAATTTCAGGAAGTAAAGAAGTTGTGCATGTAGTCTATTCAGGAGCACAAATAGTTATTTTTAAGTATGAGCAAAATGGTCATTCTTCTACAGTCTGTGATTGTGTTATATAGCTATGTTTAGAAGTTTTGGCGTCATGAGCTAACAACTCACACTGACGGCTGGTGTTTTTATTGCTTTTCTATTTCTTTTATATTGTCTGTAGATTTTAAATGCTGCGATTTCTAAATAAAGTTTCTACTGCAGTCTGCCTGACACTGTTTTGTTATCACAGCTATTGTGTATCGAGGAGCCAGACTCCACAAGGATGGGTCCAGGTGCATCCTTGCCTGTTGACACAAAGGATGTGTTTGCAATGTAAATCTGGCTTGTACGACCAGCATCAAATACTTAGCAATACACTGCCATTGTGTTTCAAGCCAGAGCCATCCACATGGATGGTGAAGGTGGATAGTCGTGCCTGCCTTCCCCCCCACACACAAAAGACATGTTTGCAATGTAAATCTGGCTCGTCCGTCCAACTGTACACTGGCATTGTGTTCCAAGCAAGAGCCATCCACACAGATGGAGTCAAGGTGAACAGTCAGGTCTCCCTTCCTCCCCACACCGAAGGAGTGTATGCGAAATGTAAATCTTGCCCGTCCCACTGAACGACGAACATCACCATACAGCGACCAGTATTACTGTCTTTAAAAGATTATGATGAATATCATACCAATGTTAAAACAATTCTGAAGCTAAATATCATAGCCAATATTTGTCTTTAAAAGGCTGTGATGGGCTACTTTTTAAAGCTAGCATGTAATGTAAAAAGCTAGAATGTAAATAGTCTATACAATAATAGGGTTAAATGTTAAAGTTAAATTTATTTAGAAAAAAAATCATCTTTGGTACAGCAGCTTGATGAGATATGCTAGATTTTGTTTTAATGACTAATACATTTATGTAAAAATTAAATTTTACAAAACTAAACATTCCAATTCCATGTACAGTATAGTTTTTTTTTCTTGATAAAAAGCTCCACTTTCAAATTGTCCCCAAAATACCACTTCTCAAAACATTGAATGAAAAATAAATAGATAAATAGTGCAATTTCAAAAATAATATGTCATCGATCGAACTTTGAGAATAATTCTGCTACACTGATAGCCAAGGACATAAAGTGCAAAAACTCACACTCCAGTGAACAGATTAACACATTCACTGCCAACAACGTGTAAACACGTTTTCAGAATCCAGCTGTTGACTGCCAACAACGTGTTTACACGTTTTTGGCATCGATTTTTTTTTTTTGACGGTGGGTTGTGCATCTAACCCTTTTACATCTCTTATATAATTATTGGAGCCACCGAACGTTTACAACCCATTCCACCGACCCACTAAGTGGCAACAGTGCTCTCCTGAGTCCTGACTAGAGGAAGGCAAGCATTTTTTTAACTTGTCACGCCATTCTCACCCCAGCCATTCTCATGAAAAATGGATGGGGGGAAACGCTTTCCTTTTCGCGCTGATTGCTGGCGATGCGGGATTGCAAATTTACATAATAGATTCAGCCGATCTACTATGATCGGGTGATAGATTACAGGTGGAGGAACACACTTTGAAACACGCAGCATAAATATGACCAGAATCGCAAAAGCTTCTCTCAACCAAAACTCCAAACGAGCGAGTCCATCCCGACTTCCTCAAACAGCGGCCGTGCAGACAGGCACAGGAGAGCAGCAAAGCACTGACTGGTGACAAGCTTGTCCGCCCACTGAGGGAGGAGTTGAAGCAACTCGAGAGGGAGGGAGAGAGAGAGAGAGAGAGAGAGAGAGAGAGAGGGAGGGAGAGAGAGAGAGAGAGCGAGAGGGAGGGAGAGAGAGAGAGAGAGAGCCAAAAATGAATGGTTAAAGTGACTGTTCTATCCAATTTCACAAAAAGCCGTTTATCTCTGAATATTCTTTCTGACGCTAAAACCATGCTGTATTCAACTGCTAATGCTTACATAACTACTAACTCTACAAACTAACTCTTTTAGACAGAGAAAGTACACATTCTATTAGTACTTTTGAGATATTGTATGTTCACAAAGTTCAAGCTGAAACGAATCCTCGGCTCTTGTAAAATGAGCCATAATCCTCAAAAAACGGCTTGGCAGAAGCTACCTACAGCAAAAAAAAACGGCTGGCAGTCAATGTGTTAAGTAGCTGTAGGTTGCATCATATCAGCATGTAGACTGAAGAGGTTTGAATCAGCTGAACGTTTGAACGACTGGTTAAGCTTTATCGAAATACAACCTGGATACCGAAGAGACAGGGACCAAAATCAGATTCCATGTGATTTCTTTTTGTTTAAACCACCATGAGAAGATCACATCTAGGCTGCAGAGGGTTACTGTAGAAGTCAAATCTCTGGCACCTGTGTGAACGCAGCCACAGGTAAGACACAGGTGGAAGTGCTTGAGAACAGCTGAGGGTAAATCCATCTCAGCCTGAGGTTCCCTTATAGAAACAAGCTGGAGCAGACAGAAGGTCTGCCAGCCAGCGTTTCTTCAACTCCATTCCTGTGGCATGAAGCTGAACTTGGGGATGAACCCCCCCCCCCCCAAAAAAAAATCTCCTCTCCTGTAGAATCATCGCCTCTTCCGGGCTTGCTGGACGTCTTCGGCCCGGTCGGTTCCGTTGCTGTCCATGCCGTCCAGCTTAAGCTGCGCTTGGCTGTAGCGTCGGATCAGCGCTCCGGGTAGGAGCGCTCCGGGGAGGAGCGCCATGCAGGCGATGGCCAGCAGCTGGGCCAGCGTCCCCCACGAGAAGATGTCATCCAGAGAGGAGATCTCCGACAGGATGGAGCCCGTACGAACACAGATGAAGTTATAGGGGATCAGACCTGTACGAACACAGATGAAGTTATAGGGGATCAGACCTGTACGAACACAGATGAAGTTATAGGGGATCAGACCTGTACGAACACAGATGAAGTTATAGGGGATCAGACCTGTACGAACACAGATGAAGTTATAGGGGATCAGACCTGTACGAACACAGATGAAGTTATAGGGGATCAGATCTGTACGAACACAGATGAAGTTATAGGGGATCAGACCTGTACGAACACAGATGAAGTTATAGGGGATCAGATCTGTACGAACACAGATGAAGTTATAGGGGATCAGATCTGTATGAACACAGATGAAGTTATAGGGGATCAGATCTGTACGAACACAGATGAAGTTATAGGGGATCAGATCTGTGAGAGGAGAGGAAGGAGCAAGATGTGAGCGTGTCAAAGTGAAATGACCTGATGAGGTGCAGGTGTTCCAAGAGAGCAGAGAGGAGAGGTGGTGCAGGTGTTCAGAGAGAGCAGAGAGGAGAGGTGGTGCAGGTGTTCAGAGAGAGCAGAGAGGAGAGGTGGTGCAGGTGTTCAGAGAGAGCAGAGAGGAGAGGTGGTGCAGGTGTTCAGAGAGAGCAGAGAGGAGAGGTGGTGCAGGTGTTCAGAGAGAGCAGAGGTGCACATTTCTGTATTCTTGCGGGTTTACACACTTCTGTCTGTGTGCATGCCTTCGTCTGAGTGTTGCGCGCGCGCGTGTGTGTGTGTGTGTGTGTGTGTGTGTGCAGGCTCACCTATGAGCACCGAGAAGAAGTAAATGGGCAGGGGGATGTTGAGGATGGGACAGGTGATGTTAAGGAACCAGTTAGGAGTCATGGGGAAGAAACGAAGGAAAAGGAGGAAGAAGAACAGACTGCTACGGTTCTCCTCCGCCTGAAAGAGAGGGTGTGAGAAAAAGAGAGAGAGAGGGTGTGAGAATTTGTATTGTTATTTGTTTGCACATTAACTCATTCACCGCCAATGACGTCTTTGACGTGTTATCAGCAATGGCCTTCCCCGCCAAGGACGTGTTTGACGTGTTTTTGTTTTTATTGGTGCAGCGCCTGCAGCAAACACTTGCCCAGCCTGTGACACAGACACAGGTCCCTGCCTTCAAAGGGTAGCCGACAGCACGCGATCAAACACATACCGCAGCTGTTGTTTTGAAATTGAGCAAGAGGAAAAGTAGAGAACGGGTAACGCTTCCTTGTGCAGACAGGAGAAACGCCATTGAAACGCCCTTGGCGCGCTGCACGAGCTGGAGTCGCCTTCCTCTGTGCCAGCCAGGAGAAAACGGGAGAAAGTAATCAAGAGATGTGTTTGATCATCGGAGGAATGAGGAAATGATCGATCAGTTTGCGAGGGCGGTGAGGACGTGTTGAATAGCCGAGGGGAAAACGGGAACGATCAAATAGCAGAGTTGATATGACAGGGAGACATGGACGAGGACAGGTGTACCAGAACAAATCAAAAATAAACACAGGAACAGCTAGGCAGCAGCGGGCAGAAGGCACTCACAGCAGCCCGCTGTCCTTCTCAAGAGCTCTTCAGTTGGTTCATGAAATCGCTGGGCTGCGTGCCCTCCAGTGTTGCTCCTGGCCAATCCCAGCGCCACAGGGCGTGGTTATTGCTTATCCTATGTTGGGTTAGAAATCTAAAAGGGGGATCGTGTGTGTGTGTGTGTGTGTGTGTGTGTGTGTGTGTGTCTGTGTGTCTGTGTGTCTGTCTGTCTGTCTGTCTGTCTGTCTGTCTGTCTGTCTGTCTGTCTGCACACTCACACCGAGTAAACTGTATTGTTGAATGTAAAAAAAAAGCACTTCATGTGTGTATATATATATATATATATATATATATATATTTTTTTTTGTCATTTGTGTCCTAACGAATAATATTTACATGTCTGATGTCAATACAGTTCAAAATAAAAGAATTGAGAGTGAGTTATGCCTGAGATTGTGCCCTTTTACAAAAATGCTTTTTTCTCCCTTTTCTCTTCCCAGACAGGCTTTTTTGGTGAACATGGGGTGTATAAAAAGGGTTATAAGTAGGGGTGTCACAATATATCGTCCCACGAAATTTCGCGATAGTAAAACGTCACGATATGTATCGTTGAGATGAAATCTCATATCGCAAAAAAAAAAAAAAAAAAAAATCCCTTCTTCAAAAAATAGACTAAGAAACGTCTTTGTTTGTTGAAGTTCAATGTGTGGAAAGTAGTTCAGTTGAACAAGTCTCTGAAGAAACACATGATAAGTTATACAGGAGAGAAACCATTCAATTGAGTTTCTGGCAAAACTGTTTACTTGACAGGAAAAACTGAAGATGCATAAAAAATAGATTAAGAAAAGTCTTGTTGTTTGAGTTTGAAGAAAAACTGAAGATGCATAATGAGAATTTATACTGCTGAGAAACCTTTTAGTTCAAAATAAATCTAAGTGACGGTGTAACTCATTCTATTTCAAGATAAGCCTTATCTCCAATCTCATGTTTTTTCTTTGTGCATTTCAAATAAAATACTACTTTTCCAGTCATATATTGTCATTATTCAATTTAAAAAATATATTGTTAAAATCGTATCGTATCGTATCGTTATCGTGAACCCAGTATCGTGATACGTATCGTATCGTGAACTGAGTGTATCGTGACACCCCTAGTTATAAGTAGAGTACAGAACATGCTAAAAGCTAACTTTCTTTTTGGGGGTGAAAGTAGAGACTTAGATCTTCATTTCGAGGTATTGGACATCACTGTAGTCCTAGTACAGAATTTACTGTGGGTCTTGAAAGATGACCAAACATTATGGAAATACTTGGCCTGTGCCAAAAATGCCAGTCAGATATTGGCAGTGAATGAGTTAATAAAAGGAAGTAAGTTTAGTCTTCAAATCCTACGACTATAATTTGAGGTCTGTTTGTCTGTTTGTCCGGAGTTTGTCCGGAGGATGCTCCATTGCTCCGATCGCCTCCAAAATTGTTCGTCCAGTGTGGGTTGACCTCCCGCTTTTTCAATTGAAATGTGTCTCTCTTTAACAAGACAGTCTAAATAAGGCGTGGCCGATGATGTCACGACATGTCAAAGACAGTGATGAGGTCAGAAATTACTGCCATAGTGATGTCATAAAGCACTGGTGATGTCACAGATGTCATCAGTGATGTCACTTGAGTAATTGTGATGTCATCGGTGATGTCACTTGAGCGATAGTGATGTCATCAGTGAGTGACGTCATCAGCGAGTGATGTCATCAGCGAGTGATGTCATCAGTGATGTCACTCGAACAATTTATCCCTTCATAAAGCCTTCCATTTCAGACGCAAGACCTGAAGGAATGGCTGCTCGAGCAGGACATGACGACATGCAGCTCCATGATGATCCCGAGGCACTCGCGGGGTCTTTCTGGAGGCCAAGAGATGTCCTCGCAGTCTCGCCCACGTGTGTCGGGTCTGGATTCGCCAAGCACTGGGCACACATCGCCTGAACCAAGTCCACTCCCTACCACTAACACAAGTGATGAAGGACTTTGTGCTCCACCAAAACTGACTTGAAGGACTGTCAGTTTATTTATTTTGATTTGATTTTGGTGTATGCTGATTGATCAGCATGCACGCACGCATGCATCGCACGCATGCACACACACACACACACACACACACACACGCACGCACACACGTACTGTACCTTCCTCTGCAGCAGCGCCACCTTGTCAGGGAAGAGTGTGGTCACATGGTTCTTTCCGAAGGCGGAGCTTAGCAGGAAGCAGAGGGTGGAGCCCTCAGTTGAATCCCCCATTGAAGGATTCAGCCCCTCCTATGCAGAGACAAACATAATTAGTTTTCAATTAACCACACAATACAACAAGAGTCCCCTTCAACACAACTATTATTACATTGACTTTCCCATACATCAAACCTAATCATTTATAATGACTCCAAGTAGTTTAACCCCTCAAAAATTGGTTTTACAGATTTTCACAATTGTTTAAACACATTAGACACAATGTGCACAACCTGAAACTGAACATGCAAAGGCATAATTCTACTGATAAAGCATTCATATAGTGTTTTCCATTCTGCACACCAGTGTTCAATGGGTGCTTAGAAATGTCTACTCATATGATGTATGTGTTTGTCATTTGAAAAGAAAATACCATTTAGTGAACAGTTAACACCGTTTTGAGGGCAAAGTGTGCTTTTGCAAGAGAAGTGTAGGATTTAGCATTTTGTGTGTGAGTTTTGAGATGGGTAGTGAGGTAGTCTATCAGGAAATGTGTTTAAGCAATTGTGAAAAACTGTAATCAATTAACCCCACCCCCTTGGCATGTTCCACTGCTCCCCGTCTACAAGTGAGGTTGGACCATGGGTTGGACCCATCTGCCTCCGTTTCGCCTCCTCAGTCCAGGCCAGGACACTGAGAACTGAGAAGAGGTGAGAAAACACACGTTTTGCACAATGTTTCCCAATAAAGTCATTAGCTAATAAAATGTCTCTGTGTTGTTATTTAAATAGTTGATGATAATGAGTTGATAGTTGATGATAATGTATGAATGCTCCTCTTGAAGATGACAATTTTGACATTTTATCATTGTGTACGTTTAACACAGAGGTTCTCAAATGTTTTTCAGCCAAGGAGCCCTTACAAGATAGAAAATATACCTCATTCTGATTTGTGATTTTGGGCTAAGCTTAATTGTTTCCACGGTAACGTGCTTGACTTTTAAATTGATAGGTTTGTTAGATTAGAATGTAATCCATGAACCATTTTAGATTTAAAGCATACAATATTTTCGTGGAGGCCAGGGGGCCACGGACCGCTGGGGGTCCCCGGACCTCCATTTGAGAACCAATGGTTTAACAGAGCGATCACTCACAGGTAGGTAGAAGAGATCTTCCATGTGCTGGTGGGAGCTATTTGCATGGCGGTCAGGACTATCACTGGAACATGTCAAATCTGGCTTGATGAAGCACTAAGGGGGAGTAAAAGGATCAAAGGATTTGATTGACATACAGCCACTGGACAGCAGGCTTTGAAGTTTGCTATTTCAGCTATGAATTGCAGTACATCTATAAATAGCAGAGCATGTGATGGCATTCTACCAGCGGCTCAAAGTGGTGGAAGCGGAGTCGTCTTACCAGGATGAAAACAGCCAGGATGACGATGACCGCGGTGGTGATGGTGGCCAGAGGGAGGCGCACACACGGGCGCTTCACCACCTTGATTACTGCAGACACAGCTGGCAGCTCGACAGCTTCTCTGGAAACAGCCGCTGTGATCGTGTGTATTTTTATGCCCAATATTCCCTACTGAAATGTCATAATTTGTAACTGTGACTCTCAAAATACGATCAAGCTCGTGTCTAGTCCATCCAACCCTGCCACAACAACACAGAACGTCTTTGCACAGAAACATCAAACAAGAGGTCCCAAACTGAATGGGAGCAGCTCACCTGCTATCAGGCCGGGGCGTTCGACAGCTATAGACGGCCCCTCAGTCGGTGGTGTGGAGGCCAGATCCAAACAGCCTCAGCTCATAAGACACTTCTCAAAACAAAAGTCACACACACACTAACACCCACCCGTGAGAACGGGGGGAAAACTACTAGGGAACAGGGGCTCCAGAGAATCAATCATATATCACCCTGTAACACTAACCAATAAATAAAAACTTGAAGAGAAAGTAAAACTCAACACAGTTTATTGGCATCACACATCAAACCTTTTTTTCTTTCATATAAAGAGGGAATGTATCAAGTATAGACTATGAAAGTGCAAATAGCATTTCAAGGATTAGTTGTTTTACAATAGAAAAATCTCAATGCATTTCAAAATATGTTTGCCATTTAAAAATAAATCACCTTGACATTGGAAGTGAAATACAAAGGAAAATCCAAATCCCATTTAGATTTGTACCCATTTCATGCACAGCATACTGTTACAGAAAAAGGACAAAATGTGTTTACGCCTCTGCTTAACCCATGTCCAACAAAGTTAGCGCCACTAACCATATGGCACTCAGTTTCACAACTTCAAGACACATTTCAAAGCAATCAATACATTTAGATTTCAGTGGCTCTCAGTCGGCTAGAATATATAGCTAACTGAGTAAAGAACAGTCAGACATAAGTCTGGAAAAGAAAATCTATAAGTGAGACGTAATTTCTAAAATACCAACCTTACTTATTATACTCCACACACTTTGTAAACAATCAATACATTTGAACTCATTGTCAAGGGCCGCTTTTTTTTTCTTTTTTCAAATAAATACCAACTTTATGTTGTGAGTGTCTTCCATTTAGTGTCTTCAGCTAAGATACATGGAACACATAAGTCAACTCAGTCAATACAATGTTTTTAGTTTCCAAACCACAGACAACTGTATCAAAAAGAGCAAATCCAAGAAGCTCACTGCACAAAATGAGAGATAAATAAAACGTGTGTGTGTGTGTGGGGGTTATCCATGAACACTACAGGCTACAAATATTTAGATGAAGAAAAAAAATTAACTTGATGTGAGAAAAATAATTTTAAAGTAACAGGTGTTTTTATTTGTATACACCGTTATTAAAGGAGAATTTCGTTTTTTTTTAACCTGGACCCATCTCCTGGCAATAATTATGATTTGGCCACTCACCCAGCGATGTCCGCGGCGTTTCTGGCCATCCTAGCGTTGTTTTGAGATCAATAGCGTCCAAGTCAGTTGTAAAATGGAGCTGATTTGGGGCCAAGTGTGAGCCTGTCTTTCCTGCATCTAAATACGGTAGCTATTTTTATTCCCGTTTTCGCCACATATCGTCGTAATGTGATCCCTCAACAGCCACCAGAGTGATATTTCGCCCCAGGCCATTTCCTGGAGTCTCCCAGGGATCAAATTGCCTCAAACGTGATCTCGGTCACCAAGTCTCGTAAAGTCCCGCAATACTTTCCTGCCGACTGGCCAACTACAGGTAGGACGCTTTGCGGTGGTGGTTTTAGCGCAACCTATGTGGGGTTTGGCATAACCATCGTTATTTCGAATCCCACATAGGTTACGCCTCCTACTGGAGGAATAGGTAGAGACTATCCATATTCCTCACTTCTACTTTGCCATCCAGATTGGTTTTTGGCCTTCCAAAACAAAACAAAAGTTCCTTCCTGTCTCAACCAATCAGATCACACCAAGTGCACTTGGTCCTCCCACTCGGAGGAGCTGCTGCTGGGCAGGTTAGCGTTGCCCGCCGCCGCCGAGGACGGGTCGCGGCTGTCGCACGCGGTCCAGTCTGTGGTGTCGCTGGAGGACGAGAAGAGGCCCGTGGACGAGTTAATGCCGCCCGGGGCCACCGGGATGGGCACGGAGCCGCCGTAGCTCCGCCGGTGACTCTCCGAGTGCTGAGACGCCACGGAGACACTGGCCGAGTACTGGCTGTTGATGTTGCCCAGCCTGGCCAGGTTATCTCCCAGCTCCAGCAGCTTTGAGCTGCTCAGCAAAGCTCTGGGGAGGACCTCCACGCCCGGAGCGCTCCGCTCCAGCCGGGAGGGCAGCGAGGTGCCAATGGCGCCGAGCGACGCTTCGTTGGCGAGGAACTAGTGGCTGCTGGTCCCACACGCCATCGCAGAGTCCTGGAGTGACAGCTGGATGGCCAGGAGAATGTTAGGGTCATCGTCGTCTAGCCTGGAACAGGACAGAAAAAACTGTTTAGCATTTATGCAACCAGGTGAAAAACAATCAAAACATCTGGAAGACTGACCGCAAAGGCGAGACCCTTTTACTTGATTATCATAGTTGTCGTCGTCGTCGTCATGCTTAGAATTGCACCAGTTTGACAACTATAGTGTCACTACTTTTTCAACCATTTTTTGTAAGGGAGGATGCCCATGGAAATGGCACTGAAAGAAACTAGGAAAGTACCTGTGCCCACACACCTAACACCCACATTCAGAGGAATCCTGTTAAGTGAGAAATGAAATGCAGACGTTGCATAAAATAGCCACAGCTATGGCAACGTTTCACAGATGTTGCTCTTAAAAGCGGATTATACTCCATTAGCCCTTCTCCTAATGTCTCCCGCGGGTGGGGCTTGAGCAGAGCACACACACGCAGACGCACAAACACACACACGCAGACACACTGACAAACATACATTTGCATAATGTCCCAAGATGCATTGTGGCATTCATAAGTTGACAAGGAAGCAACCAGATGAAGCTAAATAAGTGGTAGATGTATTTAAGAGTATTGTTAACTGGTGAGATGATGCAATGCATGTACCTGCACCTCATTAAGGCAGTGTGTTCAGTTCACTTCAGTGTGCCCCACATTTTAGTTCAGCTTGACCATGTTGCCGTTTAAACCTCCTTAGTTCGTCCTGTGTGTTCCAGTTTGTGACATTGGTTCTAGGATTGAGTCCATGCTGTTGTTGTTTTTATGTTAAATCTTGCCAGTTTCACCGTGTGTCTACGTGTGCTCAGCATGAGGAGAGATATGTCCCTTTTATTCACATTGCATAGACTTTTTTTTCTCAGGTTCAAATCTGAGTGTGTGACTTGTGCTAGCTAGCTAGAATTACGGTATATATACATATATACCATATATATATATATATCGTAATTCTTCCAATAAGCGCCTGTATTCTAATTGCCACCGGTCTTCCATTTCCCGCCGGGGGTCCAAGTTGATTTAGCATAATACGCAGACTTGTATGTGTGCGCGCACACACACGCACAGAATTCTAATCCAACCTATGTGTTGCATAACGTAATTTTGTAATCGTCTTTCCGTTTTAGACCCGGAAGTCTACGTAATAATTTTTAGACTTTCCAAAAAGCTGTTTTCAAGCAAAAAAACAAACTGTTTTAAAGTTTTAATATTTTTTCAGATGACAACGTAACATTCCAAATATGTGACCAGTTTATCAGAATAACGCCTATTTGGAAATATTTAACGAGCAGCGAGGACAGAGCGCTGGCTGTGTGACCAGTCGGACTAGCTAGTATCTGTCAACCTACTGTAAGCTACAGTAGAAAACACTGTCGACGTGCTTTTGTAACTAACGTTAAATGCCGACCGGGTACAGCCATCGGCACCTCGCAGCAGTAACGCTATGAACATGTAACTGAAGTTGGCCGCAGTGTAGCTTCTGAATGTTGCCAAACTTAATTCATAGTTACATTGTTTTGAAATTGGCCGCCAACTAGCGCTGAACCGGAAGAACAAATACAATTGCATCCAACACGGAAGAGAGAAAAAGTGGGTGTGGTGAATAAGGTGAATAGTCGAGGACAGGGGTTTTCCAAGTGTGGGAGAGAACATACAGACAGCTGCGCCTACCCCCCCAAACCCCAATTATTATTGCCATTATTGTTGTATGCTCCTCTCGGGCATAACGACGAGTTCCAAGAATGTTGTAAACATCTTTATCAATATATGATAAAGATTTAAGATTTTAAAACTTCCTTTTTTCAATATCTTCTTTTAAACATTTTAAACATCTTTATCAACTCTGAAGGATTTTTTTAACCACATCTTTATTATAACTAGCGGGAAACCTGCCCCATGCAGTGTATCGAGTGAAATGTTGCATTCTCTGCATGTTCAACCCATTGACTATGGACTGTGTGCTGCCGGCTGGCCAGGACGAATAGCAGGGCCGTGCAGAGACCCTTAGAGGGGCAGGGGGCTCAGAATTTTAAAAAGGGCACAACACCACGGTGCGGGGCGGTTTCACTGTTGCTGATCCGCCAGTCAGTCGGAGCTGGGCAGTGGGCAGGATGGCGAAGGAATGACCCGCCCATCTCTGCCTCTGATTGGCGCAGGAGACGAGGAGAGACGCAGGATAGGATAGCCAAGCGAATGTGATTAGATCAACGTTTGATGCTATAGGCCAATCAGAGGCAGAGAAGGGCGGGTCATGCCTTCGCCATCCTGGGGAAAAAATATTGTGCACGTCACAGAGACGCAGACGATTACTTAACTTCCAGTTGAAAGGTCAACATGTGTAAACTGTCCAGACATTTTATTTATTGCTAAACTGTTATTTATTGTTATAAGTTCTTCTTGAAGGGTGCTGGGCATGCCTTCACTGTAAAAAAGAAAAGGGGGGCCCTTTGGGCATAAGGGGGACAATGGGCAGGTGCTTGGGCACCCCTAGCACCTGCCTGGCGAATAGACAGTTCCCCAGTCCCATAAGGACAATCAGGCTCCATCTGGGCCCTTCTTGATCTAACTTCGTTCTCTCTCTTTCCTTATATAAAAAAAAAAAAAAAAAAACTAAACTTGTACCACTGTTCCTTCAGAAGTTGTAGTTGTCATAGACTGTGCTCCATAGTTGATTGCTCTATTGCTGACAAAAAATGTGTTATTGTAAGTCGCTTTGGATAAAAGCGTCTGCCAAATGACGTAATGTAATGTAAATGTAAATAAATCTCGTAAAATTCATCGGAAAAAGCTCCCCAACAGATACAAAAACAAGAGCATGTGGTTGATGTACATACAAAGAACTGCCACGATCGGATTTGTGAAATACCCATTTAAATCTTGATTTCCTTCTCCCTGGTTTCTACTCTGACAGCATGAGCTCGCCTCAACAGAGGCAGCCAGACTGCGGGCAGTCCACCCCCAGTAGTCCAGTAGGAACAGGGCTCCCCATGCACCCCAAAGATATATTTTTCTAACAGGTTTTTGTACTCTTCAAGGTGTCTCTAATAAAACACATTTTGTTGTTACCCCGTTGAAATAGGGTCCCATGTTTGGCGGCCATCTTTGCGGGCATATTGAAATGTCTGATGAAAATGGATAAGGGGTCATAACTTTTGAACTAGACAGAGGTTGCCTGATTCCAGTAGAAGCTGGCCGGCAGCAGTGCCCAGTTGACATGCTGAATCAGTGCATCTTGGGTGGGAGGCAAGTTCTCGAGGGACTTGATACATTTGAAAAAAGCTGATGTCTGGCTTCATCTACTTGGCTGGAGCCACAGCTTTTGCTGTACATGACGACCCCAAGGTGAGGGCGATCAGGGTTTTGGGGTGAACTACTCCTTTCTACCAAGAAGGATGTAATACTCTCCAACAGATGTGAATATGACATATAGTAAGTAACATCTGCGCTTCAGCCTTGTAACCATCCTGAAGCAGACACTACAGTAGAATGAGTTATAGCACCTGGCACATGCTGCGGCCAGTAGCCATAGAAACTCAGGATCCATACGTCCGACAGTGATGTTGTAATACTTGCAATACGCTTCTTCTACACATTAGGCCTCACAGAGCACTGGATCGGCTTCACATGTGGAAAGTACATTTATGTTCACAAAATCTGCAATGTTCTTGGTCACTGTCATTACATCTCTTCCATGTGCTAAAATGATGTGATACTACATCAGCCTTCCAGGGCTATGGGAAAAGGAGTGCATGGGCAGCTTGGGAAGCAACATCGGATCTCACTGAGACCGTGGACGCCTTCACCTTGGAGTCTGAACAGATCAACTCAGATGTCCATGTCCAAAGACTGGAAGCATTATGGTCGTCATGTACAGCAAGAGCTGTGTCTCCAGCCAAGTAGATGAAGCCAGACATCAGCTTTTCTCAAATGTCCCTTGAGAACTTGCCTCCCACCCAAGATGCACTGATTCAGCATGTCAAATGGGCACTGCTGCAGACCAGCTTCTACTGGAATCAGGCAACCTCCGAGCAGCAAAAGATCCAGAGTTCAGTACGTGTTCACTACGGCTGTAGTGTGGCAATTTAGCCCCAACGAAGCAAAGGGGTTGAATACTAAATATATTTCTCTGATCTTAGAATTTTTAAACTTCCACATCAATTTATAGAAATAATTTTTCACTTTGACATGATCAAATTATTTGCATAGAACTCAATACAAATCCTGTATATATGCATTCTAACTGGATAGCACAACAAAATATGCAGTATGAGTACTTTTCCAAGGCACTGTACATAGATACAGTATGTATTATGGCCCGACAGATAGAACGCGCAGCCGATATTATCTGTTGATGCAGATAATAGATGCACCATTATCGGCAGAAGTGCCGTCAATGAGGCCTCGATAGAAGTACTCTTTAGAAACCGCTAAATTAACGCAGAAACAGCTGTGGCAGGTCGGCACAGTAAGAGGCTGCTGGTCACTGTCAGCACTAGGGATGTTAATGATTAACCCACCAATTGCCGTTAAGATCTTCACAGATTAAAAATGTATTAATAACTGATTAAGCGAAAATGTGTTCTGTGCATCATTTCTGTGGCAGAGCTCACATACATGTAGTAGGCTATATTAACATTTATACCAGCAGAGGGCGTAATGTTACTTCACCCAAACTAGCGCTCACCATCCAATCCAACTTTATTTATAAAGTGCTTTCAGTGTTTCCCCTACCATTCTACAGGCATGGTGGGCCCGCCAGCCGGCGCCAGGCCAATGGCGCCCCCGGCAGGCCAGAAAAAAGATTGTTTTGTTTTTTTAGATTTTTTTTCTGCTTCCCCCAAAATTTCAATAAACCTTTATGGCATATTATTACAATACAACAATACTGGTGTTGACAGGGGACAGTAATAGAAGATGCCAAATCATTCAAAACAATAAGCATTTTGCTTTTAGGAGCATTGTGCCAGCGTGCAGCGCTGTTCCAAAACGTGTCAACGGGTGTAATTCACATCGCATCCCATAATAGTATGAGGATACTTGGGATGCCATTGCGAACATAGATGTGAACAGGTTAGCTAAAAGTGTAGTGTCGCCAGTGAGCAGTGTTGGGCAGTAACGCGTTACTGTAATTAGTTACTTTTTTAGTAACTAAGTAATATAAGGCGTTACAATTTCCAAAACAGTAATTAGATTACAGTTACTAATCCAAGTAACGCATGCATTACTGCGTTACATCATTGCCTGCCAGAATGCAGTGTTTTCTATGTAAAAGAAGAAAATAAAACATTTTATCCTCACGGACTCAGGTAGACCTGTCGCGCGCACATATACGTCATAGTGTGTGTGCGCGATACAGCGTCAGAGCGTGCACGCCGGCTTTCAAAACAAACCGAGTCAGAAGAAGGAGACGACGAGCAAGAGAAATATGCGTTCAAAAGCTGGAACATTATTGTCCTTTGTAAACTATGTGCGAGCAGCTTGGCAGATGCTACCTATTTGCACTGTTGACTCGCCCTCATATCGATGCATCATAGAGAAAATAGCCACGAAGAACAATATCAAGCTGCCGCAGCCACACAGAGGAAGACGTTTGCTGGCTACCTCAGAGAGAATATGCGGGATAGGGATGGAGGCTAAATTGAAGGCGACGCTGGGTGAGGTAGACTTGGGTGGTGTAACAGTTCACTGGATTAACAGATACACTTTGGGTAAGTGTTGTACACTTTGTTACTTCCTAACCTTCTCGTCAAAGCCTTTCTCACCGTAGTCAGACGGCCCAGGGAATGTTGACAGATCACCACTTTTCTTTCAGCAACGAAGCTTGAAACGTTTGCATTGAGGCTGTGATGTTTTATTACCACTCCGACAGTAACAGCATCTTTCTTCCACTCACGTTATCTGTCTATCATTTCACGTCTTTTCCAGTGTGACGCTAGCCAGTCTTAACACACCACTTCCTGTTCTTTCTAACCGAATTTCAAAGTAAAATGCCTTTGGCGTTTCTTTTAACATAGCTTCTTTTGTGTGTTTTTTACTGAGATGTACTGACATTGGCTTCTGCTGTAACACAATAATTTCCACCAGGGGATTAATAAAGTACTTTATCTATCTATCTATCTATCTATCATAATACCAAAGCAAAAATAATTAATACAGTGACATGCTAGACATGTAACAACTTAAGTGTAAGGTATTTGGGGTAAAAAAGAAAAGAAAAAGTAACTAGTAACGTAACTAGTAACGTACCTAGTTACTTTTTGAAAAAGTAATCAGTAAAGTAACTTTTATTACTTTTTTAAGGAGTAATCAGTAACTA
Source organism: Poromitra crassiceps (assembly GCF_964638095.1). Classification (NCBI taxonomy): domain Eukaryota; kingdom Metazoa; phylum Chordata; class Actinopteri; order Beryciformes; family Melamphaidae; genus Poromitra; species Poromitra crassiceps. The sequence goes on from NC_139627.1 coordinate 61,947,620, forward strand.
CTGTAAATTCCGGACTATAAGCCGCACCTTTTTTCCTGTTTTTTGGCCTTTTTTGGCCCCTGCGGCTTATATAACGGTGCGGCTTATCTATGGATTTTTTCAAAAAAAAAAAAAAACTATTTTTTAGCACTCTTTCTAACTATAAATCCTATATAACTATAATAAGTTTTAATTTCCTCTCTTGCCCTCTTTTCACCACACTGTATGACACTGTATGACACTGTGTGCACTGTAAAAAACAACACAGGTGGTGTTGTGTTATGTTGTTTTGTTGAAATGTTAATAAATGGGAGCTTCCTCAAACAGCCATCTCTTTCCCGACAATCCCCTCTGTGCATGAATCCTTACATATGGTAATTAAACATTAAAACACCAAAAAAAAAAAAAAATATATACCATTAAAACACCCGCGGCTTATAGTCCGGTGCGGCTTATATAAGAAAAAAATAGTCAACTTTGCAGGTGCGGCTTATACACCGGTGCGGCTTATAGTCCGGAATTTACGGTAATTACTTTTCCAGAGTAACTTGCCCAACACTGTCATTGAATCACTTCATATTACATATTACAACTGGCGGTTGAGCAATGGTAGTTTGAACTGCAAGTGTTCCCCTCAGCCTTCCAGGTGGCCTGTGTGACATATGCTGTTACGTTATACGAAGGGGCTGAGGGGAAGCGAATCAGGGGAAGTGCAACTACTAATGAAACACAGTAACAGAGTAGAAAAGTGTTTTGGCAGTGGGCACATGGCATTATTAAAGTCGAGCTGAACCCAAAAATGACTTTTCTTTTCTTTTAGTTCAAATACCTGGGTATGCAGTGCACCTATTTAATAATGTATGCAAAACAAATCACAACAATCTAATTTCTTTAGTTTTTCACATCAAAAGTTCATTTTTCAAGATTTCATTGATAACAGTAATGTACAGTTTGCTGACGTCACCTAGTACTATCAAATTTCTACCCCATTTCAACCAATCATATCATGACATGGCAGCTGTCAATCAAATCTTCATTTCAGGATAATTTTCTCTTCCAAATGAAGGGGAAAATGGCGCCTAGTGCCTGTCATCTGGCAGAATTTCTAGCCCATAAACTAACTACTAACTTGAGCAATTATGCAAACTAAATCAAGCGGTAATGTCTAAGAATGCAAAGAAATGTAACTGGCTTAAAAGTCGCATTCCAGGAATATTAATTAATGCAATGGCGATATTGGCGCGCGTCTCGCCTGGTTGTCAGGGGTCGCACCTTGGAGATTCCAGGCCGACAGGCTGCACTCTCTGCTCGCCAACACAAAGGCAGCTGGCTGCCTGCAGCTCGCTGAGCTCCACTCAGCCAGTAACCTCGCGTCAGCAGGCTCTTCCCGAGGGGAGCGACACAACACGCCGAATCCCACTGGATTTGGAGGCGGAACATGCCAGGATTGGCCAAAGCCCAATCCAGTCCCCAGAATTGTCAAATAAAAACATCGACATGATACTATGACCCGCCTCTCAACTTGTCATCACATTTATAAAGATACAATTGGGAGTGCTGCATTGGGTCAAGGAGACATCAATATAAAATGGCAGAGTAAAAATCAGGTGCTCTTCCAGGATCGGGCATGCATAGATATAAGATTAAAAAGAGGTAGCTGTCCAGTGTGGTTGCAGGAAGTTCCCCAGGTGTTGAATGGAGCAGAGAAAGACATCCGAGGCACTGTCATCACATTTGTTTTGTCAGACAAATTATGTTTTCAGTCTGAAACGGACTCAGACGCACGTGACGAATGGGTTCAGCTCGACTTTAACAGCACATTTAAAATTGGACTAACAATTCTACATTGCATGTGTGCATCTGCATACAGTGAGACTGTGTTACCGGATTAGTGGGCTGGTATTCCCGACAGCGGCCTTCACACCAGCTGCACTCTGGATTCTTTAGGCACATGCTTTCATCCGGTGCCTCGGCACAAACTGCATCCTGACAAAAGCAACACACACAATATTGCAAGGTGCACTTCAACTGATGTCTAGTACAGTGTTTCTCAAATGGGGGTCCGGGGAGCGGCAGGGACCCCCAGGGGTCCTTGAGAGGGTTCCAGGGGGTCCCCAGCCAAAAGGGGGGTGATTTATTTTTGCTATACTTCCATTCATAAGTAACACAATTACTATTTTGGTCATGGGTTTTATACACTTTCTGTAATAAAACATCTAAAAGCATCAATCTTATTATCACATGGGGGACCGTGGGACAAAATCCTATCAAATGGGGGTCCATGGTCTAATTTTTGTCAGTTTAGGGGTCCTTCATGTGAAGAAAATTGAGAACCACTGGTCTAGTAGTCCTTATTTATTCTTCCCAATCACAACATTTTCATTATCCCGTCTCCCACGAGTCCTTACACACTGTGAACCATTTTGCCAAACTCTCCTGATGACAGGACTTCCTGTGCCCTTGACTCCATGACTCTTTTCTTCACTCACCCGGTCTCCTGGGTCGCTGCTGATGAACAGAGGAACTTTGTAAGCCACCAAGTCTCCACGGGCGACGCCACTGTAACCCCCGGCAACCAGCAGCACTCCACCCTCCATCACCGCGGCCACGTGCGAGTAACAGCCCCTCACAGCCTCCCCTGCTGAGACAAATGGAGACCATTTTGGATGAAGTGTATGTGTGCGAGCAAGTGACAAAAAGTGCAACGCAGAGTGGTTATAGAAGTCACCGTCTGCACAGGAACTTACTGTGTGACAAGCTCTCCCCAGCAGATACCCACTCGTGACAACCCAGATGGTAGAAGAAGATCTCCTCATCATAGCACTTCTCCTCTTGGTAGTGAATATGTACATTCCCCCCTGGGAGAGAGAGGCAGGAAGCAAAGAGAGACGGAGAGAAAGAGAGAAATGTAAATGGGGGCTGGATCGATTGAATTTAGCTGATTTCTCTACGATCGCTCTTGCTCACCGTAGACCACCATGTAATTTCCAATGACGGTGGCCGAGTGGAAGGCTCTCTCTCTGGGCCCGGTGGCTGGGAAACGCGAGCGGAAGGATGTCCAGAAGCGCCGATCCACATGGAATACGTCAGTGTTGTTCACCCTCACACTGAGCCTTAGATGAAGTGGAGGGACAAAGTAAGTAAGAAGAACAGCAGGTGCACTTTTAGTCAAATCTGTCAGTGAAGATGCTGCATCTTTATTTCAATCAATCAATCATTTAATTATTAATAACCACACAACCAAGGTTGGTGGAATTTGCTTTCAGTACAGCCCGAACCAGGCCTTCCCCCCCTCCCCTGAACCTTATGTGTTTGATCAATTTCGAATAGCCTAAGCCTATCAAATAAACACTATACAAGAAAAATACATTAAAACACTTTGAACCCCACAATGTGTCAATTCAAATGTCAAAAATGGGGGTACGGTGGCGCAGTCGGTAGTGCTGTCGCCTCACAGTTAGAAGGTCCTGAGTTCGATTCTCGCCTGGGACACTGTGAGCGCTGTGGTTGTGTGTTCCCCCATATCTTCAGTGCCTACTGCCCAGGTGGGTTATCTCGTCGTAAGGGCCTTTCTCTCTGTGTGGAGTTTGCATGTTCTCCCCGTACCCCCCAGGGGCTTCCTCCGTATATAACCCCCCCACTAAAAACATGCAGAAGATCAGATCGTCATCGTCATCCGACCAGTGACGACAACATCCAAAGTTGGTCCCCGGGCGCTGTACGAGAAAGCGACCACTGCTCCTGGCCTGCCCCTCGGAGGAAAGGACATGCCTGGATGGGTTAAATGCAGAGGACACTTTTCACCGGCCACCGTCAGCATGAGTGTGTTGTGGCCGCATGCATGTATTGTGGTGTTCGTGTGACAATAAAAGACGGGCTTGTCCGTTACGAGAGTTTTTTTTTTTTAAACAAACAAAGGGTTGGGCCGGGCCTCAGGCTCAGGCTAGAATGCAGGGCTCTAGTGGACAGGGGCATCAAGGGGACAGTGGTGAGCAGGGTGAGAGGGCTCAGATTTTTTATTTGCCTTTTTGATTGTGAGTTTGAGATATAATAATAATAATAATAATACATTTTATTTATAAGCGCCTTTCTGGACACCCAAGGTCACTTTACAAAGTGACCTTACACACATCATGAGATGTAGCTATGCTCCAAAATGCACCGAGCCGAATGCCGCTGCACTCGCCTGCGCCAACCACTGGAAAGACGTGATATAGAGGATGGCCGGACATGAGGAAGAAGAAGAACTTTACAAAGTAAAAACAAGTGCAATAATCAACAATAGAGACAACAACAACACAAATACAGTAACAGATAAAGTCGATGTGATGGATGTCAGGTGGGAGTAGGGCTGCACGATATTGGAAAAAACTGACATTGCAATATTTTTTTATTCTGCGATATATATTGCGATATGAAAAAAAACAGGAATTTTCACCAAAAGTCTTAAATAGGTCTATCAAGCCTTGCCTGTTTAAGAAGATGGCCTAGTGGGTAATGTGCACGGTTGACGTAGTAGGAAGTGAGTGTGTTTTTAGCCGCAGCCAGGGTGAGTTGCAGGATCCTAAGTGAGTAAAGGTACTATAGTTAGTAGGAAAAGAGCTTAGAACAGAGAGGGCGTGCATTACTGTATGTTATGAGTTAATTTGCCTTACTTGACATTGCATGCTCTGCGATGTGACTATTGCGCATGTGCACATTGCGATGACGATGCTGAAACGATATATTGTGCAGCCCTAGGTGGGAGTGAGTTCCAAAGTTGAGGAGCAGAGCGGCTGAAAGCTATGCTGACCATGGTGCTGAGGCTGAGACGGGCAGAGGGCACAGTAAGGTGAATGGAGGAGGAAGATCTGAGGGAGCGAGTGGAGGAGACAGTATGGAGGAGATCAGACAGATAAGGAGGGGCGAGCTTGTGAATAGACTTGAATGCATACAGGATCCATTATGAATCATGTGTCAGTTGTTACCTTTCCCGATTTGGCTTCCATGGGTTGCGGCAGAGTGTTGCCACTCAGACCGGCCAGGAGGGGGCTATGGTAGGAGTCTCCATCATACACAAACAGGTAATCATAGGTACACTCGGTGTCCATAAAGGTTAAATTCAGGACAATGCGATGATTGTTGCTGGGAGCTGGGAGATAAAGAATGAGAGGGAAATAGCAATGTGATTAGGCTTGAGCCACATCAGTTTAGCATTCACTCTACAGGTAAAATGGCAAATAGTGTGTGGGTTGAAAGGTATCTGATTTAACAAGCAATTATATTGTACACACAACAATATATTCACTCATTATATACCTTTGATGAGCCACTCGCAGTTCCCATTGACTGAGTGACGTAGCCTGGTGGTCCCCGCAACACCTGCCTGTGGCCCTTACAGTCCCCTGCCTGGCACCCAGGGGCCTCGGCCAGCAGGAGAACCATAAGCACCAGGGAGACAGGGAAGAGGGAGATCATCCTTCCCACCACCTGGAAGAGGGGAGACACAAGTGGAAGATATTATCAACAAGGGCATTGCAGCTATGCCCTGCAACATAGATATTGGCGAACTGAGAAACAACACACACAATTTCAATCTGTCAAGGATCTGTGGAAATCTGTGACAGACAGGAACTACTGACTGGTCACAAATTGACCAAACAGGGCAGATTAATTGTGCCAGCATGCAACAGCGTATAGGTGCTTCTTTCTTGTGTTTGTGGATCAGTGACAGAACTGTTGCATGGCAATCCAAGAATCAGCTTAATAGAGGCCTGGCTGAATTTGGCTTAAGTTCCAGCTCACGTGAATGACATATTTTCTTTTACATTTTTGACAAGACAGCAAACGTTTCTGAATCTCATGAGGATCAAGACTAGAGCAAGATCAAATATGCAGCTAGATTATTAGTGTTGTGGCGCATTGATTTACCACTGTGAACTTGTGTGGTATATGTAGCGTTAAAGCTGGACCCAATGCCTATTTAGCCCGATCAACGTTGTCCACCACCACCACCAATGACTGGTGACAGCTCAATTAGGTTGCATAGGTAGCTGGTAGGTGCCTAGTTAACACTGCGACGCATTTACCCAAATGATATAGCCTTGGGTATTTACTGCATTCATTATAGCGTTATCTAAAGTTAGCTAGCTAGCGTAACTGATCAGCTAAGCTAGCTAATAACAACCAGCAACCAGGTCTCCGCAGGCTATCAAAACAAGGCTAACGTGAGTGCGAAACGTTATCCAGCTAATAACGTTCAAAGCCAATGGCCGTTAGCTGGTTATTTAGCAAGCTTGTATCACCATACTCACCAGTTCCCGTCTCTTCGGCCCCATTGTCATTTACATTTTCAGTGAGCAGCTTAGTACAGAAGCTAACTTGCCGTTAGCTCACTAGTGACAGTAGCGCTACCGCGTGATTTCTAACCCCACATAGGATAAGCAATAGCGCTACCACACACAACTCCACTAGCTTGTTCGCAGTGTTTGGAATAACGCCGTTTAAAAGAACGGCGTTAGGTAACGCCGTTATTTTTTCAGTAACGGGGTAATCTAACTAATTACTGTTTCCGTCGTTACAACGCCGTTATCGTTACTGAACGCTAAATGCGGTGCGTTACTATGAAATGATTGAGTAAACTACCCGTAGCCTACACTAGTGTTGTCAAGTGAGGAGACCGGGTGGGTTAGTTGTTCGCTAGCTAGCTAGCCTAGCACAGGTCTAGCTAGTAGCTAGTAGCTAGTAGCCAGCTTTGCAAAATCCAGATGCGCAGCCGTCAATCGGCAACAAAAACCATCATCAGTCATTCTTGCGAATAGTGCAAATTCTCCATAGTATAATTATGGAATCATGTGTTAAATAAGCTATGGCAATGCACAATGAAATGCAGCCAGTTAAATGCACCTAGTTAGCGTTATCGAGATCTTCTTCTTCTTCTGTTTGGTTTTACGGCGGTTGGCATCCAAAATGTTGCATTACCGCCATCTACTGACCTAAACCTAAACTGCTCTTAATTGAACTAAAATAAACAAAATAACACCATATCCACCCAAAGTACTCCGATTCATAATTACTTTCCATATCAGTAAGATGCAGACGCCTGAGTTTACACAAATGCATCTCTCAGTATTTTATCTATCTCTGCTCCAGATACATCAACCACATCCAGAAATCTCTGCAGCGTCAACCACCATTTCAGTCCTCTCCGTCTTCCCAGTCATACTAGCAGCACAGTTTAACACCATGGCGATGAATGCCAGGAATCACTTCTTGTCCATACAGATAACATTACTGTGACTTGCTCTTTCCTTTTCCGGCTCCCTTTGTACAATCACCTGCCTGTTGTTTTGGTGTTTGTAGCTGGCTAGCAGTAACCGGGTCGTTATAAGACAGCGCTGGTTTCTATCCTCTACACTGCCCTCCAGTGGACGAGTGAAACTAAGTAGCCTAATGCTGACAACAAATATTGTAAATTGGTGGTTTTAAATGTGTGATTTTGTTATATTTGACAACAATTTCTCAAGTCTAAACTTCTCAAAACTGTATATCCAGATAATCTCTAGATGTTTGTGTCACACCTGTAATAATATACGCCTACATAATTTGTGCAACACACTTGGCCTTTGCAAGAAGGGCTGTGGCTGAGGATCGGAGACTACACACTGGCAATATGGGGTTAAAGGTCACGTGATTTGGCTTGGGATCTGACCTACCTCTGTTTTAGAAATGAGCAGTGGCATTTTTCAATGCAATTCTAAACCCAACAGGTAGCCTAACCAGTGAAACGAGGCCAGCATTCAGGAGATGTGATTTTCTCTGCCAGTTAAAATTCGACCTGCTGGATTTTAGTAGCCTACACACGATACACACATTTACTGATGCCAGAATAAGCACATAGTGGTCTAGGATCGTGATTCTCAACCGTTTTCATATCAAAGACCCTCATTTAGCCCACATTAAGGTCACAGACCCCCACTGATGAGATTTTGTCTCTTGGACCCAAATCTGATTTTTTCTTTTCTTTTAGAGGTTATTCTGTTCAGATTCAATGACTCTTTGTGTTGTAGGTTCAGAACTTCAGAGGTAACAGTGTAACATCAAAGCAGTCATGTAAGGGATAATGTATACTGAGCCGGTGATTACTGTGGAAATAATGACCGACAGGTGAATGATTGAGCCCGACGCGCAGCGGAGGGCTTAATATTCACCTGAAGGTCATTATTTCCAGTAATCACCGGCTCAGTATACATTATCCCGCTTAGAACACGGCCTACAACTAAATCATTCAATAATCTGACAAAAATAATTATTCAAATAGATTTTTTAATAGCGTTTTCAACACAAAGCGGTTTCATTCGTAATTGGCACACAAGACACCACAGCTGCAACTGGTTGGCCTAATTAGTAGCGTCTGCGGACAAAATGCTCTTATCAACTGATTAATCCAGGTGTGGCAGAGCAGCGGTCGGTTGTCGAGAAATAATGACCGGTGAATATTGTTGATTGACCAATCAGAATCGAGTATTCGAGAGAGCCGTGTTCTAAGCCTCTATATTGTAACGGACTGAGTTATGGGATAACTGTTATGGTTAAGTCTGACACTGTTAATGCAATGTTCTGTGCATGCACTTTATTACGAGTTTCGGAGGGACTTGAACGTTACGGGGATTAACTGTAAACTAGAGGCTGAGAGGCCTGTCAGTCATGTTAGCACCTATGAGAGCGAGTCGCGGGAAAGAGCCCGCCGGTGATTGGCTAAGACTATAGAGGGAGGTAGTGTCCTCTAGTAAGAGAGTGGCGTCAGCGGAGGACCAAAATGCAAGAATCATTAGCCAATGAACAGCCAGGAATGGGTCTCGCGCTACTTTTGCTAAAATAAAGCCGAAATGTACAATTTGATTAATTTCAAGGGATGAAAAACCCTTTCAAAGTAGAACACTGTCTATTTTGATGCAACTCGACAGTGCTGCTTTTTTTACTGAAGAGTTCCACTTTCTACTTCCTGGAAAAAAACTGGTCCATTGGACTGAATGGAGATGTCGGAACTCTTCTGGAGGGAGGGATTGTTTTTGGTGTGCTGAATGAGGAAGCGGGAGAGGGCTGGAGAGAGTTGGGAGAGACGGCTGTGTGGTTTTGGAGACGGATTATTGCTCGGGTTCAGGGGCGTTGGAAGTACCTTTAGGTAGGGGGTGCTGCCACTGATTCAACATTAGGGGGGACGGCTGACGGCGCCCGCAGGGCGGCAAAAAATTTGGCCACTTTGTCGCCAGATTAGAGGAATATTAATATTAAGATTAGACTGTTGTGTCATTATTCAGTCACCTTTTCTCACTCACCTCCATGTCACCACTTGCTCCCACTGCTGTGTTGGAATCCTCATTCTCTCTCCCACCCTTTTTGGACTTTTAGCCATATTTAGAGGAATATTAAATTTTAAATTAACATTAGGATTATACTGTTGTGATGTCATTATTCAGTGTCTTCTCCTCTTCTCTGCAGCATTACTCAATTTACCCTCAGGACTCAGGGACAGTGATAGCCTACCTGCTATTCCTCCGATATATCCAGATTAATAGTACCATGGGCCCCCGGTGCCAGGGTGCGAACTACGGGGGAGCTGGGGGGGCTTTGGCTCCCCTTAAAGAAGTAGTAGACCCCCTGAAAGGCTGACTTGTGAAATTTGGGGGGGTCTCTAAATTATTGACTAATATATATTACCCCATGTATTTTCTATTTCTTTTTCTGTACCTTCATAGTGAATAATGCGTAAAATTACGCTATTTTAATCGTATGATTCAGAGTGTGCTCAATCACTGTCAAATTCACTGTAAGCCCCTATACCGACATGCATGTTATTCTTATCATCACCACATCGAAGCATGGCGGCGCAGGTGCAAATCAAACGTCACTCACGCGGGCAGGTCAGATTTAACAGCAAGATGTCAAAAAGAAAACAAGGCAGTTTGACAAACTTTACATTCACGAAGAAATGGAAGCAGCCGTCAGTTGAACAGCAACAAGTCGCTTCTACTTCAAACGCAGATGTGGAAAAAGTGACGACGAGGTGAAGCTGGAATAGCCTACCTCCGAGTCCTCCCGCATATGGAGGACTGTTTGTGAGATGGAATGCGTCAGGAACTTCACAGTGAGTGGAACATGTGCGTTATGGAGTGGATAAAAGTGTTGGGCAGAGATATCATGTTCTTGTGGATGCAGTGTGTATATGGAGAGCAGTGCGCCCGTTTCGCCTTGTGCTCCCTCCGTCCCTCCCTCTCTGTGTGCGCAGCGCGCTTTTCTCTCTTGGAGAGAAAAGTGTAACAGGCAAGAGCTGTATCCGTGTCTTTGAGCGTGCTGATTTAAAATGAGTTATACCCCTAAATTGGCCTTCAAATTGCCTCAAATTTCCGCCGCCGCCCTTCGGACGGCGGCTGTAGTGCCCTTTTATGAATTTGAGCCCCTCAAAAGTCGGCTCCCCCGAAAGCCACTGTATAGTTCGCACACTGCCCGGTGCTATTCATTTTCTAAGCTATTCATTTAGCCTTTTAAGGTAGTCATAAAGATTATATCTTCCAGACTGAAATGTTATAACAGAAGTGGAGTATTGGCCAGAATTACATGAACATTTGGACACTTATTCAGCGGGTATTTTGCATGTTGCGTTCAGGTGCACTGTAAAAAAAAAAAAAAAAATTTTTTTTTTTTTTTACATCTCTTGCCACCAGGGGGTGCTGCAGCGCCCACCGCACCGTGCTTCCAACGCCTTTGCTCGGGTTTGTTTTGGCGTGGGCTACGGCCAACAGTAGTTCCTGTCTGTGTCATAGACTGTAAATATAAGGGTCTGTGTTAACGGAATAAAGTGCGGTAACTATATTCGGACTCCGCCTGGTTTATGACAATGCTACAATATTTTCTAATTGTGTGAAGTTGATGTAGGAATTGTAATGGTGAAGTCTAGCAATTCATCAATTTGCTGGAGACCTCTGGAATCCCTTCAAAGACCCCTGGGTGGTCCCCGGAACCTACATTGAGAACCACTGGCCTAGGAGATAAAAGCATGAATTAGTTAGGTGAGAGGTTATTAAGAAAGAGCCTGGGCCCAGTTGCACAAAGCACCTTAGGTTAAGATTTCCCTTAGAGTCAGAGTTAAGGTGTCCATAAAATAGAATCAGCTGCACAAAACACCCTTAAATCTTCTCCATAAGGTTAAACATTTTAAGGAAAACATATTTAAGGGTTAGGGTTATTTAACTATTTATTAAGTTTAATTTAGCCTATTTATTTAACTATTTAGGCTATTATTTAACTATTTATTAGCCAATTTAACTAAGGGTTATTTAACTACTAGCAATATCTGCTAATAGTTACTGCACAGTGGACTGCACAGGGTATTCAGCCATTTTAAGTAATATGGCTCAATACCCTGTGCAGTCCACTTCACAGGGAACTGCTAGCCGATCGGAACGCAGTGAAAGTAGTTCCAATAGACCCTTCTCATGGGGGCCATTTTGTGTCAAAAAGGCAGGGTAAAACACAAGTGGAAGCAAAACACTAATGAGGGTTTCCAATTTCCATGAGCTTCAGTCATATATAACATTTTGTGTCAATCATGTTTTTCTAATCACTTGTGGAGGTTCAAGGAAAATATATATTTTGGTCAGTGGTCACAGCTTTTTAATTCAGACCCCCCCCCCCCCCCCTTTCTAAATAACGAACAGTCCCTAACCACACAGCGACATTAAGCGCTTGCATCTAGACACATGTACTGTAGGTGTTCAAGCGCTTGCATAGACACATGTACTGTAGGTGTTCAAGTGCTTGCATCTAGACACATGTACTGTAGGTGTTCAGGCGCTTGCATCTAGACACATGTACTGTAGGTGTTCAGGCGCTTACATAGACACATGTACTGTAGGTGTTCAGGCGCTTACATAGACACATGTACTGTAGGTGTTCAGGCGCTTACATAGACACATGTACTGTAGGTGTTCAGGCGCTTGCATCTAGACACATGTACTGTAGGTGTTCAGGCGCTTGCATCTAGACACATGTACTGTAGCTGTTCAGGCGCTTGCATCTAGACACATGTACTGTAGGTGTTCAAGCGCTTGCATCTAGACACATGTACTGTAGGTGTTCAGGCGCTTGCATCTAGACACATGTACTGTAGGTGTTCAAGTGCTTGCATCTAGACACATGTACTGTAGGTGTTCAAGTGCTTGCATCTAGACACATGTACTGTAGGTGTTCAAGCGCTTGCATCTAGACACATGTACTGTAGGTGTTCAGGCGCTTACATCTACACACGTGTACTGTAGGTGTTCAAGCTCTTGCATCTAGACCATATCTAGTGGGTGAGATTTTACATTGTAGAGGGGGTGATATACTGACCTGTGAGGAGCAGGAGGAAGGTCAGTCTCCTCTTCATAGCTGGACGGCTTCCTTCACACCTTTCCAGTGGCTGTTTGTCATTTTGAACATTGTATTTTACATACAGCATTCATCACTAATGACTATAAGGCTCATTAGAGAACAGCATTGTCCTACATTTAGACTTGTGCTGTAAATCGAGAGGATCCCCGTCCTCAGAGCATGTCCTCATTTGAAGATCCAATAAGCCTACTTTATTGTCACCAGTGTTGGGCAAGTTACTTTCAAAATGTAATATACTACATATCACTAGTTACTTTCATTTGAGAGTAATAAGTTACTTTACAATATTACTGTCTGTGTAGAGTAACTCATTACTTATTACAGTAGTTTTACATTACTTTCACCAAAATAACAGCAGTAGCAACAGAATGACATCGCCACCTGGAACCATCCTGAATTTCAACCGTCTTGAAGTCAGTGTAAACTGTCCAAATTTCTAAATGTTATCCTTTTCCTTTGCTATTGTCATCTATAGTGGTTATTTGCATACGAACACAATTTGATTAGGAAATGGATGTATCTTTATTTAAATGTGCTTTGATAAAAAGTATGTAACTCAATTTGTAACTTGTGTTACTTGACAAAGTAACTGGTATAATATTACTCAAACCTTATTGGTAATAAGTTATATTACTGAGTTACTGCTAACAGTAATATATTACATGTAATATGTTACTTTTGTAATGAGTTACGACAGTTACCACATTGAGTTGCTGGGAACTGGTCTGTGCTAGAAAATGAACAATTTCTCTAGAGCAGGGTTTTCAAAGTGTGAGACTGTGGGCCTCCCCCCAGACAAAGCCCCCCGCACCCCCTCCCCAGTTTACTCGCTTAACATAGTTTCCATAGATTCATGGATGCCTATGGGATTTGATCCCATAGACACTCCACAATTGAGACAATATTATATTATATATGATATTGCTGTTTGACATACTTCAGACAGGTCTGTCTGAAGGCATTTATTTATTTCTGATTCTGGGAAAGTAGGAACAACAGTAAAAAACCCTCAAACTACTGTATCTTTGAACCATCTCTTTAACCAAATCACACACATTTAGGCCATTCTATGTGATCTCATTTTGATAACTAAAGTAATATATTTTCACTTCCATTCACTGAGCCTCCCCTGAAACGGTTTGGAGCCCCCCTGGGGAGACACTATTCTGCATGTGAGGGGTCACTGCAGTGTCATTCTGCCAGCATGTGAGGGGTCACTGCAGTGTCATTCTGCCAGCATGTGAGGGGTCACTGCAGTGTCATTCTGCCAGCATGTGAGGGGTCACTGCAGTGTCATTCTGCCAGCATGTGAGGGGTCACTGCAGTGTCATTCTGCATGTGAGGGGTCACTGCAGTGTCATTCTGCCAGCATGTGAGGGGTCACTGCAGTGTCATTCTGCCAGCATGTGAGGGGTCACTGCAGTGTCATTCTGCCAGCATGTGAGGGGTCACTGCAGTGTCATTCAGCATGTGAGGGGTCACTGCAGTGTCATTCAGCATGTGAGGTGTCATTCAGCATGTGAGGGGTCACTGCAGTGTCATTCTGCCAGGGCATTGATTTGAATCGTTATGCTCTATTTGTATTGTTAGTCCCTGGCTGCTCGAGTGAAGTCAATCAATGATGCTATAAGTGCATTGAAATATATAATTATACTATATATATAATTATAATATATATATATATATAATTATAATGACACTATAAGTGCATTGAAAGTTCATGTTAGTAGTATCGTGTTTGAAGCAGTATATTTATAGCAGTACGTGTCCACATCATCTGACCTTAAGAAGCACAATAAGCACCAGAGCAGCAGCATAGAACTAGTAGTTCATGCCATGGATGTAGAATGTTTAGTTTGATTTCAGATGTCCGTCATGTTCGGGTCACCGGGGTTGATGATCTCATTCTTACTCTAACAGTGAGAGGTGACGTGGGGGGGGTGAAGATGGCTCTACTAATTGGTTACATACTAATGATGGGGTCCCTTCCACCGCTTGACTTCCAGAGGCCTCCTTACTGTCCTGCAGGCACACACAAGAGACACGGGTGCGGTTGGCCTCGGGGAACCACTAGGACCTACAGGGTGGCCATCGAGAACACCTTGCGTGAAGGCATCAGAGATCACTGTCTGACAGCCTGACCACCACTGAGACGTCAAACGAAAAACCCGTAGCGGGGCAGAGAGACCGAGAGACGGAAATCCACCCCGCCATGAGAAGGGGCTTTGCTGAGCCTCTCTCTCTGCACCTCCACCCTGGGTGTAAAGTGGGCATATGAGATCATCCATACCTGCAGGTTCTTCCTCCAAACATTGACGGCCGCAAAGGCCAGCTGCATCTACTTCCTGCGGGCGTCTTTATGGCGCTTATAGGCGATTTCGATAAAGATGAGGAAGATCCCTGCTGCAATGCCTCTGGCCACCAGCATGAAGACTCCTGTCAGGAGGGGAGAGACGGACACAAACGGGACAGGGGTAGAACGTGAGCCACCGGGCTACAACTCTGCTGCTCTCGCTGAACATGACCGCATGGTTCGCCCGTCATGATCAGCGGTCGCCCCTCCTCTTTCAACCCGCTCCGACTCTGTAAACCACACAATATCAATATTAATAGTAGACCACATAGCTCTCAAACCCACGGCACAAGATACTGTACGGCACACTTCCACAGAGCACCCACGTCAACACTAAAAATAATAAAAGGTATTGGACAAAAAAGGGCTACAGTACCTTAACACTGCAGTTTTTGTCCAATCACTTTTAACGGTTTCTCGATACCATAGGGACCATACCTGCCATGTTTTCAAAGGTGAGTGTGGCTGGGGCATTCCTCCGTGAGTCACACTCCTGGTATCTCACCCAGGTTTTATCTAGGTCCTCCATGAAGCCGTTCTCATGAGAACTGCAGGGGGTTGGGGGTAGTGGGAGGAGAGGTGACAAAGTTAATACAACACCAAGATGAAACACTTTAGCGGCTCACTCCCAGATTGCAACATACAGTACATGAAACAACAAACACACAGACAGTATTTTGACAGACAGACACAAATGCAAACTTGACAGAGACAAACAGACAGAGGGCAGGAAAGGGGAGATACAGAGAGAGAAGATGGCAACATAAGGCGATGTTTCGGATGGCTGTAACTGGTCAAAGTTTGACCATCAAACCATAGGGATAAGAAAGAAAAAGAGTCATACGAGTAATGCAGCTTCGGCTGGGACAGACCTGAGAATGGCCAGGGACACATTCTGTTTCCAGGGGCTGTCCTTGCGCATGCCTATGCCAAAGCCCGAACGGAAAAACAGCTCTCCCGTGGTCACCAGGTCGCACTTCTGCGAGGCTTCAAACTCCAGCACCGCAGAGTCCCAGATGAAAGCATGCAGCTTGCTGTGGGGGAGGGGGCAGGGAGGAGGAGGAGTCAGCAGGAGGAGGGGGGAAGGAGGAAGTGGGGAAGGAGGGGGTTACGGTGCAACAGTACAATGATTTACATACACATTTACGGCTCCCTTCCCCCCCTTCCCCCCCAGCGTTTACCAGCAATCTCTATGAAATGAAATCCAATGCCGGACAGATGAGCGCGCGTCCCCCATTGGATTCCCCCCATCTCAAAGCTGTTGGTCTGGGTACAACCTGAAAAAGGGAGCTCCTCGGCTTCATGTTAGCTCCACCTCACACCAGTGCCAGTGCTGTCGACACGTCCACACCTTCCTCCTGTCCCTATAGGACCTCTGTCTTGGCTGGGGTGATGGGCCTGGATCAGGAGGAATGCGGCAGTAACTCCCACCGCGTCCAGCTGGTCCAGAGGTCCATGTCCCCCAGATACCCCCGCCCCCCCCACCACCACCACCTCCCCCGCTGAGCTGACTGACTCGCCCTGCTCCAGCCATCTGCCTGCCTGCCTGACTCGCCCTGCTCCATCCACCAAGCGGAGCAGCTGGCCGACGCCCTGGCCGGCCCCACCTGGCCCCACCTGGCCGGCCCCACCTGGCCCGAGACTCACTTGTCACGCACAGCCACGATGGCCTCGGCGGCACTCTCATAGTTGTGCTTCTCCATGTGGCGGTACATGGTGCTAAGCTCCACCTGTCGCCGGAAGTAGATGTCCACAGAACTCTGCTTCACTGTGGCGTAGATGAACTTGTCCGATGGGTTCCTCAGCTGCACAAGGGGGCGAGGACATGGCATTAGTGATATGCAGGCCATATGGACCAGAAATCACATGTGTATTTTGAGGCTGATTGGCGATACACGTTATACAGTATATATTATATATCTGCGTATTTTCTACAAAGTGCACTAAATGTTGAGCTGTAAGTCAAAGCCACATGTGAGATGTCAGACTGTGATCAAAACAAAATGCAGACAGAGTTTCCTTCTCTGACTATTGGTGCTTTCACAAAATCATTAAACAATTAGATAAATAATCACCAGTAATGTGGATGGAATGACTAAGCAGCTAAAGGCAAATAATAGAACAGCTACAACAGTGTGGTAAGTTCAGAAATTGACATCACTTTACTGTAATGCAGCCTTTAAAACCAGAAAAATACAACACTTATGGCCATATCACGATATTATGAATCGAAAATCTAAGGCAATATCTAATGTCCTATCACTATCACAATATCACAATATTGATATATTGCTCAGCCCTAGATGGCATTATAGTCTCTCATTCAGTGCCCCTGAAACCACAGTATTGCACGGATTACTACTACCATCCTTTGATCGTAAAAAAATAATACACATTTAATCTATCAAATACATTTATATGATTCCATCCCAAAATCAAATGAAATAATAAATTAATTGTGCAGTAACATTGTCATGACATACACACCCTTGGGTCATTGATGCCAGTGATGCGCTCCTCAGGCCGGTCCAGCACCAGGAAGGCAGCCAGGTTGGCAGTATACGATGCCACAATGATCATGGCAAAGCCGGCCCACACCATGCCCAGGATTCTCGCTGAGAAGCTGCGCGGCGCACCTGTAGGATGGCCACGGATAAGCCTGAACTGAACTTTTGAACATTTTACACACAGCTTGTCAATAAAAAAAAATAAAAAGTTTAAGTAGAATGAAACAGACAAAAACCAGGTGAAACATACTATATGACATCCTGTCTTTGAAAATGTGTTTATTCAAAAGATAATCCAAACATTATAGAAAAGTTATTCAAGCGCACACATCATGAAATACAAAATCTTGGGCACCAACTGGATTGCATCTACTGTATGACACAAACTTCTTTTGAAGTTGGTCCTTGTCATCAATTAATCTACAGTACACCTGCTAAACCGCTAACACCGAAATATCATTCATAGATTTGTGTGATTGTATTCTAATAGCACTGTCTCTTCATGTTATTTAAATGGTAATTTGACTATTGCTTAACCAAAAACACGTTTTTGACTAAATTACAGCACCTCTGCTGACTTGTCAATAGAATACGGTTTCTCATTGGTTATGTAATTAACTGGACAACATTTCTACCTTCTCCTATCCCAGAGTTCAGCAACACTCCCCAGGAGAACCACATGGCAGACGATAAGGTGAGGGCATCTTCTTCTTCTTCTTCACTGTTGACTTTAAACCTTTCGAATGGGCTGGAGGAGAGACATTGGGGAAGGTGCCAGGAGACAAAGTGAGAAACCACAGAGAACGCAGAAAGGAGAAAACCATGGCAACCCCAGGCAGGGAAGGGAGTTGACATGAGGAAGCAAAGGAAGATGGAGACAAACCCCGAACAGAAAGGACATAGTCAAAGTGTCTGTGGCACAGGGACATAGCAGTGGAATGGCTGGAGTCAATCTTCACCTCTGTCTGCCTTGTTGTCACTGAGGGAAGATCTGCAGCGGTCAGGAGTGTACACACACAACCTACATAATACACTCACGCATTATGTTCTCGCTCACTCATTCAGTCATTAACACACACTCATGGGTCCCCTTGTACCTGAACCGGTCTAGTAGGTAAAGCATCACCGCCACCACATGTACCGACAGACCCACCAACAGCCACAGCGTGCTTTGGAAAGGCTGCATGAACGGGTCCAGTGTACTGCGCGGGATTTCCTGAAAACACACATCGCAGACGGTTATTCACCGATAACTACAAATGTCCAATTACCTTACTTGTTATCAGCGATACACATGTTGAAGCAGAGCTAAGCAGGAAAAACAGGAAACTATTGTGCTAGCTAGTTATACTGTATATATATATTATTAGTTATATATTGTGCTAGCTAGTTATAAAATCATCTTCCGCTCATAGAGTCCCATTGAAATTACAATTTTTAGATCAACTCATGAACCACATTTACGCATCCTTGTGATCTTGTTAGCATGTCATGATGTTAGCCAAGTCAACTTTTACATATTCTCATTCTTATTATCAGATGCAACAGTCTGCTGTCGTCAGACTGTAAAAGGTTAAGGGTCAATACACCTGTGATGCAGCATCCCATCCCCAGAGGATTCCCAGATAAGAACAAATGCAAAAGCCAATCCCCAGAGGAGATTTGAGTTCATGCTGGCCAGAAGGTGGACACACCTAACCCTAACCCTAACCCTACACATACCTTTTTTAACGAGGATTGTTAAGCCTTGGTACTTAAATGGTTTGGAGAACTCGATGTACGTGGCTCGTTCGTTGTTTATAGTCAGCGGGGCTACGATCATGTCTGCCAGGCCCCCCAGGAGCTTGCCCATCATGCGGTTCCACTCTTTCTTGTTGCTGTTATTCACCTGGAGTCCCACAAAATAACAATCAGCAATCACATTGCTAGACCACAGAATAGTGCCAGGCTTCATGGATTTGGGTTAAGCCTATTGAAGAAAGAGTTGAGTCTCAGTTCTAGGCTTGCTCTAGCCTGGGTGAACCCAGCCTTCAACGTGACGTCACAGACTATGTCTGTAGCGTAAGCGTCTGACAGTTGCTGCTCTCCTCTCCTCTCCTCTCCTCCTTCCCTTCTCCTCTCCTCTCCCCTCCCATCGAGTATCAATGCATAAAACAATTCCCACCGGGATTTGAACCTTGTTCTCCTGCGTGTGAGACAGGTGTTTATACCACTCACCCATGGCTGGCGGGGCCTTTCATTCTGCTATAAGTATTTCATTCCTGAGTTACGAGGAGGTTCCAGGCCAGTACAGCAGATACGAGGTTTTGGGGGCAGCGGATGTGTCTGGGCTTGTCTGGGGCGAGCTTGCCCCCCCCCCCCCCCACAGAGTGGAAAGAAGGATTTGGTGATTGACTGTATCGAAGGCAGCAGACAGGTCATGGAGGACAAGGATAGAGGAGAGGGATGAGGCCTTAGCAGTGTGAAGGGCCTCTGTGACTGCAAGAAGAGCTGTCTCAGTAGAGTGAGAGGCCTTGAAACCGGACTGCAGAGGGTCCAGGAGGTCATTCTGGGAGAGATAGAGAGAAAGTTGTTCGGACGCTGCTCGTTCGAGGGTTTTGGAAAGGAATGAGAGAAGAGAGACAGTTCTGTAGTTCTGAATAGCAATAGGGTCAAGGGAGGGTTTTTTAATCAGAGGCTTGACTCTTGCAGTCTTTAGAGCAGGCGGAACAAGACCAGAGGACAGAGAGGAGTTTATGAAGGTAGTGAGGAAGGGAGATATGTCAGGTGAGATGGTTTGGAGGAGAGAGGAAGGGATAGGATCGAGGGGGCAGTAAGTGGCTCGGTTATAAATAATAATGGACCAAATATTGATCCTTGGGGCACACCCACATCATTATCAACCATTTCAGACGTTGTATGGCCTACACGAACACACTGTTTTCTGTCAGCAAGGTAAGACTTTATCCAATTAATGACATTAGGTGAAAAATTTAAATTTGATAGCTTGGCAATTAAAACATCATGGTTTACCGTATCAAAAGCCTTCTTCAAATCAAGAAAGACAGCCCCCACTACACCTTCCCGATCCAATTTAGCCCGAAGATTTTCCAAAAGAAAACAGTGTGTAGGTGTGTGTGTGTGAGAGAGAGAGAGAGAGAGAGAGAGAGAGAGAGAGAAAGACAGAGAGACTGGAATTGAATGACAGAGGATTATAGCAGTCTATGGATTGTTGCAGTTCTTCGCGTGGCCAGATGAGGGCAGTGACGCACTCTCTCACTCTCATCAGTGTGTGTGTGTGTGTGTGTGTGTGTGTGTGTGTGTGTGTGTGTGTGTGTGTGTGTGTGTGTGTGTGTGTGTGGTGTGTGTGTGTGTGCGTGCGTGCGTGCGTGCGTGCGTGCGTGCGTGTGTGCGTGTGCATGTGCGCACGCACTCGTGCGTGTGATGACAGCTGCAGTCTTATTTATCTTGGAAAAGATTCCGGCAGTTTCCAAGAATATTTCCACACAGAGTGAGAGAAATAGAGAGAGAGAGAGAGAGAGAGAGAGATATGTAGAAACACTTTTCAGGGTGAA
The DNA here is from genome assembly GCF_964638095.1 of Poromitra crassiceps. Taxonomy (NCBI): domain Eukaryota; kingdom Metazoa; phylum Chordata; class Actinopteri; order Beryciformes; family Melamphaidae; genus Poromitra; species Poromitra crassiceps. The sequence continues at coordinate 61,968,424 of NC_139627.1, forward strand.
ACTTGGCTACTGTCTGCCTTTCCGAAGCCCTGCCACTCCGAACGTTAACTTCCATTATTCGTAATGGCGGTCGTTCACCTTAGAAGCCGCAATGCCGACCTTAGGTTTAGGCGTGGGGGTGGGAGAGGTTAGGTTTTGGGTTAGGGTCTGGGGGAGGTTAGGTTTAGGCATGGGGGGAGGTTAGGTTTGGCGTGAAAAACGGGGAATATAGAACCCGGGGAACATAGACATGATCCCTTTCTGAGTGCCGATATTTCAGAGTGGCAGAACGTCGGAGTGGCAGCACGTCGGAATGGCAGCATGTAACCGTGAAACTTGACCTGCAGCCTAACACACACACACACACACACACACACACACACACACACACAAACACAGGTCATGTTAAGGTTGATTTTGCGTCTCAAAAGAGGGAGAGAAAACATCAAGTGTTCAATTGTGTTGGAACATGTGTTTACTGTGTGTGTGTGTGTGTGTGTGTGTGTGTGTGTGTGTGTGTGTGTGTGTGTGTGTGTGTGTGTGCTTATGCGTGCATGTGTGTGTGTAATTACATCAGTGTTCCAGTGATATTCCAGTGCTTTTTCTGCCAACTATTAGAAGCCCTGACATCAAAACAAACACACACGAAATACACACACAGACGTAGATTGTCTCTAATGCTGGTGTAGATGTAGAAATAGTTTGCTGCTTTAAAGGAACAGTTCACCCAAAAATGAAATTTCAGTCAGTCTCTGCTCAGTCCCGTGCAGATCTCTGTCTGTCTGTTTGTCTGTCAGTCCTGTGCAGGTCGGGAGAAGTGTTTTAGTCCTGTAGCTTCACAGCAAAACAGCCACACAGAACTTTCCTAAACAACTGAACCCAGCTAGCTAGCCACAGTAGCTACAGGCAGCAGCTAGCTAGCTACAGGCAGCAACTAGCTACTGTAGCTACAGCAGCAACTAGTTAAATGCTCAAATCAAATTCATCCCAACGTTATGTCCCGTTATAACTAAATGATTATATAAATAATTAAATAATAATAATAATTAATAAATATGTGTATTTATCTCATCATTGCACCTTGTACGACCTGGTTGGATGATCCTCCCTTGCCCTGCGCAGAATGCGACATTGGTACTTGTTCATATACAAGGCCATCCTGGGCAGACTACCCTCATACATCTGCTCTACGTTTGTAGCGATAAACAACTCCCATAACTTAAGATCAAACAGCTGGTTGAAATTCAAAGTGCCAATTATGTGAACAGAATCTGGAAAAAAGAGTCTCTCCTACTTTGGTCCCTGGTCGTGGAACGACCTGCAGTCCCGTTTAAAACGTTTTAAACATGCTCTATCTGAAGTTCTTACTGCAAGCTGCTCCTGCAGTAATATCTATTTTTATTTTGCCCTTTTTGACCTGTTAATTTTGTTTTTAGGCCATATGTTTTTACGTTCTTGATCCTGTGTTATTTATTACCCTTGGATGTGGTATTTTATGATGTATTTGGTTGTCCTTGCTTTTTTGAAATGTTTCAGCTCTATAGCCCTGTTTTTATGTTTCCTTTATATGTACTGTAATTTATGTTGATTGTAACCTGGCTTGTATTTGCTCCCTTCTTGGCCAGATCACATTCGCAAAAGAGATCTTGTATCTCAAATGTTTTATCTGGTTAAATAAAGGTAAAAAAAAAAAAAAGTAAGACCAGTGGTGCAGCGATTTTATCACTTGACACACAGAAGGCATTTGATCAGGTTGAGTGGCCTTATATGTTTGAGTCACTGCACAGAATCGGGTTTGGTGATTCATTCATATCCTGGGTAAAGCTCATAAATGCTAATCCGACATGTTCAGTTATAACCAATGGTGACCAGTCAACCAGGTTCCCATTACTCCGCTCGGTCCAGCAGGGTTGCCCTCTCTTGCCGGCCCTCTTCGCCATCGAGCTCGTGCCCCTTGCCTTAAAAATACGTGGTCACCCAAATATTGCGCCGATGATGTAATATTATACTTAAAGTCAGAACAATCGATCCCCCCTCTCCTAGAATGAATCACCTCCTTCAGTAAGGTATCCGGTGTAGGGCCCTGTTTTACACTGGAAAACTGAATCGCTGGTGCTTTCAACAAATGTGAAACAGACATAAAACCCCCACCCTCTGAGCATTCCACAATGGGTGACACCTTTTATAAACCCCAGGGGGTCGAGCCAGTCCCACAGTTACTACAGTAACGAGATAACACAAGCCAATGCCAGGCCCCCCCACCCCCTCTCTCTTGAACGCAGAGATAACGTTAGCCACCACCGGGCTAAGCTAACGACTAAGGAGCTAATCGGAGGTAGCTATGCCGAACGCTCGACCATCCTGATCCTCTCCTATCCTACCTTAAGGGCAGCTCAGCTGTCTTCCCTGTGCAGACCAAAGTCCTCTCCGATTGGCCACCAGAGTCCGACGCCATGCTGTGGACCCCATCTCTCCTCACCACCCTCCCCCCATCGCCTGAAACCGGACCAGGTGAACGAACATTGAAATCTCCTCAGGCTCAAGTCGAGATAACCGCACCAAACTAACTCTTTAGTTTAATGTCTCGGGCGGACAGGTTGTTTAGCGTTATATTGAACTGATACTGTTATATTGAACTGATACTGTGAATTGAACTAATGACTTGAAGTTACTGTGATTGTACTGATTGTGTATGACACCGTGAATCGATAGATCAATCGATAGATCAATACCAATTTGCTTATACTAAAAATCGTAGCACAAGCGATGCCATTTCCACCATTCTGCACTTTAATCTGAGGCATCTTGAAAGTGCCGTGGCATATTGGGGGTACGGTGGTGCAGTGGTAAGCGCTGTGGCCTCACAGCTCGAAGGTCCTGGGTTCGATTCCCACCTGGGACGCTGTTGGCGCTGGAGTTGTGACCCCCCCCACCCCATATCCTCAGTGCCCACTGCCCAGGTGGGCTATCTCATCGAAAGGGCCTTTCTGTGTGGAGTTTGCATGTTCTCCCCGTACCCCCCAGGGGGTTCCTCCGTACATAACCCCCCACTAAAAACATGCAGAAGATAGTCATCCGACCAGTGACGACAACATCTGAAGTTGGTCCAATGATGGTCCAATGAAGGTCCCCGGGCGCTGGAAATAAATAGCGACCACTGCTCCTGGCCTGCCCCCTGGAGGAAAGGACAAGCCTGGATGGGTCAAATGCAGAGGACATATTTCACCGGCCACCGTCAGCATGAGTGTGTGTAGTGGCCGCATGCATGTGTTGTAGTGTGTTCGTGTGACAATAAAGACGGGCTGCCGTCTGAAATCGTGTTTTTTTTTATATGCCAGACTGCTCTTTGTGGACTCTAGCTCCGCTTTTAATTCAATTCGTCCACATATTTTGCTAAATAAGCTAGTTCAGTTTAATGTTAACCCATTCTTTGTTAAATGGTACCACCCCTTTCTATCCAATAGGCCACAGAGTGAGATTTAACTCTGCACTCTCTGATATTGCTATAAGCAGTGCAGGGGCCCCGCAGGGGTGCGTGAGCTCATCCTTTCTGTTCACCTTATATACTCATAACTGTGTTAGCTCTCACCCCAATCAGTCTGTAGTTAAATTCTCAGACGATACAGTCATTCTTAGTCTGCTAACCAGCGACTCCGACATTAGCAGCCATTCTGCTGGAGTGAATACATTTGTAGACTAGTGTGGCAAGCACCACTTGAGCATCAATGTGCGGAAAACTGAAGAAATGGTGTTTGACTCTAGAATCAATAGGAGACCAGAGTCCTATTTGCATCAATGGCCAGAACATCAAACAGGTCTCCTCTTATAAATATCTAGGGGTATACTTCCATGATATGCTTAACTGGCAGAGACACGTGTCAAACATCTGCTCAAGGATTCATCAGCGCCTTCATTTTCTGCGGCGTCTGAGAGTCTTTGGAGTTGGTAGAAATGTTATGATGATCTTTTATAGAGCGACCATTGAGTCGATAATGCGCTATGGTATAACTAGTTGGTTCGGAAACCTAACGGTTAAATCAAAAGCCCAAATATTTAACTTGGTCAAGACAGCAGGGAAGGTAATGGGGCAGCCCCCACCCCCTGCCCCCCAGGACCATGCTGCTATTCAGCAGGCCAACAGCATCTTATATGAGCCCTCGCATGTGCTGAATTCCCAATTTCAGCTTCTAAACTCAGGAAGGAGGTACAGGGTCCCTCTCTGTTTGAGCTTCTAAACTCAGGAAGGAGGTACAGGGTCCCTCTCTGTTTGAGCTTATAAACCCAGGAAGGAGGTACAGGGTCCCTCTCTGTTTGAGCTTCTAAACTCAGGAAGGAGCTAGGGTCCGTCTCTGTTTGAGCTTCTAAACTCAGGAATGAGGTACAGGGTCCCTCTCGGTTTCAGCTTCTAAACTCAGGAAGGAGGTACAGGGTCCCTCTCTGTTTCAGCTTCTAAACTCAGGAAGGAGGTACAGGGTCCCTCTCGGTTTCAGCTTCTAAACTCAGGAAGGAGGTACAGGGTCCCTCTCTGTTTCAGCTTCTAAACTCAGGAAGGAGGTACAGGGTCCCTCTCTGTTTCAGCTTCTAAACTCAGAAAGGAGGTACAGGGTCCCTCTCTGTTTGAGCTTCTAAACTCAGGAAGGAGGTACAGGGTCCCTCTCTGTTTGAGCTTTTAAACTCAGGAAGGAGGTACAGGGTTCCTCTCTGTTTCAGCTTCTAAACTCAGAAAGGAGGTACAGGGTCCCTTTCTGTTTGAGCTTCTAAACTCAGGAAGGAGGTACAGGGCCCCTCTCTGTTTGAGCTTCTAAATTCAGGAAGGAGGTACAGGGTCCCTCTTTGTAAACACAATCGTTATAAAAACTTGTTTATCCCTCAATCGATCAAGCTTATTAATGAGCAGCTAGGGGAGGGCAGATGGACACGTAGGACCTGAGAGCTCCTTGAATAGCGTGTTATGGGCAAAGCCTACAAGATAATAATAATAATAATAATACATTTATCTTATATAACGCTTTTCTAGATACTCAAAGTCGCTTTACAGAAACACACAAATTAAATACTTTAATTAAATACATTAATGTAAATTAAAGGTGGGGACAGTAGGTAGAGTGGAGTGAGGTTAGGAGGAGAAGGCGAAGTTAAAGTTTATTGATGATTTTGTGGGGGGAACCGTAGAGGATGCTATTGCAGTAGTCGAGTCTGGATGTGATGAGGGCATGGATGAGGGTTTCAGCAGCGGGGAAGGATAGGGAGGGGCGGAGGCAGGCAATGTTCCGGAGGTGAAAGAAAGTGGTTCTGGTGATATGATTTGCATGGGGGAGGAGGGAGAGGGTGAGATCGAGGATGAGACCGAGGTTGCGGACCTGGGCAGAGGGGGTGATAATGGAGCCGTCGATGGTGAGAGAGAAGTTCTGAGCAGAGCGGGTGAGGGAGTTGGCCGCCAATGATGAGAATTTCAGATTTATTGCAGTTGAGTTTGAGAAAGTTATTTTGCATCCAGGTTTTTATGTCACTGAGGCAGGCAGAGAGGGTGGCGTGGGTGGCTGGGGTGATGGTTTTGGAGGATAGGTAAAGTTGAGTGTCATCGGCATAGCAATGGAAACAGAGGCCGTGATGGCAGAGGAGAATGGATGTAGGATGTAGAAGGATGTAGAAGGTGACAAGATCATGTAAGTTAACAACTGACTTAGAGAGGTCCAGATGAGAAATAAAGGATCTGCCTTGGGGAATAATCCTCATAGCATAGTTCAGGTGACCTAATAAAGACAGTAATTCTCTTTTTGATAAGGACACCGCATCACCCACTTTTCAATGTTTTTCTGATGCGCACCAACTTCTCCTGAGGCAGAGATGCCTGCATAATTCAAGGATTCAAGGATACTTTATTGTCATTCATCATGCCAAACATGAGCGAAATGCAGTACTCAGGACTCAGGTCTCAGTACTTAAGCCCAGATTAGCAACTATATGGGCAGGGTGAGTGCCCTGGGGCATCAGCTGCCTTGGGGCATCAGCCAAAATGATTCCGCGGCTAATTCTACTGTCTTTCAGAGGCTTTAGCGGGTTCATTTTTAAAGTTGGAGCGAAGCTACTGATATCATATGAAATTAGAAGAGCTAAGGCATCCATTGATACCAACCATGACATGCTAGCTTGTAAGGAAGGGGGCTAAATACCACTCCAAATTTAGACAACATTTTGGCAAGGGAAAAAAGGGCATAGCCATATCGTCGCTGTCGGGGCAGGACCTTGAATTTCCACAACAGCAACTTTTCAGGAAATTAAAAAAAACCTGTTTGCTCTTAAAATACTGAACCAGACGTCGTCGTTGGCACATGTCTTAATTATAGTTAGTTTCCCACTGAATGTGTCATTACATTATTAATATCTCACCTGGATAAGCTCAAATGATGTTCATGTTATCAGTCCGACTTGGAATCCGACTCTCCCGGCCAGTCAGGCGCTGATGGCCGCCTCCCCTCTGGTATGCACATGCACGAGCAACAAGCTCCGGCCCACGGGGGCACGCGCAGCTGTGCAGCAGTGCTCCCCAGCCTCTCATGGCCGAGGCGAAGGCTTTGGGATGGGGAGGAGAACAGTCTGACAACGTTACTTTATTCTCGTCAGAAACCACTCCGATTTGCATGTTAAAACAAGTTTGCCACCTAGGAATAACTGGAAAACATTTTATTGATCTATTCACGTCAGAGGAAGCCAGGATTAAACAAAACGATATCACAAATACACAGCGCATCTGCCGTGTGTCTTTTCCGGGTTTAGTGTCCTGCGCGGGGGGGGGGGGGGGGGGGGGGGGTACAGATGGAGATAGGGGAGGAATTTCGAGGTTTGACTGCAGATTGAGGGCGAATGGCATTACGAGAATTACTCACAAGCTCGTTTTAATGCTTTTCCATTGGTTGCATTTGGTAAAACCCACACAGAGACATGAAGGGTGACGAATGGCATTGATTCATGACAAAAACAAAATCTGAAAAATGGATATTCAGGGTCCTGCCGCAACAGCGACGATATTCAAAGGGCCCTTTGACCTGTCACCTCAAGGTATCTGAATAATAATGAGTTCTATGGGTACCCACAAGTCTCCCTTTACAGACATGCTCATATGCCAATCAATTTTATTTAAAAAAAAACATGCCGTTTTTGGCATGCATTATAAATGTTATTTTTGCCTATTCTGAATTTTTCTGCATATAGGACCCCTAAACAATATTGGAATTGCAGAAATTGAGTGTGACTGGAAAGCTGAGACTCTCGTAAATTCAATTAGCCCAATTGTATTCATATGTGATGATGTAAGTCCCCATCATCTACATTGTGTCTTGTATCTGGTACGTGTGTGTTGAGGCTCTACTTTAGCAATACAGTCACGCAAATCTGTGGTATTTATTGCCATAGTAAATTTCACTTTTTGTGTGTCTGTGGGGGGGGGGGGGGCACTTCAAGTCTGGGTCACCCTGTGGGAGTCGGTAGTATGGAAGCTGACCATCAGCAGCTCCCATCCAGTAGATTAGGGACTCTAATTCTAAATAATATCTCACACACACAGTCTAACACGTGAAAACGGAGGGATCACTAGAGAATTGGAGAGCAGGACCGATACGTGGCTGGCTCACAGTAGCACTGGGGGAGAGAGGGCCTCGCGCACCTGAAATGCCACTGATATAATCTCTAAGCCACTCCCACTTCCTGTTTGACTCTCTGGGCAAAGACGTAAATTACAATATCATAAACAAACAAGAGGGGTCCCTGACAATCACATGTCAATCACATATCACTCTAGCCGTTTTCACACATGCGTACAGGAACATTGCCTGTAAATCAATATCGGCCATTTCCCGGAATTTCCCTTCACACTTGAGGGCTCACATGTGTGAATATAGGCGTCAAAGAAGCTGTATTTGAGGGGGGTCGGGGGGGGGGGGACACTGCAGAGCGGGTGGGGAGGGTGGGGAGTGACGTGTGCACTTGGATGGGGAATCCTCCTTATTCTGGGGGTCGGCAAAACTCCGATGGTGAAATAAGTTTGCTTGTCACACAATAAATCACACTCGTTTGACTTAAGAGGGCATGTATGTTGTATCCTTCACATTCGCTAACTAGTCTTTGAACTGAAATATTTGTATTGTATTTGTATAAGAAGTTGGGATCCGTGTCTGAGAGAAATAGCCTGGCTGGTTCGATGTTTATCCGTTCACCTGCGTCGCGTTGAAGCACTTTTTACAGACTGGCTTCGTTTGATGTGTCCGGGCTTGCCTTCGCTGTCAGCAACCTAAGTAAGCAAAATACTTCCACATTTCGCTTCGTGCATTTGCTTTCTCAACAAGCTTTGGGCGGCTTCAGACTAGAAGCCGCTGCCATTTTCGCTGTGTCCTGTGTGTCGGGCTGCTGACTGAAGGACTGGCCAGAGAGAGCAGAGAGGGGAGGGGGGAAATCTGCACGCCCACACATGACGCAGACATACCGCTCTTCTGACAACCTCCAAAGTGGTGAAATGCCCGCGATGACGGGGTCGCGCTTATAAATTGTGCGTAAGTGCGTAAAGTCGGCGAGTGCAAACCGCAATATCTCGAGGTTGTGAGACTTCATTGACAGACTGCATGAGGGAAAGCTCAAGTATATAGGCTCAGATATATGCACACATTCGAGTCCAACAGTAAAAGTAAATTATAAGTTGGTGACTGCGCGGCGGCAGCAGCAGCAACATGCTATCCATAATATGAAATTTTTCAGATAGAGAGAGAGAGAGAGAGAGAGAGAGAGAGAGAGAGATCAATATTTGCAACATTCACACAGCACAAATCGCCTCTGCCTATATAACCCACAGACATGCACAAATTCTGTAAAGCCATTCAAATAAATTGTTTAATTTCGCTTGATATGTAGCCTAGCCCCAGGGAAAGTAGACTAAGTAAGAACTGGTGAGAAACTGCTGGCCGCCACCTATTAGCTGTCGGTGGAGGTGATTTCTGCGCTAAAGAAAGCCATTAAAGCAGGCCTATATATTTCCGTTGTCATATTAGGGTATCCGTTCTGTTCATTTTATGAAGTTAGAATTTACAGTTAATGTGTTTTTGAGTTTGGTATTAGGCGATTTTATTTGATAAATAAGAGCCGCAAGCTAAAACAGACAGCCGGTGTAAAACAGTTTGACCTTTTTTTAAACTCGAGCTTTCCCTCATGCAGTCTGTCAATGAAGTCTCACAACCTCGAGATATTGCGGTTTGCACTCGCCGACTTTACGCATACGAGCGGGGAACATAGGACCCGGGGAACATAGGACCCTTTTTCGGGAGCGGGGAACATAGGACCCGGGGAACATAGAACCCTTTTTAGCAGGAGCGGGGAACATAGAACCCGGGGAATATAGAACCCTGGGAACATAGGCATGACCCCGATCGGACAGACAGTCCTGGAGGTACGTGGAAGCTGTGATGTTATACATTGAATTGCACAAAGTTTACCACTGAAATATCTGGGGTTCCCAGCAACACACCCGCCAAGTTTGAAGTCGATCGGATGAATGGTTCTCAAGATACAGTAAACCGCTTTTTGTGTTGTCAATAGGTGGCACTATGCATGAGTCCAAATTGCAGGAAATGCGGCATCGCACTCCATCCAGGTCCGAGCAGCACACTCCCCAAGTTTGAAGTCAATCGGACGAATGTTTCTCGAGATAAACCGCTTTTTGTGGTGACAGTAGGTGACAACGTAAAATTGCAAGAAATTCAGCATTGCACTATGTCGAGTTCCCAGTAGGGTTGGGTACCGTTCACATTTGAATCGATACCGGTACGGTACCGGTACCTGGAATTCGGTACGGTACCAAAAACGGTACCTTTTCGATACTTTTTTGAGTTAAAAAAAAAAAAATTGCAACAACAAAAATGTACAGTTGTAAAACAAATAAGTCCAAACTTCTCAATTTCAACATTGTTCTTTATTTAGATTTTTTTTTGTTTAGCAGCAGCACCCAACAAAATAAAACCCCTCCCTCCCTCCCTCTTCCCTCCCAAACCAAGAGTTTACTTGTCGCAGCAAGGTAGTGACTGTGAGGTAATGGTCTTGTGCCACACTGCTCCATCCATCAGCGGTCACTGCAATATGGTCAACTGCCCTGAGTTCCTCCTTCACATTCTTCTTCTCAACACGATACCAAGCTGGGATAAGTGTGTTTGTGAGAAGGTCTCTGGAGGGAGGGGAGTATTTTAGGTTCAGGGTCCCTGTCATCTCCCTATATATAGACAATAAAAATAACTATTGTTAGTAACTTAGCTTACTCTATGAATATCACACACACACACACACATTATCACCCATTTATACATAAATAAATAATTTACCTGAACCATGGAGACTCCACCGTTGCGAAGGGCAACATGCCTTTTACAATGAAGGCAGTCACTGCCCTGTGGCACTCATTTACTTTCTGCCGGGGTAAAGCTGCTTTCTTCGCCAGGGTGAAGGGTGTCTCCTGTGCGACTCTCACACGGTGGCCTAGCAAAGAAAGCAAGAGTGTAACGTTGAATAACACGTCTCACGGTGACACGAACTGAGGATAATAATAACGTTAGCAACGCTAGTTACGCTACTAAACATGCTAAGCTATAAGCTACAACTATCCAGCTAACGTTAGCTAATTAAATGACGTTACCTGATGTTGAAGAAGTCGACGCCTCACTTGCGACACTTGAAGTTTCGTCGTCGTCGTTGTCCGTTTCAGCTAAGCAGAGGAGCTGCTGTTTGTAGGTGCTTTGCTGCTGGTGGATGCAGCGTCCACCCTCAGGCTATCGAACACTTTACAGTCTTCCGCATTTAAAAAGATTTTATGCTTGACCAAGTGTTTCCTCAAGTTAGAGGTGTTCCCCTGGCCAGCTTTGCACTTCGCATCGCAAATGTTACAGCGAGCGTTGTCTGAGTCTATCTTTGTGAAGTGGACCGCAAGCGAGAGGCCATCTTCTTCTCTTCTGCTTGTTTTGGCAGTGACGTGCTGACGTAACCCACCCTCGTGTGTGTTGCCTTCAAGTTTGCGTCGGAATTTCTATCTCGCTCGCTGTCTTTGTATCACTGAGATGCGTTCAAGTACCGACATTTTTAAATTATAATAGAAAAAAAAAAAATACCGAAATGAGGTACCGTTTCATGTCATGTGAACTGATACTCGGTAGTACCGCCCACTTTCGGTCGGTGCCTGTAAAAGTACCGAGTTCGGTACCCATCCCTAATTCCCAGCAGTACACTCTCCACGTTTGAAGTTGATCGGACAAACGGTTGTCAAGATAAACCACTTTTTGTGTTGCCAGTAGGTGGCGCTGTGCCGAATTGCACGAAAACAGTTGATTGCACTCTGTCACTTACTCCTGAGCACACTCCCAAAGTTTGAAGTGGATCCGACCAACAGTTCTGGAGATACGCGAAGGCCAAGCTAGAGGAGAGGAGGAACACACCAGACAGACGCAGCCAAAAACATGATCTCCTGGCGGAGATAAAAAAACACGATCTCCTGGTCGAGGCCGATTACAGCCATGGGCAGAGGTGGGCAATGCCCACCCAGACATGAGTCTTGCCCACCCAATCAAAAGTTAGGAAAATATGTTTATTTTCATCCCCAGCCAATGTAAAAATTGCACAGAAAATACCAGTAGCGAATTTAGCTTCTGATTATAATGGCTTTAATTTATATAGCACACTTTAAAATGTAAAACAAATCTCAAGGTGCTTTACAGTAGCTAAAATAATAAAAAATAAATAAAAATAAAATAAAATAAAAACAAGCTAAAAACAGCTAAAAGCTCCGAGCTAGTAAAAAGCAGAGCGGAACAGGTGGGTTTTAAGGCTCGTTTTAAAAACAGCAAGGGATTTAGAGGCCCGAACAGTTCCTGGGAGTTGGTTCCACAGGCGTGGCCCCAGAGTGGAGAAGGCTCAGTCACCCATTGTTGCCAGCTTGGTGCGGGGGACAACAAGTAGGTTGAGGGTGTCGGATCTGAGTGACCGGGAGGGGGGCTTGGGGGGGAGGAGTTCTTGAAGGTAGGTGGGACCAGTGTGGTTGACCGCCTTGTAGACCAGGAGGAGGAGTTTGAAGGTGATGCGTTGATTGATGGGGAGCCAGTGGAGTGAGTGGAGGACAGGGGTGATGTGTTCTGACTTCCGGGTTCTGGTAAGAACCCGGGCGGCACAGTTCTGGACATATTGCAGTCTCTGGGTGGATTTGGTGGGGAGGCCTGCAAGCAGGGAGTTGCAGTAATCAATGCGAGAGGAGACGAATGCGTGGACCAGTTTTTCTGCGGCGGCTTGGGGTAGGAGGGGTCTGAGCTTTGAGATGTTTCCGGAGATGGTAGAATGAGGTTTGGCAGATGGATTTGATGTGGGCGTCAAATGACAGTGTTTGGTCAAGTTTAACACCCAGGCTGGTGACCAGTGAGGAGAGGGGGATGGAGTGTCCATCGATGGTGATGTGGATGATGCCGGCCTGTTTTATTTGGTGAGGTGTACCGATGAGGATGGCTTCAGTTTTACTCCCGTTGAGCTGAAGGGAGCTGTTGCTCATCCAGTGGCGGATGTCATTAGGTGGGCACTGAGTTTCAGCCCGCCTCCAAAGTGAGTTGATTGTTTCAAAACTGCATGTTTAACTAAGAATAGGCTAATGCTTATTTCCACCCACCACTTATTTAATGTGGTTACTTTCTTGTCAAAAGTTTGGAAGGAACAATGCATGCTGGGGGATATGCAAATGTGTTTGTCCAATGCGGTCCAATGGCATTGCTCTCTGTCAGAACTTGCTTGGATGTCTAAGCTGTGCTCTTATTGTAATGTTAGTTCATGTTTTGTTCAGATGAACCTGTAATTATGTATCCTACTACTATGGTTCTACTTCAGTATTATATTGTTCTACTAGAAAAGTCTGACTAACTTTTATGGTGTTAGGAGGGCACAAACCTGCCATGTGTTGAATATCTGGACAGAAGCCATGACTCCCATGTCAGTCATAATAATTATTAGTTCAGTGTTTCTGCCTGTGTTGCTATCTGTCTGTTGTAATGTAAAACAACCGAAATGGAGAGCACGTGGTGACATGAAAGTGAGTGAGAAAAGGAGCAAATGTTGATGCTTAAGACTGAATAATGATATCACAACATTGTAACAGCAAATTTAACTTTTGTACTAATATTATTCAGTTTGTGGAGTTATTTTTCCGTGACACGCATCATCACAAGTATCATCCTAAGGTTAATTTAAAATGACATATTCCTCAAGATTCTACGGCATCCGAAGGGCGCCGGCAATTTTTTGCGTGGCCTTTTTTGGAATTTCAGCCCCTGCCCCCACACAATCTGTGACAACTACAACTTCTGAAGGAACAGTGGTACAAGTTTAGTTTAGGTTATTTTTTTATTTTTATTTTTTATTAAAGAGAAAGAAGATAGTTCAAGAAGGGCCCAGATGGAGCCTGAAAAGGTGTGTCTCTAGTCTTTTCCGAAAGATCGGCAGTGATTCGGCCGTCCTGACCGAAGGTGGAAGCTCGTTCCACCATTGAGGTGCCAGGGATGAGAAGAGTCACGAACGGGATGAGCGACTTTTGAGCCCCCGTAGTGGAGGAGGGGCGAGGCGTCCTGCACTGTTGGAGGAGCGGAGGGATCGGTGAGAGATTTGGAGCCTGACCATAGATTGTAAGTACAGGGGGGCTGTACTGCCCTGTAGGTCAGAACCAGTGTTTTGAATTTAATGCGTGCCGAGATAGGAAGCCAGTGAAGGTCCCGGAAGAGGGGAGTGACATGAGAGAATTTGGGTTGGTTGAATACCAGACGGGCTGCAGCGTTCTGAATGAGCTGAAGTGGTCGGATGACTGCAGCAGGTATAGCCCAGCCAGAAGAACATTGCAGTAGTCCAGGCGAGAGATGACAAGTGCCTGGACCAGGAGATGTGTTGCTTCCCTTGTGAGAAACGGACGGATTTTGCGGATGTTGTACAGGGAGAACCTACAGGAGCGGGCAGTTGCTGCGATGTATGCTGAGTTGGACAGCTGATTGTCAAGGATCACTCCAAGGTTCTTAGCTGTTAGAGAGGGAAACACAGTAGTGTTGTCAATGGAGATGGAAAGGTCGGTGAGGGGACAGTCTTTCTCGGGGAGGAAGAGTAGCTCTGTCTTACCAAGATTCAGCTTGAGATGGTGGGCAGACATCCAAGCACCAATGTCTTTGAGGCATGCAGCGATACGTGCCTAGATTTGGGTGTCTGAGGGGGGGAAGAGAGGTAGAGCTGAGTGTCATCAGCATAGCAGTGATAAGAGAAGCCATGAGATGAGATCACATGGCCAAGAGATCTGATATAGAGAAGGAATAGCAAGGGGCCCAGGACTGAGCCCTGGGGCACACCTGTGCTTCGCCATAGAACCTGGTATGAGCGGTTAGAGAGATAGGAGGCAAACCAGGAGAGAGTCTAACATTATCTGCACGTGCCTGACAGCAGCTAGTATTTTTTTTGTGACCATTTCTCTTGTACAGTTTTACTAGGACACACGCTGGTATCTCTAACTTACATCGGGAGGTTTTGTCTGGGAAGACGAGAGGCGGAGGCATCTGCATGTTTGTGAGTAACAGATGGTGCAACCAGTACACTGTTAGAGACAAATACTGTGATCCAGACATCGAACTGCTCTGCCTCTCCCTGCGACCGTTTTATCTCCCGAGACAGTTTGGGAACATTATTTGTGCTGCTTATGTTCCTCCCAGTGCTAATGCTGCTAGAGCAGCTAAACGTCTGGCTGACTGTGTCCACACGCAACTTCTACGTACTCCTGGGGCCCCCGTGTTCCTGCTGGGGGATTTTAATCATTGTAGACTTGAGCCAGCCTTTCCAGGTTTTTACCAGTATGTCAAATGCGGCACGAGGAATAGTAGTGTATTAGACAAATGTTATGGTAACATCAAAAGCGCTTACAGAGCCAAACCACTTCCTCCTCCTGCTACCTCTGATCACTCTACTGTTTTCCTCTTGCCCACTTACAAAACTGTGTTGAAGTCTAGCAAGCCGCTGCCCAAAACTGTGCTGCAGTGGACAGAGGATAGTGTGGAGACACTAAAAGGGTGCTTTTCATGCATGGACTGGAATATCTTCAATAATTTGGAGTTAAATGAGGCAACAGAGACAACCTCCGACTACATAAACTTCTGCATCGACAACGTGGTCCCAAAAAAGAACATTGTCCACTTCCCCAACAACACATCATACATCACAAAGGACGTTAAAGCATGCATCAACAAAAAGAAAAATGCTTTCAAAAATGGGGACAGGGGGTGTGTGGCTGCAGCTCAAAAAGAACTGAACGAGATGCTGAGGAAGGCCAGAGGGTGTCACCGGGCTGCTCTGGAGGAGAGTGTCTCCACCATGAATTCTAAGAGGTTATGGGAGTGCATGAAAAGTATTATGTGACACCCGCGGCGGGGCTACTAGGCAAGTACTCTTATATTAAAAACCGACAACGCCACCTAGGTTTAAAACAAGAGCCTAGGACTCTTTTAAATAACACTAAAATTTGGATGGGATAAGGGTGACAGGGTATAAGGTACAGGGGGAAAAGTCACAATTAATCGACCCAAACAAATATTAAAACAGGTTCGTTCTATCGGGTGGAGAGCAGTTAAAACCAGTGGTGTATAAAAAAGAAGGTGAACAAGAACACAGTGCCAGGGAATAACAATGTTTAATGTCTAAAATATTAAAATACAAAAAGAGTGACTATCTAAATCTAAAGAAATAAAAGACAGGGAGTTAAAATGCAGCAGCTAAAATGTCCTCTTTAAAATGCAGCAGCTAAAATGGCCAGGCTAAACCACTGGGCCTCGCCCATAAAGTGCACGTGCTGGGTCACTGGGGGGAATCCTCCATCCACCATCCAGGGGCCTCCTCTCCTCTTCAGGTCGAACCTGCAGGCGGAAACTGGAGGGGAGTCAACTGTCCTTTTTTGTTACCCCTATTACTCAGTAATACCATAGGCACAAGAAACACCAGGATTGTCAGAGACTTACGCGGAAGGGAGAGATTTGACTCTCTCCCTCTGCTGGCCGCTAGCGAGCGGTGCTTCAAGGCTGGGTCTGGTCCAGGTCTGCCCCACTGCTTCTCGACGGTTGTTCTGGCCAAGGTTAAAACAATTGCTGCTGCTGCTGCTTGGTTCTGCTGCTCCACTGGCGAACCGGGGAGCCTCACCCCGCCTGTGGGTCTCAGTAGCCTTGGTGGACAACGTTAGGGCCTCCCCCCCTCTCTCCCATCTCCCGTCAGTCCTCTACGGTGCACCCATAGGTACGCTATAAATGTAATTTGCAATATAGCAGCAGTGTGGTAGTAGTGACATCTCAAAGACTGGATGCTGTTGAGAAAGATTTGAAGCTGTCTTCAATTGTGCCAGTTAACAACACTTTGAGAGTGTTGTGCAAAGATGCACTGTTGCATTAATATGGGTACTAGTATTATCATAGTATGGGTAAGTAGGCTATTTGGCCATTGTTGGTTCATATGCTTATGCTAGAAGAGGGAGTGACTTTGGCCCTCTCTTAACTCATTCAGGGCCAGTTTAGGACTGCCAATATTTAGCACAGGCCAAAGATTTTCATAATTGTTGGTCATCTTTCAAGACCCACAGTAAATTATCTATTAGCACCAGAGTGATTTGCAATACCTCAAAATGAAGATGTACGTCTCTGGGTTCACCAGGAAAAAGAAAGTGAGCTTTTAGCATGTTCTGTACTCTACTTATAGCCATTTATATACACCCTGTTTTCACCCAAAAGGTCTTTTTGAGAAAAGAAATTGCAGAAAATGGCATTTATGTACACAGCACACAATATCAGGCAGAACTCGCTCTCAATTCTTTTATTTTGAACTGTATTGACATCAGACATGTAAATATTATTCATTATGACACAAATGACAAAAAAAAAAATATATATATATATATATATATGAAGTGCTTTTTTTACATTCAACAATACAGTTTGCTCAGTGTGAGTGAGTGTACAGACAGACACACAGACAGACAGACAGACACACACAGACACAGACACACACACACACACACGCGCGCACGCACACACACACACACACACACACACACACACACACACAGAGAGAGAGAGTTCTCTCCACAGCTGCTGCTAGATCCCACCTCCTTCCCCATCAGCGTTTTCCCTCCTCTCGCTGGAACGAATGCTGCGACACGACACAGGCTTTGGGACCAGGCGCTGCTGGAACCGGATCGATCATGTTCGTCACGGGTTTGACTAGGCAATCCAGGTTCGCCCTGCAGCAAGGCTGGCACATAGGAACGGGGTCCAGGGACCAGGATCGATCATGTTGGTCACGGGTTTGACTACCGCGGTTTCGATGTCCGCTGCTCTGCTATGGCAAGTCGATCAGCTCTGCAGCGCGGCGAGGGGGCATTTCAATGGCGTTTCTCCTCTGCAACAAGGAAGCGCGTTTGTCCTCCTTTCCACCTTCTTCCTAATTTCAAACAACAGCTGCGGTATGTGTTTGATAACGTGCTGTCGGCTTCACTTTGAGGTTAGGGACCCGAAACTATGTCACAGGCTGGGTAAGTGTTTCAACTATGCGCTGCACTCATAAAAACAAAAACACGTCAAACACGTCATTGGCGGGGAGGGCTATTTCTGATAACACGTCAAAGACGTCATTGGCGGGGAATGAGTTAATTGCAATTGCATCATCGCACGTCATTCTTTAAAACAAAAGGGCAGACATTGTTTCATATGCAGTGAAGCTGCTCCATCTTTAGTCTTAACAGTGTAGTATGGCTGTTAGTCTTAACAGTGTAGTATGGCTGTTAGTCTTAACAGTGTAGTATGGCTGTTAGTCTTAACAGTGTAGTATGGCTCGTGGGCAAGCAGAACTTTTTGATGCAATTTGATGTACCGTTCGTGCGGGGAGCCTGGCTGATAGTCGGGATGTGTAGTGTACGGGGGCTGGCTGGGAGGCTATTAGCTGTCTTTAACATGGTCACACAAACAGCCCTACTCCTCACTGACTCACTAAGCTGTTTTGTCCACGAATTATTCTGCTGAGGTGTTTTTGAAGCAGCAGGTGCAGTAGCGGAGCGTACACCGGGGCAGAGGGTGCGCCCGCCCGGGGCCCACTCGTCAGGGGGGCCCCATCAAAAAAAAAAATTTGCAGGCCAAGCCACCGGGCCCGGCTGGCAACCTGTGTTTTTCTTCTTCTTCTTCAGAACAAGCTTGTCTGTAAAGTGGCTTCACTGTAGGCTTTCTTGGACATAATATTACTTGGCTCAATGAGTGACAAATTGTGTTTTCTGATATAGGGGCTATCAGGGGCTATAGGGGGCTCTCTGATGGAGAGAGGCGCCAGGAGAGAGGCGACCAGCTGTGCGAGCTCCGTGACTTCGTAGGGAAAATAGGTCTTTTTTTAGAGTAATTTCGTTTTATTTATAATTTCGTTGCGTCTAGTCGCTTTGTAAATATCTAGCGCATACATTATATCAGTGTCTTTTATACAGTGTACATAGTAGCGTATGTGCACTTTTTTGGCAAAAGGAAGCACAACTACAGCACGGATTACTGTGGGATCACCGCAGGTCTATTGTCCTATTGTTCCCACTGCGCCCCCCCCCCCCCCCCCCAAAGGGACAGGGCCAGCGAGATGGCGGACAACGACAACATTATCGATAACAACACTATCGATAACAAAGACGGTGCCAGCGGGACCACCGCACGTAGGTACAACAGGGGCGCGCTGATAAACATCAGAAATGCGCGGAAACAACCCAAACAAAACTGGCAAGCTCCCGACCTCACGGAATTTCCTGAACTTATAAAACACCAGCGGAAAAGAGGCAGGAGAGGGGGGATTCTCGCCCGCCTAAGGAGGCACGCTAACAAGCCACCGTTACCCAGTGTACTGCTGGCAAATGTCCAATCCTTGGAGAATAAGCTTTGTGAACTAAGAGCGCGTGCAAAATACCAAAAAGACATAGCGCGATGTAACGTTCTGTGTCTAACGGAAACCTGGCTCACTCCTGACACAACGGACCATTCTATCGCGTTACCAGGCTTCAGTGTATTCAGAGGAGACAGAAACGAACGATCCGGGAAGAAGAAGGGCGGGGGCGTTTGTCTAATGATTAACGAAAACTGGTGTATAAACATCACTGTCATTGGGAGATACTGCTCGGAGGACCTTGGGTATGTAATGCTTCAATGCGTGCCGTTCTGGAGTCCGAGGGAATTCACGTCAGTCACCATCATGGGTGTGTATGTACCTCCACAAGCGAACGTTATTATCGCACTGAAAGAGCTGCAACGCGCTATCAGCGCACAGGTAGACTCAGCCCTCAGTCTTAATCCGTTTCACTCCTGTAAGACTGAGAATATTACTATTTAAATCTTTGCATAACGTTAGGTGGCGCTGTTGGAAGCCTTGCATCGGAGAACCAATCATGAGTGCTGTGGGCGGGCCTGCTTTCTGGGGGCAGTTCTCATGCAGAACCGGTGTCTCGCAAAACATCGTCGCATTTGCGGAGAAACATATTAATCACTTAGAAACAAACATAACCTGTTAATAGGACGTGTTTCATCCGGCCCCGGCGGCTAGAGGTCTTTCCCCCAGCGATAAACCCGACTCCCGAGGCTAACGTTACAGAGCCTGCTGATGACTCACAGTAGCAAGCGGACCACTTCCGGGTAGGAAAAATTATTGTAAAATAAACCACAGCTATAAATTTTGTTTGGAGCATATCAGCTTCATGCTCTGTGTTAGGACTATGCTAAATGGCATTGCTGCTACCAAATAAAATTCTAATAATAAATGTAGGCGTGTCTGCTGCCGGCGGTTCTCGCCGGGCTCGGCAACACAGTTTCTGACAGCTGCTCACCAAAAGTCTGGGAGCCGAGACTAGCGCACAGGAGACTAAACAACCAGAAATGGCCCTGGTGGTGACTGGGGACTTTAACAGGGCAAACCTGAGAGGTAGAATGCCCACGTTGTACCAGCATATTCACTTCCCCACCCGAGGCAGTAACACACTGGACAAATGTTACTCAAATATCCGACATGGCTACAAGGCCGTCCCCCGCCCCCCGTTCGGCAAATCGGACCACGCCTCCATTCTACTCGTACCCAGGTACCAACAAAAACTAAAAAAACAACCCCCAGCATTCCGAACCGCCCACTGCTGGTCAGACCAATCAGACGACATCCTGAGGGACTGCTTTGACCAAGTGGAGTGGGAGGAGTTCAAAGCTGCAGGAGACCTGGGCGAGTATGCAGAGACGGTGTCATGCTTCATAAAGAAGTGTACCGACGACATAGTCCCCACAAAAAGAGTCAAAATAATGCCAAACCAAAAGCCCTGGGTCAACAGCGACGTCAGGGCTGCCCTTCACGCCAGGACCACCGCCTTCAGCTCTGGCACAACAGACCAATACAAGCAGGCACAATATGCCCTCCGGACCGCTATAAAAATAGCACGGAGAGATTATGGAAGGCAGCTGGAGTCAAAATTGGACACTAACAACCCCAGACACCTGTGGAGAGGGCTCCATGCTGCCACAGACTTCAAAGAGGTGAGACGACAGAACCCCAGCACGTCACCCACCCTACCGGACGAACTCAATGCGTTCGACGCTAGGTTCGACCCCTCTGCCAGAGCGCCTCCCCCCCCCATCTCCCCCTCTCCTCCCCCCCATCACCCCCCACCACCCCTCCTCCTCCCCTCCCCCCCCCACCCCCCTCCTCTCCTCCCCCCCCTGCCACCTCTCCCCCCCCATCTCCCCTCCTCTCCTCACCCCCCTGCCACCTCTCCCCCATCACCCCTCCCCCTCTCCGCCCCCCCATCACCCCTCCTCCTCTCCCCCCCCCGACCACCTCCCCTCCCCCCCTCCTCCCCCCCACCCCTCAGCACCCCCACCCCCCCCCCCCCTGCCCATTCCCACCTAGGAGGGGACGCTCCAGGGGTGCGTCTCCAGCCCCTTCTGGTACGACCTCTACACCCACGACTGCGTGGCGACTCAAACTTCGAACACCATCGTGAAGTTTGCAGACGACACAGCGGTCGTGGGGCTGATCTCGGGGGGCGACGAGACGGCCTACAGAGAGGAGGTGGGGGCCCTGGAACAATGGTGCCAGGACAACCACCTCTCTCTGAACGTCTCCAAGACCAAGGAGATCATTGTAGACTACAGGAGGGGGGGGGGGGGGGGGGGGGCACACCCCCCCCAATCACCATCAACGGCACAGTGGTGGAAAGGGTCGATAGCTTCAAGTACCTGGGAGTCAACATCCACCAGGACCTGACTTGGGCCGGCCACAGCGCCATTGTTGTCAAAAAGGCCCAACAGCGAATACATGGACTCAGGCGCCTGAAGAAATTTGGGCTAAGGCCAGAAATCCTTAGAGACTTCTACAGAGGCACCATTGAAAGCCTGCTGACTGGCTGCTTCACCACCTGGTACGGGAACTGTACCACCATGGACCGCAGGGCGCTACGGAGAGTGAGACGCGCGGCCCAGCACGTAACAGGATGTGAGTTGCCAGATCTGCATGAACTGTATAAACAGCGGTGCCTCAGGAGGTCCCTGAAGATCATCAAAGACACAAATCATCCCCAACAGCCTGTTCTCCCTGCTACCCTCAGGGAGAAGATACAGGGTTCCAAAAGCACGCACAAATCGCTTGAGGAACAGTTTCTTCCCGCAGGCCACGAGACTCCTTAACATACACAAATAGTGTAGTAGCCGTACTGTACCGTACTGTAGCTGCTACCATTACGTATGTCTAATGTTTAACTGTATGTTTAATAAGGAATATGCTATTTGCACCCGTATGTCAAATACGCCGAATTTAAAACGCAGAGTTTAATTGTATGTTTAATAAGGAATATGCTATTTGCACCTATATGTCAAATACGCCGAATCTAAAATGTTTAAGCACGGCTAAAGTATGCACAGGACATGTGCACCTATGTGCAGTGAATATGCCACTGTCTCTGACTTGTCTATACTGCCTTATTGCTTGTTGTGTCTCTTGTTGTTTTTGCACTCATATGCCCTACATTTGTACTATGTTGTAAACGGAGTCCACAGCACAAGAATTTCACACGTGGTACTTGTACCATGGAGTGACAATAAAAATCTTGAATCTTGAATCTTGAATCAGCTATTTTCCAGTTGTGACTTAACACGTTCACTGCCGTTGACGAGTCAACTCGTCAAGCAGAAACCAACGGTTGACTGCCAATGACGAGTCAACTCGTCAAAAAAAAAAAAAAAAAAAATTGACGGTGGGACGTGGATCAAACCCTTTTACGTCTCCTATAAAAATATGGGAGCCACCGAACGTGTACAACCCATTCCACCGACCCACTAAGTGGCGACAGTGCTCTCCAGACTAGAGAAAGCGAGCCAAAACTGCAGGGAAAAGCGTGAGGAAACCATTCTCATACTGTAGAATGGTTTGGCGAAAACGCTTTCGCGCTGGCGCACAACGGTGGCGCACAACGGTGGGGGGTTCCAAAAATAGACTGGGTGCAACACACTTTGAAACACGCAGCATAAAGCCCAGAATCGCAAAAGCTTCATCAAAGCTCTCAACCGAAACCCCAAGAAACGAGCGAGCCCCATCCAGGCTCGCCCGACGAGGGGCAGACAGGCAGCAGAAACTCGCTTGTGACACACCCGCTGCAGAGCCAAGGAGGGAGGAGGAGAACGCCCACGGAGGGAGGAGTTTGAAGGAGAGGGGGGTGCGGGTGCTGTTATGGAGGAAAATACTGTTCAGAACAAATTGTTTAGATGTCTGATGTCTTTGATGCCAAAAATAAATGGTTAAAGTGACTGTTCTATCGAATTTCACAAAAAGGCATTTTTCTCACCTTTCATTTTCAGACGCTGAAACCATGCTGTATTCAACTGCTAATGCCTACATAACTACTAACTCTACAAACGAACTCTTTTAGACAGAGAAAGCACACATTCTATTAGTTCTTTTGAGATATTTTGTGTTCACAAAATCCTAGCAGAAAATAATCCTCGGCTCTTGAAAGATGAGCCAGAATCCTCAAAAAAAACCTTGGCAGAAGCTACCTACAGTAAAAAAAAAAACGGTTGGCAGTGAATGTGTTAAAATGACTTTATTTAATAAAGTCAGTGGTGTGTGTGAGAGGAATTCAATCAATAGACAATAACATTGGTGTGTTTATAATGAGATATTCCACTAAATATGGCTAAAACTGATTCAAACATGCCAAAAAAAAATCCAAATTTTTCTTCGCCTGGGCCTGGGCCTTAACCTTGCTTGCAAGATGGATAACCTCGCGAGATCAAAAGAGATTATCTCGACGTATCCATCTTGTCATGCACAGGCAGTTAAGATGATTGGTCGAACCATGCCGGCCCGACCAATCAGCGGCAGCCGTAGGCGGGCTCAGGCTCGTCTGGGCAAGTAGTGGGTACATGGTCTTTGTAGTTCTTTTCACTCGTCAACATGGCTGCTGCCGCGGAAGTGACAGGCAGTCTGAATGAAATTCAATGTAACGTTCCCAATTCTATGTATTAAATTCTAAAAAACGACCCTTAACATTTGGGAAGGCTAAGCCACACAACTAGTTCGTTATAATCTAACTAAATGCTTCGAAGGTGACTTTACGACCGTGAGGACTCAATCAATGAATACCACGGAGGCACAGGCATACCATCAGGCACAGGCACCTTCGGCGATCTGATTGGTTGAAGTTAACACCCACCAGCGGTGATAGACAGATGGGTCATCCAATCACCTGCCAAGTAGCTTGGAAAAAGTGCCCGCCTCCGTCAGCGGGTCTGGTTACTGCATTCCCAGATCGACTGGTTTAGTGAAACTATGTGGAGCTATACCGTCCATCTGGCAGCGTCAGGTTACCTGGGCCTGGGCCTGGGCTTAAAAAAAAAAAAAAAAAAAAAATTGATGGGGCCCCCCTAAGAGCTTCGCCCCCTCTGGGCTGATAGGGTCGCTCCGCCCCTGAGCAGGTGCAACTGTGCTTCTTCCATGCTTCGTTATCAGTCACTCGCAAAAGCTGTTTGGAAAAAGATGAGGGCCGTTTGAAATGCTGCCTTCAGCGGCAGCGCGGAAAGAAGGCACTAATCTACAGAGAGCCATTCTTTCGCCTAGAAATGCTGCATTCAAGTCCAGGGGCTTTATCGTAGCAAAAGCGGTAATTTAGAGTTTGCGCTCGTTTACCTCTGAGCGCAATGCAAATTGGGGGTGTGCACAAGCGCATTTGTATTCTCCCTGCCGCGCTATTACCTCTGCCTGTTATAATTGTACTGGACATGCATGGGGTAGGCGTGCCACAATGCCACAAGCCAAACCATATTTAGCCTTACCTTACTTTTCTAAGTTGTTACATTACTAATACTGCACTGTTCTGTTTCATAGTGACAGCAACTGGACATAATTCTAATAGAAAAGTGCATGCTAAATTTCTAATGGAAAGTAACGTTATGTCATGTATATCAACTTGTCACCAGAATGTCTGTGTATAAGTTATACATGACAGACAACCTAATCAAATCCAACCACAACCAATATACAGTAGGCCACGCTAGCAGTGTAAAGTCATTGAATAGCCGTGAAAAGCAACAGTTAGTTAACTAGTGATTGCAACATTCTGACAACAAACTCACAATATCAACTTGTATATGTCGCTATCATGCCTAACGTTACTGAAAGGGCACATGTACAGTAAGCTATAACATTATGTACATACATGAAGCTTACTTACAGATGAGAACTAATGCCAGCTCCGAGTCACTTTGCAGGCCCTTAGCTGCTCATAGGGCTCTGCATATAGGGAAAGCCAGACCAATGTTGACTCTGGTCTGAGTCTGAGATCTTTCTTTCTTGATTTGGCTAAAGTGTGCAGTGTCTTAGGTGGATGAGGGTCGCTAGAAGCTCTCACATCAGAGTCCGCCATCTTTTTTTATTTTAATTTTAAATTTTGTTTTGGCTGTGGGCTGGGCGGGGCTCTAGGTCAATTTATGTGGCTGGCCGCTCCAGTGGGAGGGACTGAAATGTATACACAACATGCATGCCACACGCACAAAGCCTCCGTGAGCAGGCAAAAACACACCTTGGATTTCTCAACACAGAGAGGGGGCGTGGCTTCGTTCACTGCACTGCACACCACATAACAGGTACCGTTTTGCTGATCATTATTAGGGCAGACAATTGCATTTAGTGCATTTAACCTGCTCTGTAGTGGTGGTGGGGGGATGGGGGTTGCTGTGGGGGGAGTATAGTACATATATCAGACACAAGACTTTTACTCAAGTAATATTCTAATAGGTTACTTTAACGTCTATCCAAGTCATTTTCTGGTATGATATCTTACTCAAGTGTGGTTTTCAGCTACTTCATCCAGCACTGGGTGCATATGCACTCTCTCTCTCTCTCTCTCACACACTCACACACACACACACACACACACACACACACACACACACAGACAAGCACACACACACACACACACAGACAAGCACACACAAGCACACACACACACACACAGAGAAGCACACACACACACACACACACACACACACACAGACAAGCACACACACACGCACACACACGCACACACACACACACACACACACACACACACACAGACAAGCACACACTGTGAGCTTTAAATGGCTTTACTGGTGTTGACTTTTCATCTGAATGGAATCTATCTTCAAGTATGGAGGGAGGACTGAAAGAGAGGAGAGAGAGGGTGAGGGAGAGAGAGATGACAGCATATTTTGATGAACTTGACCCAATGTGTTTTCTACTTGGAGAAAAAGTGAGAGAGTTAAAGAGAGAGAGCTGGAGCTTGACAGAGTGAGAGTTCTAGATGATGAAGAAGAGGAGGGTCTGAGGAAGGGAGGAGGAGAGTTGGCAGAGAAGGTCAGCTGAGCTGGAGCTGCCTGCAGAGCAGAGCGGACACACTGAGGAGCGGACAAACCAAGCGCCAGCCTCACACACCACCAGAAAAGAACTGGAGAAACAGGCAGGATTTACTTGGATTTAAGTTGTCACAACTTCTGCTGCCCTTTTCTTAACTTTTCTCTAAGGACCTTTCCTCTGGTGCTGTAAAGACCTTTCCTCTGACCAACTGGAGAAACAGGCACATTGAATTACTTGGATTTAAGTTTTCACAACTTTTATCAACCTTTCCTCTGGTGTAAGGACCTGTAGAGATGTCCTCCTCTCCTCTCCTCTTTGTGCTCTTCTTCCTCATCTCGGTCGTGGCTCTCTGGCCAGCGGTTGTCCGCGCGGCGTCATGTGAGCCTGTGCGCATCCCTCTGTGCCGCTCCATGCCCTGGAACATGACCAAGATGCCCAACCACCTCCACCACTCCACCCAGGACAACGCTGTGCTGGCTATAGAGCAGTTTGAAGGCTTGTTAGGTGAGTCAACTAAATAATTAACTCACTAGAAAAGTGCACTCAGTAGAGTGCAGCTCTCCACCAGGCAGCGCCACGCCAACCATGTCCAAACCGAACCCAACTGCTAAGGGACCCGCAACGGGAGAACAGATTTGGACACAACACAGGTTAACATTAGCCGCTTTCACACCGGCCTTGAAAGCCGCAAAATGCACGGAAAATAGGACCCGCGCCTCCGATGTGAAAGTTGTGAACGCGGGTTGGTGGCTAATTGTTGTACGCCTTTCGTTCCGCCAGTCGACCTAGTCACAGCGCCGGGTTACCAGGCAACCCGCCTTCACTTGAAAGCGTAGGAGCAGCAAGCCGGAACGGTGCGAATGGTCAGCTCATTCATAAAAAAAATACAGGGGAAATCACCTCATGCAGCAAGAAAGTGCATGAGTGAAAGTAAAAAAAAGTAGCGTATACAATCACGACTGCAGGGACGCCAGGGGGAATACTCCATGCCTGTAAGTAGGTTAGGCTTTATGCTCAAACGATGTTGACATTACTAGGTAAAATTAACGGATATAATAATAAGCTTCAGAGGACTATAGCTGGCTATAGCTGGCTGGTTGGTCTGAGGATATTCCCTCTGGAACGTTATGTCATCCCCTGATGAACGTTATGCAGACTGCAGCTGTTTGATATCCAGGCGTCGTCTTTCAGAACGGCCCCTAATTAGGCTACTTCATGGGAATAATTTGCTTTACAAAAAACTGGAACCAAAAGATAAGAATTAGCCTTGTACCTAATAGGCTACATGATGGTGCGTCTGTGATCCATAAAGTCGATCATATGAATATTGAAAGCCTTGTTACCATGCTGCATGTGGACAACACTTTTGTGTTTTATCAGTTTGATGATCCTTAATGACCGCAGCTGCACATCGTTTTATCAGTTTGATCCTTAACGAGCGCAGCTGCACCTCGTTAGCTGGCGTACATCAGCGATGTTTGGTTGTTGAATGAATTTGTTCATCATACATTAGCCTAGGCTACACTAACCTATGAAAATATTAATTTAGGCTAGGAGGAGCTGGGTGGAAATGCCTCCGCTCGCCTTTCAATCCGGGAGCGGTGGCTGTCACCTGAAAGCACACCCCAGGACGGGAATGTGGCAGTGCTGCTTGGCTGTGTGTGAAAGCAATTTCTGTGGCGAGGCTGCCGGCTTTGCAGGCCTTCTGAACGCAATGTTGCGCGATCTGTGTGTGAAAGCGGCTATTGACTTCTCTTACAGCAATATGTCTACAGTCTACTGTAGTGTTGCAGGGTTAGTTTGTATGTTTGGCACGTTCATGCAGATGTGCACACCAAGCAAAGCCGAGTGGTTTCTAGGAATTGAAGCAAACACGACAGCAGTGGTGGTTTAAAATTAGCAAGAATGTCAGCTAGCCTATGAATTGCCTTTGTCACTTGACAAAGTAGTTACAGTGGCGACATAGACTACATTACATTACATTACATTACGTCATTTGGCAGATGCTTTTATCCAAAGCGACTTACAATAACACATTTTTGTCAGCAATAGAGCAATCAACTATGCAACACAGTCTATGACAACTACAACTTCTGAAGGAATAGTGGTACAAGTTTAGCGTAGGTTAGTTTAGAAGTTTTTGGTTTTGGTTTTTGGTTTTTTTAAGAGAGAGAAAGAAGTTAGTTCAAGAAGGGCCCAGATGGAGCCTGAAAAGGTGAGTCTTTAGTCTTTTCTGAAAGATTGGCAGTGATACTATAGACGGTTTTAACAAAAACATTCTAAATTGAACCCCAGCTCACTTCCTGTTGCAGTGTTTGCTATGGACAGAAAATAAGAAAGAAATACATTAAGGTGGAGGAGTGACCATTCTGTGAAAACCGTCTATAAGTGGGGCAGGTTTTGGTCAACATGATAGACAGGTGGCAAGGGGCAAACCAAGGTTAATGCAGTCTGTAGCAGTGCAAAAATAATATGACAGCTGACACCCACAGAAAAGGTTGGATTTGTTTGGAATCAGAGCACCTGCAGCTTAATGCCATACATGATATGTTATGATTAAAGTTACGGCGGGTTTACACATACGCCTAGAGCGACGCTTAAAGCTACGCTTTAAGCTACGCCTAGGCATATAGGCATTGCTTCATGCACGCTAGGCGCCTATTTGCGTTCACACAGGACGCCACACTGAAGCCCCGCTCTGCGCTAGGCTGATCACATGAGCAGCGGTTTTTTACACTTTTCAGATCTGATTTATAGCATGGGTGAGTCCTCTTTTTTATTGCAATGTGCAAGTGACGATGTCTGTCTATTTCCTGGCCGGCTGTAATTGTTATTTTCCCTCGGGTAATCATGTGACTATGAGTCATCAACACCATGAGTGATACATGCATTGAGACAGGGGGGGTATATATACATCTGACAGAAAAGACGTTAATAGAGGAACACATGAAGGACAGCTCTCCTACTATGCACTCTTAATTCGCGCTCCACCCCCTTTTGGGCAAACTCGGTAGAAAATATGGCCCAAGTCCGTCAGAAACAACAGCCAGCTTGACAGTTCAGCGCGCCTAGACGCTGAAAAATAGAACAGACGCCTAAACGATAAATGCAGCGCAGCGTAGGCGCAGCGCGAGCGTGGCTTCAGCGCAGCGTGGCAGCGGTATGTGTGAACGCTCTCATCTGTTAACAAGGACGCCTAAATTTTATGCGTTGCTTAGGCGTTGCTTAAAGCGTCGCTCTAGGCGTATGTGTAAACCCGCCGTTAGGCATGATATGAGCGGAGGTTGAGCATACACCTACCTAAATGTTGACAGAAAGTGATAATAATAATAATTAGGGGTCCAAGCACGAAGTGCGTGGATCCCTATTGTATCTGTTCTGATTATTTTTTTTCTTCTTCTCCGGTAAAACTGCATGTACAGCAGAAACTGTAATGCTCAGCGTAGCCAGACTGGGCACATAGATTGTAAATGTGCCTCACTACTCAGAAACAAAAAATGACCCATATCGGCCAGATGGTGGCGCTATAACAGACCATTTCGCGTTATGGTCCATATCTTCTGAACCGTGTGTCCTATACTCAAAATTTCACTTCTCCTGGATTCCTTGGATCAATACGCATCTATCCATATAGGCCCCGCCCATTTGCGTGAGCCTAGATTTTCCGCCATTTTGAATTTTATCAAAAACCTACTTTTGCGAACTCCTCCTAGACCGTTTGGCCAAATCACACGGAAATTCTTCTGGGTCATCTATGGACTACCCCGACCTAAAGTTATTAAAGGATTTTGGATATGTGAAACCGTTTTGAAATTATAAATGTCTAAACTTTTGTGTATTTGCTTTTGTTCTTTTCTTGCCCTAAAAGTGTGTGGATGTCAGAAACCATACACCCCCCATCACCCAAACTTTCCACACAGGTTCACAACATCACCCACTACTCAGAGTAAAAAAATTACACCAATCCACCAGATGGTGGCGCTATAACAGCCAATTTCACGTTTGTCGGTCCATAGACTCAGCCCTCAGTCTTAATCCGTTTCACTACTGTAAGACTGAGAATATTACTATTTAAATCTTTGCATAACGTTAGGTGGCGCTGTTGGAAGCCTTGCATCAGAGAACCAATCATGAGTGCTGTGGGCGGGCCTGCTTTCTGGGGGCAGTTCTCATGCAGAACCGGTGTCTCGCAAAACATCGTCGCATTTGCGGAGAAACATATTGATCACTTAAGCCCTTTTCCCACATGCGCTTTGTACCGCAAAATGACCGGAACGTGGTCTAATGCCTGCATGTGGGAAAGACGTCGTGCCGGTATAAGCGCGACCCCGTCATCCCCGACATTTCACCAGTTTCGAGCCAGTCAGAAGAGCAGTATGCTCTTAAGGGGACGCAAGTGGAAACGGGTCCAGTCATTTTCCGCGACAGCGGTCCTTCAATCATGGGCGAGGTGTAGCCTACACACGTTGCTTAATGTTCCAGCGGGCATAATCTAATCATTCGCGCACATTAAAGCAAACTGGCGAAATGATCTTGTGATAGCCTAATAAGAGCAGTATGTCAGCTTGCTGATTTCCGAAGGCAACCCCGGACACATCAAACGAAGCCAGTCTGTAACTAGAACGACCGCAACGCGGACTTATGCCTCCGCCATTAGTTCATTCTGGAGTCCAAATCGCCATTTGAGGCAAATTGGAAGAGATTCTGAAGAAGTTTGGGCTAAGGAAAGAAATCCTCAGGGACTTCTACAGAGGCACCATTGAAAGCCTGCTGACTGGCTGCTTCACCGCCTGGTACGGGAACTGTACCACCATGGACCGCAGGGCGCTACGGAGGGTGAGGCGCGCGGCCCAGCACGTAACAGGAGACGAGTTGCCAGAACTGCACGAACTGTATAACCAGCGGTGCCTCAGGAGGTCCCTGAAGATCATCAAAGACACAAACCATCCCCACAACAGCCTGTTCTCCCTGCTACCCTCAGGGAGGAGATACAGGGTTCCAAAAGCACGCACAAATCGCTTGAGGAACAGTTTCTTCCCGCAGGCCACGAGACTCCTTAACATACACAAATAGTGTAGTAGTCGTACCGTACCGTACTGCAGCTGCTACCATTATGTATGCCTAATGTTTAATTGTATGTCTAACAAGGTACATGCTATTTGCACCTGTATGTCAATTACGTCAAATTTAAAATGTCTGAACACGTCTAACGTATGCACAATGCCTAATGTTTAATTGTATGTTTAATAAGGTACATGCTACTTGCACTGTAATGTAT
This sequence comes from Poromitra crassiceps, assembly GCF_964638095.1. Classification (NCBI taxonomy): domain Eukaryota; kingdom Metazoa; phylum Chordata; class Actinopteri; order Beryciformes; family Melamphaidae; genus Poromitra; species Poromitra crassiceps. The sequence continues at coordinate 61,999,634 of NC_139627.1, forward strand.
GTCAAATACGTCGAATTAAAATGTCCGAACACGTCTAACGTATGCACATGACGTGCACCTATGTGCAATGAATATGCCACTGACTTGTCTTATCGCTATTCTGCCGCATTGCCTATTGCTGCTTAGTATTGCTTATTGATGCCTATTTCTTATTGCCTATTGCTCATTGCTTGTTGCCTATTTGTACTATGTCGTAAACGGAGTCCACAGCACAAGAATTTCACACGTGATACTTGTACCATGGAGTGACAATAAAAATCTTGAATCTTGAATCTTGAATCTTGAATCTTGATTCCGTCAAGGCGCTCCTGTGATGTTGCGTTACAGAGCTTGGAAATTGGGTGTGTGAGAGGTCACAGTGACCTTGAACTTTGACCACCAAAATGTAATCAGTTCATCCTTGAGTCCAAGTCGATGTTTGAGACAAGTTTGATTAAATTCCGTCAAGGCATTCCTGAGATATCGCGTTAACAAGCTTGAAAATGGCGTTGGAGAGCTCACCTTGACCTTTGACCTTTGACCACCAAAATCTAATCAGTTCATCCTTGACTCCAAGTCGATGTTTGAGACAAGTTTGATTAAATTCCGTCAAGGCATTCCTGAGATATCGCGTTAACAAGATTGAAAATGGCGTTCGAGAGGTCACAGTGACCTTAACCTTTGACCTTTGACCACCAAAATCTAATCAGATCATCCTTGAGTCTAGGTCGATGTTTGAGGCAAATTTGATGAAATTCCGTCCAGGCGTTCCTCAGATATCGCGTTAACAAGCTTGAAAATGGCGTTCGAGAGGTCACAGTGACCTTGACCTTTGATCTTTGACCACCAAAATGTAATCAGATCATCCTTGAGTCTAAGTCGATGTTTGAGGCAAATTTGATGAAATTCCGTCCAGGCGTTCCTCAGATATCGCGTTAACAAGCTTGAAAATGGCGTTCGAGAGGTCAAAGTGACCTTGACCTTTGACCTTTGACCACCAAAATCTAATCAGATCATCCTTGAGTCTAAGTCGATGTTTGAGGCAAATTTGATGAAATTCCGTCGAGGCGTTCCTCAGATATCGCGTTAACAAGCTTGAAAATGGCGTTCGAGAGGTCACAGTGACCTTGACCTTTGACCTTTGACCACCAAAATCTAATCAGATCATCCTTGAGTCTAAGTCGATGTTTGAGGCAAATTTGATGAAATTCCGTCCAGGCGTTCCTCAGATATCGCGTTAACAAGCTTGAAAATGGCGTTCGAGAGGTCACAGTGACCTTGACCTTTGACCTTTGACCACCAAAATCTAATCAGATCATCCTTGAGTCTAAGTCGATGTTTGAGGCAAATTTGATGAAATTCCGTCCAGGCGTTCCTCAGATATCGCGTTAACAAACATCGTACGGACGGACGGACAGCCGTACGTACGTACGGACGGACAACCCGGATCCATAATGCCTCCGGCCTGGCTATCGCCGGCGGAGGCATAAAAAGTGCTTCAACGCGACGCAGGTGAACGGATAAACATCGAACCAGCAACTATTTCTCTCAGACACGGATCCCAACTTCTTCAAAGTGCATCATCTAATCATTCGCGCACATCAAAGCAAACTACTTCCACATTTCGCTTCGTGCATTTGCTTTCTCTACATACATACAAGCGTTGAGCAGCTTGCAAGCCTCTGCCATTCTCGCTGTGTCTGTCCGTGGCTGCTGCTCTCGAGCAGAGAGGGGAGGGGGTAAATCGGCTGTGTTTATTACGCTGGCGGCTTGACGCTGCTCTTAAGTCAAACGAGTGTGATTTATTGTGTGACAACTGACAAGCGAACTTATTTCGAGTTTTGCCGACCCCCCAAATAAGCTCCCCCCTCTCCCCGCCCCCCAACATACAGGCAAATTCGCTGATAGATTCCCACATGCGTGAGCCGAAGTGTGAAGGGAAATGTCCGATATTGACTTACAGGTAATTTTCCGGTACGCATGTGGGAAAACGGCTTTAGAAACAAACATAACCTGTTAACACGTTAACTGCCAGCGACGTATGCATACGTCAAGCAGAATCCAACCGTTAACTGCCAGCGACGTATGGATACGTCAAAAAAATCGTTTTTTTTTTTTTGACGGTGGATCCTTGATCTGGCCCTTTTGCATCTTCTATTATACTGTTAGAGCCGCCGGGCGTGTGCAATCCATTCCGCCGACCCACTGAGTGGCGACGGTGCTCAGACTATTGAGTGTTGTTTGGCCAGAAACGCACGCATTCCAGCTGAGCTCAACCGAGGACCCAGAAGCGAACGAGCCTCATTCTCATACTGTAGGCGAAAACCTTTCACACGGGCGCACCCGTGCGCCGGGGGCTTCCACAGGTGGACTGGGTGGAAAGCACACTTTGAAGCGCGCAGCATAAGCCTAGAGTCACACAAGGCTTCGTCAAAGCTCTCAACCGAAAATCCAAGAACGGATTAAGCCACATCCATGCTCGCCGACGAGGGACCGCCAGAGAGAGGCTGCTGCTCACTGCTCAGACAGGCAGGAGAGACTCTGGCTTGTGACTGACAAACACGGAGACACGCCCACGGAGGGAGGAGTTGTAAGGAGAGGGGGTGCGGGTGCTGCTATGGAGGAAATTACTGTTCAGAACTATATTGTTTATGTCTGATGTCTCACTGATGCCAAAAATAAATGGTTAAAGTGACTGTTTGATATTGAATTTCACAAAACTGCGATTATCTCAGCTTTTTGTCTCAGACCCTGAAACCATGCTGTACTCAACGGCTAATATCTACATAACTACTAACTCTACAAACTAACTCTTTTAGACAGAGAAAGCACACATTCTATTAGTACTTTTGTGAACTTTGTGTTGACAAACTCCAAGCAGAAAATTATCCTTGGCTCGCGTAAAATGAGCCAGAATCCTCAAAAAAACCCTCTGGCAAAAGCTACCTACAGTAAAAAAAAAAAGGCTGGCAGTGAATGTGTTAATAGGACGTGTTTCATCCGGCCCCGGCGGCTAGAGGTCTTTCCCCCAGCGATAAGCCCGACTCCCCAGGCTAACATTACAGAGCCTGCTGATGACTTCACAGTAGCAAGCGGACCACTTCCGGGTAGGAAACATTATTGTAAAATAAACCACAGCTATAAATTTTGTTTGGAGCATATCAGCTTCATGCTCTGTGTTAGGACTATGATAAATGGCATTGCCGCTACCAAATAAAATTCTAATAATAAATGTAGGCGCGTCTGCTGCCGGCGGTTCTCGCCGGGCTCAGAGACACAGTTTCTGACAGTGAAATTCCCAGACGTTTGGTGGCGCAGCTCACCAAACGTCTGGGAGCCGAGACTAGTCGGTCCATAACTTCTGAACCACGAGCTGTAGAATCAAAATTCCACATCTACTGGTTTCCCTGGAGCATCATGCATCTAACCTACTAGGCCACGCCCATTTCTGTCTGGTCGATTTTCCGCCATTTTGAATTTGATCAAAAACCTACTTTTGCGAGCTCCTCCTAGACCGTTTGGCCAAATCACACGAAACCTTTTCTGGGTCATCTATGGACTACCCCGACCTAAAGTTATTAAAGGATTTTGGATACGCGAAACCATTTTGAAATGATAAATGTCTAAACTTGTGTGTATTTGCTTTTGTTCTTTTCCTGCCCTAAAAGTGTGTGGATCTCAGAAACCATACGCCCCACATCACCCACCTTTCCACATAGTTTCAAGACATCACCCACTACTCAGAGGAAAAAATTACACCAATCCACCAGATGGTGGGGCTATAACAGCCAACCACCACTACTACTGCTGCTGCTGCTACTACTACTACTACTATTCTTAGTACTTCTGCTGCTACTATTGCTACCACTCCCACTACCCACATGGAAAGAATCTATATGTACCCTATATGTTTTAATATAGGGCCACATATAGTTTTCCCATATATGGTGCATACATAAAATTGGCCGATTTCCTATATTATATGTACATATATGTACCTATATGTATAGGTACATATATGTACCTATATGTACATATAATATAGGAAATCGGCCAATTTTATGTATGCACCATATATGGGAAACCTATATGTACATATATGTACCTATATGTAGGATCTTAAATAAAAAAATTAGCTGCGCACACGGGATTCGAACCCCGTTCTCCAAGGTTCAAGCCCTGCGCTCTAGGTTCTGAGCTATACATTTTCTTATACTAACCAGAGAGCCGGGTACATTATATACTCTCTCGCACACAACGTAGATCACAATTGTCAGCGATCGGGAAGTTATTTTATGTGATGCGTACGAGTATTATGTAACAGACTAAAATTATGTTGTGTGTGTGTGTGTGCATCTATAGTCTGTAGGCTGTACGGTTTCAGAGGTTAACTTCATTTAACACCAGAGACTCAGGAGGTAGGCCTACACAGAGCCTCGTATACAGTCTGTTACAATAACATAGTGTGCCCAGAGCACCTCGTTCCGCACTTGGTGCAGACCGGTGCAGACTTGCTTTGGTCTAGTCAGTCACAGCTAGTAAGTACTTGCGCATGCGCGTTGCTGCAGGAACGGAATTCATTATTTTATAGTATTGCGCTAAACTATTAACCATAGTTGTGTCCTGGAAGCTTTTTGCTGGCACCACATAGCCTATAGTCCCATATTTATGATATTTCATGTGACATAAAATGCGTTGAAATGTAGTTTTCGTGTAGACCAGATCTCAGTTACACAATAAAAGACAATAAAATGCCAATTCACACACTATCAATATTGTCTCTATTCCAAACTACAACAAATGTTTTAACAATATGATGAACCAAATTGTGTTTTTTTACACGTTTACGTTGTAACCGCATTTTAGCCGGTTGAACAGAGGGTGAAATTAGGTCTTAGACGTTCAAACCCAATATCACCCAGATTTCAACTAAAAATCAACGTTGAAAAAACGTTTTGTGCTCGCTGGGTATATATGGATTATGACACAGTGTATACAAACAGATTTGTAAATGACCTATATAGGAGGCATATACCTTGTATTGTGTACATATATGGCCTATATGTGGATTTAAAGAAGTGAGACCTATATGACCTGTATTATGAACATATAGGGCCTTTATGTGTATATAAAGAAGCTATATAGGAGACATATATGCCCTGTATGTGCACATATAGTACCTATATGTGGATATAAAGAAGCTATAGGAGACCTATATGCCCGGTATATGCACTTATATGCACCTGAATCTGGCCTATATGCAACCTATATGCGGCATAAATGTGGCCTATATGCGCATATATGCACCTAAATCTGGCCTATATGCAACCTATATGCGGCATATATATGGCCTATATGCTCCTATATGCGCATATATGCACCTAAATCTGGCCTATATGCAACCTATATGCGGCATATATATGGCCTATATGCTCCTATATGCGCATATATGCACCTAAATCTGGCCTATATGCAACCTATATGCGGCATATATATGGCCTATATGCTCCTATATGCGCATATATGCACCTAAATCTGGCCTATATGCAACCTATATGCGGCATATATATGGCCTATATGCTCATATATGCTGCATATAGGTTGCATATAGGTTGCATATAGTTGCATATATGTTCATATAGATTCTTTCCATGTGGGTACTACCAACACTACTACTACTACTATTACTACTACTGCTACTACTACTACTACTAGTACTGCTTGGAAACCGTCAGGTCACCGGATCTCAACCAAACTTTGTTTACTTGTGCACATACCAAGTCTGAATAAATGTGCACTATCTGACATATACCCGCCAAGTCACCAGAAGCTTGGACCCCGCATCGCTGCTTGCGGCTATATTATTATTATTATTATTGTTATTATTATTATTATTATTATTGCCATTAAATGTTACGAATTTATCGAGGTGGGCTCAGAATAACGTTAGCGGACTTCCCCCTACTGTCTGAGCTCGTCAATGAGAGCTGGGTATCTGTCACTGCTTCTACTTCATCACGTTATAAACGAACAAACTTGTAACATTATTCACACTGTCTGGGTTGGAATTAGGAAAGAATGTGTATATGTGTTAGTTTCATTTTTTTTCATCATGTTTATAACACAACTGTTATAACTGTTTCAGGTCTGCACAGCTCTGTCTGTGGCTGGCTGGCTGCTGGCAGCTGGATGCTAGTGTTAGCTCCAAACATATCATGTCTGTAATAGTAGTTGGGCGAGACGGTAAATGAGCTCTGTAACTCACCCTGACAATCCGTCTCCCGAGAGAGACCCGCTGTGTGTCAACACGTGTGCAGTCACAACGGTAGCGGAAAGTACGAGAAAGAAAGAAAGAAAAAAAGCTGTCAGTATCACCCAGCAGATAAACTGCCGGCCAATGAACTGCCGCCCAAGCCCAATTTGTACAGGTCATCTAGGGCGGCAAAGCGGTCAATCTGTCCTGCCCAGCAACACAGAACCAAGCGAGGAGAGGAGGAACACACAGACGCACACACATACACTCGACCGGTCACATGATCTCCTCCCGGCGATTCTCGCCTGGCGGAGATAATTAGTGGCCGCCAGTGTTTTGATGCGGAGCTTCACAGATCTGGAACATGGTGCTAAGTGTCATGAGGGATCTGCCAAACTGAACGACATTTACCAAACATTTAAAGTCGAGCTGAAATTAAAAATGCCTTTTTTTCTATTTTAGATAACATCCCTGGGTATTCAGTGCACCTATTTAATGTAATGTATGCAAACAAAATCACAAAAATCAAATTGCTTTAGTTTTTCCACATTCACATCAAAAGTTCATTTTTCAGGATTTCATTCATAACTGTAATCTACAGTATGCGGACGTCATTCAGTACTTGAGTACAAGGTGTCAATCAGTCTTCATTGCGAAAAGAAAATTCCGAGCAGGCATAATGGCTGTCTAGTGTCTGTAACCTGGGCAGATTGTCTAGCCCATAAATGTTAATATACTTGGCCATTAAGTATGTAACATACAAAATAAAACAAATTGTAATGTCTTCATTTAATGTAGAACGCAAATACATGTAACTGGCTCGTGAACTAATTCCAGGAATAACCTTATTTACAAGTTTGAAGTCAATCGGATGAACGGTTCTTTTTTGTGTTGCCAGTAGGTGGCGTTGTGCCGAATTGCACAGAACTCGGCACTGATCTATGTCAGGTTCCCAGCAGCACACTCCCGAAGTTTGAAGTCGATCAGATGAATGGCAATGGAGATAAAGCACTTTTTGTGTTGCCAGTAGGTGGTGCTATGCCAAATTGCACGGAATTCAGCTCCCTGCACTCCCTTGAGTCCCCCTAAGTGCGCTCCTCGAGTTTGAGGTTGATCAGACGAACGGTTCTCAAGATAAACCACTTTTTGTGTGGCCAGTAGGTGGCGCTGTGCTGAATTGCACGAAATTCGGCACTGCACTGTGTCGAGTTCCCATCAGCGCACTCCCCAAATTTGAAGTCCATCGGACAAACGGTTCTTAAGATAAACCAAATCTTTTGTTGCCAGTAGGTGGCGCTATGCCCATGATGGGGGTTCCCGAAAGTGTTGTGGCCCTAGAGGATATTATTTCTGAATGCGTGACTCATTATAGCCTACCATTATAGCCATGTAAAAATCTGACTTAACTAAGATCACTGAGCTCTACTGATTATTTCCCCTTGATTTTATTCATGACAGACTTGATGACACATGAATATTAATGCTGCTTATTCAGCTTACAAATACATATTCTCCTACTATTCTTTGCGCCTTCATGCTGCCCTCTCTCCACTGCATTGCAAGAGATTCTTTAATTGGAACCTGAGGAGGGATGCTGCCCCCCCTCATTCTCACAGCAATGTAAACACAGGGTTGTTAAAAGTGACGACCATGTGTTTACTCTCACTTAGTAATAGTATCAACGACCCTAATTAAAGCTGGGGCTGGGGCTTAGGGCTTGAAGGAGCAGAACTGAAGACAAATATTCAAATATCGAACGTGTTTCGTCTCCGAATCGCACAAAAACAGGGCACTGCACTCCGTGAGGTCGCCATCAGCGCACTGCCCGAGTTTCAAATCAATCCAACCAACGGTTCTCGAGATACGCGAAGGACAGAGAGACAGAGAGACAGACGCTATCGTCATTATAGTATAGATAGATAGAAGATAGATAGATACTGTAGATAGATAGCTCTTCACTGTCCACGGTTTCATGGTTACTTTTGACCTTTGCTTAGCAAAAGTTGCTTAGCAAAGAGAACCCGGTGATGCTTGTCAAAGTGGTGATAAATCTTAGTATCATATTCAGCCAGATAATGGCATGGAGATTTACAATGGTGAGCCAAAAAGGGGGGGCTGCCCGGCTGAGCCCTGGGAACATTGAAACGCTCCCAGTCTATAATAAAGCCTTACAATCTGAGAGGCAGGCATATTGTTCCAGGATTAATAGTGACAGCAGAAATAACCACAGAACCTTGTTTTCAACCATTTTAAATCTCAGCCTTTTAAATCCCTCCAACCTCAATGAGCAAATAAATTCCTCACAGTCAAAATGCGAGGAATCTGCTTCTTTCTTTGAAAATAAAAGTTAAATGGATAACGGGTCCCACGCAACATATTGAGAGTAATACTTCAAACCCTTGCATTGTTAAGGCTGAATTATGCTCACCCTGCCGTGAAGGGCGCGTGGGTGGAGCGAGGGGCGGGCGCGTCATATGATGTAAATTTGTTGGGCGTGGTTAAGCGCTAGCTCCAGCGGCCGCTCGCGTTCAGCCTGATTTTTTTTCTAACAGCGCGAGCTTCTCTCCAAACATGGCTGCTTTCGCCACTGAACCCTGAACACTGAGCTGTGTTTTCGCCACATTTCTTGACCCATGTGGTAGGCTATAAACTTAGATTTGCAACTGTTCGTTTTTAGTCATTTCACCAAGTAAATGTGTTGTGTTGAGAGCATTATTGAGAGAGATTAAAAGCAGCACAGAGTAGGCTATCAGGGCTGAGAAGTAAAAACGGCTTTCAGTAAAAACAAGTTTGGTGAGTCCTTCATGTGCTGATGTGGGGTCATTTGAGAGTGAAAGCGCACTCAGTACTGCACAGCGTTTCATTGCGACTTTTCACGGGCTGTTCTCACCATTGTACAATGCACACAATACATGCTGATCACTTTCTGAGTATAATGGCATCAGCCCCAGCGCGAGGTCTGCACGGTGACTACGGAGACTCGCGGGGCCCCACCCCCACGGAGCTTTGCTCGAGCATAAGAGCACCTTAAGGATGACGTCATCATTCCTACTTTGACGTCGTCATTCCTACTATGATGTCATCGATCACTGATGATGTCATGATTCATAGGCGTCTTTCATGCCTTTCGCCGCTGATGTCATAACACAGGTGATGTCATATTCACATCTATAAGGGCCTGTTCCTGCAGGCTCTCGCGAGTGATTCATAATTTCACATCAAGGATCATACCAATCTCTGCAACGTCTGCAACCTGCAACTTCTGCAACCAGCAACTTCTGCAATCTCTGCGACCGTTCCCAAACCTCGAACTGTGCAGCCCCAGCGGATAGATTTCCACCGATCAAAGAGGCCTCAGCTGACCCACCAGGCGGTCAGCTGGATATCTCCACTCATCCTGATACCTTCACTCATCCTGATGTCTCCACTCGTCCTATCACGTTCGGAGACTTCCAGATCATACTTAAGCACCTGATTGCCCACCAGGAGGAAGCAATCCAGGCTGTGGCTTCCAAGGCCGAGGATCGGTACGCCCTCTTGATTGGCCGGCTAGATCGTCTCGAAGGGCTAGGCCCCCAGGGTGTCACCCCGCAGCCTCTGCAAGACCTCGCACTCGAGTCAAGACGCCTGATTGCCCACCAGGAAAAAGCAATCCAGGCTCTGGCTTTCGAAGCCACTGATCGGCACGCCCAGCAGGAAAAAGCAATCCAGGCTCTGGCTTCCGAAGCCGCTGATCGGCACGCCCTCTTGATTGGCCGGCTAGATCGTCTCGACGGGCTAGGCCCCCAGGGTGCCATTCCGCAGCCTTCTGCCCCTCCTGCCCCAGCTTTCGAGCGCACCGCCGTTCCGGAGGTTTCCAGACCTGCTACTCCCCCGTCCACAGCGGCCGTTGCTTCTAGCTCTGCCTCTCGGCCGCCCCCAGCTGCTAAGGGCATATTCTGGGGGGGAGTTCGCGTCATTCCAGAGCAGGGGCACCCACATTTGAGTCCCAGCAGCCATCTGTACCGTGATCTGACCGGCAGGGTTCGCATCACACCAGAGGAGAGGCAGCGCCGTTTGGACACCCGGAGCTGCCTGTACTGTGGTCGAGCCGGGCATTACCTCTCCTCCTGCTCCCGGCGTCCAGTAAGTGGTCCCACCGCTCGCCGGCCCGTGGTACTCTCAGTGGATCAAGACTCTACGTGTCCAGCCGAAGAATCTGTACGGTTGGGTAGCGTTCCCTGCAGGACCCAGGAGTGGCAGTGTGTCTCCAAGAGGGTTAACGAGTTGGAGAGGACTGTCGATCGTCTCATTGGGAAGTTCAATCGCTGCCTGCAGATTGGCTCCGTCCCCCCGCAGGGGGCCTCCGAGTCTGCTGGCCCTGAGGCACAACCTGAGGCACAACCTGTGGACCTGCCCCTCGCCGAGTCTGAACCCGTACCTGAGGCACAACCTGTGGACCTTCCCCTCGCCGAGTCTGAACCCGTACCCCAGCAGCAGCCAATTCCTGTCGTTGACCCACACGTAGGTTCCAGCTTCATGCTGGGAGGTTCCCGTAGTGTCGTCAGCCCTCGGTCAAGAGCAAGAAGAAATAAGAGGCGTTTAAAGGAGGAGACGGTGGGTGACCTCCCCAAACTACAGGTCGGGAGGGCAGGCCTCGCTGTGTCAGATCCCCCTGCGGCTCTGCCTTCGGAGACGGCGGCATTTGACCCTTTTGATGGTCTCCAGCCTCCCGTGTTTGGATCGTGCCCCGGGGGATGGCCGGCCCCAGAGGATCCACCGGACCCGGTGGAAGTTCTGTCTACGTATCGGTCCATCTATGGCTTCGATATCCTGTATTAGGGAGGAGCACCTCCACTGTCCTACACCCCCTTTGGGGGTCTAACCACCTGCATCTAACCACCTGCTGAAGAGCACCTCACTCTCCTACACCCCCTTTGGGGCCTAACCACCTGCGTCTAACCACCTGCGGAAGAGCACCTCCACCAGAACCTACGGATTTTTTGTCTCCCAGATGCCATCCTTGATGGCCTCATTGGACGCCAGGTGACGTCCGTTGAGGGGAGGGTACTGTTAGGATGACGTCATCATTCCTACTTTGACGTCGTCATTCCTACTATGATGTCATCGATCACTGATGATGTCATGATTCATAGGCGTCTTTCATGCCTTTCGCCGGTGATGTCATAACACAGGTGATGTCATATTCACATCTATAAGGGCCTGTTCCTGCAGGCTCTCGCGAGTGATTCATAATTTCACATCAAGGATCATACCAATCTCTGCAACGTCTGCAACCTGCAACTTCTGCAACCAGCAACTTCTGCAATCTCTGCGACCGTGCATTGCAGATCAAAATACAATAAATCAAAACCATACTGAGTTAAATTCCTTTAGCAGAATCAGTGAACGGGAACTGTGGAAAATGACATGACACAAACAGCTCAGAATTGGAAACTACAGAATATTTTGTAAAGCGGCCTTAGGTTCCTTGAAAGGCGCTATATAAATCCAAGCTATTATTATTATTTAAGGAGGGAGTCAATGTCCTAGCTCAATCAGCAGGCAGAGCACTGGGTTCTGTACTGAACAAAGTTAAACACTTTGGTAATCTGGGTTTTCATACTTACACACAACTGTATAACTCTTGTTTCTGTCCTGTGTCGAATTATGCTTCTGGTGTTTGGGGTTTCCGTGAACACCCAAGCTGTAACACTGTGCATGAGCCATCCAGTATTTTCTAGGAGTTCATAAACTCACTCCAGTTCTGGCCATTACTGATGATATGGGATGGGACTCCCCAAGCATCAGACACACTAAACATATATTTAATTGGGATATTGCCCATAGACATCCCTGGGCAAATGAATTGAAATTCCTATTTTATTCAAATGATTTGTCATTTATCTTTAATAACAGGTTATTTTGTGACACCCGAGAGACTATGAGTAATATTTTTTATTTTGTATAAAGATAAATGGTAACTTATGGTATTTATCATAAACCAACACGACAAACTAAGAACGTATCGTCTAAAGACAGTTACTGTGTAGAACCCTATGTGAACTTTGATTTGAACAGACGAAAAAGATCTCTGTGTGCTCAATTACGCTCTGGAACTCTTCCCTTAGCACTAGAGACTGATAGGTTTAATGCTACCCCTGACATGTCACTATGTGAATTATGTGAAATTGAAAACAAGATTTATTTCTTGTTCTATTGTACTGCTTATGATGACGCAAGGGACGTACTCTTTCGTAAAATGTCCTCTATTTATGTTGACTTTTTTGGACGATTATGAGAAACTTGAGTTGTGTTTAAAAAAGGAACCTTCCTCCCAGCAAATTTTATCTGTCAGGCATCGGAGCAAAGAGATAACTTTTTGTTTAGAAAGTGATGTATGTATTGTTGTCTGAGCAGTACGCTGACTTGCGACTTGTGTTATTTTAAATGTACCATTGTGATGTTTTATTGTTATTGTATGTTATGTGTGTCTTGTAAACCAATGAGGGTTGGGCACTGTGGAGTGTAGGACACTTAATGTACATCAATCAAATCATTATGGTTATTTAGATTATTCAGAATTATTTTATATACAAGTTTCTCCTAAATCTTAGAAAACTTTCACCCCCATACTGTCACACTACTAATAACCTATTTTCAATATGCTACAGAGGTGCCATACAATGGAACACTTGTATCAATATTGCCAAACAAGGAGTATCTATTAACTCTAGTGATGGGAATTATGGCTCTTTGAATAGAGCCGGATCTTATGGCTCCGTTCCTTTCTGAGAGCTGTTCAAAATAGCGGCTCCTCGTTCTTTTCTTTCACCTCTTTTTTTATGGGGCAGGCACTACTGTTTATCTGCAAAATCACTAGGATAATGATATGGTACGATTTGGATCAGATTTGATCTTATCCCACCACTATTTCATTTTGCAGCAGCATTAAATTACTCGTACATTATTTCCAGACCTAATGTCAATGATCTGCATTGTAAACATAACACAAGGTGACACCATATCCATCTGCTCAGTCAGTGAATTTACTTCTTCTATGAAATGTGTTGTGTAAATAAAGTTGGCTTTCCTTGAATGCAATTCATGCAACACTTCGCTGCTCAGAAAGTCGGCAGATGCACTCCGCGGCGTAGCCCGTTTTGATATTAAGCTGAGTCCGCCCACCCAGGCCAGTTTACAGCCTGCGTCGGTTGCTATTGACGAGTGTACCGTACACTCGTTACCTATCCTCCCTGCTCAGCGGACTAGCAGAGGGAGGGAGGTCTACCCTGTTTGTGTGGTGGGGAGCGGCAGGCAGTGAAATTTGGGCACAACATTAAAATGAACGGCAATCATGTAGGACTCGGTTCCCTTCGTTCATAGCAAAGAGCCGTTCAATAGATTTGGATCGTTCGCGAACATCACATCACTACTTAACTCCTTCAAATCCAAACGTAGAATCTCCCCGATGAATCATACATAGCCCACATACAAAACAGAAGGTGAAACTAACCCATCAATCTCGCCACATCAGGTTATATTCTGTCCACACAATGTTAAATGCTGAAATTCAAAAATGTATAAAAAAAACTTTTGTCACATTATAATCACAGCATAATAACAGCCAAAATAAGTAAAAAGCGACAAATTGAAAAGATTGAATATGGTCAGAGTAGGGTCTGAGGGTTAATTCCGTACAAGGGTTCCACCTGCATGTGGATTCACACTCATGTTCAGTAGGCTAACTCCAGACTCGGACTGAGGTAATAGAGACTTGACTCGAAGTCTTCTTTGACTTGGATTCGAACACTAGGGCCTCGGGATATAGTGACTTGACTACAACATTGATAGAACCTCTCGTCTGGCATCATTTGCTTCTCAGAAAATCAATAGGAAGATGATTAATAATGATAAAGTGTTTCAAAGGGTGTAGGCGTCAGGGTCCCAACGGTGTTTAGATGAAACCATGCCCCAAGCTCATTTGATTGGTCGCTGCAACTGCTTCTTCCTGCCCTGCCAAGCAAGTAACTCCTCCAAACTCATACGCCGAAGCGAGGCACACACACAGACACACCCCCCTCATTCCCGTCAGTGTCCCTGACAACAAATTACCATAAACAGCAGAGGTGACTCTGCTGCACCCCAAACGCCTCTCTTTACAGCCAGGCAGGCACCGGCCAAAGATAACTCTTTCCCCTAAGTCGAGTGTGTTTTCCCCGTTTCCCCCTGTTTCTCCTTCCCCTGGAGATGTGTGGCTTGGAGAATTAGGAGCGTGTAGCGCAGTATAAAGAAGCCAGGATGCGCTGCCTGCTCCTAGTTCCCCTAGCCATTCAAATTCGGGGAAGAGTTCTCTTTGACCGGTGCCTGCCTGGCTGTAAACTGTGTAAAGGAGTGCAGTGGAGTCGCCTCTGCTGTTTATGGTAGTTTGTTGTCAGGTGTGGTGGGCAACAGTGACGTATGAGGGGGGCAACCAATCAAATGAGTTCGGGGCATGGTTTCATCTAAACCCCGTTGGGAAAAGTATACACGAGTCAGGGGGCCCTATTCTCCCACAGAATAAACGCAAAAAAACGCAAAAAAAACGTGCCTTGCGTCTGCCTCAGGAAGATATCAATATGGCTTTACGCTGCCAAATGCGCTTTAGGCCGAATGGGCGTGGCGCAGTCCCAGAATGGGCGAGAATGGGCGTGTCGGCCTTAAATACCGGCCTAATGATATCTTCCCACCTGGCGTAAATTTAGCGCTTTGGAAACCAGGCCTATTCAGTGCGCCAGTTGCGCGGAGCGCTCCCCTCTGGCTGTCCTCTGTCACCCTTCTCTGTGTCACTCTCTCCCTCTCTCCTCAGTCTGACAGGCACAATACGACTGTCTCTCTCTGACTCCCTCGCTCAGACAGACACAACACACGTCCCATAGGAAAAAGCAGTTGTAAGTTCACTGCCTGTGAATGTCCCAGCATGCAATGGGCTTCTCCATTTCGCTACTAAATAGCAACCAAATGAGCCGAAATAGATATAAAGGTCGATCTAAATAATGTGTAATGGTAACACAACCTGCAATTGTAGAACATTTCAATATTGGACCAAATAAAACATTGAAATGAAAACACCACCCTATGTGAAACTTATATGTCATCCTGGGCCTATATATATCCCTTGTAGATTTAACGTGATTTAGAGAAGTTTTTTGATTGATTGATTGATTGATTTATTCGATGAATGACAAAAGTAAAGCACATCATACACAAAAATATAAAGGCCACTCATACATCACCATCAAGGATAAAAACACAATAAAGTCCGAGGACTTGTTTCCATTGTGGTCCTTGGTCTCGGACAGACGACTCAGACCGACATAAAAACAGACATAACAATAAAGAAACATAAAACTACTTCCACCTATAGACTATTAAAAAAAACCATTTAAGATGTTAAAACAGTTTTAACAAAAGCAATATAAAAAGACATTTGAAACAGGACCCAATCCCGAAAATAAAGAACACATTAAAAGGCTAAAAAACCAATCTGAATAAAATAAATAAAATAACTTTAAACAGGCTATAAATTAACAATACTCAAAAATATTTACATTTACATACCCGCACCAGTCATGAACCAGATTTTGAGAGCGATTTTAAAGCTGCTCAAGGTGTTAATCATCTTCAGGCTGTCCGGAAGGCTGTTCCACAACAGCCCGGCTGAGTATTTGAAAGGGTTTTTGTTCATACAGCTCTTAAATTTAATGGGGACAACATTGTGGGAGCTCCCTCTGGTGGAGTAGTTATGAACGTCATTTACCTTGGTGAAATAATTTTGGAGATATTTCGGGACCATATTATGCAAGATCTTATGGACCAGGCACAGCTTGATTTGGTTCACTCTTTCCTCCACTCTGAGCCATCTGAGGCTGGAAAAATGGCCAGGCAGGAGGTGGGTTCTGGGATGGAGAGAGTGTAACAGCCGTACTAGTTTGTTTTGAGATATTTGAAGTTTATTTTTGAGGGCCTTGGTGATGCCGGTGAACCAGGAAGTACATGCATAATCAAAGTGACATTGTATCAAAGCGCCCGCCAGAATTTTTAGAGTACTTACGTCTAGGAAGGAGAAAAGTCTGGCCAGGAATCTCACTTTCTGATTTATTTTGGAGATGGTTTTTAAAGCCATACTTTCTCCCGATACTTTACTGTCCAGGATACTGCCGAGATATGTAATTTCCTCCTTGCTTTCGACGGTCACATTGTCGACTGTGATGGTGAAGCCAGGGGATTTTTTAAGTTTGGCGTTAGAGCCAAACAGAATTGACTCAGTTTTTCCTAGATGGAGAGATAATTTATTATCTACTAACCATGTACTTACTTTCTGGAGTTCATTACTGAGGATAAGTTCTACCTCCTTTTTCTCTTTGTGGGAGACCAGGAGAGCCGAGTCGTCCGCAAAGAGAAACAGGTCGCAGTCACATGCCGACTTCATATCATTTACATAAATAAGGAAAAAGAGTGGACCCAATATGCTCCCTTGGGGCACCCCGCACCGTAGGGGGAGAGGGGAGGACAGGGTACCGTTCACGTCGGTAACCTGCCTCTTTCCGCATATTTAAAAAATTGCGAAATGAGGCAAATCAGCTTATTAAGAAAGCAAAGGCAAACTTCTTCAGGGAGTCTATAGCAGAAAACAAAAATAATCCTTCACAACTATGGAAAACCTTGAAACACCTAGGGCAAAACAACAGACTTAGGACAAAAACCATAAATAAGACCCTGATTATAGATGGTACAGTCACATCAGATAAAATTAAAGTTGCAGACTGCTTCAACAGGTTCTTCACCACTATAGCAGACACCCTGGTAAAGAAACTGCCGACCTTTACAGGGGTCTTTGGTGAGAGCCATGTTGATTCATTCTACAAAAAGATGAACGTTCAGCCAGATGCTTTTTCTTTTACAGAAGTGTCTGAAGGGGAGGTGCTTAAAAGACTTAAGGCCCTAAACCCATCTAAAGCAACCGGTCTTGATAACATCCCGTCCAGGTTCCTAAGAGACGCAGCTGAAGTCATCTCTTCACCTATAACGTTTATAATTAATATGTCCATAACACAAGGCCATATTCCTCGTGAATTCAAAATTGCTAAAGTAGCCCCGTTATACAAAAAAGGAAGCAAACTGGAACCAGGAAATTATCGTCCTGTTTCAATTCTTTCTTCAATCTCTAAAGTAATCGAAAAAGTGATTTTTGATCAGATAGACAGTTATCTATCATTGCATAGTCTGCTGTATGAATTTCAATCTGGCTTTAGGAAGTCACATTCAACAGACTCCTGCTTGCTCTATTTAAACGACTTCATAAGGCAAGAGGTGGACTCTGGTAAATACTGTGGGATGGTCATGCTGGACCTTCAGAAGGCATTCGATACTGTAAACCATGATATCCTCCTGTACAAACTCAGGTCCTTGGGATTTAATGGCACCTCCCTCAAATGGGTGGGGTCTTATTTAAAGTGACAGCGTAACGCGCTTCTACTGTCATGTCCTACTGTGATGTCCGCTCCAATAAATTGGCTCTACTTCACATTTTAGTTTTACAATCAAAACACATTTATGCAATGACTTTACATAATGTAGGCTATATTTATGTGCATATCCTACCATCCTAGCAGGGGAGAGAAAACGATATCTTTCTGGACAAACTTTCACCAATCTAATTCATCTCATCATATATATTTTTCTAGCTGATGCCTTTAGAACATTCTTTTCACTTTGATCTTGCTATAGTGTAGCGTATTTACATGCTTGCAGTATTTAAACTGCAGTTAGATTGGTTTGAGAAGCATAATAATATGGAATAATAGCCTATATATGGAGACAGACAGACGGGATGAAGGGAGGGGGGGGGGGGCAGAGCGCTTGGCTTTTGTCTGGTTTTACTGGACCACTGGAATTGGAGCTTAACACTTTCAGTGCCACGGCCCTTGGGCAAAAGGTTGCTTGCTGTGCCACATAGGCCGCAATGCATTTTAAAACAGTCATATAATTTCTTTAATAATTACTATGTAAACACTGAACACGCACAAATAACGATGAGACTCTCTTCTATCACCTGCAAAAAAAAGTTTATTGATCCCATTTTCCGTTCTTTAGTTATGAGCCGGAGAAGATAGCTTGATCGAACGAAAAACAGAGCTTTTTTTCTACGAGCTGAGATAATGAGCCTTTTGTGAAATTAAACATTTCAAGCACATCACTGACTCTGAAGCTAATTTTCTGATGTAGTCACACCTCAAAAATAATTTCCTTCAATAAAACAGTGAAGGCAAGGGAATTTTGTTTGGAAGAATAATATTTTTAGCTGAAACCAGCAGCGCTGGCGCCTGCATGCGCTGCTGGTTGCAGCTTCTTGCTGATCTTTTGCTGCTGGTGGGCATCGGATATTCTGGCTTGCGTTTGCCAACCCTGTCCTGCTGTCTGGGTCTGTGTTGTGTACTTGGCTCTGCGTGCCCACCTCCCCCCCTCCTCCCCCCCCCCCCCCCCGTTGTGGGAGGAGTGTCTCTCTGCTCTGCTGTTTTCTCGTTTTCTCTGCCTGTGCTCAGCACTGAAAAAGTCAGCTAGATCCTGCTTTTTTACAGCCGCGTGTACCAGCTCCCATGCTTCGAGTTGAGAATAATAACAAATCCACGGCTGATCATGTGTTGCAGCGGACACGGAGGCTGTTGCAGCGGACATCGAGGTGCTCAATTGTGATAGCAGATTGGCTGCTGCAGGGGCACAGCTAAACGTTGCTTCAATGAAGCCGCTGCATACGGACGGATGCGATGCGATTTCCTTCCCCCCAATGACTTCTTCTGTGTGTTTCACTCCACGTTCTCTCATCTGGAGAGCGCTGTCGCCACCTAAGGGTTCTGTAAAATAGGTTAGACACATTCAATACCTCTGAATATTGTAAGAGGCGATGTAAGAGGCATAGATCGACACCCCCCCGTCAAAAAAAAAAAATCGAGTTATGACGCCATTTGGCGTCGCTGGCACTGTACGGTAAATTTCTAATGACGCCATATGGCGTCGCTGGCACTGAATGTGTTAAAAGGCAAGTGTGTGATTCGTTTATTGCACTTATCCAATGAGCATGACGGTGCATAATTTTACGCTTAAAAGGCGTGGTTGTATTGCGTTAGGCTGCGTGTAGCGCCAACACCAAGATATCAAGTGCGCTGGTCCACGCCCACTGATCAGGGCTGCGCCAGGCGCTCGGCCTAGAAACTACGCCGATGCAACGATAGGGGCCAGGGTCTATGCCTGCAAGGCCGAGGAAGTGTTGTGGGAAGAATGTGAGGTTAATGCCCAGGAACCGAACTGCACAGTGGGTTTGAGTTTGGATATCCTGTGAATAGCAGGAATCAGTGTACAAAGTCGGCTACAATAGCGAACACGGAACCCATGGAACCCATAGAGAGAACATCAGGGAAGTGGTGCTTGCTCTCAACTGGCTCTCCCTGAATAAAAATAACGCTGAAATTAAAATGAGACTCTGCAGTCACAAGCTTTCCTCTGTGACTTTTAGAAAGTTTAGATTGCTGCTCCAGTGTGTTTGTTCTCAGAGTTCAGCCAAACCACATGAGATTTCAGCCAAACCACAAGAGATTTCAGGCTATTCTGGAGCTGTTGGTTCATACTGGAGATATTTTTTAGTACATACCAGCTGATAAAAGTCTATGTGTTTTTGATAAGTTGGACAGCTAATAATGCACATAACTAAATCTGCACGCTCTGTACACGGTAGCTACTTCAGTAATATGAATATATCTGACAAGGTGAATAGTTTTCTACATACAGTATATACTTCTAGACATGCTCTTCTGCTAATGTGACAAATCTTGCACATCCTGTAAACTAGAAACATTCCTTAGATATTCTTTACAACATGCTGGTTGATATTATATTGATTCTTAGATATTCTTTAGAACATGCTGGTTGATACTATAGATTCTTAGATATTGAACAAATTATCCTGACAGCAGTGAGTATTTTAGCATATTCTGGACATGTTGCCATCGGGACGTCATGTTTTGCCTGCTTGCAAACATTTTAGTCTACATCTTTTATTCCCTCTGCAGTCTTTTAAATGCTTCATAGATTTATGAGTGCAATGTTTTATGTACCATTTACTTTATATTTTTTACTTTACTTTGTCTCTTTTCCTTGGCATACTTGTTTGTATGGTTGATGATTCTGTGTTCTTATACAAGCTGCCGGATCCAATTGCCCCTAGGGGGACATTAATCATTAATAAAGTTGTTTTGACTTTGAACTTTTAATTATTTAGTACACAGTATTTGACAGCAGTGGTGGTTTCTCTGCTTGTTGTCAGGTACCGGCTGCAGCCCAGACTTGCTGTTCTTCCTGTGTGCGATGTACGCTCCGATCTGCACGATTGACTTTCAACACGAGCCCATCAAGCCGTGCAAGGCAGTGTGTGAGCGGGCCAAGTGTGGCTGTGAGCCGGTGATGAAGCGTTATAACCACAGCTGGCCGGACAGCCTGTCCTGTGCCGAGCTGCCGCTGTACGACCGCGGGGTCTGCATCTCACCAGAGGCCATCGTGAAGGCAGAGGGACCAGGTACTCCTCTTTTATTATTCATGAGGGCATTTACATGCACATAACTGAGAATAATCAGGTTATGGCAATAATCTGATTCACACATTTACATGCACTCTAGTATGTAGTGGGAACTCAACTGTAGTGGGAACTGATAAGTAAAAGTTGAATGCTCATGGTTTCTTTTCCTCCTGGTCTGTCTGTCTTGTATTGTGAAAATGCAACAAAGAGCTCATAGAGTTGCATTCAATATTCGAGAGATAACTTTTGTGGGGAGAAATATGCCGTCAGATATGCCTTGAATGCCACTTTTCAGCTTGGCTGTAATGTTACAGCCCACATTTTTGGTACATAGCAAGCCCATATTCTCTAACACAGGGGTTCCCAACCTTTTTTGTGCCAAGGACCGGTAGATAAATTGGAAAAAAATGTTGCGGACCGGTTGTCAATTTTAATGGTTTTAGTTACATATATATTTACTCACCAGGTGGCGACAAAGGGTAAATAACAGCCTTTTGTGTTGTACTGTATGTAGCCTATACAGTTTACTACAAACATAAATAAACGTCAACTTGAAACTATGTTTCAACTACCACATACAGCCTATAATATTATAGCTTATGTTTATAAAAGAAATAATAATAATAATTGGGACCGGCTCGGGCCCGGTACCAAATGCGTTGCGGCCCGGTACCGGTCCGCTGCCCGGTGGTTGGGGGACCACTGCTCTAACCCTATCGCCGGAATAATGCACTGAAACCCTATCGCCGGAATAATGCACTGAAGGTTTTTTTGCATGGAGTGGAGAATTGCTTTCTGATAAATATATCTGATGTAGTCTACATAGAAAAACGTAATTAACTCAATCCCCGCCAGAGTTTCAAAATAAAAGTCCCCAGCCACCGCCAGGGTTTTCCATAATTTTCACTAATCTTCCAAGACCCACATAATATTTTATTCTATGACTATTTAAACACTGGATATCCCAAAAGAAAGAAGAGAGCCTCTACTTTCATAATAATAAAAAAATTAGATTCTAGCTTCACCCGTTCTTTAGTTATCGACACTTGAATGTAGGGAGTGTTTGAATGTAACGCCCGTCTGTCCCAAAAAAGCTGAGAAAAATGCATTTTCGTAAATGAAAAGTCATGTTCACGAGTCCTGAACCAAATCAAACATCTCTGTTTTAACACTGGCCGGTGTTACACCAAACTATGCACCCCATATGATTTGGTGGTTTCCCTTTCTGCCCAAACATGCCTCAATCTGGTCACAACTTTTACCGTATCACCGGTGGCAGAGAGAGATTCACCCCGCTCAGAGACGGGAGGTGGGGGTCGTGCTCTCGTCTTTCCCAGGGGTTTCTGGTTCTCGATGTCTGGAGGTCTGAAATTTACAAGGTGTGAGGGCTCACAAAACGGATTACTAATCTACCTGAGAGTGGAGAAGTGACCTGTGTACGTTCGCCAGGGTCTGATAAAAAAAAACTTCAGCTTTGAGTGACTGTCATGAATCTGCCTCGCTCGCTCCAAGTTGCCGGCCCGGTACCAGCACTTTGAGCAGTAGGCTGGAGTTGTTTTATGGAGCTTTTTTCTGAAGGGACAGTTTCTCTGCTTCCTGGTTTTGGTGGACAATAACGATCGCTTCTGTGTAACTTTGGAAGTGCAGTAGCATTTCATAAGGTGAGTAAGAGAGCCATCTATCGCATGACGGTGAAAACACAGATTGACGTGATATGATATCAGTGGCAGGGAAGCATCTCATAAATGACTTAAAAACATGTCAATGGTGGGGAAAGAGTTAAAAGTTTCTCAAACGCTGTGATTGCTGCACCACACTTTCTACTACGTCAACCATCCCCCCCCCCCCCCCCCCCCACGCACTCTCCACTCGGCCAAACCACAGAGGATTTCCTCAAATTACATGAAAAATTGCCTCTTGCGAATGTCCGGACCTGATTCAAAAGACATAGTCCAGATTTCATGTCTGAAAGTTACTTAATACTGACGGCTGTGTTTGGTTCTTTCTCTCCAGATCAGTACTACCAGGACCCATCCAGGTGTAACCCAGGTGAGTCTGACCTGTGACATTTAATCTGACCATTAGCTTCAGAAGCTTAACTGCTACATTAGCTGGTTGGCTAGCTGACTGTAGGTTCACTGGTTGTTAGCTAACTGTAGGTTAGCTGGTTAGTTGATTATAGTATGTATAGAAACCAGTCTAACCAGTTCAGGAACATGCTATCTGTTTTGAGTTTTGATACACTGACTGTTTTCCTCCAGAATCCAGTCCGGACTTTCCTATGGACTCCAACAACCTACACTGCAAAGGACCCAGTGGAGGTAATCAATCACTCACTCAATCAAATCAATCAATCAATCAATCAACTGATGATCTATCTATCTAAATTATGATCACCTTCTCACTGTGTGTGCATGTGTGTGTGGGGGTGTAGATCGCTGTAGATGTAAGACAGTCAAAATGGGTTTGAAGAGCTACCTGAAGAGTAACTACAACTACGGTGAGTCGCCTGGAACATGAATAATTTATACATTAATGTATCAACACATTTTAAGTTTCTGCTCTGAGCTGTCTAGCTGTGCTGTACCGGTCTGTCTCTACTCCACTTTTTGCTGGTATATTTGGTAAGTTACTTTCTGTTTTCTTGCTTTCCTGTCTTTTAAAATTTGTCTTAGATAGGCTACTGCCATTTGGCTCTATACTTTAAACTACTATTAGCAGGGCCACTGACACTCAGCTGACTGGTATCAGGTGACCACAGCCTCTGTGAAATGAGCGGCTGATTCAAGTTCAAGTTGACTTTAGGGCTGGGCGATATATCGAATATACTCGATGTATCGCGGCTTGTGCCACGTGAGATGTAGAAATGACTATATCGCGAACATTCGAGTATAATTGTCACGCATTGTTTATAACTTAAGCCGCCGGCATGACTCACTTCACGTTTACTCTTGTCAGCTCTCCCTCTCAAGGGAGAGCGCTGTCACAGTCAAGGGAGGGGGAATCACATGGATACGTCAAACGCGTCAAACCGCGTCAGACAGACCCGTCCTTAACCTATGTGCGATTCGAAATCACGCGTCCGCACCAACCGAAACATGGCCGCCCCCAATGTGGCTGTTGACAGTTTCAAATTATAACAAAACAACCACTATTGCAATTTGCAATTACTAATTACTAATGTCCCGCAAGGTTTCTGAGATTAGGGGAAAGTCTGAGCTGGTGTTACGCTAAACCAAACGTGGGGAGGAGTTGCGGATTTGTTTGGCGTTAACGTTAGCTGTTGTGGTGGCTAACGTTAGCTAGCTGGTTGTGGCCTACCTAGTAGTTCAGCAGGCAGCGCTCCACAAGCTTGTTGTGACCAAAATCCCCGCATTTAAAGCACTTCATACTCCCAGAGCTGGCGTAAACCACCTCATGCATTACTCAAAATGAAACGTCCAGGGTTTGTGTCTCCAAAAGCAACTAACGCTAACGTTACATGCAAGCTAACGTAGCTAGCTGCAGGGCAGTCATGATCTATAAGGAAAACGAATGCGCACATAGCCTACATAAAAGTCAACATCACATACGTGTATTTTCTTTAATCTAGACTAGAGGCATCATTTTTCAGTCAAAAGTGAGACGACACAGATATGAGGGCGTATAGTGAGGCTTTCCATGCCTCACTATAGAACTGGCCCCAATGCAAAATTCACAGCTTATATGTTGCCGTCATGCCAATAAGAGTCTAAATTTAATTTTTTATGTTTTATCGGCAGACTAAGCAGCTAGACTTTCGGTTCTATAAAAGCCATTATTTTTTGTATTGACTATTGACTATTGAGTGATACACTTTACTAAAACAATCATATTATATCACAATAGTGATGTCAGATTTGCTTAGGTCAGAGCTATGGAATATTAAATGATCCATCTAACCCATCTAACCCATCTTAACTCATTCATGGCCAGTTTAGGACTGCCAATATTTAGCACAGGCCAAAGATTTTCATAATTGTTGGTCATCTTTCAAGACCCACAGTAAATTATCTATTAGCACCAGAGTGATTTGCAATACCTCAAAATGAAGATGTACGTCTCTGGGTTCACCAGGAAAAAAAAAAGTTAGCTTTTAGCATGTTCTGTACTCTACTTATATCCATTTATATACACCCTGTTTTCACCCAAAAGGTCTCTCTGAGATGACAAACAGGAGAAAAGTCAATTTCTGTAAAATACACATTCTCAAGCAGAACTCGCTCTCAATTCTTTTATTTTGAACTGTATTGACATCAGACATGTAAATACTATTCCTTATGACACAAATGAAAAAAAATATATATATATATATATATACTGTATATATACACATGAAGTGCTTTTTTTTTACATTCAACAATACAGTTTACTCTGTGTGAGTGAGTGTGCAGACAGACACACAGACAGACAGACAGACAGACAGACAGACAGACAGACAGACAGACACACCGACAGACAGACAGACAGAGAGACACACACACACACACGATCCCCCTTTTAGATTTCTAACCCCACATAGGATAAGCAATAACCACGCCCTGTGGCGCTGGGATTGGCCAGGAGCAACACTGGAGGGCACGCAGCCCAGCGATTTCATGAACCAACTGAATAGCTCTTGAGAACAGACAGCGGGCTGCTGTGACTGCCGCTTCTGCCTTGTTAGCTGTTTGTGTGTTTATTTTGTTTTTTTCTGGTCCACCCGTCCTCGTCCATGTCTCCCTGTCATATCCTCCCTGCTATTTGATCGCCGTTTTCCCCTCGGCTATTCAACACGTCCTCACCGCCCTCGCAAACTGATCGATCATTTCCTCATTCCTCCGATGATCAAACACATCTCTTGATTACTTTCTCCCGTTTTCTCCCGGCTGGCACAGAGGAAGGCGACTCCAGCTCGTGCAGCGCGCCGAGCGGCGTTTCAATGGCGTTTCTCCTGTCTGCACAAGGAAGCGTTACCCGTTTTCTGCTTTTCCTCTTGCTCAATTTCAAAACAACAGCTGCGGTATGTGTTTGTTCACGTGTTGTCTTAGATGCTAGGGACCTGATACTATGTCAGAGGCTGGGGAAGTGTTTGAACTACGCCCTGCAGTAATAAAAACAAAAACACGTCAAACACGTCATTGGCCCTCTGGGCTATTCCTGATAACACGTCAAAGACGTCTTTGGCCCTGAATGAGTTAACCTGTGCTAAGATGGCGCCGATGCAGGGCGCCGCTGCTAGAGCTCTTCTGTGTCTGTTATACTGTCTGTTTATCGTCCTAAATGTATCTGTCTTTGAGACATGCGCGATCATCGGATACAACCGTGAATCACTCCTGCATCTACGTGATGAAGTTCGAGGGTTATCATCATACGTTAACCCCGAACTCAGATGTATTGACTTTGCCGTCTGCCCTACCGCTGGAGGCGATTCCAGCGATCACTACAGACGCCGCCACGGAGGCAAGCGTACCTGGCGTAGTGCCGAGAAGCACCAGAGAAGCCGTCACAACATCGACGGATCTCCCCCGAGACGCCGGCGGCACCGAGGCAAGCGCGGCGGGGTCCTGGTCAAGCTACGCGAACGTCCTTTCAAAATCGCGCTGCCATCTATCTACCTGGCAAACATGCAGTCTCTGCCAAACAAAACTGACGACTTGCTGAGCCGAATACACTCCCAGCGAGAGGCCAGGGATTGCTCCGCGTTCTGTCTCACGGAGACTTGGCTTGACATCAACACGACAGACTCAGCAGTTCAACCACCGGGCTTCACTGTCTTCCGCTCCGACCGTTCGAGGGAGGGCACTGGGAAAGCTAAAGGGGGTGGAGTTTGTTTTCTCATAAACAACAACTGGTGCACAGACACTGTCATCATGAGTAAAACCTGCACTGCTGATCTTGAATGTCTTGCCATTAAATGTCGCCCCTTTTATCTCCCAAGGGAGTTTTCATCAGTTTTTCTGTTTGCAGTTTATATTCACCCACGGGCCGACGCCTCTGTTGCTCTTAATGAGCTAGCAGACATTATACATAAACATGAGAATGCCCACCCAAATGCAGTGTTTATTGCATCCGGGGATTTTAATCATTGTAATCTAAAAACTGTAATTCCAAATTACTATCAGCACGTGAAACATGCCACAAGGGGCAGTAAAACCCTAGACAAGTGCTACAGCAATGTGAAAGCCGCATATCGGTCGCTCCCAAGACCAGCCTTCGGCAAATCTGACCATCTCTCCATGTTTCTCCTGCCCACCTACTTACAGAAGAATAGACTATGTAAACCAGTCGTCCGCTCCATACAATGCTGGTCTAAGGATGCTGAAACACAGCTAATGGGGTGTTTCGACTCGACTGACTGGAATGTTTTTAAATCTGAGGACTTGGATCAATATTGCGACTCTGTTGTTTCATATATCAACTTCTGCATCGACTCCTGCATCCCGCGCAAAACGATCAAGCAACATCCCAACCAGAATCCATGGCTCAACTCCGACGTCAGAGCCAAATTAACTGAACGCTTTTAAATCCGGGGATGTCACACGCTATAAGCTAGCAAGATACTCGCTGGAACGGTCAATAAAAGCTACCAAGCGCTCCTATGGAGACCTGATTGAAGGCCACTTCAAGGAGAACGACCCTCGACGTATGTGGCAGGGCCTGAGCTTTGTCACCTCATACAAACCCAGGAGCCTGGCCATCACAGCCTGTGATTGATTTTAAAGAATCTATTGTAGTCCCGGTACCTAAGAAAACACCTGTTACATGTCACAATGATTACAGGCCTATTGCCCTCACCTCAGTGCTCATGAAATGTCTAGAGCGTCTAGTGCTGGACTACATTAAGTGTCAGATCCCTCCTTCTCTTGACCCCTGGCAGTTTGCCTATAGAAAAAATAGATCTGTGGAGGACGCCATTTCCTTAGCCTTGAACTCCGTCTACGAGCACCTAGACAAAAGTAAATCTTATGTCAGAATGCTTTTTATTGACTATAGTTCTGCTTTTAACACGATCATTCCCTCACTCCTCATCCACAAACTGCAAATTCTTGGTCTGTGCGATGCTGTTTGTGAATGGATTTTTAGCTTTTTAATTCAGAGACCCCAAAGAGTGAGGATCGGTAACAATCTGTCTGAGACTCTTGTCCTCAGTACCGGCTCGCCTCAAGGCTGCATTCTTAGTGCCTTTTTATTCACTCTTTTTACTCACGACTGTATTGCCCACTTCCTTAACAATCTGATTGTAAAGTACGCGGATGACACCACCGTCATTGGGCTCATAAGCTCAAATGACGAGTCCAACTACAGACTGCAGGTGGAAAATCTAGTCAGGTGGAGCGAGGCTAACAACCTCATACTTAACGCTTATAAAACAAAGGAGCTCGTCATCGATTTCCGCCGCGCTAAGGGACCCCACCATCCCATTCTAATCAACGGCTCTGAAGTCGAGATGGTTAGGGATTTTAAATTTCTTGGTGTCACCATCTCTGATGACCTCACTTGGCACTCCAATACTAAAACAGTCATCAAAAAGGCTCAGCAACGGCTCTTCTTCTTAAGAAGACTAAAGCATTTTACCCCCAACAGTCAGGTCCTCCTTAATTTTTATCGATGTATCATCGAGAGTATCCTCACCAGCTCTTTCACCATATGGTTTGGTAATCTCACTGTGAAGGAGAAAACATCTCTAAACAGAGTTGTGCGCCGTGCTCGCTTTGTCAAGCGCCTTTAGCGGCCTCCTTACCGCTTTGTCAATCGCCTATAGTGGCCTCCTCACCGCTTTGTCAAGCACCTATGGCCTCCTTACTGCTTTGTCAAGCACCTATAGTGGCCTCCTCACCGCTTTGTCAAGCACCTATGGCCTCCTTACTGCTTTGTCAAGCACCTATAGTGGCCTCCTCACCGCTTTGTCAAGCACCTATGGCCTCCTTACTGCTTTGTCAAGCACCTATAGCGGCCTCCTTACTGCTTTGTCAAGCACCTATAGTGGCCTCCTTACTGCTTTGTCAAGCACCTATAGTGGCCTCCTTACTGCTTTGTCAAGCACCTATAGCGGCCTCCTTACTGCTTTGTCAAGCACCTATAGCGGCCTCCTTACTGCTTTGTCAAGCACCTATAGTGGCCTCCTTACTGCTTTGTCAAGCACCTATAGTGGCCTCCTTACTGCTTTGTCAAGCACCTATAGTGGCCTCCTTACTGCTTTGTCAAGCACCTATAGTGGCCTCCTTACTGCTTTGTCAAGCACCTATAGTGGCCTCCTTACCGCTTTGTCAAGCGTCTTTAGTGGCCTCCTTACCGCTTTGTCAAGCGCCTTTAGCGGCCTCCTTACCGCTTTGTCAAGCGTCTTTAGTGGCCTCCTTACCGCTTTGTCAAGCGTCTTTAGCGGCCTCCTTACCGCTTTGTCAAGCGCCTTTAGCGGCCTCCTTACCGCTTTGTCAAGCACCTATAGCGGCCTCCTTACCGCTTTGTCAAGCGCCTTTAGCGGCCTCCTTACCGCTTTGTCAAACGCCTTTAGCGGCCTCCTTACCGCTTTGTCAAGCACCTATAGCGGCCTCCTTACCGCTTTGTCAAACGCCTTTAGCGGCCTCCTCACCACTTTGTCAAGCACCTATAGCGGCCTCCTTACCACTTTGCCAAGCACCTATAGCGGCCTCCTTACCGCTTTGTCAAGCGCCTTTAGCGGCCTCCTTACCGCTTTGTCAAGCACCTATAGCGGCCTCCTTACCGCTTTGTCAAGCGCCTTTAGCGGCCTCCTTACTGCTTTGGCAAGCACCTATAGCGGCCTCCTTACCGCTTTGTCAAGCGCCTTTAGAGGGCTCCTCACCACTTTGTCAAGCGCCTTTAGAGGGCTCCTCACCACTTTGTCAAGCACCTATAGCGGCCTCCTTACGGCTTTGTCAAGCACCTATAGCGGGTCTTTGACCCCCTTTGGTCGGAGTCCCCGGTCTCCCCTGGAGACCTGGCAATCGAAAAAAGGAAACTGATTTCTTTGGACATCGACTTCATTACTGACAGGGTCACGGAGAATAGTAAGGTTTACATCGCATGTGTTAATTGATTGGGTGCTGACGCGTTGCTTGTGCTGTGTTTTTTGCCGCTGTAATGTGTTTCTGGTGTTTCCCGTTGCAATGCACACAGCAGCACACAGAGAGAATAGGCAGACAACGATGCTCCACACCGCAAGACACAAGTAGAGCTTGCGCCTGATTATTTAGGGAGAGCGAAAGACGGAAGTAGGGAGAGAAAGAGACGGAGGGAAAACCATGTGTCTCCACTCAGCTAGTCAGGGCCTCAACTGATTCCACCGTTCAACAGCTGAACCTATGGCGTTGACATAAAATGCTAGACGGGTGTGTCAGGGTGTGTCTGTGCCACCCAAAGAGACAGCTGGCACACCCCAAAAATTCAGATGCAGAATGATTTTTTTGTGAAACTTACACACAACATTTTGTTTGAAAGTTAGTCTATTATTATCTAATTATAATTGTTCATTTTAAATTAAATTCAGAAAAAATATTCTTTATAAACACAACCTCAATTACCGTCTCCATGTGACCCATGCTGTGTAATTACACACATGGCAAAAGCCTGTCCATGCAGTTAATTGACTGTTTCCTGCAGAGAGAATCCTTAGATTTCCCCTGTTTTCTTCTTCAAAGATTGCGTTCCTGATACCATGTAAGTCCTTACACATGTTGGTTTAATGCTCATAGTGCTCAGGAGTGTGCATTTGAGGAGATGACAGTTCAGATTTCAACATTTTGCCGGCTTAATTGATTTGGTTAATTGGCAGTTGATTTTAGATGTGTCTATGGAAAACAATGCAGTTGGATTGAATTGCTTGTTGTGCATACATAATTATCTTTCACCTGTATTTATATTTGGGCTTATTAATCTTGTAATATCCCTATGTCATATTAGAGCAGTTGGTTGATTTCCCAGGGCTGCCAAATTCAGCCTGCATGGTGCTGCTGCCAGACGCAACTATAGTCTCCTCCACAGTACAGTGCAAATCCTCAGGATTTTTTACCAGGGATAATTCTTTGCTCTTAATAGCACCGCCTATGGGCCTACAGTAGTATCTATTCTATCTATTCTATTAGTTCC
This sequence comes from Poromitra crassiceps, assembly GCF_964638095.1. Taxonomy (NCBI): domain Eukaryota; kingdom Metazoa; phylum Chordata; class Actinopteri; order Beryciformes; family Melamphaidae; genus Poromitra; species Poromitra crassiceps. Next base: position 62,030,557 of record NC_139627.1, read on the forward strand.
TAGTTATCTATTCTATTATACACTATGTCTATTTTTATTTGATAAACATGTAAATAATTATTGCACTGTTTAAAATAATTAAACAATGGCCTATGTTGTAGGCCAAGGCTATCTGTGTTGTAGGCTAGAGAGAATTTAATGTGGCACACCCATTTTTTCTGTGGCACACCCAGACCCAGTGTCTTTTTTCTGGCTATGCCAGAGAGCTGAACTGAAGGTACTGGTGTAATCTTCTTAAAGTGACAGTACAATTGTACTGTCACAATAAGTAATTGCCTAAATGAATAAAAAGCCTATTTTAAAGATAAAATATGAAACTTAAAGTCAAATTTAAGGGGGGGAAACATACTTATCCATCCAGTATGATTTATTTACTTTTAATATTGTAATTTTCAAACTTTATAACTAAAAATGTGCATCTGTTAGGAATAGTATAAGAAAACTATGAGAAAGATAACACGTGAATGTTTGCCTTTAGGGATGTCATGATACCAGAAATGTAGTAGTTAATACCAATACCAGTGAAATTCCATGATTCTCCATACCATTTCGATACCAAAACAAAACGATAAATCCCATGTACTTCAACATACTGTACACTCCTTTATTATAAACATTTGAAAAAGTGGCATGTAGCAAATTTTCTGTGCATCTGAAAAGCTTCCGTTATTGTTGGCTGATACTGCAAAACGAAAATTGAGATTTCAGTTATTAGGTATAGTTTATTACTGTATAAAAACAGCAGAGGCTGCACACACAATGTGTGCACACACGCACACCAGTGGCGGCTCCTGAGCTTGAAAGCAAGGGAGGAAACTAAAAAAATAAAATTTGGGGCGTTTTTTTATTTTCTTTTGCAGTTTGAAGACAGATTTAGAGGAATATCTCATTTTAATTTAGCATTAGGATTAGACTGTTGTGATATCATTGTTCAGTTTTTGTTGTACCATCAAGTAGTATTGTTCAACCATCAATAATTGTTCCTTTTCTAATTATTTCATTTCTCAGAGTAAATACTGTATATTTATTTTGAGATTTTTGTCAATTAATTGTGCTGTTATGGTTATTATTAGCTTACTCACTTCTACACTAGCTTAGATTGTGTTACTTATAGATGGAATTATAGTGAAAATAGATTATCCCCCCTTTTTGCTCGGGACCCCACTTTGAAAACCACTGGCTTAGGCTACAACTGTTGCGAGAAGCTGTGAATTTTTGCACATTTTCAATGCAGATTGAAGAAAAATAAGATGGTTGAAACAGCTGACACACTATTTAGAGTTGGTCAGATTGTGTATAGTCCACAAACCCTTATATCTATATACTGTATCCTCTTTTCTTATTTTTTCTTCTTGTTCAGGATTTATCTCTATGCATTAGGCTGTGATGACTATTTATATAAATCTATTTATTCACATAGATTCATGATATATTTTTTTATTTAACCTTTATTTAACCAGATAAGACATTTGAGATACAAGATCTCTTTTGCAAATGTGATCTGGCCAAGAAGGCAGCAATTACAAGCCAGGTTACAATCAACATAAATTACAGTACATACCGTATTTCCCCAAATAATAGCCCGGCAGCAAATACGCGCCGGGCCCCTAATAGCCGCCGGGGGTCTGACCCCATTTTGCGTATTAAACGCCGGTCCGAGTAAACGCCGGGGCCATTATTTGCATTTTCTTAAGGTAACCCCAAAATTACTACGTTGCTGAGAGCACTTGAAGGCAACACCAGTGTCGCGCAATACATGAAACAGCAGGGAGAAACACGTGAAAAGAAAACGCAAATCGAGGGAGCTCAACTTACGCTACCAAAAGCAATGCAGGGAAATCGATGGCATGGAAGCATTTCCACGATGTTTGGATTATGTAAAGAGTTCTGTTGACAACGGCTACCGCGGTCTTCACTTGAACTGAAGTCCCAGATGAGTTTAAGAGATAGGCGCTATTGGAAATAGACTCGTCGACTGAGATTGTGTTATATTTATACCGATTACGTGCCTAATGATTGTGTGTGACTATGTTTAATCAGCACCCGCCGTGGTGTGTGTAGTGTTTTTGCAAGTTGTTGTAGTGTTGTGTTTGGGATGTGGCTATGTTCAGACTGGTCGTAGCCTATTTGCTGGTGTTGATAGAATTGCGTCGGTCAACGTCATCTTACAGTATTTGCAAGTGCATTGTTGAAGTGCCAAATGCCCCATTTAGTGTAACCATGGCATCTATTATTCGGGTGCGAGAGAAGTAGAGGACGACGTGTGTGTGTGTGTGTGTGTGTGTGTGTGTGTGTGTGTGTGTGTGTGTGTGTGTGTGTGTGTGTGTGTGTGTTTGTGTGTGTGTGTGTGTGTGTGTGTGTGTGGGCTACACGGTAGGTAGCCACGGCTGATTGCTGATTTTTGGTATCCTCCAAGGTGTGTGGGCTGACGGTGGCAGTTGATGAGAGTGAGGACCTTTGCACTAAAAAACATGTTGGACAGGAACTGTCACCGAATAATGGCCTGGTGCAGGTCGGTGCAAAAATAAATAAACGCCTGCAGCAAATACCCGCCTGGTTCTTTTAAACGCCTGGGGTCCAAATCGATTTTGCGTATTAAACGCCCGGGCTACTATTTGGGGAAATACGGTATTCACCTATGTATAGACCTTACAGTGGGCCAAATTCTTCCAGGTCCTTTTAACACTTCCGGCGGTCACTGCGCAAAATAAGAGAGTTGTTTTTGGAGCGGACAGTGAAGGGGTAAAATAAAGAACGTAGCCTACTACTTTAAGCAGGTACACAGCAAGCAAGCGAGTATCCACTGTTTGCCAGGTCAGATAACGTTATTGTCGACAATGACGAAAACTTTCTTGTAAAACATACCTGGACTCCAACAAAGAAAACTTCAGATAGTTGTCTCTCCTCCGAGGCAGCGCGAGCCACTAACGTCAATAAGACCCGCAGACGTTAACGTAATTCCCTGGAATGCGAGACTTAACGAGCCAGTTACATGGCGTTGCATTCTTAGACATATTGCCGTTTGCTTTTATCTGGTATGTTACATACAATTGGCTAAATTATTAGTTAATTCAGAGTTAGATGATATTGGAGCAGCGCAGCCATTTTTTATTTTATTTTATTATTATTTTTAGCCAGAGGTTTTGATACGGCCACACAACCGGGTCAAATGGGCGTGGCTACATAAGGTGAATAAAGGAAACATAAAAACAGGGCTATAGAGCTGAAACATTTCAAAAACGCAAGGACAACCAAGTACATCATAAAATACCACATCCAAGGGTAATAAATAACACAGTATCAAGAACGTAAAAACATAATTTACAGGTCAAAAAGGGCAAAGTAAAACTAGACATTACTGCAGGGGCAGCTTGCAGTAAGAACTTCAGATAGAGCATGTTTAAAACTGGACAGAGGAATGGAAGAGACCAGTTTTAAACGGGACTGCAGGTCGTTTCACGACCAGGGACCAAAGTAGGAGAGACTCTTTTTTCCCGATTCTGTTCGCATAGTTGGCACTTTGAATTTCAACCAGCTATTTGATCTTAACTCATTCTCTGCCAGGGTCATTTCGGTCTGTGTGCTCCCAGTGCCAGGATTTTGAGCATATTTCCTGATCTTCCAGGACCCACAGAATATTCTGTGCTAGGAATAAAATTACACAACATATCTCACAATAAAGCAGAGACTCTCTTCTTACCCCTTGTAAAAAACTGAAACTCTACCATGTTTCCTTGTTTAGTTACAAGCAGTGGAAGTTAGCTTGTTTTCACTAAAAATGCCCTCCTCGGAAGAGAAATAGGAGAAAAATAGGTTTTTAGTGAAGGACACCGTTTCAAGCAGAACTCTCTTTTGAGCCTTTTATTTTTTGCCTCAGTGACACATCAGACATATACAGTATTTGTTTTCCCAAATAAATAAATAAAAAATAAAAAATAAGAGAATGTATTTGAGGGAGCTGTGTCGGTCCATCGCGCCCAGTGAGCGGCTACAGAGAGAGAGAGAGAGTCTGGCCCCTGGGGTTTCTTGACAGATGAGGCTTGGCCGCAGCCTCCTTGCTACAGTATTGTCAGTAAAATGGAAGAACCTCAGAATAAGTTGGAACCTATTTCGAGACATGGTCTTTCCGAAATAGGTGGTGTAGGACTACACACAGGATTCGGACTAGGACTGGACTGCGCCTCCATCGACTCAGAGTCTGAAAACACAAAATATCAAAGTATGATAAATATGTGCACAAAATCAAATAAATAATTTACTTTTACAGTTGCCATGTGGATTTTTAGCTTAGCTTGATAAAAGCATAAACAAATGGAACCAATGAACCCTTATGTGGTCACACTCACACACTCTCTCTCTCTCTCTCTCTCTCACACACACACACACAGGAATAACGAGTGCTGTAACGTTACCTGCTGTCACGTTACCTCTCATAACTAACGTTAGCACAGAAGATCACACAATAGCTACGTTAGTGCTGTAAACTTTGAAATGTTTATGTGACACAGACGGCTGTGTGTGATCATTTCATCTCAAACGCGATACAAAAAATAGGCTATTTCTTACCATCGTCATCGCTCTCTCGAAGTGGCACCCACTCCCTCCTCCTCCGATTCATCTGTGTCAGACGGATCAGAACGCTGTGAAGGGGAGCCTTCGTCGCCCTGGCGCTCCGTCGTGGAGCAACAACAAAATAAACGCCGGCGTCTTCCTCGCCATCGTCGCCATCCGAGAACTCTGGGTCGGACTCTGTTTCGACCACAGGCTCCATCTGGACCCTGGGCAGGGGCACGGGCCGACGAAGCCCCATGGTCTCTTCGATTGTCCGCTGGCGTGGACCGGGGTGCGTGCTGGAACTGGGCCCAGGGGAATCCAAGTGTGGGCCTTGAGGACACCCAGCAGCGCTGCGGCTGCGGCCACGCCGGCCACCGCGGCGACCGCCTCTCTTCATCTAGCTACTGCTAAATAGATTACTGCTAAATGGGTGACTATACTATAAATACTAAACTAGCGGGTTCCTTTTATCAGTTTGACTTGAAACAATGTCACAGGCTGGGAAAGTGTCTGATGTAATGTAAACAACCAAAACATGAAAGTACGTCCGGGTACGTCCTTGGCAGAGAATGAGTTAAGTTATGGGAGTTGTTTATCGCTACAAACGTAGAGCAGATGTATGAGGGTAGTCTGCCCAGGATGGCCTTGTATATGAACATGTACCAATGTCGCATTCTGCGCAGGGCAAGGGAGGACCATCCAACCAGGTCGTACAAGGTGCAATGATGAGTTCTGTAACCTGAGTTTGTGATATATCTCAGAGCGGCATGGTAGAGGGGGTCCAGTTTAGACAAGGAAGTAGGGCTAGAAAGACTGTAAACAATATCACCATAGTCTAGCTGAGACATAAAAAGGCTTTCCACCAGGCGTTTACGGGCAGACAAGGAGAAACAGGCTTTAAGCCTATACAAGAAACTGAGCGTAAATTTAAGCTTCTTAGACAAAGTGGAAATATGCAATTTAAAGTTAAGGTGATTATCAAACCAGAAGCCTAAGTATTATATATATATACATATATATACATTATGGTATACAGCCTACCTGTGACATCAATGTTTTGATTAATCTGTCTAAATGTAGCCTATTACTGCATGACTGATCCTATGATGTCATTGTAATCACACTCAGGTGTGCTTTCATAGGACAGGTGTTGTCCATTCAATCAGCCCACCTGTCTTTATAATGGCTGTCTTGCACTGTGTTTGTATGAGACTTGACAAAGGCTATGACCGAAATTTGTCAAATAGCGTTAAATTACACTTTCTTGCATCTGGAACCAGAGTGCGTGGCTTCCCCTCTATCAACATACTTGTTTACTTACATTCCAATTCATCAACTTTGGAGCGTTATTTACCCCCCCTTCCCAACATGCTAGGTAGGGAGGACCACCCTTGCCTCACTAGAAAAACCTCCTGTGGTGCACACACACACACAGAGTGCAAGCAGTTACTGACATAGTGACATTTAAAACTGAGGTTATATTTTGATGACAAGATGACAGACTGAACGGTATACTACTACTACGAGGAGAGCTTTTAAAATGAGAGTCGAGCTATGATTACATGTTAACACGGTAGCCTATAGCATTTAGCAGTATCAGGGTTTCCATCATCCGTTAATTGCCGGACTTTTACCGTTATAAATAATCAAATTTAAATTTAAATCTGCTGGTCACCAAGTCCGGTGAAAATAGTTGAGTTGTATTAAAATAGGCTCAAATTACATTTCCACCCAGCTCCTCATATTAAATAGCCTAAATTAATTAATAATTAATTAATTCATTTATTTATGTGTAGGCTATAGTGTAGGCTACTGTATGATGAACGAAACAACGAAACATAGCCGATGCACGCGAACATCACGCAGCAGCTCTCAACAGGTGGAGTAGGAGCAAGTGCTCATTAAGAAGATCAAAGGAAAAAAAGACCAAAGCCAACAAGAAACGGGTAATCCATTCTTCAAGTAGGCTATTCAAGTATTCTTCAATACAAGGTACCGGAAAATCTTCCTATACCATGTGCATCATTACAGAGGACGTAGGCTACTGCAGATGCATGAAGATAGCCTAATTGGGGAGTTGAAGAGAATTAAGACGAGGTGAACTGGAACAGCTCCGTGTGCATAAAGCAGGCTGCGGATGGATTTATCTGTGTGCATTAGAGATGCGCGGATTAGCTTTTATGCCATCCTAATCTGCGTGTATGCATGAACCAATGTGCTATAAAAGGAGTGAACTTACGGTTTCTGCTGCCGTTGGTGCGATCGCTGCAGTCCAAGACTCCAAATAAAATTCCATGTTGTATTATATCCAGTCCACCACTTGCCCTCATGTAGCTTACTCGGCTAACGCTGTAGCTTTAAGTTTAGTTTACTGGATTGCCTCATTGTATGGGAAAATACGAACGCGTCCTCAGCAGAGACTCCTCTTTGAGGGTGACATCATTGACCATATATAGACCAAAAGTGGAGGCTAGCGACCTAGCACATGGCTATTGTTTTGTTGAACACTGCCTGGGTCCTTGGGGATATAACAAGGGCGTCGTTTTGGTCTCAAAGTTGGTAGGGTCGAGGACGGCATGAGGGGAGGTGGCTTCCGCTAGGGCGCTGCCGGAATTTTTTTTAGCTTTTTTTTTAACCTTTTTTAGCCATATTTAGAGGAATATCTCATTTTAAATAAAAAAAAATAGGTTTCTTTTAACCTTTTTTAGCCATATTTATGTGTCCTGTCAGCATAATTGTAACTAACAAACACAAACTGTAGGTTTAGCCATCTAATCATGTTCTTTCACAAACAGCCGGTTTTTTTGGTGGCAAAACATTGCCACTGAAACCCACACACCATGCATAAAAGAATGTGCACTGACTTATACTAACTTTCACTTACCAGTAATATTACAGTGAAACAGAAAGTGCATTTTCATATCCATCAATATATTTCAACAAAATATACACAACATTCAGTTCTATAGTATTCTTCCTTTTCTGGTTTTCTGCATGCATCCAAACATCTTCACATTCATCAGTAAGCCCATCAGTCCAAATATAGCTACATTACTTTGTTTTCTTTCTGTTCTATAGAACCCCTCAACTTAATCATTCTAACCCTAACCCTCAACTTAACCATCCCAACCCAACCCCTCAACTTAATCATCCTAACCCTAACCCCACCCCTCAACTTAATCATCATATCTAACCCCAACCCTCAACTTAATCATCCTAACCCTAACCCTCAACTTAAAGGAGAATTTCGGTTTTTTTGAACCTGGAGCCATTTCCTGGCATTAATTATGAATTGGCCACTCACCTAGCGATGTCTGCAGCGTTTCTGGGCGTCCTAGCGTTGTTTTGAGATCAATATCGTCCAAGTCAGTGTAAAATGGAGTTGATTTGGGGCCAAGTGGTAGCCTGTATTTCCTGCATCTAAATAGCTATTTTTCTTCCCGTTTTCGCCACATATCGCCATAATCAGATCCGTCAACATCCAGCCGAGTGTTATTTCACCCCAGGCTGTTTCCTGGACTGCACACGGATCAAATTACCTCAAACGTGATCTAGGTCACCAAGTCTCGTGAAGTCCCGCGATACTTTCCTGTCGACTGGCCAAATACAGGCAGGACGCTTTGCGGTCGTGGTTTTAGCGTAACCTATGTGGGGTTTGGCGTAACCTATGTGGGGTTTGGCATAACCTTTGTTATTTCGAATCCCACATAGGTTACGCCAAACCCCACATAGGTTACGCTAAAACCACGACCGCAAAGCGTCCTGCCTGTATTTGGCCAGTCGACAGGAAAGTATCGCGGGACTTCACGAGACTTGGTGACCTAGATCACGTTTGAGGTAATTTGATCCGTGTGCAGTCCAGGAAACAGCCTGGGGTGAAATAACACTCGGCTGGATGTTGACGGATCTGATTATGGCGATATGTGGCGAAAACGGGAAGAAAAATAGCTATTTAGATGCAGGAAATACAGGCTACCACTTGGCCCCAAATCAACTCCATTTTACACTGACTTGGACGATATTGATCTCAAAACAACGCTAGGACGCCCAGAAACGCTGCAGACATCGCTAGGTGAGTGGCCAATTCATAATTAATGCCAGGAAATGGCTCCAGGTTCAAAAAAACCGAAATTCTCCTTTAATCATCCTAAACCTAACCTACAGTACTGTTAACTCAACAACTAAGGGGGTTGTTGTGACAGTGAGGGCAGGCCGATTGTTGTTTGAATTGTTTACAGAGTTTTAAACATGAAATAAAACAGTTTAAATGAACATGGAGTCTTAATTTATAAAGATGAATAGGAAAAGTAAGATGTGCATGTCAGATTATATCAAAGTATGAATTAAATTGTGCAGTAAATGCTTACACTAGCCTAAATCCATCATAAGGCATCTGTCCCATAATACGAAACATTGTGTCCCATAATACGAAACATTACAGAAAAAAAGGATTTTGGGTCAGTTCACACAAAAGAGGATGCCACGCCTCCTTGGAATATAATGTAACCTTCATTCCACCTCAGAAGGTTAGGTAACATCTTGACTATTACAGAAATGTATCATGTGTTGGGCTATTTTTTTTAATTGATGGCAAGAAAGCTTCCACAAGGCGAAAAGTCAAAAAGTGTCCCATAATACCTCCATTCACCCTACAACAGTGCAAAACGACAACCAACACCATCCTCAAAGTGCATAGTAGACAAAACAATAACAATAACAAAAGACAAGCAGCAGCGCTTCCTAAGTCCCTATCTACAGCCTCTAGCCTGATTCAACAGTTTGACAGCCTGCCCTGGGGCACAAATGCGACGCGTGATGCGCGTCGGACTTTCAGTAATAAAATTAGTGGTGTGTTCCTCCACCTCCACAACAATGACGTCTCGTTTTGCTAACCTAACGTAACGACGTTACTTACAGTTGCTGCAGGGGGACGCGGAAAATAGCTTCTGATGTCCCTCTTTTTCCGAGCGGGAGGGCGAGGAGGAGGCGGCATGTCGGCATGTTAGTAGTGTGTGTCAGAGCCATGTGTGTGGGTGGGCGTTTGTTTGGTCATCAGCCAAATGAGCCAATCAAACGTGAGTTTGGGGGGGGGAAATTGGACTGGCCCATTCAGTTGTGAAAAACAGGGGTAAATGTAACTTTGAACATATTGCAAACTAATTTCACTCAATAATGGTCGGGTCAATTCTATCCTTGCAAAATATGGGAAGACAATCTAAATGACCTATATAACTGCACTCCAAAGATAATGCAAATAAGGTTGCTTAAAGGCCGGCTTTACCGTGGGGAATATGAATATATATTAAATCTCACGCCCCTAACGTTTTCGAATCCGTTGAAATTTTTGAAATTGGTTGTTTCCCGCCAGAGATATCACCAGAAATCCACTCTGTGTGGAGGGGGGGGGGGGGGGGGGGGGGGGGTGGTGGAGGGGAGGGGCGGGTGCGGGGACCCGAAATACTACATTTCCCACAATGCACTGGGCTCGCGTGGCCTTCGTTTTAATGCCCACCCCTCAGGCATTTGGCTGATATCAAACTCCAGTAGGTGGCGGTAATGCACATATATGTTTGCTAACCGCCATAAAACTCAAAGAAGAAGAAGAAGAAGAAGGCTTCGACAATAAAAGATACAAAGAAGAAGAAATAAATCGAAAATAAAATTGCCTCCAAATTGCACCAAATGTAAACGGTAGTATATATGTCGGGAGATGTCTTCATAAAAAAAAATTCATGCATTTTAAGGCATTTTCGTAGGAGTTACGCGCATCTGATGTTGTAACTATTTTCTGTAAAAATGTGTAAAAATGGGTACATTGCTCAGCGTTGATTTCGTTACTTCAACTCACCTACTACTAGATGTAAAATTTGACGAGCTTTCCAATGCCGCCAGTCCCGTGTCTTTTGGTGCTTCCGTTCCAGAGATATGGTCTCTTGGCAAGGAGCTATGGAAAGCTAACCTAGCTACAGTATGCTATGCGGGTGAACAAGATGGCTGCCTTTTGCTTTTCGTCGAGAGCTCTGAAGGGGCGTGGAGGACCTCTAGAGGCGGGACCATGGCTCACAAGACTTGTAGTTCATAGGCGCTCGAGTTCCGCAAGCGGGGAGGGAAGCCGGGTGACGCGTAACGCGTCATCCGGCTTCCCTAAAAATGTGAGAGATGCCTGATAGGTCAGGCAGTGAAGCTCCAATTTCAAAATATTTCAACGGATTCTAAAACCTTAGGGGCGTGAGATTGATATATATTCATATTCCCCACGGTAAAGCCGTCCTTTAAAAGTTGGTAGGGACAATTGGACACCCTGAAATGTTGGTTGTGACTTGTCCCGACCAACCCTACCCAAATCGACGCGCTTGGGGATATACAATTAATAGGCGAATAAGAATGTGCCTGACGAAAAATGTAGCTTAAAATACGTTCATAGACTAGAGAACGTAATTAATATTATTTTTCCTCATACATCGTTTCAACCGCCAGCAATCCATCCGCTATTAATCAGAATGTTTATTTTTTTATGATCCAGTGTCATGCCGAGTCTTGCACCCCCGCTGAGAATTGCACCCCACCATATTTTGGGGCTGTTTTAACTTAAAAACAGGGATGCAAATCTCGGCAGGTACAAACTGCCGAGATTTGCACCCCCCTCCATAAAGCCAGGAGAGATCCCCAGGTCTCGAGGTCCTCTGTACCCGGATTTTAAGCACCAAAGTCGGCTTCCATGAGCCAGAAGAGAGCCCCAAGCATGGAAGTCACCTCCACGCGGATCTAATGCATCAAAGTCGGTCTCCATGAGCCAGGACAGACCCCTTGGCTTGGAGATCACGTCTACCCAGACAATTATATAATTTTTAAACAGTTAAGTTTCCGTATAAATGAGAGGTACGGTGGTGCAGTGGTAAGCACTATCGCCTCACAGCTCGAAGGTCGTGGGTTCGATTCCCACCTGGGCCGATGTGAACACTGAAGGAATGCGTGCCCGTCCGCATGTCCTCGAGTGCCCACCACCCGGGTGGGGGTCGGCAAAATGGCCTTTCTGTGTGGAGTTTGCATGTTCTCCCCGTGCCTCCCGGGGGTCTCCTTCATATAGGAACCCCCTTCACAAAAACATGCAACATCCTGGTTGCTTATATGGTTCCTCCTCTGATCGTTAAGGGCGCCTGTTCAGAGGGAGGGGAACTGGTTGGAATAGCGTGAACCTCCCACGTGCTATGTCCTACCGGTGAAGCTTCCTCGGGCAGGTGAAAAGAAGCGGCTGACTTGACTGCCCATGTCTCGGAGGATGCATGGAATCAGTCTCGGCTCTCCCCAGATCGGCAGAGGATGGAGTAGCAACCAGGATTGAGTAATTCAAATGAGCACTAAACGGGGGATAAAAATGGGATAAAAAATCGGGAAAAAAACATTTAAAAAAAAAAAGAAAAAAGTTTCCGTATAAATCATTACAATATGCTCCCGGAAGGTGGGGATGCAATTCTCGGCGGGGGTGCAAAACTCGGCATGACACCGGCCCGCCCGCGCGGAGGGATATCACGGTCAGCGCGGTTACAACTGCGGCCCGTGCATCACTAGTGCACATATTGCAAGCCGTGAGTCAATCAATGTGAAATCAATCAAAGTTGTTTTATGAAGAAAGGTGACTTTGAAACAGTGCTTTTAACACGTTCACTGCCAATGACGAGTTGAGTCGTCAAAAAAAATCCAACGGTTGACTGCCAATGACGAGTTGAGTCGTCAAAAAAACGGTGGGATGTGGATCAACGCCCCCCACGTCTCCTATAAAAATATTGGAGCCACCGAACGTGTACAACCCATTCCACCGACCCACTAAGTGGCGACAGTGCTCTCCAGACTAGAAAAAGCCGAGCCAAAACTGCAGGGGAACACGCGAGGAAACCATTCTCATACCGTAAAATGGATTGGCGAAAACGCTTTCGCTTTCGCGCATTATCGCGCTGGGAGCTGGCGGTGGGGGATTGCAAATTTGCATAATAGATTATGCGTGCAACACACTTTGAAACACGGCAGAAAGCCCACAATCGCAGCAGCTTCATTGCAGCTGAGCTCACAACCGAAACGACTCATGCAGACTCGCCCAAAGAGCAGCCGCCAGCAGCCAGGCAGCACAGACAGGCAGAGCCTCGCTTGTGACAAACGCTGCAAAGCCACCAGAGACACACCCATGGAGGGAGGAGTTTGAAGGAGAGGGGGGTTTCCTGCTGCTATGGAGGAAATTACTGTTCAAAACTATTGTTTAGATGTCTGACGTCTTACGCCAAAAATAAATGGTTAAAGTGACTGTTCTATCGAATTTCACAAAAAGCCATTTATCTCAGAATAAATTTTCAGACGCTGAAACCATGCTGTATTCTACTGCTAATGCCTACATAACTACTAACTCTACAAACTAACTCTTTTAGACAGAGAAAGCACACATTCTATTAGTTCTTTTGAGATAATTTGTGTTCACAAAATCTTAGCAGAAAAGAATCCTCGGCTCTTGAAAGATGAGCCAGAATCCTCAAAAAAAAAACTTGGCAGAACCTACCTACAGTATTGAAAAAACGGCTGGCAGTGAATGTGTTCAAGTGCTTTTAAACTTTGCATGCAAATTGAGCACTCATTCATGTGGCTATACTGTGCCTGCATATCGGCATAGAGAGAGATGAAACATGAATCAAACCTGGTCAGAGGTAGGCTATTTTCTGAAACCAAGAGGGTCTAACATTGTCAATGACAATGATAATGTTATTAAAAGCAGACTACAGCTGATTGACACGGCGTGCTCCAACAACAGAGAACTCCCGCAGCTACTGGGAGTATTTGCTTAACTTTATTAAACTGGAAGAAAAGGTAGGATACATTATTGTTAGTTACCTGTAGCCTTCATCTGAGAACTGAAAGCTCTTGCCAGTGTTCTTTTAAAAGGCTATGTCCATGGTGTTGAGTTGAACACTTTTATTCAAAGCAGAGTGTATCAAAGTCAACGCTGCGGTTCACAGAAATATTTATTAACCCTGAAGCTTGTATTTCAGGTCGTTGTTTGATTGACCGGACATAGAAGCATGGTTGGCATAGGGAATTTATTGCAATAATCGAGATTATATGGGCTATAGTCTGCTATCAATTGTTTTTAAGCTCAATAAACACATCTAATATTTGACCGTAATTCATTCCAATTGTCTGGGAAACTGAAATCATGCCGGACACGTTGACCGGCACCGTTTTTCTCTGGTGGAAATGCTGAACAGCAGTATACAGTCATAACATTAGGCACAGCAATGCCAGCCTTCTTAAACAAATGTTTTTGTTTTGTAACGTGTATTTCAGGGTTGTGTAACGTTAACGTTAAGGGATTCAGTGAATGAGTTGCCCAGCAAAGTAGCGTGTTTAATTGGTGCCCCGATAATTGGGCCGATAGCCCACAAGCAGAGCCAGCTGAGCGAGGCAGCGTGACGGTGGACCGGCTGGAGCTAACCTCTCCCAGCCCCCACGCCTAAACCTAACCTCTCCCACCCCCAACGCCTAAACCTAACCTCCCCCAGACCCTAACCTCTCCCACCCCCCACACCTAAACCTAACCTCCCCCAGACCCTAACCCTAAACCTAACCTCTCCCACCCCCCACGACTAAACCTAACGTTGGCATTGCGGACTGTCTGCACTGCGGGTGGTCGGCATAGCGGGTGGACCCCGTTTAATTGGTGTAACGTTACCATTCACATTAATGTCACAGTCGCACAAGACTCATAATAACGTTATGAATATGGATAACACGTGTTAACACGTCAATTTACATAAACGTTAACATGAATTTAAACTCACTCACCTAGAATTCTTTGTATAACTCGGGATTTCTGTCTTTGAGGTGCTTTGACGTTGGAAATGTTTCCTCCTTTTGTCTGGAAGCTGCGACGGCACCGTTTGCATATTGGTTTTTGTGAATCTTTTATTAATCCCTGCCAGGTCATTCGCCTCAAACGCAAAGTAAACCCATACCCGACTTTTACTGTTTTATTTTCAGCGAGTCGAGGCAGAGCTGTCGCTGCAGCTGCTCTACTTGTTGACAGAGTTTGTCGCCATTCCCCATGTTGTTCTCCCATGCTGGTAGCAGGGTTGCCAGATAACAGCTATTTTCCAGCCCAAAATAAGCGATCGTGTTTGCGTCCTCGGTATCTACTGTACCTTGGGTATTGTAGAAAAGTCAGTACCGTCACATTTTTAGAATGTTGGCATCGACTTGGTACCGAAGTATCGGTTCTTGTGATATCCCTATTTCTCTGAAAGAGAACTTTCAAAATCTCAGTATCAACAATATCATTGCAACGGCCTAAAAACTGCGCTTAGTGCCAAGCGCAGCGCAGATTAGTGGGTGTGGACCAGCACACTCGATATTTTGGTGTCGGCGCTACAGGTGGCCTTAATCATTATAACCACGCCTTTTAAGCGTAAAATTATGCACAATCTGCTCATTGGGGAAGTGCAGTAAACGAATCACAAGCTTCCCTTTTAAGGTCCAATTCCACGGAGCGATCCAGTCCAGTCAGAAAGGCCAAGCGCTCTGCTCCCCCCGTCCCTTTCATCCCCATCTGTCTGTCTCCATATACTGTAGGCTATTATTCCATATTATTATGCTTCTCAAACCAATCTAACTGCAGTTTAAATACTGCAAGCATGTAAATACGCTACACTATTGCAAGATCAAAGTGAAAAGAATGTTCTAAACGCATTGGCTAGAAAAATATAGCCTATCCCTATGTCATGATGAGATTAGATTGGTGAAAGTTTGTCCAGAATGATATTGTTTTCTCTCCGCTGCTGCACAGGTAGGATGATGCACATAAATATAGCCTACATTATGTAAAGTCATTGCATACATGTGTTTTTATTGTAAAAGAAAATGTGAAGTAAGTCGTCTTATTGGAGCGACATCACAGTAGGAAGTCACAGTAGAACCACCTGGATTACAGATATGTTTCACATAGGGTTGTGTTTGGATTTCTGTTTTATTTTCGCCAATATTTAAATGTTCGAGAATTGCATGTTGTGTGAACAGAAACATTATTTCTATGTACCACTTTAGGCAGTTTAGGCTGATTTGGTTGATATTTCTTGTCGAAATGGATTAACCTCAATGCATGCTGGGAGATTTCACATGTGGCTCATCAGCCTCTGAGGGAGTGAGAGAGAGAGAGAGGGACTGTCTGATGCGCGAGAGAGAGGGAGTGTGAGAGAGAGAGGGGGAGAGAACAGCTTCTGAATGACGGGCTCAAAACTACGATAGAACAACTTTTTTCCATTGGTCTTTGTGCCTGTCTGACGCATGAGAGTGAGGGAGTGAGAGAGAGAGAGAGAGAGAGGGGGAGAGAGTGTGAGGAGGCAGAGGAGAGCTGTGCATAAATACGCACAGAATATCCGCGGCGCACTGAATACGGCCTGGTTTTGAAAAGCGCTAAGTGCTAAATTAACGCCAGGGGGGAAGATATTGTTAGGCCGGTATTTAAGGCCGAAACGCCCATTCTGGCCTATTCTGGCACTGCGCCACGCCTCTTTGGCGTAAAGCGCATTTCGGGGCCTAAAACCATGTTGCTATCTTCCCGAGGCAGGCGCAAGGCACTTTTTTTTGCGTTTAATGCCAGTTTTTGCGTCTAAGGCCTGTGGGAGAATAGGGCCTATGTGTCTCCTGCTTGGAGAAAATGTTGAAAAAGTAGAACTCTTTGCTCAGTATGTGCTGTCATGATGACTTGATTTCATGCCATAATCTAAGAAACACATCAAGTCTGTAAACTCGTATTGTTGTTACTGTCCAGAAATAAGCTATTGTATGTGATGAATCTACCATATTTACTTTATTTTCATTTATTTTACTTCTATCTCATTTATGTTTGAATTTATGCTTTAGCAACATGTGCATATTTGACTGCCACTATTAATTTCAACTAGTTGACTGCAAAGTCCTGCTTTAGGGCTCATATAAGTATTGGCTTAGCTGCCTGAACAACATTTCAATCAAAGTTAGGAACTTCCCTTTTTATTATTTTATTTGACTTTTGTTTATGCCTACAAAGCAAATGTTACTTTGTACTTGAGTTCTCCCCTGGAAGTTATTTTGGTATAAATGGGCCATTGTATTTAAGCAAGGGTTATATATTATGCAGAATATATGGAGACAATAACTTTTTCATCATTGTAAAGCCACAGCATAGTAAAGAGGATATTCATGTGATGTGTATACTGTAGTTCTTCAGTTCTTCATAGATCTAGCCTCTTTATTTTGATCTCATAGTGGACCAGATTGATGCATTATACTTTAAAATGTAAATGTTTTTCTTCCCGAGGGGGGGTAGTAGGGGTCATCTGTGGCACTTCCGTGACCGTGGAGAGCGAAGGTCCGTTTCTCAATGGATTTGTCATCTAGGAGGGTTAATAAACAAATTTAGCCGGGGTGTATTTTTAAAAAAGGCGGGGAAAATATTTGAGAGACCAAAATCCAAAATGGCTGCTGTGGAAATGAACTTTTTAATGCTTTGACCTACAATGATGCACAATACATGGTTTCAGAGTTTATTCTGGTCAAGGAATACATATTTGGTGTTTATATAATGATTTGACCTATTTTTGACCTTCAAATCCAAGATGGCTGCCAATTTTGAGGCAGTTTTTTCAAAATCGTCATAGAGCCTTCATATTAGTAGCCTACCCTATTTAATGGGAAACCGCAAATCAGCAACTGTTGTTTACACACAAACATTGACTTTAATGACCTCAGAGATTACTTCTGTGTACTTATACTGTATATTATTCAACTCATCATGAGAAGACCTGTCATTCAAGCCTAATATGAAGGCTCTATGACGATTTTGAAAAAACTGCCTTTTAGAGCTCAAAATTGGCAGCCATCTTGGATTTGAAGGTAAAAAATAAGTCAAATCATTATATAAACACCAAATATGTATTCCTTGACCAGAATAAGCTCTGAAACCATGTATTGTGCATCATTGTAGGTCAAAGCATTAAAAAGTTCATTTCCACGGCAGACATTTTGGATTTTGGTCTCTCAAATATTTTCCCCGCCTTTTTTAAAAATACACCCCGGCTAAATTTGTTTATTAACCCTCCTAGATGACAAATCCATTGAGAAACGGACCTTCGCTCTCCACGGTCACGGAAGTGCCACAGATGACCCTACTAGGGGGGGGGGGGTGGTCCAACGTTCAAGGTCCAACCACCACAATCTCAGTGGTGACGTGCCTATAAAAACTGAAGATGCATGTGTCAGCACGACATCCTAAAGAGTATTGAGGGTATTCAGCATCATTAGATTATTTTGATAGCACAAAAACAACCTGTATTAGTGTTAAAATTACAAC
This sequence comes from Poromitra crassiceps, assembly GCF_964638095.1. Lineage (NCBI taxonomy): Eukaryota > Metazoa > Chordata > Actinopteri > Beryciformes > Melamphaidae > Poromitra > Poromitra crassiceps. The sequence goes on from NC_139627.1 coordinate 62,048,477, forward strand.
AGGATCACGCACTAGTAAAAAAAGGCCTATGCATCTCAAGCTCCCAAGCTGAATTTCAGTCCCAGTCCATTTCTGGCCACTACCGTATTTCCAAAATTGCCCTGGAGGACGAGCCTGGGGGCATGCTTGACCTTTGCCTGTACCCACAGCTGCGTGCTAGAACGTGTTGGATAAAACAATGTGTTCAAGTGAATTTAATGGGAGCGTGTCTATATTCCCACAGCCCGATGTTCCCCCAGCCCTGTTTCCTCTGTTTAATAATGAAATAAAGATTTTCACCTGTTTCAAGCATTTTCATAGATGGGGGGAAAAAGCGTAGAAAAATGATCCTACTCCGCCAGCGATAGCCGTGGCCGGAGGGATTATTTTTTTCGGATTGTCCATACATATGTACTGTACAGTATGTCTGTCCTGCCCATTCTCATTACATCTCATTAGAATGCACTGTCCCCCCTTCTCTCTTAAAAGAGCACCTCGGAGACGCTCAGTCTCCCTGAGATTGAGCCAGCCGATAGGCTAACTAGAAAAGTGTCTGGCTGAGCCACGTGTAAAGTATAGTGCAAGCCGAATAATAATACATGTTTCAGTGTGCAATAATTTAGATAGGTTAACTGGAAAAGTGCCTGGCTGAGCCACGTGTAACGTAGGGGGCAAGCCGAATAATATAAATATAAATATAAGCTCAGTGTGCAATAAGGACAATTTGACACGTAAGGCATACTCACTCTACGTATTGCTTACTTAAACGTACTACACTACTTTGCTCCTATCGCAGTAATACTGGTTAACGTTTATACTGTTTATACTGTTTACTCCATGCTATGTTGTGTTGTTTGTTTCTTCTATTCTGCTTATTTTACTATTGCACTACTACTGTGTATTTATTTTAGGATATGTGTGTTTTGTGAACGAGCAGCTGTGATTTGTCCCAATTTCCCCCCGGGGATTATTAAAGTCTTTCTGATTCTGATTCTGATTCTGAAAAAGTGTCTAAATTGCACAAAATCATACACTGGACTTCTTTGTGTCCCATGCAAGCAACCCGCCAAGTGTGAAGTCAACTGAACAATATGAGGATATGAGGAAACACAGACATACTGTACAGTACAGATTCCTGCCTTTACAGTATGGTTACTCATTATTGCTGTACTATATTACTACTAGCTTACCTATTACTTATTACATACACTGCAGTCTGGCTCTTTTTTTTGGGGGGGGGCACAGGTTAAGGGGGGGACAACAACACGTTATGTGCATTAGGGAATGGCCATACCTGTGCTGTGGGAACATGGGGCTGTGGGAACATGGGGCCTAATTTTGAGGAAAATCCTTGGGGAAACATAGGGCCTAATCTTGCTGGGAGGAAAATTTCTTCGAAATGGGGGAACATAGGGCTGTGGATATAGGGATGACCCTAATTTAACTTGTTTCAGTGAAGCAGCTCCATTATGAACCAAGCTGCTGCTGTGTTTGTGCTGTCTATTCGTCTGTCCAGAGGTGCTGGGCGCATGTCTGGGCCAAGTCAAGTCCAGAGACATCCTTTGGTTGAGTTGTTTGGTCCGCACTTCAAATGCATGTTCTCACCTCACTTATGGAGGAAACGCACCATGGTTCCAACGGACCAAACAGGGTACAGGGTAGGTGTGAAAGCCTCCTTAGTTTTAACTTTGTGTTATTCTGCTCTTGACTGCCATGAAAACCAGAATATAAACGACTCACCATGCAATGCCACACAGACTGTTGGACTGGCCCTGGCTTCAGGGCATGTTCACACCTGATGTACCACTTCCTTGGTACGCACCTGATGAAAGAATGGCACATTGTTTCATTTTTCTGCTGGTTCAGTTCACTTTTAGAGAGCAAAAACAATCAAACAGTCCAGATAGGGCTGCCAGACTCTGGTAGATGGAAAATATAAATTCCTTTTTTATTTTTTTACTGCTGAAATTATAATTATTTAATAATATATATTATATACCTATACATATACACATAATCATTAGAGTTATATGTGTGTACATTGGGTATACACTTGAGTGTGTATTTGGCACTGCGTAGGGGAGAGTGGGGTGAGTTGTGCCAGTGGGGAAGTTGTGCCACCCCTTGTATCTAGAAAACCATAGAAGAAATTGGTCATCTGACCACACATTTTTGAAGAGGCATCCATTTTACTCACTCTGCAAAGAAGGGAGGCAGATGGCACAAGAGCTAAGCACATTTAAGTTCAAAAAACTGTTTTTTGCCTCTCAAAGTAATTTTTTTATGATCAAGGTTTATTGATTGTTGTGTCTGAACAATTATAGACAAGCTTGAAAACATTTCACACATGTGTTAGTGTTTTAGTAAGCTACAATATGAGGCTATACTGTTAGCATGATGTTAGCTCCAAACCAGCTATATGATACAAGTTTGTTAAAATGGTGGGGATGGGGTGATTTGTGCCAAAAGGCCTGGGTTAAGTTGTGCCAGTGCAGTTGCAGTTGATTTAGTGAAATTTTATTTCATTTTGTTCTTAAATGTTTAAATAGACCTTGTTGAAGAATATTGCAGTATTGGCAAGTGTAGCCTGGCTCTGTGATAGTTGATTTTGTTCATTTTGAACATAATTGTTATTTCTGAAAATGTTAAATATGTAGGTCAACTGCTGCTACCGTTTAGCCTTGTTTAACCCTGTTATAGTACACTGGACTTTAGTGTTATCTTTATTTTGTCTTGCTTTGATATAGCATTACAGTATATGAGATGAAAATGATCTGTTTTACTTCAGTAATCAATGGCACAATTTACCCCAACGTATTCTCTCCAAAGGCACAACTTACCCCGCACCGGGGGCAAGTTGTGCCAAGAGACCACTTTTTTAAGAATAGACATATTTTTTTAACAGTTTATTTAAGATCCAAAGGGAGTGTTCCCAGTGGTGCACAACATCCTGAAATATATTTACATATTGTAGTTGGAGGCATTACTGTCATGCCCTCACTTTAAAGACACCTCAAGTAAAAAGTGGCACAACTCACCCCACTCTCCCCTAATGGCCACTGTGTGTGTGTGTGTGTGTGTGTGTGTGTGTGTGTCTGTGTGTGTGTGTGTGTGTGTGTGTGTTAGGGCTGAACGATTAATCGAATTTAAATCGAAACCGAGATTTGAAACAACGCAATTAGATTAATCGCAAAGGCTGCGATTTAACATGTGACATGACTGCATGTAGGTACACGTGACGTGACGTCGTTACGCAGCAGCAGCACACCGTAGTAGACGAACGTATGTTTACGCAGCAGCAGCATCAAACGTGCCTGGATGGAGGAGGAGAAACAATTAGCTGCACCAGTCTGCAGAATATAGCTAGCAGCGAGCCGATTAGCTAACTACAAAAGTTGACACATTATTCACTCTGACTGGATTTTTAATAGTGCGCCACTGACTGGATTCTCTACAATGGAAGGGCAGCTATCTAACAAGACTCGGAAGTGTAATGGCTTCAGCCGAACAAGAACAAGAAGCGGCCGCCGGATGATTTAGCACCGAAGAAAGGCTGGAACTACTTTGGATTTAGAGCATCGGTTAGTGACCAAAAGACAGTGTTATGCAAGCGCGGTGCATAACCACCGACAGCGCTTCAAATGTCATAAAAGCTATGGAAATCAACAGATGGACCAGACTCCAGTGCTTCACCACAGACTGCACCTCGCCATCGGTACGTTATTTAGCCTAGCAGCTAGGGCTAGCAAGGTAACTTTACTAACGCTAGCTCTCTCCGTAAGGAGATAGCTCATTTAGCTAGTAAAGTTAGCTTGCTAGCCCTAACTGGCTAGCTCACGTTACATGTCCTCTTCCCCTCTCACTTAACATTCTCAGTCTGACTCTGCCTGAATGCAGTACTTTTATTGTAACGTTAGCTTGGTAAGCCTACAGTAATGTCTAAATGCCCCTCTTCACCTCCCCCAATATATTATAGCCAATATATTGTCAGTCTGGGAAATGGAATGATTCTGTAGAAGCTAATGTCCTCTCTCCCAGCGTTCTGCTCTCTCCCTCCCCATCTCTCCTCCCTACTTTCTCTCCCTCCTACATCATCTATAATTAGTTCCAATCTTAAAAATGCAATACAGCTATGTAGTACTTATAGAATAATTTGGTTAATTATTTTGTTTTTCAGAAAAGTTGCGAACAAGCTACATAAGTGCAGAGAATGTCCCACAAATCAAGGCCCGGGTGAAGAGAGAGATGGAACAAATGCAGGTGGCACTAAAGGTAACCTGCATTAATTCTCTCCTCTCCCACTCCTCTCCTTTCTCCTCATCCTCCCCCTCTCTCTCCTTCCTTTCCTTGCAAAATAGGGCTTCACTGAAACACTGCTTGTGTATATAGCCTGCCCTGTGCCCCGTATTTGTTGTGTGAATTAATGTGTGTGCTGTGAATTGCATTAATGTGAAACTTAACAGTTGTGTCTGTGTTTTGCAGGAGAAGAGGGCTGCCATCACCTCCAGATGCTGCTGCTGTGCCTCAAAGTGCAGCACAGGAAGGAGCCAGGCCATCGGCTGCAAAAAAGGCCAAGCGATCCTTGGGCAGTTACTTCAAGAGCTGCGGCAATGCTGGTGCTTTTTGTTTTGTTTTTATTGTTAAAGACTTAAGACTTGAGTTGTGTCTCACAGAGAGAATTGCAGCTGTTGTTTAAAAGCAAATAAATGTTGCTGGAAGGAATTCTTATCCAAGTTCTCATCCTTGCATTATAATATAGAGCAGTTTGTTGATTGTGATGTTTGAATGTGGTAGGCAAATGCTCCATTGTGTTTTACATTTATTACAGTTAATATTGCACTGAAACTTGAGTAAAAAAAAATCTAAATTAAATCGAAATCGCAATATCGGTCAGAAAAATCGCAATTAGATTTTTTTACCCAAATCGTTCAGCCCTGTGTGTGTGTGTGTGTGTGTGTGTGTGTGTGTGTGTGTGTGTGTGTGTGTGTGTGTGTGTGCTTGAGAGAGAGAGAGCCACAGCAGCAAAAACATTTTTTTTATTTTTTGGTGAGAATTGTGAGTTCTCACTCGTAAAGCCTGGGTACATTTTACTTTGTTTTAAACTCAGATTCTCACATATGCTGATGTACAACCATCCTTGCTGCCTAAGGGGCTACCCAGTGCAACCCAGAGACCTATGGATGGCAACATGGCAATGAGTCCATGGCAACCCGGGGGAGTATACAACAAGTGACCGTAAGGCACGCGTTATTATGGAACTGCGGTTCCGGCAAAACCACGCCCTGTGCCCGCCTACAAAGCAGTCAAGCGCCGGGATTGGGCAGGAGCAGGTCTTTTGTTCCCTTTTGACAGCTCTGCGTCTTGACAGCTCCGATCTCCCACATCACAAACACTGCGCCCAGCCCAGCGATTTCATTAATGGGCCCCGAACAAAATTATTTTTGCTTGTGAAACAAATGTTCAGTGTCAATATAAATGCATGCCTAGACCCGAACCCTAAACCTAACCTCTCCGCGCGCGAAGGGTGCGTTGGCCACATCAAGGATATACTGTAGTACCTCACAAAGGTGTGGTGAGTAGACCATGAGGCCACAGCACCATTGACCTAAAAAATATGGACAAAGCTATCCCATTCGTTGGTCGTCGCCATCTTGATTTTTCGTCAGCAGAGTGGGAGGGTTGAGTCCTTGCGCAGCTCACATGAGATGGGGGTTTCCCAGAGCCACAGCTCTGCCTGCTATTGGTCCGTGATCGGCAAGATGCGCGATCACTGGACAAGCGATCTGTCAATCTCCCCCTTTTCTATCATCTATTCTATTTTACTCCAAACGGGCAAGTTATATAAAAAATTATATAGACCAAAACTGTGCTTTGCTTCTGACTGGAAAGATGTTTAATCGTGTTACAAAGTCAGGCATTTTAACATGGGGGAATGCCTATTGCCCCCGATGCCTAGTGGCCATTCGAAGAACTACAGCTTTTCAATTCACTTCTGCGTCGGGCTTCCCTCTGATGGCTGTGTGCTGTGCAGTTGGCCACTGCACAGCACACATGTCCTCCACCAACACACCGCGCAACAATGCCCATGTGCGTTGGCCTGTATCTGATCTCGGGAGGGTGGCGTAGATTCAGGCGAACCGTCTCCATCTCCATGCATGTTTATATGGCGAAGCTCCTGTGCTTCCCACCGGCCATTTGCCAAGAGGCCTTCGAACACCACACCCCATCCCCACAGGGAGGCGCTGTCCATAATACGCGTGAGCAGAACCAGACCCAACCGAGTGCGCAACGAGAGCCAATGTGGGTCCGTCCAAGCGACCAGGGCCCGGCAGGCTTAGGCCTTGGCCACACTGATCCGTCAGAAAATGGACAGAATTATTGAACGGACAGATGTTTGTCCGATGAGAACTGAGTCTACGTCAAACCCCTCGCCGAAAGCGCCGGGGCTGCTCCGCGGCCGGCGAGCCTGCCTGTGCAGCCTGCGTGCAGCTCCTTGGAAATGTGACTAGATGCAAATGACATGAACAGCGCGAGTATAATAGAATGTAGATCATGTGCAGATAACTGGAGAGAAGTATATGCACTACATTCTCCCCTTGGACTAACTTCTAGTCACTGAAATCCTAGTGAAATCACACAATTTTACTCATTTTGCTATAGCCTCGTTCACCGCCTCAGCCATCTTCTTTGAAAAGTTTAAACAAATCTCGGAACGCCTCCTCTCGAGACCTCGACTCTGATTGGCTAAACGGACAGTGACTATCCGACCATCCGATACGTCCATCCAGAAAAAGTTCATCCCTCTTCAACTTTCTGTCCATCAAAACGTATGCAAATTTTCTGGATACGTACGCTTCTGAGTGCTCCACGGACAGTCGTCATTGAAAATGAATGGAAGTGAACAGAGAAATGAATGCACACGGACAGACACCACCCAGCAAGCAAAATTACGTCATGATAACGTTGTGATGACGTGTTCCAGTGACGTTCAGGACTAGGCCAGATGACATGGTGATTTGGGGATGATTTAGATGTCTACGCGGGAACGTCAAGCTGACGTCGAAATATGACCGTTACCATGAATGGGCATGTTCAGTTATTCTGCTATGTACACAGTGTATATTCAGCAACTTTATACATAAAGCTATAATTATGTCCAGATTAACAATTTTATGCTACATTTTCAAAAAATATAATACCAGCCCGTGTGGGATTTGAACTCGGGCTCTACAACTTACAGGCCGGCTATTCTACCGCTACGCTAACTGTTCGCTGAAATGTTCTGCTGTAGGTTGGAGTAATATAGCCTACTGTTTCAAAACATGGAACCCTTGTTATTTTTATACCGGTATAACATCCATGGAGTCGGGACAGTTTTATTAAAAACGATAGCTAATTTAATTCAAAACTGAATCTGGAAGAATCATTGAGGGTCCCCTCAGTCAAAATTTACAAGTGTCACCAGCCTATAACGTTTGTTTGCCAGTGCTCCTGCACAAACAGGCTATGAGACACGGATAATACATAGCCTACCGTATACAATAGGATTATGGCAGAAACTTGTTTTTTATTTAAAACATTGGCGTCAAGTCTGACGGTCCCTAAGCAGCTCGCCTCACCGCCCGCAGCACATAGAGACCAATGTTATTTGTCCAGCTCGGAGGATCGCTCATTTAGGTGAAAATGAGGTTGTAGCTCGTTGTCTACCTTGCTAAGATGGGGAGGCGTCGTGTGTGCAGTACACGCTTCGTTTATGAGCTATTGATCCGGGAAGTGCAAATCTGTCAATATATTTCCAACTTTACCGAACTTTTGTGGATCGCACATCACAGTGTAACAGTTTACAATCTGTAGCAAGCAGAACCCCGAAACACATGCTACCATGCAACTCCAACTCAAATATTTACGCCTCGCAGTGTATTTTCTCTCTTTCAAAACAATCTGGCACTCATCTCCTCGTAGTCCCACCTCCACGAATAAACAGTTTGTTAATCAGCAGATGTCCACACGTGCTGATCACTCGGATTTTGGATAAAAAATAGCCCAGGCTGAGAAATACGTGATTGATTGCAACCATTTAGTTATCCTCATGGATATTTCAGTGGTGAGTGAAATTAGTTGGATAGTGATACTTGGGCCAGATCTGACCCGTCATGATATGACTTGAGCTGGCCCCGATTGGGCTCTCTCGATTCGTCCGGGTCCGTCCGTGCTTGCTGGGCACGGATCAGTGTGGCCAAGGCCTTAGCACGTCAGCGACAACTCGCGACGGTGGTCCCTGGCCGGGTCCAGACAGTGACCGAGGAACCATATCTGGAACGGGATGTGCAGCAGCCCGAGGGGGACTGCAGCGGCCACTGCGGCCATGAGCCCCAGCATCACCATGCATTGATGCACCGAGACCGCGCAGGGCCTCGGCTTTCGCCAGGACGTGCCTCTGCCTTTCCATGGAGAGGCATGCCTGCATGGACAGAGTTCAACTCCAGTGGTCATAACCTGCCCTGTGACGAGGCAGCTCTTCTGCTAGCCGCGACACGCAACTCTAAATGGATTCTCCTTTAGAGTTGCGCACGGCTTGCCCTTCTCCGTGGAAGTCAGACCCAAAGCAAGCTCGACTGGCTTCAAACCTGCACGAATCACAAAGACAAAAGTACTCACACGTAGCCACGGGTGTCTTCCCTCATAACGGACTGGCAACGGTGTTTGTTAACTTTCAGTTTACGAGTACGATGCTTATTTGTGTAGCCGGAAATGGTATCTTTCCCTTTTCAGAGACTCTTCTTCTGGGAGCGTGGCCGCATTTCAACTGCACAGCAGCGCCACGCCCCCAGAAGAAGAGGAGCCATCCTTTAAGAATACTTTAAAATAGTTGCGTTAAAATAACAATATATAACAAAAGCCAATGCACCTTGGGCACGAAAACGCTGAAATTAGGAACCTTGGGTATAAAGGCATTAGAGTTGTACTGTATGGGAAGTCTTTAAGACATAAAGCTGTTATAAAAAAAAGCCATCCCCCAATATAGTTTCACATCGGGAGCATTAAAGTCACTCGTACTTTCTTTCTTTTTTCCAGTATGGATGTGAAATAGGTGTTAGATTGCATTCATAATGGTCTTAAAAAGGTGTTAAAAAGACTGCCTGCAGAACCCTGCTCTCTCTCCTCAGTGATCCGAGCGAGGGTCAGGGAGGTGAGGAGTCGTGGTCTGGAGCTCACGGCTGTGGTGGAGGTGAAGGAGGTGCTGAAGTCTTCTCTGGTCAACATCCCCCAGGGGGCGCACACACTGTACTACTCCTCCAGCTGCCTGTGTCCCCCTGTGTCAGCCGGGGTGGAGTACATCATCATGGGCTACGAGAACGAAGAGAGATCCAGGTAGGAGCAGTCATAATAGTTAAAGGGCTAGTTCAAGTAATACTCGAGTCCAGGACAGTTAGAGTCCGGGACTCATTTTCAGTACTCGTGACTCGACTTGGACTTGAGCATTCATGCATCCAGATTTGGAAGCTTGAGATGAGGACTCAGACTTTTAGTGAAGCAAGAGGTCATGACATGGTGTTCAGATTCAGATTCACTTGTATTAACACAGTAGGTAATCAGATTACATACAAGGTATTTGACTCAGTGTAATTTTGTGGCGTAGTGGTCACATCAATAGTTAGAAGACAAAACAATACAGAAAGACAATCACACACAAAAAGGTGCAGTCCAACAGTCCAATTAACTGACATATGATGGGGGCTTGGGGGTGTGGTTAGGTGGATATATTGGGAAGGGGGGGGGTGTTAGAGTCCCCATTCGTGGGAGCTGTTCTTGTGACCAGAGGTTCTGTTCTTGATAGACCTCAGTCTTCTGCCAAGGGGAGTGCCTCAAAGAGTTTGTGGTGGACGTGGGAGCGGCCCGCCATGATTTTACGAGACCGCTTCCTTGTGGTGTGCAGGCCCGGAAGGGATGGCAGGCTGCATCTGATCACCTTTTCAGCACAGCGGATGTATGGTTAACACAGCTACTGTAAGAGCCGAAAAAACACCCCTGTAGGGGCCAAACAATGCCCTTGTGCAATGTTACACACTAGCAGCTGGCAACACAGGCTAGCGTTATTGTTGCGGTTTAGCTAGCAAGTTTGATAGTCACAATTGATTAGCTTGTAAAACACAGTTTTGTCGAGTAACTGAGCAGCAAACGGATTTTACCCGGATTTAAGCATGAATTGTACATGCTAGTCAGTGAGTGTTTCAGTCACTCAGTGGCATTTTGAGAAATCATTGTTACAGGAAGACATGGCCATGAACTTGATGTCTGCAGCACTGCATGAGCGCTCTAATCACACGCGGAGTCATACTGGACTGTGCAAAGCCGAGCTGGCTCTGGGCGTCGTATATGGTTAATATACCACAGCAATGAACCAATCAGATTGCTTGATTTGAGCTACCCATTTTATAATTGCTTTTCTATCATAACTACATCTGTAGGCTACAGTACTGTATGTTTCAGAACATAAAACACTTAAAGAATGACTGACTCAGCACAATTGTGTGTGTGTGTGTGTGTGTGTGTGTGTGTGTGTGTGTGTATGTGTGTGTGTGTGTGTGTGTGTGTGTGTGTGTGTGTGTGTGTGTGTGTGTGTGTGTGTGTTGCAGATTGCTGCTGATTGAAGGTTCTATTGCCCAGAAGTGGAAGGACAGAATGACAAGGAAGGTCAAGGTATGAGTACATACAGACATTGATACACAGATATACAAAACACACCTGTGTACATAATGTCAGCATTGCAGCGGTCACTCGGGGTAGTAGGAGATCCTTCTTGGTCCTCAGGTCATGGTGGGCGAAGAGGCCGATCCTGGATCCGCATGTTCGGGTGCAGTGGGAGGAGGGGGATGGTGGTGATGGGTTTGGTGCTTCATGACAAAGTGCTTCTACACACATTTACCCACTCCTCGAAAGTGTATCATGCAGGTGTTAAGGTCTGTGTGGCACCTTTTGATGTTCGCTTTAATGTCCCTCCTGGGGCAGGTTGTCCTATGAGAAGATGGGAATATAGGACTTGTTTTGTAAGATGAGAGTCAGGCATACAGAGCTGGTGTTGGGCGAAGGTGGCAGTGATGGTGGGGATGTTGGCTTCCACCAGGATGCTGCTGTTGGTGTGTCTATCTTCCCAGCAGTAATCTCCTGGCCTGGAGGTCACGTTTTTCCCAAAACGCCCCCATGGGGCTTCCTCAGGCACAGCTGAGGCGGTGATCCTTTGGAGGATAGGAGAGAGATGCTGCAGAGATATGTAAAGTGGTCAACATTTTCCGGTCTTGTATTGTCAACAGAGAGGGTTGGGGATAGGTAGGGGTATTTCTATTGGGTGGCAATCTGGGAACCCAGAGTCTATTTCGGCACGTAAATGGATGTTTTGGACTTCCACTTCCACGCAGCGGTGCCTTTTATAAACATACATTGCGTCGCTTTTATTTTGAATGCTTAACATCCAAATTCTTATATATTCACCAGCGTTCGGGACTGGAACTCTTATATTTGCCGGTACAACAGAGCGGCACTGCGCGGAGGCAGAAGTCCCGGGCAGAAGATTTGCACTTTACAGGAAGCCTAAAAAAAACGGTAGCCTACAGCTGTCCCAGAGTCTATTTACGTGCCTAAATAGACTCTGGGTTCCCAGATTGGTTGGGTGGTGACTGATAGTGGAAGTATTTTTTATGTTAAGAGCCAGACCAATGTGCTTATGCGAAGACATCCAGAGTGCCCTATAGGTCCTGTTTGCCTTGGCGAAGGCATCCAGCGTGCCCTGTAGGTCCTCTTCTGAGAGGGTCAGAGGGTGTTGTCGTCAGCATACTGTAGCTCCATGACAGATATGGTGGTGGTTCTGCTTTTAGCCCTGAATCTGTTGTGGTTCAGAAGTTGTCTGCCCGTTCTGTTCATGATTCTGACTCCTAGAGGCTCCTGAGCCTGCTGAGCCTCCTGAGCCTGCCTCCTGAGGCAGGCGGCCTCCTGAAGCAGCCTTAAACTTCTCTACCACCCTCTCCAGGAACTGTTGGCAAACTTTCCTGGCAGTGAAACCTGTCGAAAAGTAATAGTTGACCTTTTTGTCACCGGGCGAAATTGACAAATTCACGTGGTAGCCACCGTCAAGGTAGCAGAGCACTTACCCATGTACGTGTTTGAGGCTCTCTGCTACCCCCAGTGCGTACTGGGAGAGGACCAGGTGCTTCTTGAGATAGTGATAGTGCTTCTGCACCTTTGATGGTTTATCAGGGAGGTACAGGTGGTCTACATCTCCCACAATGGCCACCATGCTGTTTATTTAAATCACCACCCCATCAATGTCATGGGTGAGCTTTAGAAGCTCTGGACGTTGGGTGGTAGTGGCATGTACACACATGTAACGGCGTTGTGTATGTGGTACTTGCAGCAACTCATGTTAAGGGCTTGTCCAGGGGTGGATTCGAACTGCTGACACTCGGCTTGGGAGTCCGACATGTTAACCGCAATGCCAAGAGAGCTAGCTCCCTTGGTGGAGCTGATTAACATGCCTTTATACCTGGGGAGTGAGTTTAACCATCCACTCGCTACCACTCGGGACTCACGAGGAATCCGCGCTGATTCAACTCGGTTACACACACGCGCACATCCTCGTCATGCAGGAACTGATCAGTAGTTTGGGCGCTCTGAAAACACCCAACAGCGAGGAGCTGTTGGATAAACCCACGTCACGGACGTCCATGCCTGTGTGAGTGAGTGTGAGTGAGGAAAGGACTGGCAAAGAAGAGCAGGAGCTGTGTAAAGTTGTGACCTGTCGGTACGGTGTCTAGGGCTCGAATTACAGCAAAGCAGCAAGTAAATTAGCTAAATAAATATAATTAAATACATTTTTAATTAATTCCATAGCTACATTTAACTCAAAACTACACCAAACATAACTACCCATATGTAAAATTCGACGAGGAATCGTTTGGGACCAAGTCTTGCCAAGTCTGTACGTGCTTCCGTTCGCGAGATATCGGCAAAAGAAAAAACGTAAACGAACGAAAACGAAAGGAGCAAAGAAAGTAAGGGTACCCTAGACTCTCACTGAGAAACACTTTGAGAGTGGTGAAACAGTTATCCTATCTGTGAAAATGGAAAAATTGAAGATTTCATTGTTTTTTCCCCATCTAGACCGCATACAACCAGGTCTAGTTCAAAGACAATTACACTTACACATTTCAAAGCTAGGCTAGATTACCAAGGGTACCCTAGACTCTCACCAAGAAACACTTTGAGATTTGTGAAACTGTTATCCTATCTGTGAAAATGGAAAAATTAAAGATTTAGTTGTTTTTCCCCATCTAGACCTCATAAAAGCAGGTCCAGTTCAAGACTATTAAACTTATACCTTTCAAATCTGTTCTAGATTACCAAGGGGGCCCTACACTCTCACCAGGAAATACTTTGTGGAGATTTGTGAAACTTTTATCATCGTATGAGCACACTTGAACATTAGACTAGGGAGGAATGGCGGCCATCTTGGATTTGGGGCCAAATCTGACTTCCCTCCACATCTGACAATAAACCTTATGGTATTCACTCACTATGTGAGAAATTGCATGCTTTTTTGAAGCAGTGCACAAGTGTTATAAGCACATTTGTACATTAGACCCGGGGGAATGGCAGCCATCTTGGATTTGAGGCCAAATCCGCCTTCCCTACACATCTGACAATAAACGTTATGGAATCCACTCACTATGTGAGAAATGTCATGCTTCTTTGAAAAGGTGCACAATTTGTATAAGCCCATTTGTACATTGTGCACGATTATTGTGCTTATCCGCTCTACTAATATATTTTGGGGGTGAAAACCAACTCCCCAACATCAAAACTGCACCAAACTTTGGTCACAGCTAGGGCCCATCCCAAAGGCTACTGTCAGCGAATTTGAGGCAAAACGGTGATACGCTGACAGAGCTACACCCCTTAACAGTTGACAAAAGTCCCATACACTATAGGAAAAGTTGATTTTAGGTGACTTTTCACACTGCTGGGTGCCCTCAAGGCCTCTGGAAGCCAAAGAGAACCTCCATTCTCGCTGGAGGCTAACTAGAGAAGCCAGACTACACTTGGTAACCGTTTTCATGGCCCTGACTTCAAAGTTAGATTTTTGTTTAATTATCTTACACGTTTGTTTGTTTTGGGCGAAAGCGTCAAACGCTTATATCTCGGGAAGGCAAGGAGATACAGACTCGGCTCGACTCGACTCATTGGAAAGCTCTTTGAACGGGCTTTCCAAAGAGTACAGAATCCTTTCTGGGAGACGTTCCGTTCCAGAGTCATGACCATTTGAAATAAGTGTGATTGACCATATATTTGGGGGGTGAAAACCAACTTCCCAACATCAGAATTGCACCAAATTTTGCACACAGCTAGGGCCCAACCCAAAGGCTACTGTTAGCTGTGATATGGAGGAGAGCAGCAATGAAAATGGGCAACATGTTAGGAGCAATGACACAACCCTGCTTGACTCCAGTGTCGACCCTAAGGGTTTTGTTTCATCTCCACTGAGTGCTGTGGCTGACATGTTGTCATGCAGCATGCATGTCTCAGTATTCATATGTATTTGTCTGGGCAGCCAATCTTTGCCAGAACCAACCTTACGGTTCACAGAGTCAAAGGCTTTGGTAAGGTCTATGAAGGCCAATGGTTGATTTTGTTCCCTGCATTTTTCTTGTAGTTGGCAAGCTACAGTATGAAAATGCTGTCCGTGGTACCTCTATCTGGGTGAAATCTATGATCTGAGACACAGGTTGTTTTCAGACAGGGGAGGAGTCTGGAGTTTTCCCAGTGGTGGACAGGAGTAAAATGTCATAGTAATTTCAGCAGTCTGCGTTGTCACTTTCTTAAAGACAGAGACAGTTAGGGTATCCCTAAGTTTCCCATGTTTTGAGGAGCAGGGCATGGATGTGGCTAAATTGATCTGGTCCACCTTCCTTCAGGACTTCGGCTGAGATGCCATTAGGCCCAGCAGCCTTGTTCTCATCTCTCAGGCCGGGTTGAGCTTGCAAATTCTCCTGTATGGGTTGTTGAGGGAGTTGATTGGTCAAGGGCCTTCATCTTGGTTGGTGTCCCTGTTCAGTAGCTCCTTTCCATGTGTTTGCTATTGACTCATTATCCATCAGTAGCGTTAATGAAACCTCTGGTATCTCCAGAGTCTGCAAGGTGCTGGATCTCCAGAGCCTTCTTTGCCCACCACTGGTTCTTGATGCATGACTAAAACATGCTCCAGTGTGTTTCAATATCTTCTGGATATTGACTGGGCAGTTCACCACTGAGAGCAGCCTGGAGCTGTTGTTAAAAGGTACAGGTCTCACCCAACCGATTGATGTTGAGCTTTCGCCGGATCAATGTATTCTACATTACTTCTCCACATGAGACAGATGGACATGATGGAACGAATTAGTTCATATTACCAACTCCTTACTCGTTGTGTCTCTCCAGGCTTTGTGGTTTCTTCCCACCATGGCATTCAAGTGTCGAAGCAGAATTAGCTTGTCCTCTTTGGGGACTTTGCTTAGAATGTTGCCCAGGTCAGCATAGAAATCCGCCTTAACTTTGTCTGGGCAACAAGTGTTGGCGCATAAGCACTAATAACGGTGGCCTTTTGACTGCATGCAAGCATCACACATCACACATGCTCATACTGTCTGTCTGTCTGTCTGTCTGTCTAGAGATGGGATCAGATTCTCCAGAGGAAGAGCAGAGGAACCCAGCGCCACAGTCGCCACTGAGACCCAACTGTGTGTGTATGTGTGTGCGCAAGCACGTGCATGTGTGTGCGCGTGTGTAGATATTGCACTGTCTTGGCTGTCCAGCATGTTGCAGTTTCATCTCTTCATTGTATCAGAATGTTTAGAAGTCTGGGCGCCTTTAACCCTTTATTATCTTTGCACAACATAATGTCTTAGTGTGTTTTTTTCCTGTTTGTGCGTGTGTGTGTGTGTGTGTGTGTGTGTGTGTGTATGCCTGAGGCACTCCAAAGACGTGAGGCACTTTCATACCAAACAGTTGTGATGACTCCCTGAGAGGAACAGCGCCCCCTGGGGAGCTCCGAGAGAACTAAATTACATACCTTCTAGGGCTTTTTTCTATTTGCATTCACATGGCAATAAGAATGTTGAACTGACTGTTTATTGTATGTTCACACCAAGGCGGAAAACAAGCTTCACTAGTGCGTGTTTGGCCTTGGAATTATTCATAAGCCACATTTACATTTACACGTTTTTCTTATTTAACCTTAGCA
Source organism: Poromitra crassiceps (assembly GCF_964638095.1). Taxonomy (NCBI): domain Eukaryota; kingdom Metazoa; phylum Chordata; class Actinopteri; order Beryciformes; family Melamphaidae; genus Poromitra; species Poromitra crassiceps. Next base: position 62,064,726 of record NC_139627.1, read on the forward strand.
ACGCTCAACCTAAGCTCTACCTACGCTGAACCCACAAGTTTCATTTAGTCGTTAACAGGCAAAGCCGTTCACACCACCCGCACAGGTGCCACGCTCACGCCTCGCTCAAGCGATCGTTCAGGATTCACGCCTATTCCAAGCGTGATGCGTGCTGAAGCCGAGCATTGTCAAGCCAGGCATAAAATCAATGGGAGTTTGTGGGTGGGTTCAAGGCGCCGAGTAGGTGCTGAGAGGAAAAGAGAAGGCTTCTTGTGTGAACGGTTAAGCGTGAGCCTGCCTCAAGCTTCAGTTCTGCTTATGTTAGACGTCCTATGTGAACAAGGGCTGAAGCCATACATGTTTGAGCCTTTGTCCCCAGCAGAAACATCTTAGCTAGTTAACGTTAGCTCTGTGTCAGATAGTTAACATTAGCTCTGTGTCAGCACAATTGCCGGAAAATGAGAGTTGGGTTGAAATTGGGTAGTACATGCTGATATAAGCACACTGTAGATTTAGTATAGAATGAAGAAAACATGATTGAATTTTGATGTAAAAATCCAAAGAAATTGGATTTTTGTTAATTGTTTTGCATGTTAAATAGGTGCACATGAGCAGGGATGTGATCTAAAATCATTGGTCTTTTTTATTTTAGTTCGACTTTAACCCTTACAGGCCTAAACATAACCATAACCCCAACCTTCGGAACAGATCTAGGAACGAGTCACTCGGAAAACCAAAACATACCTGGCAGGTGATTGTTTGAACCATCTGTCTGTCACGTCTATCACAGGCTCGCTCTCATTGGCATCACACCAAAGCCCGCTGCTAGCTGCCTCTGGACGCTGATTGGTGCGAACCACTGGTAGCTCAGATTCAAACCAATACATTGGAGCGTGGCAAGATGGATTTGTAAGGTGATCGTGATCTCATGATCTCATGTCACAAGGTTAATGCTACGATCAAATGTTTATAAAAATTGTTTTACTTGGTCAAACCAAGTGATATTTTGACACAGGGGAGACGGCAGAATATTTCACTCGGACCAAAATTTAAAAACAAAACGGAGTGAAATGTCCTATGGTCTCTTCTGATTCTAAATATAACTGAATCGCTTGGTTTGACCAAGTAAAACAATTTTTTTATAATTGCATGACATTTCTGGGAAATCTGTGGAAATTATCTGGGAAAATGAATGGTAGATCCCTCGGTTCGTATGTCTAACCCGAAAAAGGGTGTGGATTTTGGCACTCATACATGCTTTGGTGTGATATGGGGTTGGTTGGATGGAGTGAGTGTGTGTGTGTGGGTGACTGGTGATTTCTGTGACAGATGTGTGATGGTCCAACTTTTTTCCTGCTCTCAGGTCATGTGACGAAATGACACCAGCAAGGCGTTATTCCATCAAGCTCTTTTATTACCAGCGAAACTGAACACGCCACTGTTGGTCGTGGTGACATCAAATAAACAATAAACCCCCAGTTAGCTTAGCCTAGCTTCCTTAGCTCCCCCAACACACAGCCTCACTCTCTGGCTCCACCCTGCAACACCCCGAGCTGTTCCCCTCTTCCCCAAAGCTCCCCTCCCCCAGCCAATCTCAGGTGAGCCTCTCTCTCTCACCCCACCCACTGGCTGTACGCTGCCTCCACATAACCCCGTAAATCTCTACATACATGAACAGTGAAACACCCAGAGACAGTCAGACATAGACAAATACAGTAGCACACATATCCAGACCGCTACACTTCCCCCTCCCATCAAAGCTTCTGGCTCACCAGAAGCACACTAGTCCCCCCCCCCCCCCCCCCCCCACACTCATACACGTCGACATCCACGATGGTCATGTCATCGTCCGTCAGGTCCACATCTGAACAGACCCCCTCCTCATCCTCCACCTCTTGCACTCGCTCCTCCTCCCGACTCCCTCCCCAGGGAGCAGCGTGTTCAGGTCTTCAGGGAAAACACAACCGGCAGCAATCTCAGTCACCACCTCGGCTTCCTGCACAGCAACCGTGGGGGGTGCAGAGCAGCTAGGCTGGGCCGGCTTCTCCGGCATTAGCACCACCCGCTCACCTGGAAACATGAGCATCGCCCTCCCGACTTCAACAACGTTCTCTTCCCTCCAGCTGCTCACATTCCGCCCACCCCGCATCCCTCCTTTGTCCTCCAAAGTCTCAGTGCAGTTTCTGGCCAAATGCCCAGGCCTCCCACACGACCAGCAGAGTCTCACCTGCCAGCCGCCCGCACTTCTCTCGCGCTGTTCTCTGGTCCTTGACAGCGCCCCGACACTCCCTGGTTAGATGCCCGAATGCCCCGCACGTCCAGCAGACTCCCGGGTGCCCCCAGAACCGCTGCTCTGCGTCCCTGGTCTGCCCCCCGGGAACGCTGTGGCACCACCTCGCCAGGTGAGCATGTCCCCCACAAGTCCAACAAACTCTTTGCGGCTCCTCCATCCGCCGTTCTCCACGCTGCGTGGCCTCCCGCTGCAGCTTCATAAGCTCCTCTGCCCAGGCAGGCGTCACCTCCAACACCCGTCTGATCTCCTGCTTCAGGCGAGCCTCCATGCCAGCAAACTCCGAGCTGTATTCAGGAGCCAGTGAAAACTCCTCTTCCCCTCCATTCACCAACAGGTGTCCCCCGTCACGCACCATCACATGTGGTGTTCGTAGCAGCTAGCACACAGACAGCTAACCGCTAACGCTAGGTCGAGCTCCAGCGTTTGAGCTGTTAATTTTAGACTTCTGACACCAATGTAACGTTTTAAGAAATGACACCGGCAAGGCGTTATTCCATCAAGCGCTTTTATTACCAGCGAAACTGAACACACCACTGTTGGTCATGGTGACACCAAATAAACAATAAACCCCCAGTTAGCTTAGCCTAGCTTCCTCAGCTCCCCCAACACACATCCTCACTCTCTTGCTCCACCCCGCAACTCCCCGAGCTGTTCCCCTCTTCCCCAAAGCTCCCCTCCCCCAGCCAATCTCAGGTGAGCCTCTCTCTCACCCCACCCACTGGCTGTACGCTGCCTCCACAGAACCCCGTAAATCCCCACATACATGAACAGTGAAACACCCAGAGACAGTCAGACACAGACAAATACAGTAGCACACAAATCCAGCCCGCTACAATATTATGTCAAACCAAGCTATACCTAGAGCTAGCTAACATTAGCCTATATAACGTAGCCAGATGCCTTGTCCGGCCTGGTCAGCCACTGAAATGTCCGATTAAAGGGCCATATGAAATCCATTTTATTTATTTACTTTCCCAAATTATTCCCCCCCCCCAATTTAACACATTGAGTGCCAAGGACGTCTCTGGACGTCCTAAAAAAAAGTAACGAGGAGTGCCAAGGACGTCTGTGGACGTCCTAAAATCATAATTCATATTATTCCATAATTCTGCTGTTTAAGGTCGTACCCAGCCAGTGAGCATGAATCCCTTCAAGGGATCACACGGCGCCACCTTAAAACTCTATACGGGAGCTGCGCCACCCACCTCAGCACACAGAACCACACCATGTCACTACATCAGAAAACACCAGCCAGAGTCAGTGAATGCGCTTGAAATTAGAATTATTTCGAAAAGTAAAAAAAGACAGCAGAAAACCCTTGAAAGTGCGCTTTTTTCAGAGGCTGTCATTTCATAATGGAACTGTCTAGAAACAAAATTTCTTCTTTGAAAGAAGTAGGAGTGTCCAATGTTTCATTTTGATGAACCCTGTTCATATAGCCCTAATAGAAAAAATTCTATAGCTGTTTTCAACTGAATGGAAGTGAATCTGGCACAGGCTCCAGACAATTTTACTGAAGCGCTGTGGCACTCAATGTGTTAATAGGGGTTAGAATTGTTTTTTGTTTTTGCTAACTTGTCTCTCAGACTGCCTCTTCGTCATGTTTCTCAAAGTGAAAACCAAGTTGTGAGGTGTAAGGGTCCCAGGCAAGACCCACCTCCCTCTCAAAACACCCCAATCCAAAACTGAATTATTTGTCTATGCCTATTTAATTACAATAATTAGGTCTACTTTTGATTTTGATCATAAAGAACCAAAGTCAATATCGCTTTCTGCTTCAGCATGCGCACCAAGAGATCTCAACCGCCATTTATTTTTCCATAGACATTTCGTAAAATGTGTCCGACCTGTAATTCCAACCTCGTTTTTTCTCCGGTTCAGGGCTGTCTTGAACGCGGCGGTATCTTCCGTCGTTTTCGACCACTGAAGACGGACCTTTCTGAAAACGCTTTTCACAAACCCTGATGTGGTGGGAGCGTACCTATGTTCCCCGGGTTCTATGTTCCCCGCTCCTGCTAAACAGGGTCCTATGTTCCCCGCTCCTGAAAAAGGGTCCTACAGTATGTTCCCCGGGTCCTATGTTCCCCGCTCGTATGCGTAAAATGGGCAAGTAGCGCACCGCCGGACGCCTCCACAACCATCCTTCACTTCACCCCCAGCACCCAACACCCACTGCCCAGAGACAGCGCACCTTTTTCAGCATGACTCCATACTACAGTGCACTGCCTCGGGTCTCTGGCTCTCTCTGGCTCATCTTGAAAATATGGGGTTCGGCTTGCAAAAGTTTCTGCGATGCGCTATGGCGCAGTAGGCTATGCCTCATGTTTTCCTGGCACAATGCCACGATAAGAAAGTTTTCCCTAGCAATTTGTAACATTTATACAGAGGCTAGAGAAGCATATGTCGGCCACGTAGTGATATAACACTTATTATTTCGCTTTCTTTTTTCTCCGCCCATTATGCTTGCGAAGTAGCCTGTGGGAAGTAGCATGTTGCAGAGGAAAGTGAAATTAAACAATTTATTTGAATGGCTTTACAGAACTTGTGCATGTCTGTGGGTTATATAGGCAGAGGCGATTTGTGCTGCGTGAATGTTGCAAATATTGACCTCTCTCTCTCTCTCTCTGAAAAATTTAATATTATGGATAGCATGTTGCTGCTCCTGCTGCTGAATGTGTGCATATATCTGAGCCTATAGACTCGAGCTTTCCCTCATGCAGTCTGTCAATGAAGTCTCACAACCTCGAGATATTGTGGTTTGCACTCGCCGACTTTACGCATACGAGCGGGGAACATAGGACCCTTTTTCGGGAGCGGGGAACATAGGACCCGGGGAACATAGGACCCTTTTTCAGGAGCGGGGAACATAGGACCCGGGGAACATAGAACCCGGGGAACATAGGCATGACCCCGATGTGGTATCACCACGTGACTCTGTGTCATTTGTTACTTTCAAAAGGAGCTCAACTTTGTCGTCTTTCCAGACAAAGAAGTCTGGCTCGCTTTTTTTCCATCTTGATTTGGACATCTTGTTGGCGCTACTGCAGCCATGACAACACTTTTCTTTTTATAAACAACACTTTAATAAACAGTGATAACGACATAAACGTCATGGGTCGGAGGCTTGCACATGCCCACTATGGTAGATTTCACTGTTTTCAGAAGAATCAGAATCACTTGTATTGCCACAGTAGGTAATCAGATTACATACGAAGAATTTGACTTTGTGTAAGTATGCAATGTACTATAGCAGTCACATCAATAGTCAGAAGACAAAAATTATAAAAGATGAAATCACAAAAAATCTAAAGTGCAGTCCAGTATATACAATATACACACAAATTAGGACCTGAGTGATAAATAGGAATTTACAGTCCAAAAGGTGCACGATGTAAGTTAAGGAGAATAATATAACGTAAAAGAATCAAGTAAAATATTCTGGTATACGTTAATGTAACGAATACAGTCCAACTGCTGCTGCGAGCAGTTTTCCTATATTTTTTGTGTGCACGGGAAACATTTAAACGTAAACGACTGTCTGTTAATGACTGTTACTTACCATAAACGGCCACGTCCCGCCCACGGGACATTTGCTGTTCATTCATCATTAACATGATGAATTCTCAATGAATCTGTTCATTCTGACAACTCCCTGAAGTAGATATTGTTTTTGTTCGGTTTCCCGGTTTGTAGCACATGAAGACGTTAATGTCTGTTACTGTAATGGCTGGTCTGTCATGTGACCCAGCGAGCTGTTAGAGTGGAGGGGAGATGCTAATAAAAACTGAATGAAGTCTCAGCCATCATGTTGTCTGTCTCTATCCACACACACACACTTACTGTACATGAGACAGTGATATCATAAGCCTGTGAAAGCCGTGATCATTGTGGGATTATTACGCCTCGCCTCCTGTGTAAAAGTCACAGGGAGGGACGGAATGATGAATAATTTTGTTCCGCCTTTCAATGGAGGTATACTATCAGGGCCGAATTGACGTCATGAAAAAATGACAGGAGGACTGAGGGAAACCACCTCCAGATTGTTCTACCATCAGAAATAAATTAACCAAAGCATTCTGTGAAACGTTATTTTCATCCTTCCTTCCCTCCCAGTTAAACGCTGGGGAGTGGTGAGCCCAGCGCACAATATGCAAGGAAGCAGAATGAAAATAACGTTAGCTCAGCAGCGGCTAGCTCAGGGGTTCCCAACCTTTTTTGGCTTGTGACCCTACTTTGACGTCACAAAAATGTAGGGACCTGAGACATTCAAATTCCGGTACACCATCGATAATATCATCAGTGACATCGTCAGTGATGTCACATAGTATGCTTTTTTCTTCCCACAGAATTCTGACTTTAATCTAAAAATTCTGACTTTTTTCTCAAAATTTATTTAATTTATTTTTTTATTCTATTTTTTTTATTTCATAGGGACAGTGCAGCATTTATGAACATTTGCATGTAAATGTGCCGGATTGTAGCCTTAGCTAATTTCCATCCGTAGTCCCTCGACAGGTAGATGTAAAGTGCAAGAGTTTAAAAAGAAAAAAATATAAAAATTTGTGCATACATAGGGCAACTGATAGGGATACGATGTAAGTAACACATACCTACATATAAACTAAAGTATAGTGTATAAGTAAAAGGAGACATACATATACATAAAGGAGGCATTGGACTTTTAGAGATGTACTGTACATATACAAAGAACAAACACATGAAACAAAAGGGTGTGGTCGCAGTTTTGGTTGGTTCTGAGCCATGACTTTAACAGCCCCTTGAAGGTGTGGATGCTGGTACTCTCTCTGACTGACACTGGTAAGCTATTCCAGTTTGCTACCTCTGTAGGACAAAACATTTTGTCCGACAGAGGACCGTCTCAGAGGTAGTTCACAGTCGCTTCGTGCAGTGTTCTGCGTAGCTCTCCGCTTGATAAAGTATTCTAAAGGAGGTGGCACTAACCCATGAAGGACCATATAGATCATACAGGCAATTTTAATTTTTTTACAACTGTCAAAGCTGAGGAGCTTGTACTTAGATGCTCTAATCTGCCTGAAGTTGCAGAGATTGAATTTTAGAGTGTTCAATACATTTTTAATATGACTCTTGAAAGAGAGTGTGGAGTCCAAAGTGAGCCCTAGGTACTTGAACTCACCTACAGTTTCTATCTCCACCCCTCCTACAAGGATCTTGAGATGTGGGTTTGAGATGGATTTTTTTGAGAATACCATACCCACTGTTTTCTTGGTGTTTAATGCAAGATAAGATTTTTCAAGCCAGACCTGAATTTGAGTCTGACAGTAATTCTGACAGTAACTCAGAATTCTGACTTTAATCTCAGAATTCTGACTTTAACTCATTGAGTGCCAGCCACTCTTGGAGAACGGACGCTCCCAGTGCCAGAGTTTCAGAGCGTTTTCAGTGATTTCTCGAGGCCCACAGAACATCGTGTGATATTACTATGTAAACACCGAACACGCACAAAGGACGACGAGACTCTATTGTATCAGCAGCAAAAAAAAGTTTATTGATATAATTTTCCGTTCTTTAGTTATCAGCCGGAGAAGATAGGTCAAAAACAGCAAAAACACACGTTTCCATCTAGAAGCTGAGATATGGAGCCTTTTGTGAAATTAAGCATTTCAAGCAAATCACTGACTCTGAAACTAATATTTTCTGACCTGAAACATCTGAACAGTAATTTCCTTCAATATAACAGCACCCCCACCCCCCTCTACTGAAAACTCCTCCTCCGTGGGTGTGTCTCTGGCAGTGTTGGGAAGTAACGAGTTACTAGTTACTCGTTACTGTAATAATATTACTTTTTCCAAGTAACGAGTAGTGTAACGAATTACTATAGAATATAAGTAATAATATTACAGTTACTTCAAGATAAACAAGCTCGTTACGTTAGTCGTTACATCTTTTGTTGAGTCCATTCTGTGATGCCGCTGCGCTGCAAAACGACACGCAGTCGGCATTCACTGATCACAAGCAGCATGGCTTTAACGCTCCCAAAACAAGGTGACGTCACCGCAGAGCACTTCAGAGCACCAACAGGCAGGCAGGCACACCTGACACCTCCCTCTCTGTCCTGCTGAGCCGAGGAGGAAAATCCGTGGCTGCGGATATATTCCCATGACTTTGTTTTTGTCGGGAAGAAAGGTGACACGATTGAACATCAAAGTCAAATGTAAACGGTGTCCAGGACAGGTAGGCTACTAACACTCTTTCCACTGTGAAAAACACGAGCTCAAACTTCCTAACGTTAACGTTACGAGACGAGAGGACAGCACAACAGAAACCGGAAAACTGTTAAAATACAGAGATAACGTAAAAACTCACAAGCTGGTGGACATCAAACATTGCTGTTATTATTGTCAGGTTAATGTTAATGTTGCAGAGCTAACGTTATTTGTGACACAAACTTGTTAAGCAAAGATGTAGCCTATACATATTGAGTTTGCATTGGCAGTGCATACTGCATTCTATAAAACAGAAGCTGTTTAAAAGATTGCATCTTGTCAGTCATCACTTTGAGCCAGGTGTGCTCTTCATCAAGCATCTCTGTAGGAAGCTGTGCTCTGGCAAAGCGATTAGTTTAAATGGAACGGCACATAATAGACCTAGTTCACACATTCGCACCGCAAAGTCTGCATTTTGATGAGAAAAACGCTATGGGCCTTTTTCACAACGGCCATTTGTGTCTAGAAGACAGAGTATACACAGGTGCAACCAACTAGCTAATTAAGGCTCCAGCACTGGAACACCTAAATAGTCCATGGGCCAAGGCTGAAATTTTGACATATCGGTACCACCTGAGGTGACCGCACGATTTTGTTATTTTTGTCTTCCCACATGTCTCTAGTTTATATTTTGGTATGATAACCCTTCCGATTTGGTAGCTTAAGGATAGTTATCACTCTGTAAACAAACCTACCCCCAAAAAATGACAAAACCCTGATTTCATCATATCTCCTGAACCACACATGATAACGCAGAAAATGTGATGTCTACCCCTATGTTTTCATGGTCAGGGATTACAATGACACCCTATACAACATCATAAACTGTTCACATGAATAGTTAGCACATTAAGTGCCAGAGACGACCTAACTCGTCTTACATAATCCAGCGCTTAAGTGCCAAGGACGACCTAACTCGTCTTACATGTTTTTTTGACGGTGGGACATCAATCAACCCCTTTTACATCTTCGAGATAACTATAGGAGCAAGAGCATGTGTGTAATCTATTTTACCGACCACTAAGTGGCGACAGATACAGAGAGAAGCCACAGCCACGGGACCCGTACACCAAAAGCAGCCGCCTCCCGCGGAAATGGCTTGGCGATTTTACAGTCAGAAGCCGGAGACACACACACAGAACGGACAGAGATCCCCTCCCCCCCAGAGCCGCGGAGCAACGCGCGAACACACACACACACACACACACACACACACACACACACACACACACACACCGCGGGAGCAAGCCATTCAAGGAAATGGCTTGGCGATTTTACAGTAATCCATTTCAGACTCGTCCCCGCACGCAGGCAAGCAGGCAGGCAGGCACGCAGACAGACAGGCAGGCAGCACAACGCGCTTCTGACACGCCCGCTGCCAGGAGGAAGGAGGAGAAGACACACGGAGGGAGGAGTTTGAATGAGAGGGGTGTTTCCTGTTGTTATGGAGGACATTACTATTCAAAACTATTGTTTAGAATGTCTGACGGTCTTACTGATGCCAAAAATGAATGGTTAAAGTGACTGTTTCACAAAAAGCCATTTATCTCTGAATAAATTTCCAGACGCTGAAACCATGCTGTACTCAACGGCTAATATCTACATAACTACTAACTCTGCAAACTAACTCTTTTAGACAGAGAAAGCACACATTCTATTAGTTATTTTTAGATGATTGGTGTTCATGAATTCTTAACAGAAAAGAATCCTCGGCTGTTCTAAAATGAGCCAGAATCGTCAAAAACACCCCTGGCACAACTTACCTACAGGAATGAAAACATGGCTGGCATTCAATGTGTTAATGGTGAATTCAGTGGTGTTTTGGTGAATTCAGTGGTGTTTTGAGAAGGATACAATGCAATTAGTCCATGGTCCAATGGTGAAATCGGTACCACCTAAGGGGACTGCGCAATTTTTGTATTTTTGTCTTCCTACATGTCTCTAGTTTATATTTTGGTATGATAACCCTGCCAATCTGGTAGCTTATTGATAGTTATCACTCTATAAAAAACCTTCTCCATAAATGACAAAACCCTGATTTCTGTGTATTAGTCCAGATTATATGTGAAAATCATGTTCACTTTTTCATAAAAGCATGAAACTTGGTACGCATATAGTTTGGGGCCCCGTAAATCTTCAGAAATTAAGCCATCATAAAAATGCTTTGTGGTGGCCATTTTAATTCCACCATAAGTCAATTATGTAGTTTGCATCATATCGCCTGAACCACACATGATAACACAGAAAAGGTGATGTCTATCCCTATGTTTTCATGGTCAAGGCTTACAATGATACCATATAGAACATCATAAACTGTTAAAGTAACTAATCAATGGTGAATTTAATGATGTGAGAAGTTAATCACAGTTTCTGATAACTGATGGTATAATCTCAATTCCATGACCACTCTCTGGCTAACATTTTTTGATGAGTAATTTGGGTTAGGGTTACTTCTATGGGCCTTTTGTTAAAATAGCCCCCAGGCCCCTCCCAAACATCCTGCGACTTTCTGCCAGGCGGCCAAATCCAAGATGGCCACTGGTACAATCTTGAAAAATGTACTTTTGAACCAGAGCACCTAGAATAATGTATGAAGACACTTTTCAGTGTAAGCCAACCACAAAGAATCTGATTCTGACATCAGTTTAACAATCTGACATAATTTTGACCCATAATTCCAAGATGGCTGCCATCCAGTAGCGTGAAAACTTAACTTTTGAATGGCAACATATACGTATGTGGTGTTTGGGGTTTATCATTTTTAGAGTAAGGACGGAGATTGACAATGGTGAATTATAGCTATTTTAATTGCAAATTCATGCGTACCAAACATGGTTTAGTAATGACAATTATTGTGTTTTGAGGGTAATTTCATAATTACATTAGTCTCGCTGGCCAGCCTCCACTCCCTACCGGGAGAGGAGTCTGGCGCCACAGAAACAGGCAACTGGGATAAGCCCTCCCCTGCTCTACAGCTGCTCCCCATTGGAGCGACTGTTTCAGTGGCTGCCGGATGTCTGCTCCCGGCTTATTACAAACTGTCATTGGCTCCGACCACGTCAATCAGAGCAGCTTCCGCTCCCTCCTCCCTGTGTGTCGCTGTAAATAGTGCCCTGCCGCCTCAGTGAAAACAACAACGCTAACTAGCTAGCAAGCCAACGGCAGAAACCTACACGCTAGCTTGTTGCTACATGCTGAAAAGGGCAAGTTGGATTGTTGCAAACTATTTTCCAAGGGCACTGCCACTAAGCGCCGCCCATCGCCATCCCACTATGGAAACCTGCGTGGGAGGGGAGGCTGGCCAGCGAGACTATGGGATAGGTGAAGGTGAATATAAAGTCAATAGCCTATGTCCATTGTCCAACAAGTTTTCTCAATTTTCTCAATAATTTCCCTCTTTGTGATGTGATAAAAGTTTCTCAGTGAGTTATAGTTGATTGCCTCACTGAATTATCTGCTAATATCTAATTTTAGCAGCAGAATTTGATGTCCTGGCGTGGCATGTCCATGTGTAATGACATATCCAAAAGGAATTTTACTCTGCACTGCACAGCATAGAGATTTTCGCGTAAGAGGTGCTTTTCTTTAGCGCGTAAGAGGTGCTGCCCCGTATTCTCCGCAGAAACGCCTGATTGTGGCACGACTATGTCCAGTAAAATTATAACAGGCATGCGCTTGTGCACTCCCCCAATTTGCATTGCGCGCGGCGTACCGCTTTTGCGAAGATAGGGCTCCCGGGACTTGCAAGAATCTGGTCAACTTCTCCTCTCCTGCAGCAAGGGCTGATTTTAAGTCTGCAATGAGTTAATCAGAGGCAGGCAGACTGTAGGGTGCGGAGGGTTGGGGAGGCCAGGTCAAATGGGAAGGAGTTGAACTCATGCATGCAGGCATGGCTCAAAATGGACGCGAAAAGGTGCAAACACACCAGACGCTGAAGTGACGAAGCATCTGGAAGCGCAGCCAGTTTCATTTTGGCACACTTGTTAGCACATTAGACCGTTCAGTCAGACCAGCCGTGATGCGGCCGGCTCGCCCCATGTAGAGATTGTTTCGGCGTCTGATCTATTTTTGTGTGAGACCCGCGAGTGATTGTGTGAAGCCAGATAGGAAGTCAGTACAAGTTGTCACCGGCGCGGAGTAAAGCAGTGCATCTGGTGTGAATGGCCAGGGTCCTGCTCGAGCTGAATTTACACACAGTGGCACTTTGCGTCTGCAGCATCACAATCATCTTCCACCCTCCTCCCTGCATGCATGCTCCATCCCGCTCTGACTGACTGGTGGCGACCATTTATGGATTTCGTTTCCACTTGCTCCGTGTCGAATCTGTCTATCTCAAATGCCTGTGCCACTGTGAAACAACAGCATCAACAATGCTAGCTCGTTGCTACATGCTGAAAACGGTTGGATCTGGATTGTGCAATAAAGCAGGCCTGCTTGATACTTTTGGTGGATAGTTGTAAAGTTGAGCGGAGCCTTTTTCCCCTATACCAGGGTGGAGGTATTAGCAGCCAGACTCTGCCATTGTAGGGAGGGAGTCTGGCAAGCGAGACTACCCGCGGAGGAACTCAAGGTAGGAGCTGCTGAGATGGAGTGGAGTGCTCCAAGGCAGTGATTGACCTGGTTGTGGTCAACTTGTAAACCTCCACGAGTTGCTGTAACATTGTGTTTTTGATGAATGTGTGGCCTTATTCAACTCCAACAGCACATACAGGAAGACGCAGAAGAGCAAGCGCATCTAGAAGCTCTATCTCCAATCTGTAGGGCTGCAAGAACCCTACATCACTCTCGTTGACATGGGCATGATCTAGAGGATGGCAACTCCGTCAGCAATTGGATCGGCAGACACAAGATGGCACCCCATACAAGTGGTCGGACTATGTCCACAAGGTGTCATCCATCATCCTTGCCCGCCATGGTGATGTTGACATATCATCTGTGTGATCGACCGGTATGACACAGCATACTTGGCTAAAGATGATGAGCGGAATCTGATGATTCAGAATCTATAGCTACAGCTAATAAAAATAGCTTATTTTACTTATCTACATTCATTAAATATTTTAATGCAAGAAATCCTGGGGGTAGTTGGTACAGCAGTACCAAGGTAAAATGGGTGTTGACATTAACATCTTTTCAGTGAACATAATTCTGAAATGACTCCCAAAACATCCACCATTGTTAGGCCTTGGCCACACTGATCCGTGGTGTCTGTCCGTGTGCGTTCATTTCTCTGTTCACTTCCATTCATTTTCAATGACAGCTGTCCGACTGTCCGTGGAGCACTCAGAAGCGTACGTATCCAGAAAATTTGCATACGTTTTGATGGACAGAAAGTTGAAGAGGGATGAACTTTTTCTGGGTGGACGTATCGGATGGTCGGATAGTCACTGTCCGTTTAGCCAATCAGAGTCGAGGTCTGGAGAGGAGGCGTTCCGAGATTTGTTTCAACTTTTCAAAGAAGATGGCGGCCGAGGTGGTGAAGGAGGTTATAATTAATGCTGTGTACACCATCCCGCTGTTGTACAACGTGATAGTCAGTGTCACCGTCTGATTTCACCATCTAATCTGGTCATTCGGTGGCATTTTATTGCCACATAAGTAACGTAGCGCACAGAGCTAGCAGCTAGCTGACACCAGCTTTCTTCTTCTCTCAGTTTATAGACGGGTCGCTGAGACCTTCAAGGTGCTTACCGCCACCTGCTGTACAAGTAGGTTACTTGTACATGCAACGGACATAAATCTATCCGTCTATCCGTTCTGTCCATTTTCTGACAGATCAGTGTGGCCAAGGCCTTAATCTCCTTCCTTGTGGTAAACCCCAAACGCACAGTATACCTTCCCATTCAAAAGTTACATTTCCACAATACTGGATGGCAGCCATCTTGGAATTCTGGGTAAAAACTATGCCATAATGTCAAACTGATGTCAGAATCGGATTCCTCGTGGTTGACTTACACAGAAAAGTGTCTTCATACATTATTCTATGTGCTCTGGGTCAAAAGTCAAATTTTTAACAAGGCGCCAGTGGCCATCTTGGATTTGGCCATCTGGCAAGGAAAATCCCAGGATCTTTAGGAGGGACCTGGGCGCTATTTTAACAAAAGGTCTATAATAAGTCAAATCACTCATCAAAACATCTTAGCCAGAGAATGGTCATGGCTTTGAAGTTACTGTCAGATACTGTCATTTCCTTCTCACAACGTCATCAAATTCACCATTGATTAGTCACTTTAACAGTTTATGATGTTCTATATGGTATCATTGTCATCCTTGACCATGAAAACGTTGGGATAGACATCTCCTTTTCAGTGTTAGCATGTGTGGTTCAAGAGATATGATGCAAACTACATAATTTGCTTATGGCAGAATTAAAATGGCCGCCACAAGGCATTTTTGCGATGGCTCAATTTCTGAAACTGTACAGGGCCCCAAACTATAAGTGTACCAAGTTTCATGCTTTTACGAAAAAGGGAACATCATTTTCACATATCATCTGGACTAATACACAGAAATCAGGGTTTTGTCATTTATATGGGGGTAGGTTTGTTTACAGAGTGATAACTATCCTTAAGCTACCAAATCGGCAGGGTTATCATACCAAAATATAAACTAGAGACATGTAGGAAGACAAAAATAACAAAATCGTGCGGTCACCTCAGGTGGTACCGATTTTTGCCTTGGCCCATGGACTAAAATGGACTGGAAGTTAGAAGCCCTAATTAACATCTTGGTGCACCTGTGTTACCTCCTGCCTTTTAGACACAAAATCGCTGCAGTGAAAAAGGCCTATTGCCATTTGTGTGGAATGTAACGGAAAAGTAATATAACGAGTATCTAACGAATTACTTTTGGCATGGAGTAATAAGTAAAGTAATAATATTACTTTTGAAAATAGTAATGAGTAATATGTAATATATTACTTTTTTAGTAATGAGTGCCCAACACTGGTCTCTGGTGGCTTTGCTCGCTCTGCTGCTTGTCAGGCGAGTCTCTGCTGCTTGCGGATCCACGTTCGGATGGCCGCCGCTCCTCGGGGGAGTCTGGATCGGGCTCGCCTCGCTCGTTTCTGGGGTTTCGGTTGTGAGCTGGGATGAAGCTGCGTCCGATTCTGGGCTTTCTGGGCTTTCTGCTGCGCGTTTCAAAGTGTGCTGCACCCAGAGTCTATTTTCGGAGCCCCCCACCGTTGTGCGCCGGCTCCCAGCGCGACAGCGAAAAGCCTATGAGAATGGTTTCATCACGGCTTTTTCTGCTGTTTTTACTCAACTTTCTCTAATCTGGAGAGCACTGTCGCCACCTAATGGGTCGGTAAAATAGGTTATACACATTCAACATGCCCCAAAATTTTACAGGAGATGTATTAGGCATTGATCCACGTCCCACCGTCAAAAAACGCAATTGACGACAATTATTGGCACTCTACGTCACTAAACGAAATGACGACGATTGTCGTCATTGGCACTCAATGAGTTAAACCTCAGAATTCTGACTTTATTCTCAAAATCCTGATTTAAAGTTATTATAATCTCAAAGATTTTCCTCTAAATAAAAAATAAATAAGAGTCAAGAGAAGCCTTTGCACCCAGGATTCAATTCAAAACATTGCAATTGCCTAAAGAGAAAGGGGGTAGATCACTACCATGCCTACTAGACTATTACAAAGTGGCACAATTAAGACCACTTGCATGCTGCTGCAACCCAGAATACACTGCAAAGTGGAAAGAGTTGGAAACATCACAGCTAGATATACCTATACAAGCTATGCTGGGTAGTAAAACACTGTACGAGAAACACTCTAATAGTTTAAATCAATGGTCCAAAATCCCCTTTAGAATCTGGTTTAAGGAATGCAAACCACCATCACTTGAGAGACAGTCTAGACAGCTGAGATGGGTTGCTTTTGATCCAGACTTTAAACCAGCAGGGATTGATGGAAGGTTTAAGCAGTGGTTTAGACAAGGCATCACTTCATACTGCTCAATTTCATCAAACTGTGAACTGGTCAGCTTTCAGGAAATTTCTGATACATATGGGTTAGAAAAGATAGACTTCTTTAGGTATTTACAAACCAGGGCTTATTTTAATGATAAGATAAAACATACAAAGAAAGATGACACTAATATAGTTGACGTATTTACCAACATGTATACAGTTAAGAGTAACAGGAAACTTGTCTCAATACTGCACTCAAGTATTCAATCCATGAAGAAACACACAACAAATAAGGTTAGACTAAAATGGGAAAAAGAGGCTGGAATTGTAATCTCAGAGGAGGACTGGATGAATATGTGCAACGTACAATCTACCTCCACCAGCTCGGGTTTTTGGAGAGGATTTTGTTGGCGGAATTTGATGAGGTATTTTATAACTCCTAAGTTAAAAGGTTTACAGATGGGTGATTTGGGAAGGAGTCTATGTTGGAGGAAGTGCGGAGAACAACTGGCAGACCACTTCCATATATTCTGGAGTTGCCCTTCCATCCAGACATATAGGCAGGAGGTATCACAAGCAATAAAGGATATATTTGGTAAAGAAACTGATTGCTCTTTCCGTACAATCTACTTGGGTAACATTGCAACCGATTTGATATCACAGGACAGATATCTCTTAAAAATACTGCTGGCAGCCAGCAAAAAAGCTTTAACAAGAAAGTGGCTGCAGTCCGATCCTCCAACAAAGACTGACTGGACAGAAATAGTGACCAACATACAGAGTATGGAGAGAATTACCTTTTCTTTGAACTTACAGCTTGACAAGTATTCCAAGTACTGGGAGAAATGGATTGTGTTTACATGTACGAACTGAGTTGAATCCCCCACTAGTAAGTCTATGTATGTAAAGGTGACCAACTGTTTTGTTTTGTTTTTGTTTTGTTTTCCAGTATGTTCTACTTGTGCTTTGTTTCATGAAAATGTACCAAAAAAAAGTATAAAAAAAAAAGAGAAGCCTAGATTGATAGGTTTTCTTTTATATCAGACACAGGTTTGTGTTCCTACCTGACATGTTTCGACGGTAATACTTTCGTCTTCTTCAGAGGTGTCACTAGATGGTGTGTGACGTGTCTTTAACAGCTGATGTTGTTTACAGAGGCGTGATCGTCCTGTCAGATTTGACAGGACGACCACGCCCCTCGCTGTTGCTGGAGCAGCGTTCTCAAACGGCGAAATGACAGCGAGGGGCGTGGTCGTCCTGTCAAATCTGACAGGACGATCACGCCTCTGTAAACAACATCAGCTGTTAAAGACACGTCACACACCATCTAGTGACACCTCTGAAGAAGACGGAAGTATTACCGTCGAAACATGTCAGGTAGGAACACAAACCTGTGTCTGATATAAAAGAAAACCTATCAATCTAAGTAAAGTATAGACACTATGAACCTTTTTGGATTAAAAAGAGAAGCCTTTGCAGTATATAGTGACATTATGTGACATTAGTAATGTCTGCAACACTGTTTGAATATCACCTGCAATTACCACTCGTGAGGTCTCCAGACCATAGTTCAAGCAGAAGGCCACTCACGCGTAATCCGATCTCAACGTGGTCAAAAAAATCCTAGTATGACGTCTGCTATGACGTCAAACATGACGTCAGTTAATCCTCATATATATAGCAAGGGTTGTACGTCACCTCTCTCTCTCTGGCCGATCATAGCAGCAGCAGCCCACGGCAGTCCATCTCCCTTGAAGCCGGCCCCGAAGCGTTGTTTTGCACCAGATCCGCAGACCGAATCAGCACCCACAAGCCTTCTCTACCCGTGGATATTCCCATTCCTGGCATGTCGAGTTCAGTCATCGGTCCCCTGTCCCGGACCGGCCACGGAGCGTACTTGCCTTCCGAGGTGTCTGACGAAGACGTTGGCGAAGCGACCGGACCACAGGCTGCCAACATAGCCCCCCGCGCGCCACTGCGACGGCCCCGGTAGGAGAGCAGAAGACGAAGCGCCGCGCCGCGGACGCCCAAGAACGCGTGCGAGCGTGCCGGAGGGAGAGGCCGATCGGCGCGGACGTGCGAGAGGCCGCGGGCGAAGACCAGTAGAGGCAGCCGCCCCGAGAGCCGGGAGCCGCTGGGGAAATGCAGGCCGCGGGGCCGCCGCGAGACGCCACGTACTTCCTGGTCGCACTGACCCCCAGGCCGCCGGGCAGATTCACGGTGATTGACGGGAACCGGCTTGGAGAAGCGCTGAAGCCGGAGCGCCGTGGCATCTCGGGCACTCTGGGCAGACCGAAAGGTCCATGGGGCGAACGGTTCATTCTGGCGGCAACAGCTGAAATGTAGTGCAATTTGCTTCCCTTCCAAATCCAGCGACGTAAAATAATCCATTCACGAAAAGAATAAGCACTCCCAGGAATTCATGGACGATAAAAGTTTAACGTTACATGCAGTCAAGCAGAAAGTCGCACTCGGCAGTAAAACTCGCATCCATGTTCCATCCTGTTCTTTCTGTCACGAAGACTATAATCCACCAGATCACATGACGTTTTTCATCAAGTCTTTAATCCACCGTCACACTTCAGGACATCCTCTTAATCCAAAACAGAGTGTGAAAAGTAGCTGTCTCTCCTTGTTGTGGTGTTTGTGAAACGGAGGTTCACGGTAACCAGAGACCTTTTATCGTAAAGATGCGACAGCACACAGCCAATCCGCCATTTTGGAGACTAAGCTTCTGCCCCAGCAAGGAGCCGTATTTCAGGCCAAAATGGCCGCAGCGCCGTTTTCAAAAAGGCACTATACTCTTGCCTTCTCATTCTCAATCAACCCCATGTGACTGATGGTGACTGATAAATTAAATTAGGAAGCTTCTGTGATGATGACAATGATAATTTCTTAACTTTAGCCGATCTGAGGGGGTTTATTTGAACAACAATCTTAAAAAAAAAAAAACTCCACTATCACCCCCCTTCCTGGAGCCCGACGACACCTTCATAATACCAGACTCGCTCTGTTAGTCGTCTTGGACATGGACGAGGGGACGTTAGGTTTCATAGTGGACGGACATGACCCAGGGGTGGCGTTCGGAGGACTTAAGGGCAGGAAGGTGTACCCCGCAGTGAGCGCCGTGTGGGGACACTGCGAAATACGAATCCGGTACATAAACGGACTCGATCCGGATCCCCTCCCTCTGATGGACCTGTGCAGGCGCTCCGTGCGGGCGGCTCTAGGAAGGGACCGCCCGAGCGGAATCCACGGACTGCCCCTGCCCGCCTCTCTCAAGAGCTACCTGCTCTACCAAGGACGGGGTTGACGACCACAGCACAC
Organism: Poromitra crassiceps; assembly: GCF_964638095.1. NCBI lineage: Eukaryota > Metazoa > Chordata > Actinopteri > Beryciformes > Melamphaidae > Poromitra > Poromitra crassiceps. The sequence continues at coordinate 62,084,499 of NC_139627.1, forward strand.
CGAGCATACCCCGGAGGACCAGTCACCCGTGGACGCGAAAGGACCCATGAGGAAAGTATCAGTACTTCAGCATTTAAACGGGCAATCTACCAGTCCAGTAAAATCAATTCAATTTATTAAAAAAAAAAAAAAAAAAAAACTTTATTAGTCCCGCAAAGGGCAATTTAAGGCATGAATACTGCAAACAAGCTGTACTCTGTACACATCCAAAAACAATACAAAAAACAAGACAATAAATACAATAAATGACACTGATAAAGCAAGATCCCTGATTACAGTGTATCCAACACCACAAAGGAATATAGGTGTCACATCAATACAAATTAATTTCAGTCAATACAATCCAAGTGCATATTAGACTTGTTCAAGGGTTCAAATCAAAAGGTCAAGGTACAGACCTAGTCTAGATAAACTGACCACTTCTCGTACTGTGGCTGTTCACCAGTCGAATGGCCTCTGGAACCAAACCAAACTTCCTTCTGCTTGTTTCGCAGGCAGGCTGTCTAAAGCGCTTTCCTGATGGCATTAAGTCAAAACAGACATGAAGGACATGCGTGGAGTCATTGATTACCTCGTGCGCTTGGCCTGTGATCTGACTATTCTACCCAGCGGGCATCTCAGCCTGCCTATCTCCGACGCCTAAGCGGAAACCGCTTCTGGCAAATGGCCAGCGGGAGTCACAATAATAATAATAATTATAATAATAATAATTACAACAATAATAATAATAACCACGCAAGGGGCCATTCTAACACCCCTGGCCCACGGAGCTTGTCTGAGCATCAGCTAGAATGAGTGTTACTGCATAACTTCGGACCGAAGCCAGACGGCCCAGGGAATGCTGACGTCTTTCCGTGTTAAGCTACCCGGTCTTAATACACCACCTCCTGTTCTTAACGAATTTCAAAGTAAAATGCCTCTGGCATTTCTTCAGAAGCAGAATCAGAATGACTTAATGATCCCCGAGGGGAAATCGGGACAGGTTACAGTAGCTCGCTCACAGTACACACATAGCTTAAAATAAAATAAACAGTAGTAAATGCAACGCAAATGCAATATTAAGCAATAAGCAAAAAAAAAAAAAAAAAAAAAAAAAAAACACAACATAGCATAGAATAACTAGTAAATGCGCTAGAAGCAAAAAAATTATAAGTGGAATGTCTAAGTAGCAAATACAAAACACGTCAGGTAAGTATACATTCCGTGTCAATTATCATTATTGCACCCGGGACTATATTAAGTCGGCTTGCCCTATACGCCACACGTGGCTCAGCCAGGCACAGTTAACCTATCGGCTGGCTCAGTCTCAGGGAGACTGAGCGTCTCCGAGGTGCTCTTTAAGAAAGGCATTAAATAGACTAATGGCCACAGGCAGGAATGATTTCCTGTGCCTCTCCGTACTGCATCTAGGTGGAATCAGTCTCTCACTGAACGTACTCCTGCGTTCGACTAGCACGCCGTGGAGTGGGCGCGAGTCATTGTTCACGATGGAGCGTAGCCTGGACAACGTTCTCTTCTCTGACACCGCAGCCAGAGAGCCCCGCTGCCCCAGCACACAATAGCATACAGGAAGGCACTAGCCCCCTTCTGCCCTTTCTCGTTCATGGCTCACTACGTCAAGCTCAGGCCTCGGACCGGCCCCTCGGCTCCCCTGCTCCTCATCGCACCCCGTCACCACACGACAAGATCCCGGTTCACCCTGCACCTCAAGCAGACGCTCCAGCAATGCAACCCCCGACGAAGGACTACTCCAGCCACTCCTTCAGGATCGGAGCGACCACCTCGGCCGCCGAGCAAGGAGTGCCCTCCGCCTCCCTCCAGCAAACGGGCCGCTGGCCCTCATCGGCACATCGTCATCGCCCGGAACAATTCCCCCTTCTGCCCCTTCTCGTCCATGGCTCACTACGTCAGGCTCAGGCCTCGGACCGGCCCCTCGGCCCCCCTGTTCCTCATCGCACCTTGTCACCACATGACAAGATCCTGGTTCACCCTGCACCTCAGGCAAACGCTCCAGCAATGCAACCTCCCGACAAAGAACTACTCCAGCCACTCCTTCAGGATCGGAGCGGCCACCTCGGCCGCCGAGCAAGGAGCGTCCTCCGCCTCCCTCCAGCAAATGGGCCGCTGGTCGTCATCGGCATTCTCCAGCTACATCCGCCCGGAGCAGGCGGCCATACTGGCGGCCCAAAGAACCCTCCTCCCTTAAATCGGTGAGCATGGCAACAAACAATGTCCCGGACTTCCGTGCCGATGAAGAAAATGTCTCGTTGGTGGTGGCTCCCCGAAAGCACGGCGCCAGCAAGGCGCAGTAAACTCCCCGGCTCATTTTTGGGGGGGAAAGAGAAAGAGAGAGCAAAAAGTCAGGGTAGTCGCGCCAAGGCAGCCAAGTAGGCCAAGCCGGGAAGCGCCAAGCTAAACTCTAATGTACCAAGATCGAAGGCCCGACCGAGTTAGGAGCGCCGGCCGCAAATAGCCGTTAGCCGCTAAAAGGTCGAAGGCCGGAAAAGTACGATCGCGAAGCGCCAAGGCGGCCAGGTAGGCTAAGCTGGGAAGCGCTATCGCGAGGTGCCCGACCGAGTTGGGAGCGCCAGCCGCAAATAGCTGTAAGTCGCTAAAAAGGTCGAAGGCAGGAAAAGTACAATCGTGAAGCGCCAAGGCGGCCAGGTAGGCTAAGCTGGGAAGCGCTATCACGTGCCCGACCGAGTTGGGAGCGCCAGCCGCAAATAGCTGTAAGTCGCTAAAAAGGTCGAAGGCAGGAAAAGTACAATCGTGAAGCGCCAAGGCGGCCAGGTAGGCTAAGCCGGGAAGCGCTATCACGAGGTGCCCGACCGAGTTGGGAGCGCCAGCCGCAAATAGCTGTAAGTCGCTAAAAAGGTCGAAGGCAGGAAAAGCAAGATCGAAGGCCCGACCGAGTTGGGAGCGCCAGCCGCAAATAGCTGTAAGCCGCTAAAAAAGGTCGAAGGCCGGAATAGTGCAATCAACTACTGGCGCCTGCAGATCTCAATTAACCTCCGGTAATCAGATCTTCCTTTTGGGGGATCTCCTAGCTAGCCCATGCAGGCGCCCTCCTCTGCCTCAAGAGCAGCGCCACTGGCCAATGGAGTCAAGCGCCAAAGCATTTGCCATGCACGCCGATTGCTAAATAAAGTTTGTCTAATCCTACCAACTGGCCTCTCCTGATTGAAGTGAGGTCTCCAGACCATAGTTCAAGCAGAAGGCCACTCACGCGTAATCCGATCTCAACGTGGTCAAAAAAATCCTAGTATGACGTCTGCTATGACGTCAAACATGACGTCAGTTAATCCTCATATATATAGCAAGGGTTGTACGTCACCTCTCTCTCTCTGGCCGATCATAGCAGCAGCAGCCCACGGCAGTCCATCTCCCTTGAAGCCGGCCCCAAAGCGCTGTTTTGCCCCACCCACCTCCCCAGTCCACCACCAACGAGTCTTGACTCCTGATCCCCCACGGGGGGGGGATCTCCTAGCCCATGCAGGCGCCCTCCTCTGCCTCAAGAGCAGCGCCACTGGCCAATGGAGTCAAGCGCCAAAGCATTTGCCATGCACGCCGATTGCTAAATAAAGTTTGTCTAATCCTACCAACTGGCCTCTCCTGATTGAAATCGCCATAGGTGTCACCCTAGAGAAGAAAACTGAAATCTTGGAGATTTAAACCCCCGAACTAAAAAATCAAATAAAGAAAAAAGAAAAAATCTCAATTTTCGGTAGTATTAAATTGTGTGTGGTGTAATATATATATATAATAAATATAATAAAGTAGTATATTTTATGAAGTGAACTGTGTAGAACATGCACAGAAGCATATCTCATATAACCATAAACATACATTTACACATGTATGATATACATATATATATACATATTCATAAACATAAGTATTAATAGGCAACAGAATCATATCACACCTCATCAGAAGCAGGAGCACGTCAACTCAAAACAAGAAGATAAACATTTCTTAAACAGGTAAAAGGATGTGATGGTTCTTATGTTTGGGGGTAATGTATTCCAGTCTGAAGGGGCTTTAAACATAAATGCTCTTTTACCAATTGTTCTCCTAACTGAAGGGATGAAGAAATAATATTGTGAGGAGTGTCTTAGTTGATATGGTGTTGAGTAAGGAACCAGAAATTGCTGTAAATAATGCGGATAATAAAAATGTATGCATTTGAAAATGAGTTGTAACCAGTGAATGTGTCGTCTTGTACTGCAGTGACGGCCACTTGAGTGAGTTGTACATTGTACAGTGATGAGTGGTGAAGGAACAACCAAGTGAAAATCTACATAAGTTATTGAATGCTGTATTCAGAGGTTGAAGGTTAGTTTTAGATGCATTTCAGCATAGAAATAAGTTGAGCAGCAAGTTTCTGTCGTACAGAACGAGTAAAACAATTTCTAGATCTAAATAGAACAGCAGTTCCAAACTTAATTTTGTGAAGAGCATGATCAATGTGAGGCTTGAATAAGCTCAGAGTCAAGCCAAAGACCAAGATATTTAATTTTCTCAACTTTATTCCGAAAAGTCCCATCACTACATGTAATAATTAAGTTATTAGATTTTGTTTTAAGCCTTTGTCTAGATCAAAAGACCATAGTGAAAGATTTTGTTTTATTGAGCAGTAGTTTATTCGATAGAAGCCATTTTTGTAGTTCATTAAAATCAGATTGAAGGGCAGTTTGAACTTGCAGTAGATTAGGTTTAGATGTATAGATGACAGTATGATCTGCATAAAGTTGAACAGAAGAGTTAGAAAAGATTAAAGCAAGATCATTTATGCGGCACACCCATTTTTTGAACAAAAAGGTCGGATTTACTCCCTTGAACAACAACACACTGTTTTCTGTTATGTAAATACGAGCTGAACCACAGTAATGCATTTCGAGATAGACCAATTGCATGGAGCTTATCTAAAAGTAAATAATGATCAACAAGATCAAATGCCTTCTTAAATAAATCAATAAAGATCGCGCCTGTGAGGTCGCCAGAATCTGAAGCTGAAAGTATGTCATTGGTGAGTTTTAAGAGAGCAGTGGTTGTTGAATGATTGGGTCTAAATCCTGATTGAAATGGTGAAAGAATGCTATTAATCTTAGTGTGACAGCTGATTAAAAATAAGTTTTTCAAATATTTTGGCAAAAGAACAGATTATTGATATGGGTCTATAGTTGTTAGGATCAAGACTGTCACCTCCTTTATGCAGTGGAGTGATACGTGAACACTTCCAGATAGCTGGCAACTCACAGGAGGATAATGACATATTAAATAAGTCAGCAAGAGGATACATCAGGACATGACCAGCTAGTTTGATGTATCTGGATTCGATCCCATCAAGACCAGCACCACTGTTCGAGCTCAGTTGTTTAATAGCTGTTAAGACATCGATCAGTGTTATTTTCTTAAAGGAGAAGGTACTTTGACAGGGTGGAGTGAGATTGATAGTCAGTGTAAGGAGAGTCAGATAATAGGTCCGAGCAGACAGAAGAAAAATGCTGACCAAACACCTGGGCAATAGATAAAGGATCATGAATTATGTTATTATTATTATTATAATAATAATACATTCAATTTATATAGCGCTTTTCTAAGTACTCAAAGTCGCTTTACACACAGAGTAAAAACATTTAATAAGTGTAACCGAGTTGAATCAGCGCGGATTCCTCGTGAGTCCCGAGTGGTAGCGAGTGGATTGGTTAAACTCACTCCCCAGGTATAAAGGCATGTTGACCAGCTCCGCCAAGGGAGCTAGCTCTCTTGGTGTTGCGGTTAACACGCTGGACTCCCAAGCCGAAGGTCGGCAGTTCGAATCCACCCCTGGACAAGCCCTTAACATGGGTTGCTGCAAGTACCACCTACACAACGCCGTTACATTGATGCCGTGAACCCGGATGTCCAGTGGGTGTGGAGTGAGTTTAAGGGGGTGAGTGTAACCGAGCGGATTCCTCGTGAGTCCCGAGTGGTAGCGAGTGGATTGGTTAAACTCACTCCCCAGGTATAAAGGCATGTTGACCAGCTCCGCCAAGGGAGCTAGCTCTCTTGGTGTTGCGGGTCGGCAGTTCGAATCCACCCCTGGACAAGCCCTTAACATGGGTTGCTGCAAGTACCACCTACACAACGCCGTTACATAAGTACATTTGTAATAGGAAAATAAATAGAAAATAAGTGGTGGGGTTAGCAGGTGAAGGCAAGTGTGAAGAGGTGGGTCTTGAGGGCCTGTTTGAAAGATGGTAGGGTGTTTGCTTGACGGATGTGGATGGGGAGAGTGTTCCAGAGGGAGGGTGCAGCGACTGAGAAGGCCCTGTCGCCCCAGGTCCGGAGCTTGGTCCTGGGGATCTTCAAGCAGTTGGTGTCTCCAGACCTGAGGCTGTGAGTGGGGGCGTGGTGGGGGAGGAGATCGGAGAGGTAGGGGGGGGGGGCAGGTTGTTTAGGGCTTTGTAAGTGGTGAGTAGTATTTTGAGGTTGATCCTATTTGACTGGGAGCCAGTGGAGGTCATGAAGGACAGGGGTGATATGGTCTTGGTGGCGGGTGGAGGTGAGGAGGCGGGCAGCAGAGTTCTGTACATATTGAAGTTTATTGAGGATTTTCTTGGGTGAGCCGTAGAGGATACTATTGCAGTAGTCGAGTCTGGATGTTATGAGGGCATGGATGAGGGTTTCAGCAGCGGAGAAGGACAGGGAGGGGCGGAGGCGAGCGATGTTCCTGAGATGAAAGAAGGCGGTTTTGGTGACATGGTTGGCGTGGGGAAGGAAGGAGAGGGTGGGGTCAAGGATGAGGCCGAGGTTGCGGACTTGGGTGGAGGGGGTGATGTTGGAGCCGTCGATGTTGAGTGTAAAGTCCTGAGCAGAGCGGGTGAGGGAGTTTGGGCCAATGATGAGGATTTCAGATTTATTGCAGTTGAGTTTGAGAAAGTTCTCTTGCATCCAGGATTTTATGTCGGTAAGGCAGGCAGAGAGGGTGGAGTGGGTGGCTGGAGTGATGGTTTTGGAGGAGAGGTATAGTTGAGTGTCGTCGGCGTAGCAGTGGAAACGGAGGCCGTGGCGGCGGAGGATGTGACAAAGGGGGAGGATGTACAGAATGAAGAGTAGGGGACCGAGCACTGAACCCACTGAATCATTATTATCATTATGATTACTATTACTATTGTTATTACCATTATTACCAACATTATTGTTATTATTATTATTATTATTATTATTATTATTATTATTATTATTGTTAGTGGTAGTAGTAGTAGAATTGTCTCTTATTTTATTAATAGTATGTTTATCTGTTTTATTTATTATGGAATTTATGCTGTTCCAGAACTGTTTGGGATTTTTAAAATTATTAGAGAGACATTCTTTATAATAATTATATTTAGCATTTCGAGTCATAGTCTTAGAGATATTCCTTAGGTGCCTATAAGTTTCCCAGTCAGCATTGTCCCTTGTCAATCGAAATTTGGCCCAAGCCTTATCTCTTTGTTTAAAAAGAGTAATTAGTGCTGAACTTATCCAAGGTAGGTGTCTCCCCTTGACCTTTGACATTTTCCAAGGAGCATGTCTGTCAATTACTTGGGTAAACTCAGAGAGAAAGAAATCCCAGGCATCTTGAACATTAGTTATTAATTGATACCGATCCCAGTTAATAGATGTTATATCATTAATAAATAAGTCTATGTTTAGTTTCTTATGTTGTCTAATTTTAACTCATTGAGTGCCAATGACGACTATAGTCGTCAATTCAAATAGTAACGTAGAGTGCCAATGACGACTAAAGTCGTCAATTGCGTTTTTTGACGGTGGGACGTGGATCAAAGCCTGATGCATCTCCTGTAAAAATATGGGGCATGTTGAAGGTGTATAAAGTATTTTACGGACCCATTAGCTGGCGACAGCGCTCTCCAGACCAGAGAAAGGCAAGGAAAAACAGCAAAGAAGCCGTGATGAAAGAGAAACCGATGCATGCTGGAGCCAGAGCGGCACAGATTGCTCTGGCTGGAGCCAACGTTAGCTGCGAACAGCAGCCAATCCGCTCCCACAACTGAGCCCCTCTGTCTCTGCTGCATAGTTTCTCCACACGATTAGCCGCCAGAAAAGGAGACACCCGACACCGAAAAGCCAAACCATTCTCAGCAGTCCGGTTTGGCTTTTCGGTGTCGCGCTGGGAGCCGGCGCACAAAAACGGCGGAGCGCTCCGAAAATAGACGCTGGGTGCGTTAGTCTGTGTGTTAGTGTGGGGATGAGTTTCTCCCAGCTCTGGCATGCAGGCTGTGTGTTAGTGTGGGGGTGAGTTTCTCCCAGCTCCAGCATGCAAGCTGTGTGTTAGTGTGGGGATGAGTTTATCCCAGCTCCAGCAGGAAGAGATTCGTCGCCTGACGCAGGTAGCAGAGATTCGAGCAGAGCCACCAGAGACACTCCCACGGAGGATGAGTTTGCAGTTGAGGGGGGTGGGGCACGCAGGGCACCACACAACTACACCACGTCACTACATCAGAAAATATTAGCTTCAGAGTCAGTGATGTGCTTGAAATGCTTCATTTCACAAAAGGCTCATTATCTCAGCTTCAAGTTTGAAACGTCTGTTTTTGGTGAAATCAACCTATCTTCTCCGGCTGATAACTAAAGAAGGGAAAATGATATCAATAAACTTTTTTTTGCTGATGATACAAGAGAGTCTCATCGTTCTTTGGGCGTGTTCGGTGTTTACATAGTAATATCACACAATATTCTGTGGGTCTTGAGTTATCACTAAAAACGCTCTGAAAGGGCTGGCACTGGGAGCATCCGTTTTCCAAAAGTGGCTGGCACTCAATGAGTTAATTGATTTAGGTGGTGATTTTGGTATTTTTATCTTCCATACAATAGATGCCTGAATGATCACTGAAACAGTCGGATAATACACCAGGTTTAATAAATCTGTCTGGGTGAGTGACAAGAATCCAGTCGATTAAGGACTGACATGTTGGAGTAACACGAGTTGGTTCCTTGATAAGTTGATTTAAATTTACTTTCTCAAAATTATTTTTTATCTCTAGCAGAGGACCTATCTAACCAATTTTTGTTAAAATCCCCTAAAATCACCATTTCGTTTTTACATGAGATAGAATCAATTGAAGAAATTAAACAGTTAGATGACTCTACAGGAACGGAGGGGGGTCTATACACATTTCCAATAGTTATGTATTTATTCTGATTAAAAGTAATTTTGACAAAAAGACATTCAAAGTGAATGGGATTAACTGCTGGTGTAATTAGCTCAGATATTAAATCGGAGGAAACGTATGTGGCCACTCCACCACCCCTGGAGCCTCTATCAGCTCTATATAGTATATAATTGATAAGATTAATTTCGTTGTCAGATATTCTATTATTGAGCCATGTTTCAGACAGTGTGATAATGTTCGGCTTGTGTTGTACTGTCCAAGCACGAAGGTCATCAATTTTTGGCAAAATATTAAATATATATATAATTAATTTTTTTAATCTAGATTAATCCTGGTCATTAATCTAGATTAATCTAGATTAAAATGGGTCATTTGAAGTCTGTCGAAGCCATTCAAAATATGTGTGTGCAACATAAATAATGACTAGAAGTAAGTCCTTGTGAACAGGTTTCTGTTTATTCAATTCAACTTGAATAGCCAGTAGGCATTTAAAGGTAAGAAACCAGCAGGTTACACACATGGTTTGTCTTCATCTGGACAAAGATCTATCCTGAACTACCTGGAATGAACACCAGAGGGTATAAGAACAACAACCCACATTTCTGGGATCAATAATATTAAACTGGCATTAAACTGTCAGTAGCTGTGTTTCCATTACAGTTTTTCGCAAAATAATTGCGATATTTCTACAACTTCGACAATGTACAATTGCGACTTGTAGGCGTTTCCATTGAAGTTGAGTTTGGTCTGATGCGCGCACACCTGAACGCAATTCCCCATTACCAGCAGCTGCCACAGTGATTACGCACAGTGATTACGGGGATCTGCCCATATCCCGTCCCCTGCATGCTCAAATCTAACCAATGGTCAATGCAAATCACAACATGAAGTTACAACGCATATAAACGAGCCTGATTATCAATTCAAAAGAAAATGAGTCGCAAAATGTTGCTGGCTGCGGTGAATGCGAGCGCGACAGACAGAGGAAAAAAGGTAGCCTATACAACTGGTCCGATTTAGACATTTCAGAATGTTGTGTAGGCTATTATAACATTGCACCTGAAACGTGTGTAATGTATTACTCAGTCACTGTATTCACTTCACTGAATACTGAATACTGAAGTGACTTCAGTCAGGAGCACCGCACCGGTGTGTGCTTTTCATCCACTCATCTCGCCGCTCAAATGCGCGCTCACAGGCAGCCTGCTGTCACCATGGACCGATTTCTGCCATTAAACATGATCTATTTACCCCTTTTACACAACACTCGTCTTTCTGCTAGGTAGCGTTGCTTCAAAGTTCCGCTGCTTTTCCAAAGGAGAAGACGGGTCACATGACGTGCAAATGCGGAAAATCTGTTTCCATTACACTTTTGCGATAAACTGCTATATCGACACGTCTGAAAAACCACCTCATGAGAGCGGCAGACATAAATGTCCGCGCTTACATACCTGTTCCATTCTAAAGTGATAATCATCATGGCCTGCTCAATATAAGTGGACCCTGCCACCAGACAACTTTGAGAATAGATTAACGGCGTTAATTTTTTTATCGCGCGTTAAGAGTCTCGCGTTAACGCAGCCGTTAACGGCGTTAACGATCCCATCTATAAATATAATATATTAAAATGAATAATTTTTAAACCTTTAATATTATCCAGATTGAAAATAGAGGCACATATAATAATAATAGTTGTCAAGATAGTTATAAATAACATAGTTAAAGATATAGTTCACACAGTACACATCGATGCTATTGGGGGAACAGTAAGAAGCGGACCATATCAGGTAGTGTAAGAGTTTGGGTTGTCGTAGTGTAACAACGATACATGTACACAAAATAATAAACATAAAACACAGAACAAGAGCACATTGAACACAAAACCAGGCCCAATAGCCCCAGCCAGTGAAAGCCAGGACATTCCAATTTAAAGGCCTATAACAAAAAGTAAAAAGAAATAACCATTTGGCGGTTCCTAAGCCACGGTATTTGCTTAGAAATGAAAGCAACATGGGGGGCATACTGCTCAACCCTGATTGAAAAAAATAGATTCCCAAAATCTCAAATGAAAATAGTGATAATTATACCATAGGAGTAGAATTCAGAGATGCTACTAAATTATATTGACAGCTGTATCTATCACACAATGTGATTACAGCAGATGAGACATTCTAAAGAATACTAATAATTATAAAGATGAAAACGAAGCATCAGAGGCAAATATAGCCTATTAGGACAAGAACAGAGTCAAATAGAGTTTAGTGACAAATCACACAGTAAATATGAGAGAGCAGGAGAGAGGCTCCAGGATACTGGTTCAGTCCATCGAAACGTCATGTGCAGAGCAATATAGGTATAGAGACATCGGTGGACCAAAATCATGTTCCATGTAGCCAATGAAGAGCCAGGAAGGAGGCTCGCACCACGCCTGGATGCATAAACAAAGCCGATAATATACAACTTGAACTCACCGAACGTCTGACCCTTTCAAAGTAGGCCTACACCACAAAGAGACAATTCCGCTGCAATTTAACAGCACCTAATCCAGGACCTTACGTCCTGGAACCACCGTGAGGCAAAAAAAACTCAAGCATACGTGCGCGCCTATGTGTGATGGACAAGTTCCATGTATGAAAAGTTATGTGTGTGTGTGTGTGTGTGTGTGATGTGTGTATGCACTTAGACATGAGAGAGAGAGTAATCTCTGTATTCTGTGTGTAAATCACAGTAAATGGGGGAGAGAGCAAAAAAAATCGAGTGGCTGTGAGTCTGAGAAGACAGAGAATAAGTTTGAGTCCCTCAAAGTGTGAAAGAATAAGTTCACGTTTCTGTGTCTGCATGTAGCCTACGTCTAGAGAACAAGGGATTTTTTTTTTTTTTTTTTTTACAAATAATACATTGAGGATGTCCACAAAACAGTAAGTCCTGTGATCAAGCAGTTATAGGCTGTGTGTGTGTGTGCACGCACGCAGCATCTTGAAAATCAATGTCCTGTGGGAAGTCGACGCCTTGGGATTTGTGCCGTTGTAGATACGATGGGCTCTTTCGAGTTCAATAACTCCTCTGGATGACAGTTTTGGAAGCCACTTTGGGAGAATACCTTCCCAGCTAGCAATCTGCCGCTGCCGCTAGTGGCCCGTTGTCGCATTTTGAGCGGCCGGGCGGCGGTGGCATTCCTTCAGCGGCCATCCGGCGGCCCACTGGAGGATGCCGCTACCTTCACTCTGGCGGAATGCCGCTGGAGGGCTAGCAGCGGCAGGCCGTCGGCAAGCCGCCAAGAATTTTCCCTCTCTAAGTACCACATCAGCGCTGGAGGGGCGCTGGTGTCTGGCTGTCGGCAGATAGGCCAAGATACTCCATCCATTAAACTGCATTCATAAGCATTATGAAACTATAGCTCTAATTTGAAACGATGGGCTAAGTTCTGTTCTCTTTTGTTTGAAAGAGACTATTTAATGGATTTCTGTTTTTATTAGGCTACACAAAGGCAAAAATACCTTCACAGCATTCGAAAATGAACTTAGCAAGATTTTCCAAAGCTCTATAGGCCTATGGATGAAAAACACAAATGCCCAAAAATTATACATTGTATTTGAGAAGTTTATTGTAGCCTATTTAATTTCTGTAGTAATTGTTTTGTCCGTGCAGCATTTACTTTTTATTTATGTTGTTCTCTCAAATTTTTGGGTTAGTCTTTGAATTAAAAAACATAGTGGACAAACATTTCTAATCACCTGTGTTGGAATGTTCTTTGAATACCAGAAATCAAAATCAATAGCTTATAAATTCACTTTGTTGAATTGTTCACGCCTGAGTCGTAAACCAGAGCAAATTAAAATACAACCGGATGGATGTTGGACTTTGAATGGTTTTGAATGACCAAGCAAAGTGGTCTATAGCTTATGTGCTTGATAGTGCATCCATGGCCTAGCCACTTGACTTGATGTCTAGTGCAGTGGTTCTCAAACTTTAAACTGACACAAATTAGACAACGGAGCCTCATTTGATAATATTTTGTCCCAACTGATATGATTTTTAGCTTTTGTGACTACCCTCCCATGTGTGGTCGTCACAATGTTTTATAATATAAAGTGTATGAAACCCATGACCAAAATACTCATGCATTCTGTCATTGTGTTACTTATCTTTGGAATTCTTCTGAAAATGAATTACTTTTTTTGCTGGGTATACCCCTGGAAGCCCCTCAAGGACCCCTGGGGGTACCTGGACCCCACTTTGAGAACCTCTGTAGATTTTTTTTAATCAAAAAGCTCATTTCTGGCAGTTTGTAAGTAAATAAATAAAATTACTGTAATTAAAAAAAAAAATCCATTGTTCTCAGGTGGGACAAGGCCCAAAATGATCACTGTAAGCAGAGTATTGATCACTATAAGCAAATTATTCATAACAGCATGGAATAATTCAGGACCAAGGTTTTTGATCAATATAAGCAGTTGATCACTATAAGTATGTATATATATATATACACACACAGATCCTTTCCCAAAAATTTGAATATCATGGAAAGTTTTCTTCCATAATTCCTTTCAAAAAGTGAAACTTTCATAGATTATAGATTCATTACACACAAAGTGAAATATTTCTAGCCTTTATTTGTTTCATTTTTCATAATTTTGGCCTACAGCTCCAGAAGACCCCCAATACAGTATTTCAAGAAAGTATTATAGTGTGAAGAAAATCAGCAGTTACTTCTCAGTTATGACTGACTCCAGCCTCAGTCCACTCCCTCTGAATCTCTGCCAAATTTTTTGAATCGTCTTTGCTTGACAATCCGCTGAAGTCCACGGTTATCCATGTTATTTCCATGATATTCAATTTTTTTAAAGGATCTGTATATATGTGTGTGTGTGTGTGTGTGTGTGTGTGTGTGTGTGTGTGTGTGTGTGTGTGTGTGTGTGTGTGTGTGTGTGTGTGTGTGTGTGTGTACACAAAGGGGAAAAAATCATTTTAGGAGTAGAATGTGAATCTGTATGAATTTTGCAATACAGATGTGGAGACAAAAGATCACTTTTTTCCCCTGCAAAATTACTCATAATTGGCCTAATTTTAATTTATGGATAATCTAGCATTGATGCATTTCTACTTGAACATGTCAAATTTGGAATGTTTATAGAAGATAGCAACATATTTTTGGCAAAATATTGTATAGGCCTACACAAAATTTAAGGCACAACAGGGCTGTGTCTACCCAGTTGTAGCCTAATTTAACCTCTGGAACAATTGTTTTGTCCCTGGAATATAAATAAATAAATAAATAAATAAATAAATAAATAAATAAATAAAGTGCAAATAATAATAGGTAGATGTCCAAGAAGAATAAACGTGGGTCATTTATTCACTGGGTATGCAGTGTTATATTTTTCAGCCAGATGCAGGATGATGGCTCTCTCTCTCTCTCTCTCTCTCTCTCTCTCTCTCTCTCTACTTTATTACACTGGTCAGGTCTGCACTGCAGTCTATATATCCCCCCCCCCATGTCTCATCTGTATCCATTTGTCTGATGTTGTTTTTGTGTGTGTAATGTTAACAGTTTGAAATAAAGATTATTGGGAGGGGGGGGGGGGGGGGTTGAGAGTGACGATGGGAAGTGAAGAATTTTGGCACTTTTGCGTTGCCGTAGTGTGACGTTGTGTCTGCGTCCAGGCCATTGAGGCTACGTGTGTCCTGGCGCCATTTTATGAATGGGATTTCAGGAAGCAAACATGCGCCGAGTACTGATAGCAACAATCTTTGAAAAAGTCGTTTTAAACCATGACTTGTCTTCACCTATCTACAAAACACAGGACTGATTATAAAAGCGATATACGGACAATAACAGACCGGTTGGTGGCGATCATCCGCTGCCTTCTTGCAACTTCATCACAAGAAAAACAAGACGTGCACGACAACAAAGAACACTGAAAACTTCGGGGCTCTTTGAAAAGCAGATCGGTAAGAATATTTAACGCTATATTTGTAAATCCTATTGTGCTCTGCTGCGATCTTACCATTAGCCATTTCGCTGGTTAGGCAGATAACAACAAGTTAGATGGCTAATAGTTAAATGACGTTGTGTAGACAGCTTTTTGTGTTACACATAGGCCTACAAGTAGCAGAGGCTAGCGTTAGCCACTCTACCCAGTGAAGAAATGCATGGGCCATCTACATCTTGTTAAAAACCTTCCACGTTTCTTGGAGTAAAACGTAAAAAGGCATCGGTTGCAAACATCTATTTTGTGCTCATTCTGGATATATCAATACACCATTTAACGGTGTTATTCGGCCGTTTAACGTTAACGTACATAATTCCGTTTGCTTTCGCGGCTATAAACAGACAATTGATTAAACTAACGTTACAGAGTACAGCCCATTGTTAGTGTGTTGCTGCTCACGTTAATTTACTGCGTGCATATTCTTCTGTTTGCGTGCACGGCCATGTAAGATGAGATCAAAACTAACGTTACAGACCGTTACAGTCTGTGACTGTTAGTCTGTAAATCGTTTGTATTATTTATTTCCTTTTACCCCCACACTGATGCAAGCTCTATTTTGGACCAAACAGGCTTGAGATGAGCCATATGAAGCTGCTAGAGTCCAGCAGCTGCATAAATACAAAAATGTGAAATTATTATCGCTTATCGGACAAGAGAAGCAGATATTTGTCTGTTATAGGTATCAGCTCAAAAATCCCTCCTAGCAGCATCATAAAAGGCATTCAAATAGCTATTTTATTTTTCTAATGTAGCTCCCTTTGTTTGTTTCAGGTTGGGCCAATGGACAGCTTTGTCAGAGACACATTGGCGGAGTGGCAACTTCAAGACCTCGTAGATAGTTTTAAAGGTAAGGTTTCTATTTTATTTTTTATAAATATTCTTATGGAAAATTATTATTTCTTTAGCCATAGCTTGGCCTCGCCTGCCCTATTGGCACGCCCGTGTGTGTGTGTGTTGCTCTCACTAAATATTATTGCATCAGTGATGTCACAATGCCTCCATGTGTATGTGTGTGTGTGCCCCCCGCCCCCCTTTTTGTTTTAATACATATAAAATTGTACTTCAACAAACTGTAATGACTAGTATTCATGTCCTCAATCTTTCTTGTTCACCTCTCGTCCATCTCTCTCCGCTGCATAGCTGGGTTTCGGAGGAGCCGGCCTTGTCCACCACGTGCAACGCCGTCAAAGAGAAAAAGACCTGTGACTCCCTCTGCCTGCAAGTGTTCTCGAGTCCAGGAGTCCAAGTCCAGGACTCGTGACTCGACTCGAGGCACTCGTGACTCGGACTTGGCTATCCGCCTCTTCAATGAGACCCGAAACCCTCCACAAGCCCATGCCCCCCATGGACTTATCCCACAGACACTTGAAGACACTTGACATCTTTCATATGGACATTATTATCCCACGGCCATGGACACAACCATTACACATCACTTAAGGACTTACTGGGCATTTTATGGACTTATTACACGCCACGGACATTTACATGGACTCCACTATGTCACTTTCAAGGTCTGTTACTTTGCACTTTAATGCAAATTAATTTGAAAATTGCCTTTCTGTCTGCCTGATTTGTATTGCTGCGCTGCATACTGCACAAAGACAAATTCCTCATTTGTAACATGTTCATTATGGCTATTAAGTAAGCTTGAATCTTGAGACTATTGTTTATTTATATACTAGACTCCCCCTGCTAGTATTGACTTACAATCATTACAGTCCTTGATAATTACCCACCTATAATAACACACAATTTTATATAAAATTTACTTTTTGGAACACGGTGGAAAAGGAATATCTATGATGTGCTGCTGTGCGTGACTTTATGCCTGTTTTCTATTTGTATCTTTATGACTGTTTTATTTGACTATTGCACTATTTAAGGCAGATTTTGCTTTGCTTTGTTTTTTTTTATACATTATTTTTGGCTTGATGTGTTTTTTTTTAATATATAGCCTACATAATATGCAACATATAGCTACAGAGTTGTCAAGTTTTTTGCTATTTGCAATGCACAGTTGTCAAATCATCATCCTTTGATTGATTTCTTATGTCCATAAATAAAATAACAAAAAGTTCACGGATCTGTTCTTTAAATTATTATTGTTGTATGAATACTCACATGTTATCATTTAAATCATTGTAATTATGTGCATTATTGAAGTGGTTCTCAACCTTTTTTAACCAAGTAGACTACCTCAGAAATTACCACCATATTTAAGTATGAGAGGAAGGGAGCCCTGCCAGTGGAGAAGCACTGCATGCAAGCATTAGCATAACAATGTATATGGGGGCTGGGAGGTGCAATACCAGCGGCATGCCATCAGCGTGCCGTGCAAGGGCCGCTGGCTGTGTACGCTGGTGCCGCCAGCGGACCGCCAGCGAGCCACCCCGGCGGACCGCTGTTTCACCGACTAGCACGACCGCAGCGGAGCCGCTGCGGCTGCCGACGGTGGCCCGCCGAATTGGTCTCCGGCTTGCCGCCGGCGGCCCGCCCATGATCTGCTAGCTGGGTTGAAGAAAGGACACAGCATCGTTCCCCTCCTCTCCCTCGGGTAGGAAAACAAGCCTCAGGTTTGAGCGGCGGGTATAATCTTCCAATTCACAGATATGCTTGATCGCATTGTCAATCTCCCCATCATGTGTGTGGATTGTGTCAGCTTGTTTGCGTACCTCTGACTGTATGATATCCGTGCGGGTGGATATCGATTTGATTGACAGATTGAGCGAGGATAGCTCGTTATCGATCCTGGTGATATTTGATTTTATAAAGTCCATGTCCGATTGCAGCACTTTAAAGCAGCTACGAGCAACTTTTTCGATTGTTATTAAACAGTATAAATTTAATATCAATGCATCACATCTTACCTCTAATAGTCGACGAGAGCAACGCAGAGTAGTCTCGCTTGAACCCCGAGTGAATCGGCCAGTGTTAGTGTGTCTGTAGCCAGGGCAGATCAGGAAGTGAAATGAAACGGTTTGCAGCAGCCACTTCGGCCATAACCACAAAATAACTTCCAAAAAACCTGTTAGAATATAACGAGAGATGTTCCCGCGAGTATGCGTGGCGTTCACATTGTTTATGTTATGTTGCTAGGCAGCGCAAACGGCGTTGGAAGGCAGCTGCGTTTCACTTCCTTGTTTCACTTCCTTGTTTCACTTCCGGGTTACCCGGTCCGGTCGCTCTAGAGAGCCCCCTGTTGGCGCGAGTTTAGGCAGACTATAGACTTAATAATCACCTAAGGGAGCAATCTCAGATACACACGGCTTTGGTCTCGTCGACTATTAGAGGTAAGATGTGATGCATTGATATTAAATTTATACTGTTTAATAACAATCGAAAAAGTTGCTCGTAGCTGCTTTAACTGCGGAGTTAGTGGATGCGACCTCAGAACTAATGACTGACGGAGATGTTTTAACATCGGTCATGGTGGAGGTGAGGCCGATGAGGTGAGCAAGTATAGCGGCACCATTGGGTATAGTGGCTGGAATAGCTGAGCTGGCAGAAACTTCTGGGGAGTCGGCTAATAGGTCGAGCATAGGAGACGCCACGGCCACGTCATTGTCGAGGCAGATCTTCTTGTCTTCGTTGCAAGCTGACGGAGAGGGAGTAGCTGAAGCCATCTGATCATTGTACCTTTTAAGCGCTGTTCTCGCCCATTTTACTCCACAAATTGACAAGATGAGATGTGGGAATACTTAGTTAAACACGGGTATCATGCAGGTTTAAGCAGTGGGCCTAACCCACCATGTCTTTCCACAACCGGAACCGGTTCAATGGACTTCCCGCTCAACCCGCCCTGATGTATTCCCTGGCGTCATCCGTGCCTGCTATTCCATTCGGTAAACCCATTCCCCTGTCTGCTGCTGTTACTCCCATGCTGAGGTCCCAAATCCTGCAGGGCAGGGATATTAATTTGGTTAGCATTCTCCTGACATCCCCAGAATGCAGCAGGACAATTACGGGGGTCGACACGGCCACCATTTTAAATATGTCTGATCCTGGTCTCCACAGGGACCTTTCCATGAATTAATTTGTGGCCGCGTTTGGTGTTTTTCGCGACGTGATATGTTCCATAATATATGTTGCATATTTCGCAGGATAACTCCTGGTTAGACTGGACCATCCTGGACAGCGACTTGCTACTGATGTACTGTAACCACGTGCTTTACCTGTGGTGAGATGGGGCATACGGCTCCTCTCTGCCCAAGGGCGGCCTTCCAGCAGCTCCAACCCCTTTTCCCCCTATCCACCCCGCTCGTCCCACCCGGCGCACGAACCCAGCAGGACCACCCAGGCAGATGACCAGGGTTGTCAAGGGCGTGCCCATAACTCTCCGCCCATCTGTAGGAGATTCAACGAGCACGTGTGCACCTACCCCAATTGCATTTTTTTTGCACCTACCCTGGTGCATTCATCACGTGGATTCTCCACATGCGTAACCTCCCGGCAGAGAACTACTCCAGTCACTCCCTCAGGATTGGCCGCCGTGCAAGGGGTGTCTCCGCCTCCCTTCAACAAAGGCGGCGCTGGTCTTCGTCTACATGGCCTACATCCGACCGGAGCAGGCTGCCATATTATCGGTCCAAAGATCCCTCCTTCCTTAATCGTCAATCGGTACCAACATGACAAATGCAAACACGTGCAGTGGCACTATTTCATCGCATTTCGTTGTTGGTGGCCTCCCTGAAATTTTAGCGCCATGCGATGTGGGGCGAGTCTAAAGTTATAGAGCCAGCAGTAGTAATGCTCCGAAGTAAGCCAGCTGAACAGGTTCCTCTCGCAGTGGCCCGGCGGCCTGTGTGAAGTAAGGCCCAGCGACCTGTGCCTTGCTGAAGTAGTTAAAACCGGTTGCGCATGCTGTAGTCTCGCTTGCCAGCAAAGGTGCTGGGAGAGTCTGGCTGGGGACGCTTTCTATTGTGGACTAGAGGGGAAAAAGGCTGTTTACAGCCATCCACCGAACGTACCATGCAGGCTGGCTTCATTGCATAATCCACATCAATCGTTTTCAGCATGTAGCAACGAGCTAGCGACTAGCGCTGCTGCTGTTATTGTTTCAAAGGCAGCGGCGCAGGCATTTGAGCTTGGCAGATTCGACACGTACAGCAGCAGAGGCATACAGATTTGACACGGGGGGTGTAGAGAGGAAATGCAAATATGGTCGCAGCCGCAGTCAGAGCGGGTTGGAGCCAATGCAGAGCTTACAGCAAGTGGAATGGGATTTCCATCTAGCACTGACTGAAATGGTCGGCACCAATGAGAGAGCTAAGTCCACCATGCTGCTTCCACCCAGTCAGACTACGGGACTAGAAACCGGTTGCGCCCACTGTGGCGCGAGGCCCGACGCCCCGTGTTTTGCTGAAGAAATTAGGCCAAATGTGAATTCAGCGCGCCGAAGTAAGCTGATTGCCCAGAGGCCGCTGTGCCCAGAGGCTTAGCCCGTTTGGTGGTTAAGACGCTGAAGAGACTGAGCGCACCGAATTAAGCCGGTTGGCGAACAAACATTTTATCCAGCGCGCTGAGGGTAAACCAGATGCCCTCTCCTCTCTCACCACAAAAAGAGGCATCTTACGTCATTATGCCAAAACTAGTTGCCATGCTATTTGTGAATAAAGCTTGCTTATCAAATTTTACCCAATGGGCAGTCGGTGCAGGGCCGGACTTCTTCACTTCAATTCTAGAAGTGAGTCGCCTTAAGGTTAATCCCAGTCCTCTTCTGTTGAAACACACCATGGCGGGCGGTCTAAAAACCGTGCTTATTTACTATTATTTACCTTAAGTGTATCCTATTTAGTGTCTGCTAACCGATGTCATGTTTTGCAGTGTGCAAGGCAACATGAAACGTGTTTTTTTTAATGGAGAGACAACAGAAGATTCGCTTAATCTGTTTCCACTGAATTTATCAACTTTTCCACCTACCCCAAGTGTAAAAACTTGTTTGCGATTTTTTGTTTGTTGTTGCAGGGTTTACAGTCAGGTTTTTAATGCGCAAATTGAAAATTCACATAAAAACAGGTGGATAGAAACCCAAGTTCTGTCTGTGTCTCACTCTCTGTGTTCCTCCGTCTCCCTCTCTCTGTTTTGTGGGCGAGTTAGAGGTCAGGACTGACGCAGCACTGCTCTAAACCACTGGAACCTGTGTGTGTGTGTGTGTGTGTGTGTGTGTGTGTGTGTGTGTGCGTGTGCGTGTGCGTGTGTGTGAGAGAGAGAGAGTATGAGTGTGAGTGTGAGTGAATGTTCTATTGTTCCATGGTGTGAAATAAAGCAACAACAGAAGTTGGATCACAGCATGGGAGCAACACACACACACACGTACACACACACACACACACACACACACACACACACACACACTCAGTGTGGGAGTTAACATCAGGTTGGCTTAGAGGGAGAGTTTCTGGGTTTTCCCTCTCGTCAAACTCAGGGGCCCTTTACACGAGGACAGTTTCTGGAAGAAACAACACAATAGCGTTTCCTTCACACCTTTTCCTTCACACCTTCTCCCTGTTTACATCAGCGCTGTTGAATTTTTAAAACGCTGTAATGTACATGCCAGGTCGCTAGGTGGCAGTGTGATGGTCAACGGGGCGTTGCTCGTCGCACGAGGGGCTCATGCACGAGCCCCAAGCTCCGGGCCGCGGGGGCGTGTGCAGGAGCAGCAGCAGTCATAGCAACATCAGCGCCGCAGAGCCAGCTGGCTACGCCTCTTGACACGGTCTGGCTACGCCTCTTGACACGATCTGGCTACGCCTCTTGACACGGTCTGGTATACACATCACCCTTCAAAATAAAATACTCGTTATTTTTCTCTTGATTTAAAGAATTACAAGAACAATTATGCTTTCTATCTTCCACACTGAGCGTAGTTAGGCTCGTTTTCAACTCACCCAACACATTTTGTTTTTCATACTGTATATTTTATGGATTTGGAAAATGTTTCTAAATCATTTTTAAAGGTTGTAGACAGAGTAGAGTTTTGCTATACAGTATTTACATTTCTGTATAAAATATTTGGTCAAAATAATTACATTGTTCATTAAAAATAAAAAAAAATTACCTTCAATGAATATTCAAAATTTGACAGTTTCAAGTATAAATGGTGGTAGTGCATCAATGCTATATTTAATCCATAAATAAAAATAAATAATATAAAAATAAATAAATAAATAAATACATACATAAATACTAAATAAATGAATAAATAAAAATAAATAAATAATAGGCTACAAAAAATAAAAAATAAAAATACATAGCTAAAAAAAAATCAATAAAGTCTCTGCCTTTATACACTGTTCTCAAACTTTTTCATGTCAAGGTCCCCTAAACTAAAACAAATTAGACCACATGGACCCTCATTCGATCATATTTGATCAGGGTCCCCCATCTGATATTAGATGTTTTATTAGGAGATAGTGTGTGGCACCCATGGCCAACATTCTGTCATTGTCAACACAAAAACAGCCCTATATTGCAGCAGACAGACAGACAGACAGACAGACAGACAGACAGACAGACAGACAGACAGACAGATGGGGATCACAGACAAAGCTGTCTGTAGCAGGGCTGAGCAAGTGGACCTGGCTGAAATATCAGTTCTGGAATGAAGGTGAGTAACGTTATTTCGGTATGTTTTATGTTTGTCATTTTTATGTTGTCCTCTCCATGTGGCCATGCTTGCAAACTTATATCAGCTATAACAGATGTGTATGTTACATTAATGTGCTTTCAACAGGTAGACAGACAGTCAATATCCTACTTTCCGACTTTCTGTCTGTCTGCTCGACTGTCTCACTGTCTGCCTGTCTACCTGACTGACTGTTGTCAGACTGACTGCCTGTCTACCTGTCTGTCTGTCTGCCTGACTGTCTCACTGTCTGCCTGTCTACCTGACTGTCAGTGTCTGAACTGACTGTGTGTTTCACTGTCTGTCTACCTGACTGACTGATGTCTGTCTGTCACTGACTGACTGACTGTCTGTCAGACTGTCTACCTGACTGACTGACTGACCGACCGTCTGTCTGTCTAATTGTCTGCCTGACTGTCTCACTGTCTGCCTGTCTATCAGACTGACTGCCTGTCTACCTGACTGTCTGTCTACCTGACTGACCGTCTGTCTGTCTCACTGTCTGCCTGACTCTCTCACTGTCTGCCTGTCTACCTGACTGACTGTCTCACTGTCTGCCTGACTGTCTGCCTGTCCCACTGTCTGTCAGTGTCTGAACTGACTGTGTGTTTCACTGTCTGCCTGTCTACCTGACTGACTGATGTCTGTCTGCCACTGACTGACTGACTGACTGACTGTCACACTGGATGTTATGTAATTTAGTGTATAGCTTTGTTGCTTTGAATTTGACATTAGGCCAGGCATGACAATCAAGGCCTCTTTTAGGGCTGTGACGTCTGACCCCTTTTGTTTTTGCCCATCCTTAGTCGCCAGCTTTCTGCACCGCCCAGCCACGTCATGGTCTTCGTCACCAGTGTCCGGGCCGGCCTCCTGAAAGGTTCCGCCTGTGTCGTTGGTGTCCGGGCCATCGTCCAGGGTTGCTCCACCCTTCGGCCCTGCCTCCCGGATGCCCTCTACACCTGTTGTACGCCCTCTACACCAACGACACAGGCGGAACCTTTCAGGAGGCCGGCCCGGACACTGGTGACGAAGACCATAACATCCAGTGTGACAGTCAGTCAGTCAGTCAGTCAGTGGCAGACAGACATCAGTCAGTCAGGTAGACAGGCAGACAGTGAAACACACAGTCAGTTCAGACACTGACAGACAGTGGGACAGGCAGACAGTCAGGCAGACAGTGAGACAGTCAGTCAGGTAGACAGGCAGACAGTGAGAGAGTCAGGCAGACAGTGAGACAGACAGACGGTCAGTCAGGTAGACAGACAGTCAGGTAGACAGGCAGTCAGTCTGATAGACAGGCAGACAGTGAGACAGTCAGGCAGACAATTAGACAGACAGACGGTCGGTCAGTCAGTCAGTCAGGTAGACAGTCTGACAGACAGTCAGTCAGTCAGTGACAGACAGACATCAGTCAGTCAGGTAGACAGACAGTGAAACACACAGTCAGTTCAGACACTGACAGTCAGGTAGACAGGCAGACAGTGAGACAGTCAGGCAGACAGACAGACAGGTAGACAGGCAGTCAGTCTGACAACAGTCAGTCAGGTAGACAGGCAGACAGTGAGACAGTCGAGCAGACAGACAGAAAGTCGGAAAGTAGGATATTGACTGTCTGTCTACCTGTTGAAAGCACATTAATGTAACATACACATCTGTTATAGCTGATATAAGTTTGCAAGCATGGCCACATGGAGAGGACAACATAAAAATGACAAACATAAAACATACCGAAATAACGTTACTCACCTTCATTCCAGAACTGATATTTCAGCCAGGTCCACTTGCTCAGCCCTGCTACAGACAGCTTTGTCTGTGATCCCCGTCTGTCTGTCTGTCTGTCTGTCTGTCTGTCTGTCTGTCTGCTGCAATATAGGGCTGTTTTTGTGTTGACAATGACAGAATGTTGGCCATGGGTGCCACACACTATCTCCTAATAAAACATCTAATATCAGATGGGGGACCCTGATCAAATATGATCGAATGAGGGTCCATGTGGTCTAATTTGTTTTAGTTTAGGGGACCTTGACATGAAAAAGTTTGAGAACAGTGTATAAAGGCAGAGACTTTATTGATTTTTTTTTAGCTATGTATTTTTATTTTTTATTTTTTGTAGCCTATTATTTATTTATTTTTATTTATTCATTTATTTAGTATTTATGTATGTATTTATTTATTTATTTATTTATTTTTATATTATTTATTTTTATTTATGGATTAAATATAGCATTGATGCACTACCACCATTTATACTTGAAACTGTCAAATTTTGAATATTCATTGAAGGTAAAAAAAATGTATTTTTAATGAACAATGTAATTATTTTGACCAAATATTTTATACAGAAATGTAAATACTGTATAGCAAAACTCTACTCTGTCTACAACCTTTAAAAATGATTTAGAAACATTTTCCAAATCCATAAAATATACAGTATGAAAAACAAAATGTGTTGGGTGAGTTGAAAACGAGCCTAACTACGCTCAGTGTGGAAGATAGAAAGCATAATTGTTCTTGTAATTCTTTAAATCAAGAGAAAAATAACGAGTATTTTATTTTGAAGGGTGATGTGTATACCAGACCGTGTCAAGAGGCGTAGCCAGATCGTGTCAAGAGGCGTAGCCAGACCGTGTCAAGAGGCGTAGCCAGCTGGCTCTGCGGCGCTGCAATTAGATGTATCTCGTCATAGCTCTGAGCCTCTCATGGCCGAGGCGGGGGCTTTGGCATGGGGGATGAGAACAGTCTGACATAATGTAGCGTTAACGTTACTTTATTCTCATCAGAAAACACTCCGATTTGCACGTTTAAACAAGTTTGCAGCCTAGGAATAACTGGAAAACATTGATCTATTAACGTCAGAGGAAGCCAGGATTAGTCAAAACGGTATCAGAAATACACTGCACGTCTGCCATGTGACTTTTCCGGGTGTGCAGGCATGTCAGAGTTTCTGAAATGAGCCGTCTCAAAGCGATTACATGGAGCGATCAGCGGGGAGCGTCACCAAGAATTTCACTCTGGAGGGTGGTTTCAAAATGTGTCGTTTCCTAAGAGCGAATTCGCCGTCGCCGTCTAAAAGGGAGGCACTAATGATAAAATAATTCCCCGTCACCATAGGAAACCGTCCTTGTGTAAAGGGCCCCTCAGACTGTCTCTGACTGTTAATTAGCCTCCTGCCGCAGGCCATATGATTTCCACAATGCAGAAAAAACGGATAAATTAATTTGAATTAGTTGTTGTGATCGCAAAATTGTAATTTCCTGGCAGGACTGAACTATACTGTGACTATGACCTTATTCAGGTTAAGGTAATCACAACATAATGTACATGGCAGTGTTATTATTCCAAGTATCGTCTTAATCAGGTTAATATCAGAATATCGTGTCCATGTAAACGTGACTAGTTTAACAGATAGGCTGGAGGCACGGTGTGAGTATAGATTAATATTAACTTAGGGCCATATGATTTCCGCAGTGCAGAAAAAGGACAGAATCATGGAATTTGGTAATAATTGATTCAACTGTAAAACATGGAATATTGCAGAATTTTCCATAATTCATATGGCCCTACCTGCCTGAGGAGCTAACATGACATGTTTGGTTTAAATCAAAATGTAGATGGGAGTTAACAGGAGAGAGTTAAAGCTATGACCAATTATATACACTACATTCTCTCCTTGGGTTAACGTCTAGAGTCTAGACTCTAGAGTCTAGACTCTAGTCATTGAAATAAATGAAATCACACATTTTGCTGAGGACACCCCTGGGACCCCCTTATCAAGCCAGCTGACAATGTAAAATCCAGGCTACATAGAGAGCCAAAGTCATGCCCACTTCCAGTTTAGGCCATATGCTCTCTGAGTCACTTCGTTGATCAGCCCGATCTCCAAATTTTTTTTTAAATACCAATGTTTTTGGACCAACGTTTTTGGACCTATGTTACAATTTCAGCTCCAAAATTGTAAAATGGTAACGTACGTTTATACAGGGGTGGGCGTGGTTTCCGGAGATTTTCCGTTTCTCCCCCTACCCTAACTCTAAGCCTAAAATCTCAGAACGTTACCATTTTACAATTTTGGAGCCAAAATTGTAACATAGCAACGTTGGTCCAAAATGTTGCTATTTTACAATTGTGAGACTGTGTTGCGTTGATTGGTTGGTCCACAAAAAAGTTGGATTTAGGACATTTGCATATCTGGTCGCAGCTACAAACAAAAAATAGTGGATTATTTTGTTTTTTATTATTTATTATTATTATTATTTTATGATTATTTTATTTTGAAATTGTTCCTGAACAGTACACGAACAAAACACAGCAACAGGCTTGGACACAGAAAAAACAAAACAAAAACATAACATTCAATTCATAATTACAGCATGGTGCTACCAGCCACTTAAAGGAGAATTCCGTTTTTTTACACACCCGGACCTTATTTCCAGCTTTAAATATAATATACATAAATAAAAAATAATATACAATAAAAAAAAATATATAAATACTTACCCAGTTAACTTTGGTTTCATTCTGATCGTCCGAGAAGATATTGAGCCCTGAGTAGAGAGTCCTGTGGCGAAAATGGGTGAAAACGGGGCATCTGAAATGCTTCTATTTAGATCTTGTAAATATGTTATTTTCTGATACACAGCGGCACATATCATTATTATATCATTAGGGGTGTCACGATACACTAACTTCACGATACGATACGATACACGATATTGGGTTCACGATAACGATACGATATTTTAACAATATTCTTTTTAACAAAAGTAAATAATTTTTATGTATTTATTTATAATTTATTTAACCGTGTGAGTCCCGTTGAAATCGAAACCTCTTTTCAAGGGAGCCCTGGGAAAATACTGGAAAAATAGTCTTTCATTTGAAATACACAAAATACAAAACAAATGCTGTTTTTGGAAATTGTTATTATAATAACTATAAAACAACATGGAAGATAATGCTTCTCTTGCAATAGAATGTGTCACACTGTCACAAACTAAATGTTTGTTGCATGGTGAAAGAAAAATAAAGTATACAATTTATTTCTTAAATAACTCATGCTCAATGGTCCCTAAACTTATGTAATCTTATGTACCCCTTGAGCTGTTTTGCCATGCCAGTAGTAGTCTACCCCCTCACTCATGCGTGTTGATTCTGCTAAATTTGTTCTATTATTATTCAGGAGCAAAAAAAATAAAAAAACATTTTTTTTTTGTAGCTATCGTCATTTCTTTCTGACGATACATATCGTGACGTTTTAATATTGCGATATATCGTGCTATATATCATAGATGCAATGACAGAAAATGAATGATCTAGCGTTATTTACCTTGCTTCACCCCAAGCTTGCTCTGCTGTCCGTCACAGATAGCAGCTCCTCATCCTCCCACTCCTTGTAATCCATACGTTATTTCAGACCGGCTCAAATAAATAATGTCTCAGACTATATTTCAATAATGAAGACCCTATCCAATGCCTGATCAACCATTAATTGATTTGGACTCCCATTTTTATTCATCTCTCTCTCTCCCCTCTGCAGTCAACGTTCAGGTTATATCACTCATTCACTGATATGTACCCCCCTTCATTCCTTGTCCAATCAAAGTCTTCCACACTGGCCATTCACTTAACCAGAGTAGTATATCAGATCCCATGTATCTTACTGGTTGTAACTCACCTTGTCCTGTTACCCCTCAGTGCTGATCTTCGCCGATGCAGTTGTTTTGCCCCACCTCCTCCCCTGAACAATGTCATGACTCCCGAAGAATTGCCTTTGGGGGATTCTCTATCCTATAAATCATTCTGACGTCCTCCTCAGGTCTCAGGAGGAGTGTAATCATATCATTGAGTCAGATGCCAAATCTAATTTGTTTATCGTATCATTAAAGTTTATTGTACTTTCTTCTAGTCTCTCATTATTGAAATACACATTGAATTCATCATTCATAATCTCAAGATCAGCTAATAAATAGCTACAGATTGACTGCTCTGAGCTGTGAACTCAGCAGTTGATCTGTAGATTGTGCTGCTCTGAGCTCTGTCCTGTAAGGCAGAGTTCAGAGCGGTTGGGTGGGAGGGTGACGCAAAGTGACCATCAATGTATAGGTCTTTGATGTAAACCAGCCCCTTCTCACTCTAGGCATGGTCGTTTTTTTGTTTTTGTTTTTAAGTGTTGGTCTGAGTGAAATGTTCTATGGTCTCTCCTGATTCTAAATATAGCTGAATATCTTGGTTGACCAAGTAAAACTATTTTTATACACATTTTACAAAATGTCTATGGAAAAATAAATGGGGGATGAAATATTTTGGTCCGTAGCCTATGCCTAAATTGGAAGAGGGCTTGACTCTTTATTGAAGCATGTTTCAGCCGTGTGTGTGTGTGTGTGTGTGTGCGTGTGCGTGTGTCTGTGTGTGTGTGTGTGTGGGGGTGTGTGTGTGTGTCGCTCTATTCATACTGAGTCAGCATGTCTCAGTATGAATAGAGCAACTCAGCCACAGGAAACAGACTACACCTTATACCAACACCACGTGTATGTGTGGTTTTGGTCAGGCTGTAAGTTTAAATCAAATGGAGGAACAGCAATTTTACTGAGCGTCACTTTGGACTGGGTATCATTTAAAAACTGATGATACCAGTGCCGATATACCAGTAACTTGAAGAACACTTGTAGTGTTTGGCTGTGAGCAAAACCATACAGTATTTTTTTCTAGATCTGTGTAGAAAAAGGATGGAATGCAGGTAGAGTTTCCCATACAACTTACTGGGTTATTTCAGTCGATACCTTAAAACAGTGGTTCTCAAATTGGGGTCCGTGGACCCTCAGGGGTCTTTAAGCGGGTTGCAGGGGTGCGTCCCCAGCAAAAAGGGGGATACTTTATTTTCACTATACTTCCATCTATACAGTAACACAGTGACAGAATGTATGACTTTTGCTCAAGGGTTTCACGCACTTTCTGTAATAAAACATCTTATCAGATGGGGTCATGGGGACCCTCTAATTTGTGTCAGTTTAGGGTCTTTGACATGAAAAAGTGTATTGAAACCCAGTCAAACGCAGGGAGAGGAGAGCAGAGAGGGAGAGCAGGAGAAAAGTAGCTGTAAGTTGTGTGTGTGTGTGTATGTGTGTGTGTGTGTGTGTGTGTGTGTGTGTGTGTGTGTGCAGTGAGTCCATGAAAACATTTTCTCTTCTCTCAGGGAAAGGTGCAGCTGAGAAAACATGACTGCAAATTAGACTGCAGAAACTACTGGAAGCACGCCCACACACACACACCCCTGCTGGCTGCTGTGTGCTGTTAAACAAACTGTTCTAATCAGACACAAAGCGCTCTGCTGCTCAAACCTCTCCTCTTCTTTTCTTCTCTCCTTATTTTTCCAACAGAAAGCTGAGATGGGGACTTGGACATTACAGTGACTTGAGACTTGATTTGGACTCAAGCTCAAAGACTTGAAACGTGACTTGGACTCGAGCTCAAAGACTTGAGGCGTGACTTGGACTCGAGCTCAAAGACTTGAAACGTGATTTGGACTTGAGCTCAAAGACTTGAGGCGTGACTTGGACTCTAGCTCAAAGACTTGAAACGTGACTTGGACTCGAGCTCAAAGACTTGAGGTGTGACTTGTACTCGAGCTCAAAGACTTGAAACGTGACTTGGACTCGAGCTCAAAGACTTGAAACGTGATTTGGACTCGAGCTCAAAGACTTGAAACGTGACTTGGACTCGAGCTCAAAGACTTGAAACGTGATTTGGACTCGAGCTCAAAGACTTGAAACGTGATTTGGACTCGAGCTCAAAGACTTGAGGCGTGACTTGGACTCAAGCTCAAAGACTTGAGGCGTGACTTGGACTCGAGCTCAAAGACTTGAAACGTGATTTGGACTTGAGCTCAAATACTTGAGATGTGACTTGGACTCGAGCTCAAAGACTTGAGATGTGACTTGGACTCGAGCTCAAAGACTTGATGTGTGACTTGGACTGTACCTCAAAGACTTGAGATGTAGCTTGGACTATAGCTCCATAACTTTAGATGTCACTTGGACTCTAGCTCAACGACTTGATATGTGACTTGGACTCTAGCTCAACGACTTGAGATGTGACTTGGACTCGAGCTCAACGACTTGAGGTGTGACTTAGACTAGCTCAAATACTTGAGGTGTGACTTAGACTAGCTCAAAGACTTGAGACGTGACTTTGACTCGTTCATAGACTTGAGATGTGACTTGGACTCGTGCTCAAAGACTTGAGACGTGACTTGGACACGAGCTCAAAGACTTGAGGCGTGACTTGGACACTTAGGTTGGGTCGAATTCAAATAGGGTCGCCTGAAATGTGTATATATGTAACCCCTCCTTCTCGTTCACCCACAGCAGACTGAAGGACCACGCTACAACTTCTCTCAGGTTCACGGCATTTACTTTCCAGCCGAGCTGTAAACAAACACACGATTGTGGATGGTGATGACTGTCATTTACGCGTGATTTCGAATCGCACATAGGTTACGCAAAAACCACGCCCTGTGCCCGCCTACGCAGCAGTCAAGCGCCGGGATTGGCCAGGCGCTCATCCTCATGTTGGGCTCCGTTACAGGGACACCATTCCTGTGAAGAAGCAACAACACCAAGCGAGGCTGCAGCGAGGCTGCAATGAGGATATTGAAAGACAAAATCCTACATCGCACCAAAGCATACAATGTATTTTAATGTTATTTGACTTTCTGACCACCCGCCCCAACCAGAATAACATGCTGCCCTTGGCCATTGGGAAGGCTAACCCTTTACTTTTGGTTTTATTTATTGTGTATGATTCAACTTTTTATCTATGATTTTATATTATTGCATGTTTTTGTAGATTGTTGGGACTTATTGTACCCCCCGTATATTTTTTGCCTGTTGCACTCCCTGGTCCAGCAGCTGGATATTGATATTCAGTTATTCAGTTATTTTTTATATTCATAATAATTATTATTATGATTTTTTTTATTGATTCTTATCCATTGGTAACTTCATCTGTCATACCTCATATCAACATGTCATGCTTACTCAGAATTTTAACCCCTCAAATGCCAGTTTACTGTACTTACTGTACAATCAAATTTACAGTAGAAAAGACAAAATATGATTTTTTTTGCCTTCCCATCAATGCCACCTGGATATCCCCCTGTGGGATTATTTTAGCCTTGGATTTGTCACATTTTTCGCGGAGGAATTATTTTCTTACTTATTTCATCTTTTGAGAATTGCAATCCTTATATTTTTTGCCTGTCGCGCTTTATAAGGGTCCATCAGCTGGGTATTGATCGCTAAACGAGGAAACGCGCCGGCTCCGTGACACGGAAGTCCACAGACGTACGCACATGCGTATCTGGAAGACGACCCGGATGTTGTTCATGAGCGATCTTTGACATCCGGGTGACTGGCGTGTTGTTGCCTGCTGCTAGGACCCCACGGTGAAGCGAAGAGAAGCAGACATCCGCACCGAACCCTCCAGCAACATTAGCCGAGAAAGAGCCTCGTTTCACGGCATTGGATTTACTGTGCCTCGGTGCTTTGAGCGTACCTCAAACCGGAAGCTATAGAAAGCTCCTACAACGCCAGAACACGACAATATTAGAGATCTAGAGTCAATTTTCGACGCTGATTCCAGCCATGCTAGTGGCGAGTCTCTACAACGAACGAGCGCGGAGATACGGACGTACATTCAAAGAAGGTAAATTTAACGAAAAATACATGAAACTGCCAATTTTCGACTGCCAGCTAATTTTCACAAAAAACACAAAATAGCTTCATTGATCCATCAATCTCAGTCTAAAGGCTTCAAATCAGTAGTTTGCACTGGAAAATCCGGGTTCCCAGGTCATGTGACATGTTGCTATGACGATCACTGTACTGTAGATTTCATGTTAAACTGCATGCAATTGGTTGCTCTGCCAGCACTGATCAAATAGGGGGGCGGGGGCAAATGTGGCCTAGGCCTATGTGCTGTAGCCTATTGTATTCTTAATTTTATATTTTTCATTTGCAGGTTAAACTGTCAGCTGAGCTCTGTTATTGAAGCTTTGGCTAAAGGCCTGAATTTTACAATGATGTTTTGAAATAAATGTTTAAAAATCGATTGTGTGTTAAAAGCTTGTGTTACGTTTTCAATCGCTGGGCTGGGCACGTGTTTGTGGTGTGTGGGAAATGTGTTAAAAGCTTGTGTTACGTTTTCAGATTACACTAATAATTCATTTCAATGTCCGCTATCAAGAGCAATTCAGTTGGTTCATGAAATCCCTGGGCTGCGTGCCGTGCGGTGCAGTGGTTGTGGTGTGGGAGATTCCAGCTGTCAAAAGAAGACAATAGACTTGCTCCTGTCCAATCCCGGCGCTTGACTGCTGCGTAGGTGGGCACAGGGCGTGGTTTTTGCGTAACCTATGTGCGAAATCACCGTCATTTACACACACCGCTCCATGCCCCGAGGGTGAAGACGTCAGCAAGCAAAAGAGCAAAAGGGTACTGTACAACTTTTTCACATAGTGATCGTAGTTTTTACTCTTACAAAATAAAATAAAACCTCTACAAATAAAACATACAAAATATGTATTTTGTGTTCTCACATAAACTACCATGAACCCATTTTTTCTATATATGAAAAAATAAATAAAATATTTCTATGCAAAGTTTTAACAGTGTTCATAAAATAGTGCAAACATACCTGTAAACAAACACACGATTGTGATGGTGATGACTGTCATTTACACACACAGCTCCATGCCCCTGCACACCAGAATAGGAATACATTCAACACACTGAAGCAGTCGCAATGTTGCATTAGTTGCGCAATACTTCGACTCGGGCGCATGCTCATGCAGCGACCAGCAGCAAGCGTAGAGTGCGTGTTTGGTGTTTTACGTTGTTTTTATGTTGTTTTTTACGTCTTCTAGTTCTAGCAGTTCATTGTGTTCAAGTTTAAGTGTTCCTACAACTCAAGTTTGTTCTGCAACAATCGTTAGTAACGTTGCGTTGAAATTGCAGTCTTTCTTTGTTTCCCAGTATCCTGTGCTAAGCTAACAGAGCTAACACCACGGCTCCTGTTGTACCGATAGCCAGAGGACTTATCTCTACTAACTATCCTCCTATACCAAGAGACTCCGGTAGAATTCTACCTCTACAGAGCTCGGCTAATCGGGAACCCTTCTACAGAAGCCCGGTGACCCAAGAAATCTCTGCCACCGTCTGCGCCCGTTGGTATCTGGTAGCAGGCTAGCTACTCTACCAGCTAGCAAGCTAGCTTCCCTCACGCTGACACCAGCGTCATCGCCAGCTGCCTTCTTCTGCAAAGCGTCCCGTCTTTCTTCACCGTGGGACCCAGCGGCGTTTCACCTAGTCTGGAGCCTGGGTCACACGCTTCTGACTCCCGAGCGCCCTGCCAGACTCCAGTATAGCAGCGAGCTACTTTTACAGTGGAACACATACGTTCCTCCAGCTGACCTCTCACTTCCCAGCTTCGATGTGCTCCGGTCTACAGGCTCTCCGGACCTCCCCGGGGGACGTGATCGTAGGTCCAGGATTAGGAAGCGGGGGAGAAGTGGCGGCGCTCGTTTGAAGCTGAAAAACCAGCCGCTCTCCCGTATTCCGCTGCCTTCAATCATCTTATCGAACGCTCAATCCCTGCGTAACAAAACTGATGAACTTCAGGCACAGGTCCGATATAATCATGACTTTCGTGATGCCTGTATTTTAGCCTTCACCGAGACTTGGTTGTCTGATAGGGACTCGGACACGGACCTTGAGACTGAAGGCTTCGGGTCTCCTTTCCGGCTGGATAGAGATCCAGTGGCAACAGGCAAGTCCTCTGGAGGCGGGGTATGTTTATATATTAATAAGCGATGGTGCAAATCTGTCATTGTCCGGGAAAAAATCTGTACTGCCGATGTAGAGCTGCTCTCTGTGTCACTCCGTCCACCTTATCTGCCTCGTGAGTTTCCACAGCTGTTTGTGACAATTGTTTATATTCATCCGAAGGCGAATGAGAGCAAAGCCTGTGAAACTATCTATCAAGTTGTACAAAGACTTCAATCCATTTCTCCTGATGCTCCCAATATCATTCTAGGGGACATGAATCACTGCACTCTGAAGAAAACACTCAGAGACTTTCATCAGTATGTCACTTGCCCAACAAGACATAACAAAACACTGGACTTATGTTATGGCTCCATCAAAGGTGCATACAAATCCATCCCCCTCCCTCCTTTAGGTCTGTCCGATCACAATTGCATCCATCTAATTCCTGTCTATCGTACAGCATTAAAACGTGGTAAGGTGCAGACTATCACTGTTAAAGACTGGAATGATGATGCCTGTTTAACTCTACAAGGTTGCCTTGACTCCACTGACTGGGAGATGTTTCAAGAATCCTCTGTAGACATTGATGAACTGACTGATGTTGTTAGTAGCTGGTCCCATTATTGTGAAAGCATTGTGATTCCAGATAAAAAGATTAAGATCTTTCCTAATAGTAAGCCCTGGGTGTCTAAGGCCCTTAAAATGCTCCTTAGCCGTAAGAGAAAGGCCTTCAGAGAAGGAAAACTCTCTGAGATGCACAGCCTGCAGAAGGAGATTAGACAGGAGATATGGAAAAGTAAAAGGAAATACAAGGAGAAAATAGAGTCTCAGCTCCGTACAAATAATCTAGGTTCTGCCTGGGACAGTATGAAATGTATTACTGGGCTCAAGGTAGGTAGTAAGAAGAATATCCGGTTAAATGGTTTTCAGTCTGATGCTGATCTGGCTCAGAGTTTTAATGACTTCTATGGTCGATTTGAGACTCGCGATTTTAGTGAGAAACACTCTGTGATGAGAGACAGTCTCCTTCTGGCCCCCCCTTTGAACCCCTTCTTCGACGAGCAAAAGGTAATAAGATGTCTCAAAGGGTGCAAACCTAAAAAAAAGCCCTGGCCCAGACAACTTAAGCGGGCGTATTTTAAAGGTATGTGCTGAGCAATTAGGTCCCATTTTCAGCCATATTTTTAATCTGTCACTCCGCCAGCAGAGGGTGCCGTCCCTTTGGAAAAAATCGACTAGTTCCTGTTGCCAAGTGCACCAATCCAAAATCACTTAACGACTTCCGGCCAGTGGCCCTAACCTCCCTGGTCATGAAACAGTTTGAGAGGCTAGTGAAGGATGAGCTAGTAACAAAAACGGACTCTTTGCTCGATCCACTTCAGTTTGCCTATCGTGCTAATAGAGGCGTGCAGGATGCTACAGCCACCTTACTGAACCTCATATTCAAGCATCTAGAGGGCAGTAAGAATCACGTTAGACTGCTCTTTGCTGATTTCTCATCAGCATTTAACACCATCCAGCCGCACATTCTGGTCGAGAAATTAACCAGCTCTTTCGGTCTGGATAAGTGCCTCGTTGGTTGGATTCTAGACTTTCTAACGAATAGATCTCAGCAGGTGAGGGTCAATGGGATACTGTCCAGTATCCTATTGTCCTCTACCGGCTCGCCCCAAGGCTGTGTTTTATCTGCTTTCTTATATATTCTATACACCAACGACTGTCGCAGCCGTTTCGCCAACAGATTCATCGTCAAGTACGCTGACGATTCTGTCATCGTCAGCCTGCTTGACGATGATGATGTAGGACACGGCCAAGTCATTGACGACTTCGTTTCTTGGTGCGAAAACGCTTCCTTACAACTCAACGTTTCCAAAACGAAAGAGGTTTGTATCGATTTTCGACGTTCCCCCCTGTTCTCCAGAGCAGTTTTGTCAACGGTCAGCCTGTCGATATAGTGACAGACTACAAATATCTGGGTACGGTAATTGACAGCAAGCTGAAGTTTGATCTGAATACCGACATGCTGTGTAAGAAAGGTCAGCAGCACCTTTTCTGCCTTAGGAAGCTGGCCAAATTTCAGGTTGATAAAACTCTGATGAAAATGTTCTATAGTGCTTTTGTGGAGTCTGTCATTTCATTTTCCAGAATCTGCTGGTATGGTAATCTTTGTACTAAAGACAAGAACTCCCTGGGGAGAATAGTGAAGGTGGCTTCGAAAATAGCCGGAACCCAGTTCAGAAGCCTGGACCAGATCTGTAATAACCAGGTGCTGAAAAAAGCTGTGTCCATCCAATCAGATGATGCCCACCCTCTGAGGTTCGAATATGAGCTGCTTCCTTCCGGGCTCCGCCTTCGTGCCCCCATAGTTAAAAAGAACAGATACAGAAATTCCTTTGTGCCTGTCTCTATCAGAGCGTTGAACGCTGCTGGGGTACAAATGTAATGTCCCCTCATCTGCCGTTGCTGTTATTTTGTTATTTATTTATTTTATCCTTTTATTCTTTTATCTTTATTTATTCTTAGGGGTACAGTACAGTATATCTGTATTATATACTTTGTCTGCCCTTTGGTCTGGACCGAGGTTTTTTCTTTGTGCTTTAATACAATGATACATTGTAGCTCGTTCTTGTGATATAAATGTGCTGCTGTGAGCGAACTGCACTTTGCTACTATGCACTTTATATCTCTACTGTGCACTTTAGATCGTTGCTACTGTTGTCATTTGCACTTTAACTATTGTGTTGCACTTTAAACTGCTGCTCTAGACTGTTTTTACAATGTTTTTTTTGTCTTATTTGTTTTTATGTATGTACTTTGTACTACGCTTTTTGCAATCCAATTTGCCCTTTTGGGACACTTAATAAATCTTGAATCTTGAATCTTGTTAGAACGACAGGGCATGACACAGCAGCAGCTAACCACTACACAAGCTAACACACTTCACTAGATCAAAACAACAGCATTGACGGTGGAACTGCAACTTACAGACAGTCACATAGCGTGACCAGACTAGTCATGTCACTTCCTATACACTTTGATTTGAGTGAAGTTAGATTTATAACTTAGCATTTGACAAAAGCCACGGAGCTGTTTCAGTACGTACCATAGGTGAAGACATCAGCAAGCAAAGGGGGCAAGCTGACGACTTCCGGGTTGCTATGTTTACCACCATCCACCACAAGCCACAAGAGGGCGCTAAGTGCAACAAATAAAAAGAGAAACCTTGCATAGATTAACAAAATGTAAAACCAAAGAAAGTAATAAACCTGCAAGACTTGCTTGCCAGATAAAAAATAAAGAATTTTGTCGAACTTCAACAAACTATAACAACCCTGTTACATATATATTTATACGATATTAATATTATTAATTATTATATATATTATAAATATAAATATTATATAACTATATTAAGTATTAATAATTCTGCTATATTTGTTGTAATGTAGTGTCCTGTCCTGTTGTTGTTTTATCATTTTGTTGACATTTTTTGTCTGTCTTGTTTCCCTTGAATTGTAACTTGACTTGTTCTTGCTTATCTTAGGACCCCCTCGAAAACGAGATGATTCATCTCAAGGGGTTTTTCCTAAATAAATCAATTTGAACACAAACCGCACTGTGGGCATGTTGAACTGTGCTGTGGGCGCCGGTTGCATGGGGAAGAATGCATCAACTGCTGGGCCGGCGGCTGTGCTGGAGCACAGGATGCCCTGTCCGTGGAGCAATGAGTGGGGTTTCCTCCCATGGCCTTCAGGCAAGCATCTGGGGGGGGCCAGGGGACCCGCTGCAGTGGATGAAATTCCAGCGCGCCCTGGACATCCGCTGCGCTCAGGTGATCTGACAGCTGCGGAGCATGCTGCGTGCCGGGCCCCAGCTGGAACAGTGTGTCGTTATCAAAATTGGATTGCCCGACTTCGTCCTGGAAGCCCGTCTCCTCCTGCTCGAATTCCTCATCTTCGTAGCCCGACATGGACATGCTGACAGCGAAGATCAACCCCGCGATTACAGATGATTTGATGGCAGGATCAAAGCACCGGACGATGGGAGGCTGAAATGGCTTGATAGCAGGATCAAATCAGCGGATGATGGGAAACTTGACAGGATGGCGAAACACAGCTTCAGAGGTCATATGGTCCTATCTTAATATTCCTCTGAATCTGGTATGAAAAGGCCCAATTTCTTTTTTGTGGCGGCCGCATACCCTGGCTTTCTGTGGCACAACCAATGAGACAAGTCTGGCTATGCCAGTGCTACACACAGTGTCGCATAGGCTTCCCCGTCACGTCACCACTCAACCTGGACTGTTGTTGATGTGTGCGCTGCTGTAATTTGAAGTGATGACGTTATTGACGTATAATATCCCCGTCGACTCAACAGTGTAGTCTCATTTAGCCGTTTGCTAGCTAGCCGCCCTTTTAACAGCACGTAAAAGCTTAAAAACTCATAAAAGTGGTCCTCATGTGTGAAGATTATCATACTGAACACTGGTTCGTGTTTGATTAAGCTTGCTTAGCCCAGATACCTTAATAGAAGCATTGTGCCAAAAACTCATTCAAAAATCCCATAAGCGAAAACAGTGAAGAACCAGGAAGCGTTAGCATCGATGTTTTCCGGACTCGTTCCTGGGGGCTCTCTACAAGCTGTGAACTGTTGACATGAAACTACGGCAACCCACAAGGTCCAATACTCTCTGCCTTAAAGGGCCAGCGGCAACAAGGTGAATGTCTCTGTCTGATGTGGCACTATCCAGATTAATGTTAATGATGATCAATGTTAATTTTGATTTGAGACACTAGACAGGGTTATTACTGTTCACACAAGATGCCTTCTCTTTTCCTCTCAGCGCCGACTCTCGCGCCTTGAACCCGCCCACAACTCCCATTGGCTTCATGCCTCACGGCTTCACTGCTTTAGCGTCACGCTTGGAAATTCGGCATCAATCCTGAGTGATCGATGTGGCGTGAGCGTGGCTTCAGCAAGGCGTCATGGTGCATTCCTTTCAATGTCGGGTATCGGAAGTTCTGACGCAGTATTTCCATGTTCCGCTCTAAATGCCTTCCATTGCATCTGTGTGGAAAAACATGCATGCCTACAAACATGGACGGCTAGTAGGCTACGGCATGCTTCTATCAAGCACAAATCAACTGTGTGGGAATCGAAATGGCAACTAAAAGTTGTTTCATAACACGAACACTACATCAAGTGAAACATTTGTGAAAAAGTACCTTCTTACTTATCAGTGTGTGTGTCTTTGTGCGCTGCCATGTTGATTGTGACGTCAGAGTGTTTATCTCGGCAAACTCGGGCTTGGTGGATGCTGCCCGAGTTTACGACTCGGAATTCCATCTTGAACGACCGTTCCATTGCACCTTTCCCTGTCGGAGGTCATTTCTTCCGAAATTCCGACTGCAATGGAATGCACGGTCAGCGTGGCATGCGCGCAGGTGGTGTGAACGGCTTCGCCTGTTAACAAGGACGCCAAAATGAAACTTGTGGGTTCAGTGTAGGTACAGCTTCGGTTGAGCGTTGCTTCGGCATACTGTGTGAACATGAGCTTAGCCAGCTATACTTTCATATCTGGCTGGCTACTCAAAAATGTGGAGAACATTGATAGGGCTATGATTCAGATTAAGTTGTTCTAGCCTCATATCTTGTCTTGTATATGGGTGACTGAAGCTTATATCCGCCGTGCCGTGTGAGAAAGCTGGCTTAAAAATGTATAGTTTACCCACCTTTTATTTGACCACTACAGCACTGACTACTACTATAGAATCATTCAGAGATGATTACTTTTGTTACCGTTTCGGTGTCTGGCCCGATCAACATTCACAACAAGCTCGTGTCTAGGGGTATTTAACTACACCAATGGCCATAACATGAGAAGAACTAGCTAGAACAAGGCTGTCATCAGTAAGAATGAGAGGTGAGTTGGCCTACCTGGCTAGCTGGTGTGCTCCGGCCCAGGTGATGCGTTGGCTTCCCTTAGACAGCTCAAGCTTCCCCTCCAACAGCTCATGCTGGTGGGGTCGATACTGCCGATGCACTATCAAGGTTCATGTGGACGCTTAAAGGAGAATTCATGTTTTTTACACCCCAAACCTTATTTCCAGCTGAAAATATGTTTTACTCACCCAAATAACTTTGGTTTCATTCTGATCCCCCTAGAAAATATTCAGATCCGAGTAGAGTCCTGGAACTGGCCAAAACGTGCGTAAACGGGGCATACATCGTTCACACTGTAAATAACGTTTTCTGTCATGTCGTGGTTCATTATGGTTGTTATATAATTATGAGAACATGAATTAGCTATGTAATGAACCTCCATGCTGCTGACAGCCTGCTCTGTTTGCTGTCCGAGTGTCCGTCACATAGATCAGTGGTTCCCAACCCTTTTGGTCTTATGTACCCATTGAGCTGTTTTGCCATGCCAAAGTACCCCCTCACTCATGTGTTGTCGATGATTTTCTGAAATGTGTTTGATTAAAATTACATTAAACTTTTAGTAGGCCTATCTAACACATCTGATTATTAAATGAAAATAATTTGAATTATCCCCTTTAATACAATTCTAACTGTTTTCAATTGCAAAAAGTTGTCACTTTTACTAAGATGGGCCTATGA
This sequence comes from Poromitra crassiceps, assembly GCF_964638095.1. Classification (NCBI taxonomy): domain Eukaryota; kingdom Metazoa; phylum Chordata; class Actinopteri; order Beryciformes; family Melamphaidae; genus Poromitra; species Poromitra crassiceps. The sequence goes on from NC_139627.1 coordinate 62,125,720, forward strand.
AATTACTTGGAATGATGTTTTAATCATTTTGCAAATAAATTGTAATCCCCAATCTTTCCGAGTATACCCCCTGCAAGCTGCTCAAGTACCCCTAGGGGTACACGTACCCCTGGTTGGGAAACACTGACATAGATAACACCTCCCGCTTTATCTCCCGCTGCTGTTTGTAATCGATATATGGCCTTATTCCATACGAGCGGCAATTTAATTGAATCGTCCATAATCTTGAAATCAGATCATATCTACCGGTATATGCTAAGATAGGCTGCTAAGCTACACAACAGACTAAGTCAACTCTGACCTGCCGCGTATTAGCTTCAGAAGAAGTGAGAAGCGCTTCTGTTTGGTAACAGAAGAGAAAACCACAGAAGAACATAAGGACATCATAAGCTTATCAAGAAAGCAAAATCACCTAACCCTTTATACAGCAGCACCATTTATTATTATAATTATTATTGCACAGTGCACAGCAGCACTTACAACCTACCTGCAAAGAGCCACTTGGCCCTGTATCAACATCCCTGTCTTCAGGCACCTTCTCCACCTCATCTGATCTCCAGGGATGTATTACCAGTGTATTACTTCCAGAGCTGCCAAGTCTCACCCTTTGAGAGTGAGAGTCGCGCAATTTAACCTCTTCACACGCACACACTTGCTATTTCACACGCTCATAAAGGTTATATATCCTTATATATCCTCACTTATATTATATTTCCATAACTTGCTGCTTGCCGTAGTTCGAGTCTGTCACAGTGAGCCCACCCTATTGTGCCTCTGATTAGCTGACCCAGATATTCTTACCCTAACCTTAACCAATCACCCTGCCTAAATCTAACCAACCCAACGAAAGGCAACCACGAGTACCAACCAATCAGAGGCAGATCAGGGCGGGTCAAACAAAAAACAACAACCGTGACTAATAGCAGTGTTTGTTAAAATCATCAGGTAGGCTATTTGCGTGTGTGAGCTAATTGATACTATGAGCTAAGGGGATTTACAGTAACATGTAGCTATCCTTTGAGACTGCAGGTCATCCATTCTTTAACTGCACACTTCCATCTTTGTCCGTTTGAAACAAATTGAAAGATGTCAGGGAAGAAGAAGCCGAGAGATCTGTTGTCATTCTGGGCAGTGAAGGGTCAACCACCCCCTGACAAACTTTCCAGGTCAGAGGAATCAGTGGAGGAGGCTGTGGATCTGACTTCTCTTCTTACAATTATTTTCATTTCTACTTGTGCTGGTCAATTATGAACACTATACATAAAATAGCAGGAAACTGGTTTTTAAGTTTGTAGCAGGTTAGACCCCTTTAGTTTAAGGGAAAGTGGGGTGCCAGTCTCGGGAGGCTCGTCTCATAATAATAAATTTGAAATCAAATAATTCAGTCAAACCATACAATGTAGCAAACAGCAAATAGCATAGCAATATGACACAAGAAACCAGCACTGCAAAAAACAAACAGCCAACAACTCACTTCAGTTTTCAATCTGTATTGCATACGTGAAATTAATGAACATTACACACACAGAGCATGTGTGTGTGCATGAATGAGTGAGTGCGTGTGTGTGTGTGCGTATAGCCCCACCACAGTCAAGAGTTCAATCCAGTTCAGAGTTAAGCCAGTACAGGGTTCGTTACAAAGTTCAATCCAGTTCCAAAACAGTGTAATGCAACGTCAAGCAAAATCCCGTCCGGGTTTTACCGCGGATCCACACAAGTAAACAACAGCAAAAATAGGAATTTGATACACAGCACAGTACGTTCATGTTTGTATCAATTTGTCACAGCGACAACTACTCACGGTACCCATCAGTCAGTCAGTGGTCAAGAAGGGATTGCGTCAGCAGCCTCGGCTGGCTAGATCCACCATGGCTGAGTCATCATGGCTGATGATCTTGGAACTCCGAGGGGAAATATACTCCACTGTTCCAGGAAATTCCAATCGTTCTCCAGAGCGGACTACAAAGACGAAGATCTTCACACGATTTGGGCTATACGACGCAGACTTTTTACGCACAGACCCTGATCGCTCATTAAGTTGAGTTCTCTTCTCCTCACACACTGACAGCTGCCAGCTCTTTAAGCGTCATTTTATCGGCCTGTCATCTCAGCAGAGATGTTTGTTTCGGGTTGATGCAGATATTTCATTTTAAAGTCTTTATCGGCCGGACGATAGCCTACCGATGCTGATGCTGTGCTGATCATCCCTGTTACACCCTCATATCTCTGTATGTAAACAGATGGCTGTGGATTCAGAACAAAAACTTTTCTCAGTTTTAATTTCACAGAAACTGAATTCCAACAGTTTAAACACGACTTAGGGGACATTCACACCAAAGGCGTTTTTTTTCAGTCAGAATGCTATGAAAATCATGTCGAGAGCGCTTCCATTGTGCACAAAACACAGCACATGGAGCGTTTTTTTTCTGCTCCGTTTTGTTTTCGCCTGCAGTACAGATGAGAACACGAGGACGGTAGCCAGCTAGTTTTGTCTGTTTGATGTTGTTCACTGTCAACATGAAAGCCAGATTATTGCCAATTCTGGCAGCAGCAGAGGTTGGAGGATCCCTCGGGAGGAGAGAAGGTAGGAGGAGTGGAAATGACGAGCAGCGCGCTTTTCCTCTAATGTTCAACTTTTTTCAGCTTAAAAACGCCCACAGCGCTCCTCCAAAAACAACAGACGCCACCAGCGCTGAAACGCCAAGTGCGTTCATTAAAAGAGGAGCACGTCTAGCGTCCACCTTACATAGGGGCGGCTGTAGCTCAGGAGGTAGAGCGGGTTGTCCACTAATCGCTTTGGATCAAGGAGGTCTGTGGTTCGATTCCCGCCTCCTCCAGTCTGCATGTCGAAGTGTCCTTGGGCAAGATACTGAACCCCAAATTGCTCCCGATGGTGTGTAGGCACCCTGTGTGGCAGCCTGCCGCCATCGGTGTATGAATGGGTGAATGTAGACTACCTACTGATTGTAAAGCGCTTTGGATAAAAGCGCTATATAAATGCAGGCCATTTACCATTTACATAGAGAATGAATTGCAGAAAGACGCTGGCAGCTCCAAAAACGCATTTGGTCTGAATGTCCCCTTAAAACACAATATACACTGTGTGTGTGTCTGTAACAGTTGTCTATGCACTGTCCCAGAGTGTTACTTCACAGAGTAAATACAAACAATGGAGACAAAGTAAAAACGAGGCAGAAAAGTCAGGCTGGAGATTTACTTGCTTTTAATGGTGCGTTGGTGTTGGCGTGACGGCTGCCTCGCATAATGTATCTGCTGTTTGGAGCGTTGGTCGTCATCACAAATTTACGCTACGCATCCGCAATAGGGGTGGGCGATATGGCTCTAAAAATCACGATATTTCAGGGTATTAATGCGATAATGATATTCTTGACGATATGACAAAATACTGTTTTTTTTAATTAAAAATGTCAAGTACAATTGTAACAGAATAAGTGTTATAGTTTTATACATCAGCATAAACATAACAGTTTGCCTTCAAATATTACCGTGGTTTGTTCATGATCTTTTGTAACCAAACCACTCTCACACTACTGAAGCCACTCCCGTTTTTTTTAATGAACTCCTCCCCCGTGGAGCCGCTTTCAGTTTCAGCCGATTTCGATTCATGGAGGGATGTTAGCTACTTTTTTTAGCTTGTAGCTTGTTGTTTTAGCTTGTAGCTTTTTGTTTTAGCTTGTAGCTTGTGGTGTTAGCTTTTTACCATTAAACTGTCCGCAGAATACCTGATACCACTGCATGTGTTGTTACCAGAATTACCAAAATGACTGACAAATATATTGTGATATTGTGGTTTTAGCTGGCTAATGCTAGATAACGTTAGCTTGCTTGCTAACATGGACAAATTGCTAGCTGACACTATCTTAAAGCCCCCCTCCAGCCAGTTTTGTCATTTTTAAGATATTTCATGTGTAGCTGTTTTGTCCTGCTCTGCCAATTATATAAAGTGTTTTCCACTGCATTTTGTTGAGAAATAACATTATTTTTGGCTAAATGTCTTAAATGAGCTCACACTGGAAAACTGACTGGAGTGGGGCTTTAAGTTGTGTGGATAACATCCTCTAATTAATCCAATACCGTCTTGTGAGGATATTTGGATCATGTAACAGTGATAAATGTGCCTCCTATGCTTTTGGAACATTGTTTGCAGTAACAGATCACGTCCCTGTTTGGGCATAACTTGTAACATGTTTGGTTGTCTTACTGTAAGTCTACTCCAATGTCTATAGAGTGCCAAAGTCTATGCCACTTCCTGCTTCAGCATGCACACCAAGAGATTTCAGCCGCCATTTATTTTCCCATATTTTGTAAAATGCTTATAAAAATTGTTTTACTTGGTCAAACAAACGATTCAGCTATATTCCGTAACAGGAGAGACCATAGAACATTTTACTAGTACCAAAATGTAAAAAAATTGGGTCCAAGTTAAATGTTCTATGGTCTCTCCTGATTCTAAATATAGCTGAATCACTTGATTTGACAAAGTAAAAATATTGTATAATTATTTTACGAAATGTTTATGGGAAAATAAATGGCGGATTAAATATCTTGGTGCACATGCTGAAGCAGGAAGTGACGTCAACTTTGGCTGTCTATTGTTTACATCAGTGGTTCTCAACTGTTCTAGCCTCACAACCCACATTTTTCCTTAGTCATTAAGTCGCGACCCAATTTTCAGAATTTAGCCTAACTTTGTAGCGTCATTTAGCCGCCTTCGCAACAAGCTAGCATGGCATGTTGGTACCAATGGATGCCTTAGGCTTAGGGTCTTCTAGTTTCATATCGTACCAGTCGCCTCACTCTGGCTTTAGAAATGAGCCCGCTACAGCCCCTGAAAGACAGTCATTTCAGCTGTGGATGCCAGCATCCTCAATGAGTAGAACTTTTTTTCCCACATGCACACATCCGCAACCCAATCAAAACGGCCCCGTGACCCACTTTTGGGTCTCGGCCCACCAGTTGAGAAACACTGCTTTAGATAATGAAATCCAGAAATTCTACACAGAAGCCCTATACGGCCTGAGCTCTCTGGTGTGCCCTCTAGTGGTATCCTCCAGCATGAAACTCAAGCACGCATAGGCAAGTATGTAAACGACTCTGTTCACGAAGCAGCCGGTTGTCTACAGCACAAACGCGTGGTTAAACAGCAAGTATATCTGAGCCCTAAGTGTGTGTATGTTCAGTACATTCAGGTGGAACAGGCCTGTCTGTCTGTCTGTCTGTCTGTCTGTCTCTCTGTCAAGGAGTGCGATTGGTGTTTGGGTTGGTTTGAAGAATCAAACAACATTCTGTTCCTCACAGTCCAATCAGATTGCTGATCCTTCCCTTGGCTCCGCCCCCTGATCCTCAAAGCTCGTCCTGCAAAGACAAGATGGATGCCACATCAATTTACCTGCTTAACTGACTGGTTAACTGACTGCTTTACTGCAAGCCACCAGGAACAGCTCTGGGCCATGAAGCAAATTGAATATGGTGGCCAAGCTCGGTATTGCAAGTCACGTGATGCCCTGCAGCCCAGAAAAGGTTTTTCCCATCCACTTGCATGGGGAAAGCAGCAGCTATAAAACTCTTGGAAAATCATTATGCTTGTCACTCAAACTCAAAAACCACTATTTGAGTTATCAAGTTTAATTTTATGAGTCTAAAGCTGCGTTCACACCGACCTATTAAAGTTTTTCACTGGCATCGAGTTTACATACAAAGTTCAAGTTCAAGTTTATTCATATGTCCCAGAAGGGCACTTTGGGTTGCAGCAGAGCAAAAAACAAAACAGTCAAAAAATCACACAAGGCTCGAAATAAAAACATGAAAACAAAGTGCAGACACAAATAGACCATAAAAACCATAAAAGACCATAAAACCATAAAAACAAAATGGAGACACAATAGACCACGACATAGTGCAAAGTAAGTTCAGTTCAAAAGTGCCAGTGTAGTTTAAAGTGCATTAGAGGCCGATAAGTGCAAATACGATAAGTGCAAAATGCAAGGCAGTCTAAGAAGGAGACTTAGCCACACAGCGCTACATATTACAGAAAGAAAATGCTACAATATAACTATTGTATAGGAGAACACAAATAAATAAAAACATCAAATAGATGTTACATTACTGTATATTCTCTTAAGTAGCATTTAAAGCTCGAATCGAAGCAGGCACAAAGGAATTCCTATATCTATTTTTCTTGGCCAAGGGAGCACGAAGACGAAGGCCAGATGGAAGCAGCTCATATTCAGAGCACAGCGGATGGGCATTGTCTGAGCATATAGCCCTTGCTTTTTTCAGCAACTGCAAGTTGAAAATGTGGTCTAGGCTCCTAAAATGGATTCCGGCTATTTTAGAAGCCGTTTTCACGATTCTCCCTAGGGAGTTCCTATTCTTGATGTCGAGGCTGCCATACCAGCAAGCAATAGAGAAGGTGATCACCGATTCAATGAAGGCGCTGTAGAACAATTTCATCAAGGTCTTGTCTACCTGGAATTTGGCAAGTTTCCGGAGACAAAAAAGGCGCTGCTGACCCTTTTTGCACAGCGACTCTGTGTTTAGATCGAACTTCAACCTGCTATCAATTACAGTGCCCAGATATTTATATTCAGTGACCAGGTCAACTATCTGACCATTAACAATACTACCTTTCGGAACAGGGGGGGAGCGTCTAAAATCAATGCAAATCTCTTTCGTTTTTGAAACATTGAGTTGCAGAAAGGCATCTTCACACCAGGATACAAAGTCATCAATGACTTGGCCATGGCCGACTTCATCATCGTCAAGCAGGCTGACGATAATCGAATCATCAGCATACTTGAATAAATCTATCGGCATAGCGACTACGACAATCATTGGTATACAAAATGTACAGAAACGCAGATAAAACACAACCCTGAGGCGAGCCAGTCGAAGATGTTAGAAAACTAGACAGTATCCCGTTTACTCTTACCTGTTGAGATCTGTTGGTAAGAAAATCTAAAATCTAAAATCTAAAATCAATCTAAAGTCAATGCAAACGAGCGATTGAGCGTATATTCGCCCGGGAGAAAAATCGCTGGGCGTCCGAGCGGCAGAGACAGAGCGATAGGGAGAAAATACGCTTGTCGCCCGAGATGAAATATCCCAACTCGAGCGAAAATACGCTGGCATCAGTCGCTCACTGTTCAACGCTGATTGGCTGCCGTGTGAGAGTGAGTCAAGGATCACACTGGCTTGGAACAAACTGCTGGTTTATTGTGTGGCAACAAACTGCATTGACAGGCTGACAGAAGACATGAAGTGAAGTCTGTACTACCGGTATGGAGCTTGCATTAGGAGCACGCTGATAGGCTTAGCTTGTAAACAACGACGGGGGCTCGTAGTGGACAAACAGCATGACATTGCGTAACATTATAGCCCCCACATGTCCGTCAATTCGTGTGCCTGTTGATGAGCGATTTAAACAGAGTGATTCCAAAGGGTTGAATCAAGCGACAGAGCGAAAAATAAATATCTCGGTGTGAACATAGCTTTATGAGTATTTTTCTCCAAAATCCACCAAGAGCTGTTTTCTGGAGCTCCCTCTCTCCCTATGGCTCTGGCCACTATAACTCTGGGCCGGGGCTCGCTCCTGAACGGCTGGGCATAGGGGGGAGCTGATACATCTCATGTTTTTCACTCTCCTCTCTCACTGCTAGTATTATGCTAAGCTGCTCTTATCTAGCTTAACTGTTCACAGTGGTGTAGCTCCTACGGCGAATGGTAGTTGAGCAACTGTAAGCTATTCTACATATCCTCTTCTGCCCGAAGTGTATTTTCAGCAAACCATGCCGATAGTAACCATCTATCGTCACCTTCAGTTATGCTGGAGGTCTTCTGGACGTAAAACCTTTTGTCCCGAAGCGTAAAAAATAATGATTAAAACAATGAACAGAAACATCCGGTACTTTCAAAACACTGGTTAAAAATTCTAACAAAATTTCACACAACAAAACTTAAGTTTCTTAAAGCCCCAGGGCCCAGTTGCACAGAGCACCTTAGGTTAAGATTTCCCTTAGAGTCAGAGTTAAGGTGTCCATAAAATAGAATCGGCTGCACAAAACCCCCTTAAATCTTCTCCATAAAGTTAAACATTTGAAGGAAAACATAAGCACAATATTTAAGGATGTTTTTGTGCAGCCGATTCTATTTGATGGACATCTTAACTCGGACCCTAAGGGAAATCTTAACCTAAGGTGCTTTGTGCAACTGGGCCCAGGAGTCTCTAGCTTAGAAAATAATATGGCTGGCAGAGAGGAGTTGACATTGACATTAGCGCTGGCCTCCATTTTTAGCCACAGGGGGAACCCCCGTGAGATAAATTGACAGGACATACATAATGGTAGCAGCTACAGTACGGCTACTACACTATTTGTGTATGTTAAGGAGTCTCGTGGCCTGCGGGAAGAAACTGTCCCTCAAGCGATTTGTGCGTGCTTTTGGAACCCTGTATCTCCTCCCTGAGGGTAACAGGGAGAACAGGCTGTTGTGGGAATGGTTTGTGTCTTTGATGATCTTCAGGGACCTCCTGAGGCACCGCTGGCTATACAGTTCATGCAGTTCTGGCAACTCACATCCTGTTACGTGCTGGGCCGCGCGTCTCACTCTCCGTAGCGCCCTGCGGTCCATGGTGGTACAGTTCCTGTACCAGGTGGTGAAGCAGCCAGTCAGCAGGCTTTCTATGGTGCCTCTGTAGAAGTCCCTAAGGATTTCTGGCCTTAGCCCAAATTTCTTCAGGCGCCTGAGTCCGTGTAGTCGCTGTTGGGCCTTTTTGACAACAGTGGCGGTGTGACCAGCCCAAGTCAGGTCCTGGTGGATGATGACTCCCAGGTACTTGAAGCTGTCCACCCTTTCCACCACTGTGCCGTTGATGGTGATTGGGGGGTGTGCGCCCCCCCCCCCCCCCTCCTGTAATCTACAATGATCTCCTTGGTCTTGGAGACGTTCAGAGAGAGGTGGTTGTCCTGGCACCATTGTTCCAGGGCCCCCACCTCCTCTCTGTAGGCCGTCTCGTCGCCCCCCGAGATCAGCCCCACGACTGCTGTGTCGTCTGCAAACTTCACGATGGTGTTCGAAGTTCGAGTCGCCACGCAGTCGTGGGTGTAGAGGTCGTACCAGAAGGGGCTGGAGACGCACCCCTGGGGCACTCCTATGCTGATGGTCAGTGGGGAGGAGGTGAGGTTGCCCACCCTCACCACCTGGCGGCGATCTGTCAGGAAATCCAGGATCCAGTCGCACATTGCTGTGTTTAGTCCCAGATCCTTGAGCTTGCGTACCATCGACCTATATAAGATGGACGCCATTTCACCTCCCGTTTAGTGAAGCCGCTGCATGTTAGATCGCCGCCCTGACGGCTGAATCCAGTATTAGGTCACAAGGCCCGCCTCCCCATGTTAGTGGATGGGAAAATCACAACCGAAATAATCACAGTACACGTCAGATAATTTTTTTCCAAAGGTGGTTTGTATCATTTTAGATAGTCATTATCATGCTAATGCCTGTGCAAGTGGTCATTTTTCTGATCAGTTTGTTTTTAAGTAGTTATTTGACATATAAAAAGGGATAAAAATCGATGATTGACAGCTGTGGCAGCCAGTCTCAAGCCGTCATTGGCTCCACAGGCTCTGCACATCATAGATCTATCGTCATAGACAACACACACGGCTCATGTTATCTAACGCTCCCGGGAAGTCGGGTGGCTCATGTTGGCTGTGCTGGCTACCAGACATCAATGGACCCCAATAAAAAGAACATTGTTTTGAGGAATGAAAACAAATGTTTTGTGCGCGAGGAATTAACGTTGGTTGGGGACTGAAGTAAGTTCAGAAAATATGTGTTTTATGAGTTACTCCAGCTACGTTATACAGTAAGTAGGCTACACAATTAGTCTAGTAGGAACGGGGGGTCCCCGCGCACCCGAAAGATATATTTTTCTAACATAGATTTTTGTACTCCTCAAGGTGTCTAATAAACAAATTTTGTTGTTACCCCGTTGAAATAGTGTCCCATGGGTCCGTTTGGCGGCCATCTTTGCAGGCATATTGCGATGTCTGATGAAAATGGATAAGGGTCATAACTTTTGAACTAGACGTCATACAGAGACAAATGACACCACTTTTCTGTATGATTTCTGCATGAGGAATTGATAGAGAGGGTTGTTTTAATGATTTTAACAGGTTTGGTATAGTAAAACTCAAAAACATTTGAAAAAAGTGTCTAATTTACTCTCAAAATCTTGCAAAAATAAATCTATCTACATATTAGTCCATGGGCCAGAAGGGTTGGGAATAATGCTCATATTGATTTTGGGCAAGGTATACATCTCTAGAGTTAGAAAATATGTGAGAGCATTGCACCAATGGTAGCTAAATGTGTGTTATCACTCGATTTATAACACCATGCAAAACATAATAGTTGCGGGATTTAGGGACATTTGAGGCTAAGTTCATGCAAATCAAGTCTAAAAGCACCAGATTTTGCCCAGAATTAGCCCAGGGCATGCTCTAACAATTGAGCCAGAGTGCCCGAGCCGGTGACCCCCGGGGTCACCATGGTGGCCGGATCCAATATGACCACTGTCCGAAAAAGATTTTGGCTATAACTTTTGAAAGAGATGAGCTAGAAATACAGACTTGGTGTCTATCTTATATTTTTTGACCATTAGAAAGGTGTTGGAATGCTTATCTTTACTAATGAAGATGTGTGTGGACCCCTAATCTGCATATTTCCAAGATGGCGGCTACCTGAATATGAGTTTTACCATAACTGTTGATGCTTTTAGTAAACTCGGTGTCCATTTTATGGTTTTTGAGTTTTAGAAACACATTGTAATACTCAGATTTATGATTGAATCTATCTATAGCACTCTACTTTGAATAGTAAATAGGCTACCAATATGGCTGCTATCCCATTTCTTTTTTACATACACTTTTGTAGTTGTAACAATGAGTTACCATCAAACTGGTGGAAACAAACAATCTACAGTATTTATCTTATATATTTTATTGAAACAATTAGTGAGTAACACGTAGGTATGTCCATGGGTTGGGGGGGTTAAGTTAGATTGAGTGTAAAGTGTTTTTTGTTTATATCCTTATATCCACAGCCAGATTAATCAAATATTGTTGTCTTGACCGCATTGTTGGTACAGGCACTCTTGCATCCACATTGAGGTGCCACAGGCTCCAGCTTTACAGCATTCACAGCACCCACTACATGACTTTTTGCAGACGCAGCAGAGAATGATGACTCAGGCTTTACTGGCATCTGGAAGATGGGTCCAGTAAGGTTCCCAAGTCTTGGTCATGGAGTCCCAGTACCAGCGTCCAGCCCCACGTACTGAACTCTGGATATTTTGCTGGACAGAGGTTGCCTGATTCCAGTAGAAGCTGGCCTGCAGCAGTCCCCATTTTACATGCTGAATCAGTGCATCTTGGGTGGGAGGCAAGTTCTCAAGGGACTTGGTACCATTTGAGAAAAGCTGATGTCTGGCTTCATCTACTTGGCTGGAGACACAGCTCTTGCTGGACATGACAACAACCATAATGCTTCCAGTCTTTGGACATGGACAGCTGAGTTGATCGGTTCAGGCTCCAAGGTGAAGGCGTCCACAGTCTCAGTGAGATCCGATGTTGCTTCCCAAGCTGCCCATCCACTCCTTTTCCCATAGCCCTGGAAGGCTGATGTAGTATCACATCCTTTTAGCACATGGAAGAGATGTAATGCCAGTGATCTCTGGGGACCAAGAACATTGCAGATTTTGTGAACATAAATGTACTTTCCATGTGAAGCCGATCCAGGGCTCTGTGAAGCCTAATGTGTGGAAGAAGCGTATTGCAAGTATTACAACATCACTGTCGGACGTATGGATCCTGAGTTTCTATGGCTACTGGCCGCAGCATGTGCCAGGTGCTATAAATCATTCTACTGTAGTGTCTGCTTCAGGATGGTTACAAGGCTGAAGTGCAGATATGTCATATTCAGATCTGTTGGAAAGTATAACATCCTTCTTGGTAGAAAGGAGGAGTTCATCCCAAAACCCTGGTCGCCCTCACCTTGGGGTTGTCATGTACAGCAAAAGCTGTGGCTCCAGCCAAGTAGATGATGCTAGACATTGGCTTTTTTCAAATGCATCAAGAGAACCTGCCTCCCACCCAAGATGCACTGATTCAGCATGTCAAATGGGGACTGCTGCAGGCCAGCTTCTACTGGAATCAGGCAACCTCTGTCCAGCAAAATATCCAGAGTTCAGTACGTGGGGCTGGTACTGGGACTCCATGACCAAGACTTTGGAACCTTACTGGACCCATCTTCCAGATGCCAGTAAAGCCTGAGCAATCATTCTCTGCTGCGTCTGCAAAAAGCCATGTAGTGGGTGCTGCGAATGTTGTAAAGCTGGAGCCTGTGGCACCTCAATGTGGATGCAAGAGTGCCTGTACCAACAATGAGGGTCGAGACAACAATATTTTAGTAATCTGGCTGTGGATATAAGGATATAAACAAAAACCACTTGTCATCTGAAGTCTTTTATGCAAAATCAGTCACCCTGGTAAATCAAAAGGACTGAGCACTTCTAACTCAATTCAACCTATGGACATAAGTAGGCTACTACTCACTTGTACATATAGGCACCAATATATGTTTTGTTCTGTTGTTTTTGTTTCTGATATTATTTATGATAATATTTTGTTCAAATTCTAAACACCTTTGATCAGTATTGATAGCATTTCACATTTATGGAGAGCATTGATGCACAGACTGGCTATTACCTGTATCAATGGGAATGGGTTATACTCTATTTGTCTAATTGTTTCAATACAATCTGTAAGATACATACTGTAGATTGTTTGTTTCCACCAGTTTGATGGTAACTTATTCTTACAAGTCTACACTCAATCTGGGTGAAAGTGTAGCCTATGTAAAAAAAAAAATCGGTTAGCGGCCATATTGGTAGCCTACTTACTATGCAAAGTAGAGTGCTATAGATAGATTCAATCATAAATCTGAGTATTACAATGTGTTTCTAAAACTCAAAAACCATAAAATGGACACCGAGTTTACTAAAAGCATCAACAGTTATGGTAAAACTCATATTCAGGTAGCCGCCATCTTGGAAATATGCAGATTAGGGGTCCACACACATCTTCATTAGTAAAGATAAGCATTCCAACACCTTTCTAATGGTCAAAAAATATAAGATAGACACCAAGTCTGTATTTCTAGCTCATCTCTTTCAAAAGTTATAGCCAAAATCTTTTTCGGACAGTGGTCATATTGGATCCGGCCGCCATGGTGACCCCGGGGGTCACCGGCTCGGGCACTCTGGCTCAATTGTTAGAGCATGCCCTGGGCTAATTCTGGGCAAAATCTGGTGCTTTTAGACTTGATTTGCATGAACTTAGCCTCAAATGTCCCTAAATCCCGCAACTATTATGTTTTGCATGGTGTTATAAATCGAGTGATAACACACATTTAGCTACCATTGGTGCAATGCTCTCACATATTTTCTAACTCTAGAGATGTATACCTTGCCAAAAATCAATATGAGCATTATTCCCAACCCTTCTGGCCCATGGACTAATATGTAGATAGATTTATTTTTGCAAGATTTTGAGAGTAAATTAGACACTTTTTTCAAATGTTTTTGAGTTTTACTATACCAAACCTGTTAAAATCATTAAAACAACCCTCTCTATCAATTCCTCATGCAGAAATCATACAGAAAAGTGGTGTCATTTGTCTCTGTATGACGTCTAGTTCAAAAATTATGACCCTTATCCATTTTCATCAGACATCGCAATATGCCCGCAAAGATGGCCGCCAAACGGACCCATGGGACACTATTTCAACGGGGTAACAACAAAATTTGTTTATTAGACACCTTGAGGAGTACAAAAATCTATGTTAGAAAAATATATCTTTCGGGTGCGCGGGGACCCCCCGTTCCTACTAGACTAAATGGTTTTAACATGCAGGCTAGCATTAGCTGCTTGCGCTAGTCGGCTGTTTTTCATATTACTATAACTTAACAACCGATAACGATAGCTGGAATAACACAATAATAGACACATATTTTCAGAACTGACCAGGTTGTCCAACTGACAGGAAATGTGTTTTATAACGTTAACTCCCGTCCCGGGTATAAGATGAGATGGGGCCTATTAGTACACAACCACCATTAGCTCATCGCTAACGGGTTAGCATGACATACAAACAGACGTTTTATTTTTTGTAGGCTATTAAAGCAACAAACGTTTTTATATGCATATCTGGGGGAAATGCTTTGACTGTGGGGATGTTCGTTCTTCACAAGCTCCTCTCTTAGTAACGATATACCAGGCAATAGACCAGGCAGCCTGGCTCACGCACTCACTGGGCTAACTAGCCTTGTACCAAGACGCTGATTACATTACACTGCATTACATTGCAGTGTAATGTAATCAGCGTCTTGGTACAAGGCTATGGGCTAACGTTAGGTTGGGCTGCCCACACACTGTACCGGGGCGGTACAACAAGGTAGCCTCACGGTTAGATATGTTAAACCAACATTTGCGCCAAAAGAAATGTAATCATAAAATTAATCAAAATGCCACGGAAACATTAGGCTAGCTTAGTCAACACAGCAATCCCCCCAGTGAGGCTGAAGGTGAGTGAGTGGCCTGCCTCCACTTCCGGCCCGGGCTGAGAGCGCTGAGAGCACTCAGCAGCAGTCAGCAGCCCGGAGGTCTAAAATCTCCGACAACCAAAATCAGATTTTCGTACAGGCGTCATTTTGATAAACTGATCTCATAGTGGGACTCTTCCCGGTTACTTTTGGCGAGACAAAAAATATTACAACTTAAAGTGTAATATTTACAGAGCTAGACTGTATATGAATACACAACGCACCGTGCGCATTCTAGAAACAGCAGCTCTACATAAGAAAGTTCAGAGGGGCGTGGAGCTCTCACAGGTTCTCAATCAAGGGCGCTACTGCGCAGACTCTGGTTCAGTGATCTGGTCGGATTTTGGCTTCAAAAGAACATACAGGGAGGAGATAGGGACACTCCCTCCATTCATATTATATCTCAATGTTGCGTACCAGCCTGGAGGGTACTATGGTGTTGAATGCTGAGCTGTAGTCCACAAACAGCATTCTTACATAGGTGTCCTTCCCCTCCAGGTGGGACAGGGCGGTGTGGAGCACGTGTGCTACTGCATCCGCTGTGCTCCTGTTGGGGCGGTATGCAAATTGTAGCGGGTCGTGGTCTGGGGGGAGTGTGGGGCGGATCTGTGATATGACCAGCTTTTCAAAGCACTTGCTGGCTATTGGCGTGAGGGCTATTGGGCGCCAGTCATTGAGGCTGGTCACTTTCTGCTGCTTGGGAATGGGGATGATTGTCGCTGCTTTGAAGCAGGAGGGAACTCGTCAGAGGGAGAGAGACTGGTTGAAAATGTCTGTGAATACGACTCTAAAATCACTCTTTGTCAAGTTAATTGTGTATCTGGACAGCTTACCGAAGGAAGTGATTAACTCCAGGAGAGGGGGGTGTCTGTTTTCTTGTTCTGCGCTTCTCTTCATGCTTGTTTTTTATATGCTTTATACAAGTTGTTCAATTCTGTTTGCTTGTGAATTAGGGCTATACAAATAAAATTGACTGGCTGGTTAACAGGTTTACTGGCTGGTTAACACTAGAAGAGCAAGAATTCCACCACTACTAGAACAGCCATAAGCAATCATTTTGACCTCTAGATTCCAAACTCTCATGATAAATATCCAATTGAGAGATTAATGCATTTATTGTGCTAAGATATCTTTTAAAAAGACAAAGGGCCCTATCATCGAACAGGCGCGATGCACCGGTTCGCACGCCTCTTATGCTATGTTCCCTGCATCTCATGCTATCGTCTGCTTGCAAGTGTCATTTTGCACTTTGGCCACGATGCCATCCAGTTTTGCGCCGGGATCCTAGCACAGACACAGGTATGGGCGTGCTCCCGCAAAATGCTTGCCTTCTGCTATTGTCAGCATGCAGAAAATTCTTTGCGTGCACGCAATTTAAGAGTACCTAAAAGCAGCTCTTAAACAGCTCTTAGTGCAAAAATACCCTGCTGCGCTTGGGCGCACCATTATTCTCTGCGTTGTGCAGCGCAGTGCAGGGGAATTCCTTTTGCATTACGCACAATGTTCCATTAAAATACAAACGCCAGGACATCAAATTCTGCTGATAAAATTGGGTAACAGCAGATTATTCAGTGAGGAAATCAACTATTATTCACTGACAAACTTTTGTCATGTGTAAAGAGCCACAAACATGCTGCCTACTTGCAATATTATTGTCAATAAAATGTCCCCGTTTCCCCGTTGCAAACACGTTTCTATTTTCCAGTCAACAAAATAATCCGAATTGCATCAAATCACAGATGTTTTTAACACATTCACTGCCAGCCGTTTTTTTTTTACTGTAGGTAGCTTCTGCCAAAGGGTTTTTTTGAGGATTCTGGCTCATCTTTCAAGAGCCGAGGATTCTTTTCTGCTAAGATTTTGTGAACACAAAATATCTCAAAAGAACTAATAGAATGTGTGCTTTCTCTGTCTAAAAGAGTTAGTTTGTAGAGTTAGTAGTTATGTAGGCATTAGCACTTGAATACAGCATGGTTTCAGCGTCTGAAAATTTAAGCTGAGATAAATAGCTTTTTGTGAAATTCGATAGAACAGTCACTTTAACCATTCATTTTTGGCATCAGTAAGACGTCAGACATCTAAACAATAGTTTTGAACAGTAATTTCCTCCATAACAGCAGGAAACCCCCCTCTCCTTCAAACTCCTCCCTCCGTGTGTGTTCTTCTCCTCTCTCCATGGCTGCAGCGGGCGTGTCACAAGCGAGTTGCTGCTGTCTGTGTTGCTGCTCCTGTCTGCTGGCGGCCGCTGGGCGAGTCTGGATGGGCTCGCTCGTTTCTTGGGGTTTCGGTTGAGAGCTTTGATGAAGCTTTTGCGATTCTGGTCTTATTTATGCTGCGTGTTTCAAAGTGTGTTGCACCCATAATCTATTATGCAAATTTGCAATCCCCCACCGCCAGCAACCAGCGCGAAAGCGTTTTCGCCAATCCATTTTACAGTATGAGAATGGTTTCATCGCGCGTTCCCCTGCAGTTTTGGCTCGGCTTTTTCTAGTCTGGAGAGCACTGTCGCCACTTAGTGGGTAGGTGGAATGGGTTGTACACGTTCGGTGGCTCCCATATTTATATAGGAGATGTAAAAGGCTTAGATGCACGTCCCACCGTAATTTTTTTTTTTTTTTTTTGACGTATCAACTCGTCATTGGCAATCAACCGTTGGATTTTTTTTGACGTATCAACTCGTCATTGGCAGTGAACGTGTTAACAGGTATATGATGCGATGGTTGTTGTTATTATTGTTGTTAAATTGTTGTTAAATTATGCATGGAGAGAATTACAGCATACATGAATGCATTTATCTTGTTAGGATATCTTCTAAAAAGAAAACACCAAAATGAGAAACGAGAGGCAAAAAAATAGGCCTAGAACCCTGGGAAATTTAGTGAGGTCAAAATGACCACCTAATGGCTGTAAATCATATTTTCTTTGAATTTTGTGTAATCCATATGAAGAGACTTTTAGGCAAAGTCAGGTACCACCAGCATTGTATTTTGTAATTCAATAACGTTATTGCGGATATAAATTTCAACAAGGCCAGGTCGAAACCTGGCATACGGCCGGTGCATGGGATCGTCAGCCATGTATACCCATACACATTTTAACAATCAACAGAACACATATAAGCCGTCATCTGATTTTCCACCTTTTTTCCCTGTTTGTGTTTAGGGATGCAGGATAAAGATATTTTTATTTTTATTTTTATAAATGCTGCAGCTGCACACTTAGCCGGGATTGCACTGGTTGCATTTGCGTTGCGTTGCGGCTGTTCTCCGGTTTTGCTCCGTGCTCTGTGCTCCGCCAACACTAACCGGCTGCGTGCAGAGCCCGTCACGGCGCCGCTCCGCCAGACAGCTAGAGTGACGAGACCGACAGACGGTGAAATCGCGCAAGACAATTTGTATGTGGGATAAATACAATGACAAACAGGCAGAAGATCATTTTTCCCAACTGGAGAAGCAGAGGAGGGGTGGACTTGCTTGGTGTTGTCCTTGTAAAAAGGATGGGTCGTGTCATAAATTATTTTGTGGTTTTCCACTTCAATTATGAACTTTTCCTCATACATGTTTCTCCTCTGGCTTGATATTGAATGCTGTAAGCACCTCTGCCCTGTTGATTTCATGCCTGGCTCCGCCCAACTTGCTGCAGCTTTGCTCCGTCATCCGTGAAAAATAGAAGCCTTGCGTATTTCTTTCGGAGAGCTCCGGAACGTTGGAGCTGGGACGGAGTAGACACGCAACGCAGCGGAGTAGGTGGGAGTTGACACAATGATTAGAGTGGAAACGAATCGGCTCCGATGCCGTACCGCAGCGCAGACGGACCGAACACGGACCTAGTGGAATGTAGGCGTTACTGTTTAAACTTGAATTATAATTGTTGTTTTTCTTTGTTCTTTGATGTGAATTTATGGCTTTTTGGCACCTATATGTAACCTTTTAAGGTTGAGATAATTGTATTATCATTATATGGTCCAGCACATTGTTTTGTTTTAAAGTTGAAGGCTACATGCCATTTGTTCATTGGAAATGGTTGCATACTTTAACACGTTCACTGCCAATGACGTATTAATCCGTCAAAAAAAATCCAACGGTTGACTGCCAATGACGTATTAATACGTCAAAAAAATGAATTTTTTTTTTTTGACCGTGGGATGTGCATCTAACCCTTTTACATCTCTTATATAAGTATTGGACGTGTACAACGTGTACAACCCATTCCACCGACCCACTAAGTGGCGACAGTGCATTCCCAGACTAGAGGAAGGCAAGCAAAAAGCAGTGTGAGGAAGCCATTCTCGTGAAAATGGAAACGCTTTCGTTTTCGCGCTGATTGCTGGCGGTGCGGGATTGCAAATTTGCATAATAGATTACGGGTGGAACACACTTTGAAACACGCAGCATAAATAAGACCAGAATCGCAAAAGCTTCATCAAAGCTCTCAACACAAACCACAAGAAACGAGCGAGCCGATCCAGACTTGCACAGCGGCCGCCAGCAGACAGGCAGCAGCAGCAGAAGCAGTGAGCCTGGTGACGCGAGGTTACAGCAGCAGCAGCAACGAGCTTGTGACATGCCCGCTGCAGCCAAGAAGAACACACACGGAGGGAGGAGTTTGAAGTAGAGGGGTATTTCCTGCTGTTATGGAGGAAATTACTGTTCAAAACTATTGTTTAGATGTCTGACGTCTTACTGATGCCAAAAATGAATGGTTAAAGTGACTGTTCTATCGAATTTCACAAAAAGCCGTTTATCTCAGAATAATTATTCTGACGCTGAAACCATGCTGTATTCAACTGCTAATGCTTACATAACTACTAACTCTACAAACTAACTCTTTTAGACAGAGAAAGCACACATTCTATTAGTTCTTTTGAGATATTGTGTGTTCACAAAATCTTAGCAGAAAATAATCCTCGGGTCTTGAAAGATGAGCCAGAATCCTCAAAAAAACCCTCTGGCAGAACCTACCTACAGTAAAAAAAAACGGCTGGCAGTGAATGTGTTAACTCATTGAGTGCCAGCCACTTTTGGAGAACGGACGCTCCCAGTGCCAGAGTTTTCAGAGCGTTTTCAGTGATTTCTCGAGGCCCACAGAATATTGTGTGATATTACTATGTAAACACCGAACACGCAAAAAGAACAAGGAGACTCTATTGTATCATCAGCAAAAAAAAGTTTATTGATACCATTTTCCGTTCTTTAGTTATGAGCCGGAGAAGATAGGTGGATTTCAAATTATAAGCTGAGATATTCAGCCTTTTGTGAAATGCAGCATTTCAAGCACATTCACTGACTCTAGATAATATTTTCTGATGTAGTGATGTGGTGTAGTTGTGTAGTTGTGTCCTGCACTGCGTGCCCCCCCCCCCCCCCCCCTCAGCTGAAAACTCCTCCCCACACTAGTAACACACAGCCTCACGCACAAAGCGGAGTGCTTTTGGTGCGCCGCCTCCCAGGCAGCGCAACATGGAGAAGCCACACGCGGACTGCAGTGAAAGGTTTGGCTTTTGAGTGTCGGCTGCTGCTTTTCTAGCGGCTAATCATGTGGAGAAACTATGCTGACAGACAGACAGAGGCAGAAGGGATCAGTTGTGTGCGCGGATTGACTGTGTTCGCAGCCCCCGTCAGTTGCAGCCAGAACAATCTACATGGCTCTGGACTGCAGCATGAGCGGGTTCTCTTTGATCACGGGCTATTTCAGGCTGTGTATTCCTGACATTTCTGTAATCTGGAGAGCACTGTCGCCACCTAAGGGTTCTGTAAAATAGGTTATAGACCTCCAATAGCTACAATAGTTGTACAGGAAATGCGGAAGGCTTTGATCGACATCCCACCGTCAAAAAACGCATTGGACGTCGAAAGACGTCCGTGGCACTCTACGTCACTATTTAATTGGACGTCGAAAGACGTCCATGGCACTCAATGAGTTAATAAAGGAGATCTCACCGCTGTTTACATGCTTTTCCGATCGGCTAACACGCTAGTTATAGCCTACTTTGCTCAGCTGTTAGCTACTTATCTTAGCTCTCTGCCTCGCGGTAAGATGTTCATGTTCCTTACGCATAACATTCATGTATATTTGCTGGAAGGGGAGACGTCTCCCACTACTGTTGATGTCCAGAGACACTGGGAAATGTGTGTTTGTTTATTTGTTGCGTCGCGTGTAACGTTAACATGGGCGCGGACCCTCTGCGGCCGTGAGCGACTCTGTCAAGCTGAACAAGATCAGATCAGGGCAGACAGGAAGTCCGAAACCGGACATTCGTCAAATAAAACAAATTTCAAAGTGATGATGATGATGATGACTTTATTTGGTGATGTCAACAAAACAGGGCACAAATACGATTGGGACACACATGCTCCCATAGGCCAGTGCAAGCACCGGCCTAAAAAGGTCAAAATGACCACCATGGCTGTTCTAGTGTTAACAGGTTTACTGGCCGGTTAACAGGTTTACTAGCTGGATCTGTACTAATCCTAACTAATGTTTACCTTGGGTTTGTTATGTAACCGTGGCGATAGTTGTTCCAGTCGCTTTCTGATGACATCAGCGATCACATTGGCATCCCGGCTGTTGACGTGTTCCCCGCCCTGCTGGTGCTGTTAATACGCACGCACACACGCACACACACACACACACACACACACACACACAGACACACACACACACACACACACACACACTCTTAGCTCTGTTTGTTTCACAGGAGGGAGCGGAGCCTGAGCTCAATGTGTGGTTAGATGGGGTATGTTCAAGCTGTTGAGGTTTTTCACACTGTGTGACGTTTTCCGGGTTGAACGTCATGTTTCCTCTAAACTGTTTACAATGGTTTGCAACAGGCTTTTACGTATGTTGTTTGGTGTATCTTGTATCTTGTTTTGTGGGCGTGTCAGGTGTTACCCAATCACTATTGATCATTATGTCACTATTGAGTTGTAGAAAGTTGTGTTGCACCCAGGCTTTTATTGCAGACAGGCAGGATTTGATATGGGAGAGGGGTGGGTTGTGGGGAGACTTGGCGCTGAGGTAAATTTGGGTGTCATCGGTGTAGCAGTGGAAGTTGAGGATGAAATGGCGGCGGATCTGACCGAGGGGGAGGATGTAGATGATGAAGAGTAATGGGCCAAGTACAGAACCTTGGGGGACACCTTGTGTGACTGTGGAGAGGGCAGAGGAGTGATTGTGGAGGGAAATGAAGTGAGAATGGTTGGAGAGGTAGGACTGAAGCCAACTGAGGACGGTGCCTTCCATACGGAGAGGTTTGATTCGGGAGAGCAGGATGTTATGGCTCACGGTATCAAAGGCTGCACTCAGGTCAAGGGGGATGAGAATGTTGGCAGTGTCGGCAGAGGTGAGGAGGTCATTGAAGACTTTGAGGAGTGCAGTTTCTGTGCTGTGGAGTGGGTGGAAACCAGACTGGAGGGTAGTAGGTTATTGGAGTGCACTGCAGGTAGGTTTGGAGTTGAGTGGCTACGAGGCGTTCCAGGGTTTTTGAGAGGAAGAGGAGGTTGGAGATTGGCCGGTAGTGGTTGATGCAGGACGGGTTAAGATCAGGTTTCTTCAGAATTGGAGTGGCCAAGGCGGTTTTGAAGCCAGAGGGGACAGCTCCATGGGACAGGGAGGAGTTGAAGAGTTTGGTGAGATAAGGGCAGAGGCCAGGAAGGCATGATTTCAGCAGGGGGGTGGGAAGGGGGTCGAGGGAGCAGGTTGTGGTTTAGATTAACTGAACAGTTTGGAGATGGTGCAGGGGGCAACTGGAGTGAACTTGGAGAGGCGGCGGTGAGGGGGAGGGAGGGCAAGAGGGATGGAGAGGAGAGGGGCTGCTGGGTCACACACGGCAGACAGTGATTGATAAATAGTGGTGATTTTGTCTGCAAAAAACTGAAGGAATGAGTTGCACTGTTCAGATGTAGAAGTAGGGAGGGCGTCAGCACAGGGCTTGAGGAGGTTGTAGACGGTGGTGAAGAGGGTTTTGGATTGCGGCTGGGGTCATTGATGGAGGAGGAAAAGTAAGCAGACTTGGCGGCAGTGAGGGCTTCTTTGTAGGTGGAAAGGTGGAGTTTATATGCGTCATGGTGGACAGTGAGTGGAGTTTTCTTGCATAGTCGTTCCAGGTGGTGGCCAGTTTGTTTCATTGTGCAGAGTTGGGGTGTGAACCAGGGTGCAGAGGTGTTGAAGGAGACAGTTTAGTTTTGTGGGGGGCGAGTGAGCCGAGGGAGGCAGAAAGTGTGTTGTTGAGGAAATTGGTGAGATCATGAGGCGAGGTGGCCAGGGGCTGGATCCAGGGTGAGAGCTTTGGAGAGAAGGTCTGAAAGTTGGAGCGGGTCAATTGATTTTATGTTGCGGAACGTTATTTCTGAGTGGTGGACGTGGGGTTGGGGATGAAGCAGTGAACTGGATGAGAGCGTGATCTGACGGAGGAAGTGGAGATGGGTGGATATTGATAACTGGTAGATTGACAGAGCAGACAAGGTCAAGGATGTGACCTTTGACATGGTTGGGGAAAGTGGCATGCTGGGTGAAGTTGAAATTGTCCAGAATGGTGATGAGTTCAGATGTAGATTTACAGGTGGGTGAATCGATGTGGGTGTTGAAATCGCAGAGCAGCAGTAGACGTGGGGAGAGAGATGAAGCTATTGTGAGGACTTTAGGAATGATGGGTTAGGTTTGGGTGGCCGGTATATGAGGATGGCAGTCCTACCCTGTCTTAGTTTTGCAAAAGCCGTGGTTGAGTGGGAGTGTCGATAGGTGGAAGGCAGAGACTAGATTTGCTCCCACCCTCTCTCTCTCTGTCACAAAGTGTCATCACATTACTCCGAGCGGCGGCAAGTCAGCCAGAATAAAAATTCCGGTTACAACCTTCACACTAACGACAGTTACGTCACGTCAGGTAGCCTACACATCACGTGACACGTCACATAGCCTACATGTCACGTAGGGCTGGGTATTGGTTCAAATGTCAAGAATCGATTCGATTCCGATTCACAAGGTTCCGAATCGATTCATCCCGATTCGATTTGATTCGATTCCGATTCGATTAATTTCAATATCGATTTGGTTAGTGATACTAAAACACGTTTTTTGAGCTGTAACCTGAATTACATGATTGTCCAGTTATCTAACACAGGGGTTCCCAACCTTTTTTGCGCCAAGGACCGGTAGATACATGGGGAAAAAAAGTTGCGGACCGGTTGTCAATTTTAATGGTTTTAGTTACACATACATTTACTCACCAGGTGGTGACAAAGGGTAAATACAGCCTTTTCATCTGTCAATAAAGACACTTTCACAATTACAGTATGCACAGTGATTTGATTTCAGCCTTTATAATTTCAAAAAGTAGATATTAATGATCAAACATTTCCATTTATGTAGCCTACAGTATTTATGTTTTTGTTTCAACTACAAACATAAGTAAACATCAACTTGAAACTATGTTTCAACTACCACACACAGCCTATAATATTAGCACCAAATGAATCGAGAACCCACCCCTCACCCACATATCCGCAATACAAACCTGGCTGACCAACAACTTCCTCAAACTCAAACAGTGACAAGACAGAACTACTTCTCATCGGCACCAAATCCACATTTAGCAAAACCAGACCCATCACGCTCAACATTGATGACAACCATCACCCCCTCCCCCCTGGCTCGCAACTGTGGCTTCATCCTGGACCCCACCCTCTCATTTGATCCCCATGTCAGCTCCATCATCAAGACCTCTTACTTCCATCTCCGCAACATCGCTAAAATCAGACACTGTCTCTGCCCCCCTGCTGAATCCCTCATCCACACCTTCATCTCCTGCCGTCTGGACTATTGCAACTCCCTCCTCACCGGCATCACTTCCCGCTCCCTCCATAGACTCCAGATGGTCCAGAATTCAGCCCGCCTGCTCACAAACACCCGGTCCCGCGATCACATCACTCCTGTCCTCCACTCTCTCCACTGGCTCCCCATCAAAGAACGCATTAACGTCAAACTAATCCTCCTCACCTTCAAAGCCCTCCATAGCCTGGCCCCCCCTTATTTGACTGACCTCCATCTCCCACATCGCCCTAATCGAACCATCCAATCCTCATCCACTGTTCCCCTTACAGTTCCACCATCCAAACTTGAGAGCTTTGGAGATCGAGTATAAGAGCTGCACCCCAACTTTGGAACTCCCTCCCCCAGACTGTCAGAGACTCACCTTCACTCCGCAACTTTAAATCCCGACTCAAAACCTACGTGTTCTCCCAGGCTTACAACCTCCCCTACCCTTAACTACCTCCTCCAACCTGCCACCCCCCCGCTTTTCCCCCCCTCCCTCTCTTCTGTCTGGCCCCTGTCCCTCCCACTCCCTCCCTCCCCTCTGTTTCCATATATCCCTGATTGAGGTGTTAATTGTTACCTTGTTGTTATCTTGTTAATTGTTATTTATATCTGTTGCCTGTTGTTATCTTGTTTTCTGTTGTACTCATATTGTCAGCATCTTTGGGTCATTGAAAAGGGCTATATAAAATAAATGAATTATTATTAACGTCGTGTATGTAACATTGTTTATATAAGATCTCAATCTGCATGGAGCACGATGAGACATATCCACTCGGTTTACCGCTTTTCCTTTTGCAAGGAAGTCACCGTTGCTTCTATAGAACTAGTGTGTGTGTGTGTGTGTACGCTTGTTCTCACCCGTGTTGTTCCTTGGTAGGGGTAGAACCTGACGGTGGGGTAGGCGGAGACTCCGGCTGATTGACAGGTCTGATAATGAGCCTGACAGTCCACCTTGCCAGCCCGGACCTTCCCTTTAAGAAGCTGACACACACAGAACCTCCACTTTAACAAAGAACCTCCCCTTTAACAAAATGAATAAACAGAAAAATAAATACATTTACAGGTTTTTCCTGCAGAGAGGAATGTCTGCTGCGACCCGCAGAAGTCTTTAACATAATCATGCTTACGTGTATGTGTAGTCACCCCCCAGAGGCCCATTCTGAGCCAGCCTGTATCTGCATCTCCAACCCCCTCTCTCACTGTGAGTCTAGTGGCACATTTCGACCGCATAGTACCGTATAGTATCTACTTGCCTCTACTAGTAGGCTACCTGTTGTGTTTTCCCCCACAAATAGTAACCCCTCAATGCGTCCATCCTGGACTGGTCATTGTCATAGTGGCGCCGCATGAAATTGTCCTGCTATAAAGGAGAGCCTCTGAGTTTACCGTTTCACAGTAAACAGTCTGTTTAGACTAAGCAAGGAGACAGGTTTTATTTAAACAGTCTGTTGAGACTAAGCAAGGAGACAGGATTTATTTAAACAGTCTGTTTAGACTAAGCACGGAGACAGGTTTTTATTTAAACAGTCTGTTGAGACTAAGCAAGGAGACAGGTTTTATTTAAACAGTCTGTTGAGACTAAGCAAGGAGAAAGGATTTATTTAAACAGTCTGTTGAGACTAAGCAAGGAGACATTATTTATTTAAACAGTCTGTTTAGACTAAGCAAGGAGACAGGATTTATTTAAACAGTCTGTTGAGACTAAGCAAGGAGACAGGTTTTATTTAAACAGTCTGTTTAGACTAAGCAAGGAGACATAATTTATTTAAACAGTCTGTTGAGACTAAGCAAGGAGACAGGTTTTATTTAAACAGTCTTAGACTAAGCAAGGAGACAGGATTTATTTAAACAGTCTGTTGAGACTAAGCAAGGAGACGGGATTTATTTAAACAGTCTGTTGAGAGTAAGCAAGGAGACAGGATTTATTTAAACAGTCTGTTGAGACTAAGCAAGGAGACAGGTTTTATTGAAAGTCTGTGAGACTAAGCAAGGAGACAGGTTTTATTTAAACAGTATGTTGAGACTAAGCAAGGAGACAGGTTTTATTTAAACAGTCTGTTTAGACTAAGCAAGGAGACAGGTTTTATTTATACAGTCTGTTGAGACTAAGCAAGGAGACAGGTTTTATTTAAACAGTCTGTTGAGACTAAGCAAGGAGACAGGTTTTATTTAAACAGTCTGTTGAGACTAAGCAAGGAGACAGGATTTATTGAAACAGTCTGTTGAGACTAAACAAGGAGACAGGATTTATTTAAACTGTCTGTTGAGACTAAGCAAGGAGACAGGTTTTATTTAAACAGTCTGTTTAGACTAAGCAAGGAGACATGATTTACATTATTTAAACAGTCTGTTGAGACTAAGCAAGGAGACAGGATTTATTTAAACAGTCTGTTGAGACTAAGCAAGGAGACAGGTTTTATTTAAACAGTCTTAGACTAAGCAAGGAGACAGGATTTATTTAAACAGTCTGTTGAGACTAAGCAAGGAGACAGGTTTTATTTAAACAGTCTGTTGAGACTAAGCAAGGAGACAGGATTTATTTAAACAGTCTGCTGAGACTAAGCAAGGAGACAGGATTTATTTAAACAGTCTGTTGAGACTAAGCAAGGAGACAGGTTTTATTTAAACAGTCTGTTGAGACTAAGCAAGGAGACAGGATTTATTTAAACAGTCTGTTGAGACTAAGCAAGGAGACAGGTTTTATTTAAACAGTCTATTGAGACTAAGCAAGGAGACAGGTTTTATTTAAACAGTCTGTTGAGACTAAGCAAGGAGACAGGATTTATTTAAACAGTCTGTTGAGACTAAGCAAGGAGACAGGTTTTATTTAAACAGTCTGTTGAGACTAAGCAAGGAGACAGGTTTTATTTAAACAGTCTGTTGAGACTAAGCAAGGAGACAGGTTTTATTTAAACAGTCTGTTGATACTAAGCAAGGAGACAGGTTTTATTTAAACAGTCTGTTGAGACTAAGCAAGGAGACAGGATTTATGTAAACAGTCTGTTGAGACTAAGCAAGGAGACAGGTTTTATTTAAACAATCTCTTTAGACTAAGCAAGGAGACAGCATTTATTTAAACAGGCTGTTGAGACTAAGCAAGGAGACAGGATTTATTTAAACAGTCTGTTGATACTAAGCAAGGAGACAGGTTTTATTTAAACAGTCTGTTGAGACTAAGCAAGGAGACAGGATTTATGTAAACAGTCTGTTGAGACTAAGCAAGGAGACAGGTTTTATTTAAACAATCTCTTTAGACTAAGCAAGGAGACAGCATGTATTTAAACAGTCTGTTGAGACTAAGCAAGGAGACAGGATTTATTTAAACAGTCTGTTGAGACTAAGCAAGGAGACAGGATTTATTTAAACAGTCTGTTGAGACTAAGCAAGGAGACAGGTTTTATTTAAACAGTCTGTTGAGACTAAGCAAGGAGACAGGTTTTATTTAAACAGTCTGTTGAGACTAAGCAAGGAGACAGGTTTTATTTAACTCATTGAGTGCCAGCCACTTTTGGAGAACGGACGCTCCCAGTGCCAGAGTTTCAGAGCGTTTTCAGTGATTTCTCGAGGCCCACAGAATATTGTGTGATATTACTATGTAAACACCGAACATGCACAAAGAACGAGGAGACTCTCTTCTATCATCAGCAAAAAAAAGTTTATTGATATCATTTTCCGTTCTTTAGTTATCAGCCGGAGAAGATAGGTGGATTTCAGCAAAAACACACGTTTCAATTTAGAAGCTGAGATATTCAGCCTTTTGTGAAATGAAGCATTTCAAGCACATCACTGACTCTGAAGCTAATATTTTCTGATGTGACACCTCAAAAATAATTTCCTTCAATAAAACAGTGAAAACAAAGGAATTTTGTTTGGCCAAATAATATTTTTTAGCTGCAACCAGCAGCGCTGGCCCCTGCGTGCGCAGACCCTACACCTTCTTGCTGGTCTTGATTTACTGCTGGTGGGCATCAGATATTCTAGCTTGTTTGCCTGTCTCTGTCCATCGAGCCTGCTGTCTGGGTCTGTGTTTACTGTCAATGGTTGTATGCTGCCCTGCGTGCCCCACCCCCCTCCTCCTCCTCCGTGGGAGTGTCTCTGGTGGCTCTGCTGCGTTTGCTCTGCGTTTGCTCTGCACTGAAAAGTGCGCTGCACCCCGCTTTTTCACAGCGTGTCACCGGCTCCCAGCTGAGAATAATGTAACTTTTCAGAAAGACGCTGGTGTCGGCAACTAAATCATATGGAGGGGCTATCGCAGCGGAGACGGAGGGGCTCAATTGTGGCAGCAGATTGACTGCTGTTCACAGGCACAGCTAACGTTATGCTTCATGCATATCGATGCATACCGATGCCGTTTCCGTTTCCATAACGACTTCTTCTCTGTTTTTTACTCAACTTTCTCTAATCTGGAGAGCACTGTCGCCACCTAATGGGTCGGTAAAATAGGTTATACACATTCAACATGCCCCAAAATTTTACAGGAGATGGATCTGGCTTTGATCCACGTCCCACCGTCAAAAAACGCAATTGACGACTTTAGTCGTCATTGGCACTCTACGTTACTATCCGAATTGACGACTATAGTCGTCATTGGCACTCAATGAGTTAAACAGTCTGTTGAGACTAAGCAACAAGACAGGTTTTATTTAAACAGTCTGTTGAGACTAAGCAAGACAAAATACTGCTGGGAATAAAAGGAGAGTTTGGGGATACACACAAGAGGGTAAGTTAAATTAGCTGTTACCGTTATATGTGTGCGCAAGATGATTTATCTCTGACCAATCAGTAATCTGCAGTGTTTTCACGTCACCTTATGGTAGCTGGTCGACCCCACTGGAACCACGATGGAGGTGCTACTAAAAAAAGTATCCAATCAGCTCACCTCAGCCTGGGAAGTGCCCAGTGCGCAAGATGATACAGCGGTCGAAATGTGCCATCTCTCTCTTTCTGTCTCTCACTGTGTGTCTGTGTCTCTCACCTGGGCCAGAACCTCGAACTCGGGGGCAAAGTGTTGGCAGGGTCCACACCACGGGGCGTAGAAGTCGATGACCCAGTGCTCGATCCCCGACAGACCAGAACTCAACCAGTCTGGACCTAGGTCCACTGAGGCCCTGGGCAGAGAGCTGACACACACACACACACACACACACACAGACACAGTGATACAATGTTGACATTGCTGCCCTGAGCGAGACCAGGCTCCTGAATGAAGGGTCCCTAAAGGAAGAAGAAATTGGCTAACTTGTTTCTGGAAAGGCAACCCCCCCTGGTGGACAACATCTGCATGGTGTGGGACTGGTAGTCAAAAACACACTCCTACGAAGCCTGACGTAAAGGGATACACCAACATTTTGGGAGATTCGCCTATTTGGCAAATTGCCAATAGTAAAAATCTTTATCTTCTTTTACCTGTGCGTGCAGTACAGAGGTACAGCCCTCACTCCTACTTAGCTTAGCACTACAACGGCAGTCTATGGTACTTTTGCATACTCCTGTTCAGTTGCTAAAAATACATAATCCAACAGCATCAGAAACACTCACATGTACATGTTGTGACTCGTGTACTCACCACGCGATGAAATAATAATCAAAAGTTATGGGAAACGTCATTTTTGAAGTACATCCATAGCGAGAACTAACCAAGAGTGTTCCCTTTGTCACCAAAGTTACTTCCTCGTTTGCCTAAAGTGCATGTGCTGTGTGCAGTCATCAGTACAGCGCATGCGCCTCGAGCAAACGAGACAGAGAAATCCAAATAGCAGACAGCAGTTGATTCAATTTAAAGTCA
Source organism: Poromitra crassiceps (assembly GCF_964638095.1). Lineage (NCBI taxonomy): Eukaryota > Metazoa > Chordata > Actinopteri > Beryciformes > Melamphaidae > Poromitra > Poromitra crassiceps. The sequence continues at coordinate 62,156,004 of NC_139627.1, forward strand.
CTCACCGTCACTATTCCAAGCATAAATTACACAGGATATTCCCTTCTGTCTCACCGCTGTGTGACAGGTGCAGGTTTCAGAGGGCACACTCTCTCATGCCTTCTGGTTCTGCCCTTCACTAACGGGATTCTGGGCCAAAATCTTTGACTGGTACTCTTAAGGCCTACAAAATTGCCCTTCAACCGGAGGCAGAACTCGCCATCTTCGGCTGATCAGAGTGCTCTTTGAACTTTCCTACAGCTGTGCAACAGTCTCTGACACAGGGAACAACTGTTGCCAAAAACTAATTCTGAAGGAATGGAAGTCCACTTCTTCACCCTCTTTTCAACTGTGGTTTGATGGACATGACCTCTGTTATATGGATGGAGAGACACAGGTTCATGAGGACCAATTCACTTAAAAAGTTTTCAACCATTTCGGACCCATTTCTAACATAGCTCGATGAGGTTAGGGGAGACGGGAGACTCGCCTGGCCAGTTTCTCACGGTCCCCTTATGTGGGACTTCAGCCATAATATCTCTCACAAGCACATAAGCACCTTATGTGGGGTGCCTCAAGGATCCATTATGGGGCCCGTTCTCTTCAACCTTTATATGCTCCCTCTAGGCCTAATTATGCAAAAAAAACAAAGTAGCCTATCATAACTATGCAGACGACACTCAGTTGTATATAACTCTTTCCTCAGCTGACTATGCCCCCATAGAATCATTGTGCCAGTGCATTGACCAAATAAATAACTGGATGTGCCAGAATTTCCTACAGCTAAACAAAGACAAAACTGAGGTGATCGTGTTTGGCCCCAAAGAACAAAGGCTTAAAATCACTGTACGCCTTGAGTCTCTATCCCTGAAGCCTAAGGATCAAGTCAAAAATCTTGGAGTTATTATTGATTCCGATCTCAACTTTAACTCCCACATTAAGTCAATTAGAAAATCTGCTTTTTATCATCTTAAAAATATAGCAAGAATTAGGGGATACATGTCCAGACAGGATCTAGAAAAACTAATTCACGCCTTCATTTATAGTAGGTTAGACTACTGCAATAGCCTTTTTTCTGGTCTCTCCAAAAAAGAACTTAGGCAACTTCAACTCATTCAGAATGCTGCTGCTAGAGTTCTAACGAAGACTAAGAAAGCTGATCATATCACTCCAGTTCTTAAGTCCTTACACTGGTTGCCAATGTGTCAGAGAATAGATTTTAAAATACTGTTATTAGTCTATAAATCACTTAATGGCCTAGGCCCAAAATACATAGCTGAATTGCTCCCACGCTACGAACCGTCTAGAACTCTTAGGTCAACAGGGTCCAGCTTATTAACTGTCCCTAGGATCAAATCAAATCACGGGAAGGCTGCATTTACCCACTATGCTTCTGCTAGCTGGAACAAATTGCCTGAAGACCTCAGATCTGCCCCAACCTTACTTACTTTTAAAAAATAGACTAAAGACTTTTATGTTTACCGTCGCTTTTAACTGCTGACAGCTACTATGCAAACCCAATGAGTCCTCTATAAGTTTTAGCTCTTTCTGCAACTGCTGCGCCTGTTGTTTATTGCACTTTTTATATTCTTTTTTTAAAGTTTTGTTGTGATGCTTTTAAATGTCCATTTTATTTCTTCTTTTCATTTATTTTCCTGTCAACCATTTTATGTGCTTAATGAAGTTGCTTAATGCACTTTTTATACTCTTTTTTTAAAGTTTTGTTGTGATGCTTTTAAATGTCCATTTTACTCTCTTCTTTTCTTTTCTTTTCCTGTCAACCATTTTATGTGAAGCACTTTGAATTGCCTCTGTGTATGAAATGTGCTATACAAATAAACTTGACTTGACTTGACTTATGTTTTTCTTTTTCTTTTACTGTGTCTGAGTGCGTTTGTCTTTCTGTATATTGTTCTGAAAAATGTAAAATAAAATATTGGGGGGGGGACAGACAAATCCAAACCAATCGAAATCAGTCTCAATAATTATTAATAATAATTGTATTGTGTACAATTAAAAGTTTAAAGTCTGAACACTAACTTCTTCACAGTTTATCACAGATATTGTGTTTATATGCAGGAATAATCACTGGAAGCTTATAGACTGTGTAACAAAGTTTTATTCAACCACACATACATTTTGGAAATCAATGCTGTAATTAAACAATCAATCATCACAACTTACTATGAACTACTAATCACACCTATAGCTAAACTAATTAATAATCAGTAGTTGGTCACTACTTGGTGGTTGAAGTTTCTCTACAAGTGTCTGTATTAGTGATGCGCGGGCCGCAGTTATAACCGAACTGACCGCAGATATCCCGCCCCGTGGGCGGGCCGGATCATAAAAATAAACATTCTGATTAATAGCGGATGGGTTGCTGGCGGTTGAAACGATGTATCATTAATGGGGAAAAATAATATTAATTACGTTCTCTAGTCTATGAACGTGTTTTAAGCTACATTTTTCGTCAGGCACATTCTTAGTCGCCTATTGTAGATCCCCCAAAGGCCCCACGGCCGTAAACCAAACAATAGCCATGTGCTAGGTCCGTCAGCTCCACTTTTCGTCCATATATGGTCAATGATGTCACCCTCAAAAAGGAGTCTCCGCTGAAGACGTGTTTGAAGAGAAGACACGTTCGTATTTTCCCATACAATGAGGCAATCAAGTAAACTAAACTTAAAGCTAAAAAAAAACACGATTTCAGACGGCAGTCCGTCTTTATTGTCACACGAACACAGTTACCTTACAACACATGCATGCGGCCACTAGTACACACACTCATGCTGACGGTGGCCGGTGAAATATGTCCTCTGCATTTGACCCATCCAGGCTTGTCCTTTCCTCCAGGGGGCAGGCCAGGAGCAGTGGTCGCTATTTCTTGCCAGCGCCCGGGGACCTTCATTGGACCAACTTCAGATGTTGTCGTCACTGGTCGGATGACGATCTTCTGCATGTTTTTAGTGGGGGTTTATGTACGGAGGAACACCCTGGGGGGTACGGGGAGAACATGCAAACTCCACACAGAAAGGCCCTTTCGACGAGATAGCCCACCTGGGCAGTAGGCACTGAAGATATGGGGGGGTCACAACTCCAGCGCCCACAGCGTCCCAGGTGAGAATCGAACCCAGGACCTTCGAGCTGTGAGGCAACAGCGCTTACCACTGAACCACCGTACCCCTATAGCTATAGCGTTAGCCGAATAAACTACATGAGGGCAAGTGGTGGACTGGACATAATACAGCATGGAAGTTTACTTGGAGTCTTGGACTGCAGCGATCGCACCAACGGCAGCAGAAACCGTAAGTTTGCTCCTTTTATAGTGTTTTATAGCATTTATAGCGTCTGGTGCATGGCGGGTGCGGATCTATAAATAGTATGAAATAATTTGCGCAGATTTATGGCGGGCGGACGGTTCATGCATACACGCAGATTAGGATAGCATAAAAGCTCATCCGCACATCTCTAGTCTGTATGTATGTGTGTGATGATGAGTGTCTGTCTGTGTGTGTGTGTGTGAGAGAGAGGATGGGTTAGGAGAGGAGAGAGAGGGGGGCTCGAGTGACTGTGGCGTTAGGCACACCCCTTCAGAGATGTCACGGGGAGGCGTGCTGTCACCGAGGCTCAGAGGAGGATCTATAGGCAGAGCCTGCCTCCTTTTCAAGATGGCGGTTTTGGTGAACTTTTAGGATAGAAATTTGAGATAAAATCACCCTTTTGGGGAAGATGATTAATCACAGTTTTGATCAGTTACAATTTCTCAAATTCAGCCTAACCGTATTCTAGCGGACACATGGGACAGTCTAAGACTGTTTCAAGGCATTGTGACATCACTGATGATGTCATAAGTGACACTCACAAGAGAGACTGAGAGAGAGGGAGAGAGACTGAGGGAGAGGGAGAGAGAAAGGGGGAGAGACTGAGGGAGAGGGAGAGAGAAAGGGGGGAGAGACTGAGGGAGAGAGTGAGGGAGACATTGTGCCTGCGCCAATAGGGCAGGCGAGGCCATGCAGCAGCCAAGCTGCGGGCAAGGCCGCGGAGCAGCCGAGCTGCGTATGCAAGCTGCAGGGCCAGCTCAGCGAGCTGCAGGGCGGGCAAGCCTGTGCAGCGGGCGAGCCTAGGAATTGAGTGCACGTAGCGCGCGAGATGCCTAGTTTACAAAAATAATAAGTCAATCTGCGGTAACAATAGTGGAATATTACTCGTTGCTGTTGCTGGCAAAGTCCTGGCCAAGGTGATGCTACAGAGGCTCATCAATAACATAACACAGTCAATAATACCTGAGTCACCGTGTGGGTTTAGGAAGAACAGGAGTACGATCGACATGATCTTTACAGCAAGGCAACTTCAGGAAAAGTGCCGCGAAACTCAAGACCTGTTCATGGCCTTTATCGACGAAAAGATTTAAAAGATCAGTAGTACATTTGAAAGAAAAATAGTTTCATGACATGAAGCATCACGCTGTTGAATCACACAGTGTCTGAATGATATTAGCGAGCGACAGCCAAACTCTGCCTCATGTTGCAACAAACGTCACAGTGCTTTTGTTGAACCTGACTTGTTTTCCGACAGAATATTATGTGGACTTTGCCAACTCTGAATGAATACAGAACGACAACGAACAGTGACGTGTTTAGTTTACCTGTAACGTTACATCCAGCCATCCATTCAGATAAGTTGGTCTATAAACTCCACATAACGTAACTGAATCCATCGTGCTGGTTTGTTTCATAATCCTTTGGAAACGGGTGTGATTTTTCCAGTGTCATGAACTCCAAACTGTTATTAACTTGACTCTTTATTTAGCTCAGTAGTCACAAGGAGAGGGGACCGGCTGCTTCTAGCATGTTAGCTCAAACTAGTCTCGCAGTGCCAGCCGTAGATGATATCTACATCTAGAGCACAACTCTCAAAAGTGGTTAACGCCCACCCCCCAAGCCAAAAAAAAAGATCTGTGAAAGACATATGAATTGACCAACCAGGGACCTTGTGGGCGGTGCATTCGGAATGTGTGCATCAGCTAAATCGACTCCGGCACAACTGCAACAAACACGTCCTTGAGAGCATCTACGCCGCCGACGTGTCACACTTTCTGTAACGCAGCAATTCAATGATCTTGCCCACTCATTCTTCCTGCAAGACAGCCTATCGCTACTTTTATCACTTCTCTCTTCACGGTGTTCCTGAACGTGTTTCCTTGCAGGACTGTAACATGGGAGGCACGCTATATGACGTGGTGTGTATAACGTCACTTCCGTCCCGGGGGAATCTGCCGGGTTGCCGACTTCCGTCAGAGACTTGTGACTCAGACCCTCCGTCGCTGGAAGCTTGATGACGTCGACGGTGGGTCTGACTATGTGAGACTAGCTCAAACACACAACAACAAAAACAGTCTTCTGCTGTCAGTACCATCTTAACTGTAGAGTAACAGCAGTGCTGCGCAAGTGCGCATGCAGTGCCCCCAGTGGCTGTAAGTATAACTTCACATCACAACACATCCAGACTCGATGAAGAAAACATTTTGTAAATGAAAATATGGCTCAGTAAAGAGATTTCATGCAGACAACTTTGTCTTGGTGGTGTCGAATTTCCAGTCAGTGACGTGCGCAATGCATTCTAGTATGATTCCCCCTTAAGAGTGACATAGGGAAAACTACAGCAGGTTCCTCTGGTCAAAGGGCTCCTTCAAAAATAATTGCATATTTCTACACAGTAGGTGACTTAGGTTTAATAAATATATTCACAGGAGTGAAACAAACCTTTTCAGGAATTTAACTTGTAGCAAGTAATAACAAAATTACTCTTTAATCTATTCGCATCTTTTCATGTCATGTCTTTAACCTTTGCAACAAATAATGGAAAGTAGTATCGATATTGATAAGCACTACTGATACCGGTATAGCTATCGATAAAATCCAAATGATACACATCCCTAGGGCAAGGGCGTGTGCTGGCCCCTTTTGTCTTCAACATCTTCCAGAAGAGGTCTGCCAACAGAGTTTCAGTACCCCACTCCATCTGCCTGTCTTCACCATCGACCACAAACAACTAACAATAGCTCCGTCCTTCACAGATCTGGGCAGTATCCTTTCTGAGGACTGCAGCATTGACAATGAAATCTAAGACAAGCGGCAGCTGCCTTTGGGAGACTCCGACACCGGGTCTTTCTGAACAAGAATCTCCAGCTGCACACCAAGGTTGCTGTCTACCAGGCTGTCTGCATCACTACCCTCCTCTACATCTGTGAAGCCTGGATCACCTACAGCCGCCATGCGAAGTCCCTGGAGCGCTTTCATATGGGATGCCTACAGCGCATCCTGGGGCTCACCTGGCGTGATCCTGTCCCTCATACTGAGATACTGGCAAAGACCAACTGCAGGAGTATCGTCTACAATGGCTTGGTCATGTGACCCGGGTGCCCCACAGAGCGTTGTATGGTCAGTTACACCATACACTCAGCAGGAGAAGAGGTACACAGACCAGCTGAAGACTTCACCTAAGAAATGCTGCTGCTGACCGTGGCTCCTGGCGGAAACACTGCCTAGATGGAACTCACAGGCTGCAGGAGAGGACTGCCAGAAGACAGCAACAGACACTCAGGAGGAACACACCCATGCTGCCAGGACTACCATCACCACCACTACAACTTACACATGCCCCACCTGCAATAAAATAGATGAATCTAGGATTGGACCCTTCAGCCATCAAAGAACCCACCGTTAAAGGACATAAGTGGACGTCATCATCGGATTCAATAGAGAACCATAAGTCAAGCAAGTCAAGTTGTGTGTGTGTCTCTCACCTTAGTGCCCACACCCTCAGTGAATGGGCGTCTCTATGCCAACCATTATAACTCCTAGAGAGACAAACAGGTAGACAGATATATCAATAATATTTACAATATAATTGAAGAAAAGCCTAACATTCTTATAATATTGAGTAAAAACACCAACTGATTAATGCTAGGCTAACGATAACATGTCAGGGCTACGCTAACATGGCATGGTATGCTAACATGTCAGCACTATGCTAAGATGTCAGTGATATGCTAAGATGTAATGCTACTAATGTGCAGTACATACATGTATCGGTCTGGCTGCCGGGTGTTTTGTGGGTACAGGCGGATTTCGGGGTACGACCTCACACCCTGACTCTGACAGAACGACTGGAACCGCTGGCAGTCCACAGAGCCAACCAGCATCTGACCCGAGAGCAGCTAGACAGGTCAGAGAGACAGACAGGTTTGTGAGGATGTTCATACTTACCATAGTATACCCTAGGGCCTTCACAGAATAGTCCACTGGTGATCAAAGCCACTAGATCAGAGATGTCAGAAATCTGGTCCTCAGGAGGTTTCATCCAGCCCAGAAATGTTTTGGGTGAAAGGGGAAAAAAGGCCCTCTATGGCGACTTGTAGGCTACAGGTGGTGATGAGTCCTCTGTTCTGCAGCCAACGAGTTGACACAGAGGGCTTTTAAAGACATACCAAAAACAGTGAACTGGGGTAATTTGAAATTGTTGAACTGGGTGAATTCGATGTCACCGGAGGCCCTGGCCAACCGATACCATGCCACCCCCACATCCCCCCCCCCCACAGACACATAGACACCCAGTGCAATGCCGAATTTTTGTGCCATTTAGCATAGCGCCACCTACTGGCAACACAAAAAGCAGTTTTGTGCAAATTTAGTAAGAGTTGTTATGTGCACAAGTGCACCAAGTTTGTAGTAAGTCATTGTCAAGTAATAGTAGCAATAGTGGTGGTAGTAGTAGTAGCAGTAGAATAGAATAGCCTTTATTGTCATTGCACAGTTCCCCATACAACGAAATGAAGAGTGCTTCAGCTTGACAGTGCATTAACTCATTGAGTGCCATGGACGAGTATGTTCGTCAATTGGTCACGCAGAGCAGCACACAACACCCAGACAGACCCAGACAGCAGGACAGGATTGGCAAACGCAAGCCAGAATATCCGATGCCCACCAGCAGCAAATCAAGACCAGCAAGAAGCTGCAACCAGCAGCACACGCAGGGGCCAGCGCTGCTGGTTGCAGCTAAAAAATATTATTCTGCCAAACAAAATTCCCTGGCCTTCACTGTTTTATTGAAGGAAATTATTTTTGAGGTGTGACTACATTAGAAAATATTAGCTTCAGAGTCAGTGATGTGCTTGAAATGTTTAATTTCACAAAAGGCTAATTATCTCAGCTTCTAGAAAAAAATGGCTGTTTTTGGTTAAATCAAGCTATCTTCTCCGGCTCATAACTAAAGAACGGAAAATGGGATCAATAAACTTTTTTTTGCAGATGATAGAAGAGAGTCTCATGGTTCTTTGTGCGTGTTCGGTGTTTACATAGTAATATCACACAATATTCTGTGGGCCTCGAGAAATCACTGAAAACGCTCTGAAACTCTGGCACTGGGAGCGTCCGTTCTCCAAAAGTGGCTGGCACTCAATGAGTTAAAATCAGACGTTAAAAAAAAAACATTAAAAACATTTAAGAAAAGAAAACATTAAGAACAGATAAGGACACATGACACCTAGACGGGGGGCAAAGAAACAGAAACAAAACAATAATAAAATACTAATAAAATACTGCTGAGGTAGTAAAAGAATATTGCACATTTTGATATATTGCACAAGTTCAAGTATAGCACTGAGTGGGAGTTAACGGCTGCTATTGTTGTTTAGAGTCCGGACGGCCCATGGAAAGAAGCTGTTTTTCAGTCTATTTGTTCGGCTCTTGATGCTCCTGTACCTCCTGCCCGAGGGCAGCAGGCTGAGCAGGTGATGACCAGGGTGGAGGTGGTCACGGATGATCCGCTCTGACCTGGAGAGACAGCGGGAGCTGGCTATGTCGTCTAGGGAGGGGAGAGGACAGCCAGTTATCCTCTCGGCTGTCCTGATCACCCTCTGTAGCCTCTTCCTGTCAGCTGCGGTGGAGCCAGCGTACCACACTGTGATGGCATATGCCAGTACGCTTTCGATGGTGGAGCGGTAGAAGGTTACCAGCAGCTTCTCCTCCAGATTGTTCCGTCTGAACACCCTCAGGAAGTGGAGTCGCTGCTGGGCCTTCTTTACCACCGCTGCAGAGTTGACTGACCAGGCGAGGTCCCCAGAGATGTGTGCCTCCAGGAACTTAAAATGGGGGACCCTCTCCACACAGTCCCCATTGATGTAGAGCGGGGCAGGGGCAGTCTTATTCTTCATGTAGTCAATGACCACCTCCTTGGTTTTCTTGGTGTTGAGGGAGAGATTGTTCCTGGCACACCACTCCACCAGCCGCTGCACCTCGTTCCTGTACGCCGTCTCATCATCATTCGTTATGAGCCCCACCAGGGTGGTGTCATCCGCGAATTTGATGATGGTGTTGGTGGGGTGGGCAGTGAAGCAGTAGTAAGAATAGTACTAGTAGTTGTTGTAGCAGCAGTAGTAGTGGTGGTTGACTCACGGTTCAGAAGTTATAGACCAGAACGTGAAATGGTCTGTTATAGCGCAACCATCTAAGCAATATGGGTAATTTTTTGTATCCCAGTAGTGGGTCACATTTCCAACCTAGCTGCAAAGTCTGGTTACTCTGGGCCATATAGTTGCTGACGTGCATACTGTTTTAGTGGAGAAGAAGAAGAAGCAGAAGAAGAAGAAGAAGAAAAATAATAATTGGAACAATTATAAATAGGGATCCATGTACTTCGTGCTTGGAAGGGGAAGCAGGAAGGGGCATACTCCTGGGGGAGGTGAGAGAGATAGGTGGGGGGCTAGGTTGTGTAGGGCTTTGTAGGAGAGCAGAAGGTTTTTATAGTCAGTCCGGTATTGAACAGGGAGCCAGTGGAGTTGAATGAGGACAGGGGTGATGTGGTCGGATGATTTAGTAGTGCATGTAATAATCCGGGCAGCCGAGTTCTGGATGATTTGGAGTCTGTTGAGCAGCTTGGTCGGAAGGCCAGAGAGAACAGCATTACAGTCATTTATCCAGGACGTATCAAATGCATGGACGAGGACTTCAGGACAGGGATGGGCAGAGTTTGGAGATGATGTGGATGTGGAAGAAAGCAGACCAGGTGATGTTTTTTATGTGTGGTGCAAGGAGAGGGTGCTGTCTAGAATGAAACGAGGCTATTGACTTGGCTGGAGAAGGGTACAGGGAAGCCATCGATGATTATGTTTGGGGCAGTGGTGACGGAGGATTTTACCCAGGGGGAAGAATATGAGTGGACCCAATACTGACCCCTGGGGGACACCCAGTGAAACGGCATATCACCTAGACCTGTGGTTCCCCAGGCTGACAAACTATTGTCTGTCAGAGAGATCAGATGGAAAAACAGGAAAGTCCAACACCAGTGATCCCGATGTTAGCTAGGCGCTCCAGCAGTAGTGGGTGGGAGATGGTATCAAAAACAGTGGAGAGCTCAAGGAGGATGAGGATGGTGAGTAGTCCAGAGCAGCTGCAGGGAGGAGGTCATTAGTGATTTTTACCAGGGCTGTTTCAGAACTGTGATTAGGGTGGAAACCGGATTGAAAGGGTTTGTAGAGGTTGTTCGAGTCGAGGTGGGACTGGAGTTGGGCGGCAACCAGCCTCTCAAGAGTTTTAGAAATGAAGGGAAGGTTGGAGATGGGTCAATGGACAGAGCTATCCCATTGTTTTTCGGCTCCCGCTTTGAGTTGAAGTGGTCGCCATCTTGATTTTTTGTCAGCAGAGTGGGAGGGAATGGGTTGAGTCCTTACGCACCTCACGTGAGATGGGGCTTTCCCAAAGCCGCAGCTCCACCTGCTATTGGTCCGTAAATGGTAAATGGACTGCATTTATATAGCGCTTTTATCCAAAGCACTTTACAATGTGCCTACATTCACCCATTCACACACCGAAGGCGGGAAGCTGCCACACAGGGTGCTGGGCTGCTGGCACAGCCATCAGGAGCAATTTGGGGTTCAGTGTCTTGCCCAAGGACATTTTGACATGCGGATTGGAGGAGCCGGGGATCGAACCACCGACCTTCTGATTACCGTAGTTTAGTTTACTCCAAACACGCGAGTTATATAAGAAATGCCCCCCCAACAGTTGTTATGAAAAGGTGAAATTAGCTATATAGACCAAAACCGCGTTAAGGCCCAGCCTGTAAAGATGCTTAAAAGTGGGGCATTTTAACATTAGGGTGAACGGGAACGAGCTGACTTCTGAGCCTTGCCTTAAGTGGCCATTCGAGCAATTACAGCTTTCGGGGTTACTTCCGCGTCCTCGTGGGAAAGGGGCAGAGCTTGCCCACTGGGGAGGAGTTGATTATTTGTGTGATTATAGGGGAAATGGATGGGAGACAGGCTTTGACAAGGGTAGTGGGGAGGGGATCAAGCTGAGAGGTGGTGGATTTGGTTTGCTTTATGGATGAGCTTAAAGGAGAATTCAGTCTTTTTACAACCTGAACTTCATTTTCATCTTTTTTTTAATTATTTTTAACTCACCCTGAAAATAAATTTTCCAAATCCATCCAGCCACGGCTTGAAACGGGAAATGTGGGCATGTGCAATGTGTGTATTTACCTACTATAAATGTATTTATTTTCTATTTAACCTTTATTTAACCAGGTAGGTCAGTTGAGAACCAGTTCTCATTTACAATGACGACCTGGCCAAGAGGCAGCATAAAAGGCAAATAGAAAACACATGGACATAAAGAAAAACATAGAAACAAATAATACAATTATACACGTCATACCAATCCTAAAAGAGTAATATTTAGAATATTTAAGGTGACATATTAAAAAGTAAATGGCTAAAAACAATAACGACATATATCAAAAAGCAGATGGCTAAAAGCAAGTGCAATGATCTTGTACTATTGATTGTAGTGAGTTTTTGAAAGAGGAGAGCGGAATGAATGAGTTAAGTTTTAAGGTCCGTTGCAGATGATTCCAGTCATCTGCAGCAGAAAACTGAAAAGAGGAACGACCAAAGGAGGAACGGGCTTTGGGTATGAGGAGATTGATGAAGCTACTGGAACGCAGACTGCGATTTGTGTTGTGGATATTAAGAAGTGACTGTAGATATGACGGGAGTTTTACCTATGAGAGTTTTGTAAATTAATAAAAACCAGTAAGTTTGTCTGCGAGAATGGAGTGAATGCCAGCAGAGAATAAAGGCAGCAGTGGTGAGTGTTAAATGAAGATCCAGTCACAAAGCGGATAGCAGCATGGTAAATAACATCCAGTTTGTGAAGGAGAGTTTTTGAGGCAAACCTGTAGGCTACATCACCATAATCCAGAATTGGGAGCACTGACATTTTAACCAGAAGCTGTTTTGCAGAATGTGTAAAGAAAGATTTGTTACGGTAAAGAAAACCAATAGCCTACGAGATTTGACCTTTGTGAGCAGTACATTTATGTGAGTTTCAAAAGAGAGTTTGCTGTCAAGCCAGATACCGAGATACTTGTAGCTTTCGACACAATCAATCTCCGAGCCATCCAAGGAGGACATTTTGAGGGGACACTCAAACCATGCATTTAGTTTTATTTGTGTTTAAAACTAAATGGAGACTGGAGAAAGCACGTTGGATGCTATTGAAACTGGCCTGCAATGAAGACAGTGCGGTAGTCAAGGAGGAAGTAGATGTATAAATAATGGTGTCATCAGCATATAGATGTACATGAGAATCACCTGCGGCAAGGGCAATATTATTAACATAAATATTAAATAGTGTAGGACCAAAATAAATAGCTTATTTTCTAACATGCAGCAATTCATATTGTTATTATATCATAGCGACAGCAAGATAATGCCAGCTGTAATTTACCTTGTTGCAGGAAGCCTGTTTGTTTACCCTGTCTGTCTGCTGTCTGTCACAAAAGCTCCTGTTCCTCCGCTCCTCCACATGTTATTCCAGCTCAAATAAATACGCGCGGCCATCAAATTCAACTGCATGACTGCATCATCCATGATCTCGAAGTCAAATAAATATCAGGCGTGTTTTTAGCATGCTAGGTTTATTGAGCTATAGCTATAGCTAGCTACTCTCCTCTGCCCCGGATGTGCTTCCAACTTGCCCTGTTGAGAAGTGCTTTCAACCTTTCAACTCGCCCTGTTGAGAAGCACATTCGGGGGCAGAGGTAGTCTCTTAAAATAGACTGTATCATCTACATCCGGCGAATGCAGCTATATACAGTCTGTACATTACACCCCCAGAACATGCACAAGGAAGTTGGGAAAAAAAACCTTCAGACTGGAAGGAAGTTCTACGGAATCCGACCAATCACGACACGCGAATTCGGCATATTGGATTCTGATTGGACTAATGAGTGGAAGACTCGCCTTTCTGCCGGCATATTGGATTCTGATTGGACTAATGAGCGGAAGACCCGCCTTTCTGCTTCCCATTCCGGTTGGTGCATGATTCTCCCCCACGAAGTACAGACGGTATGGCGGAAGCATTTGAAAATTGCGGAAGCCAACTCGTCTGTTCTAAGAGACTAGGGCAGAGGTAAACCCAGTAGCTAGCTATAGCTCAATAAAGTTAGCATGCTAAAAACACGCCTGATATTTATTTGATTTCGAGATCATGGACGATGCAGTTGAATTCGATGGCAGCGCGTATTTATTTGAGCTGGAATAACGTGGATCGTTTGGAGGAGCGGAGGAATGGGAGCTTTTGTGATGGACAGCAGACAGACTGGGTAAACAAACAGGCTTCCTGCAACAAGGTAAATTACAGCTGGCATTATCTTGCTGTCACTATGATATAACAATATGAATTGCTGCATGTTAGAAAATAAGCTATTTATAGTAGGTAAATAGACACATTGCACATGCCCGCATTCCCCATTTCAAGCCGTGGCTGGGCTCGTTATTGCGTTGTGGTGGATGGACTTGGAAAATTTATTTTCAGGGTGAGTTAAAAAATCATTAAAAAAGTTTTAAAAATAAGGTTCAGGTTGTAAAAAAAATGAATTATCCTTTAAAGATGGTGGATTCTGAAGCTGGGGTGAAGTTGGAGAGGGGGCTGAGTGGTTGGTCTGTGGAAATCATCCAGGGTGGGTCCACTGGTAATGTGTGTGTGTGTGTGTGTGTGTGTGTGGTGTACCCTGGCCATGCGTCTCCACTCTGGCATGAGAGCCTGACAGGGGCCACACCACGGAGCGTAGAAATCCACCGCCCAGATCTGCTCTTCAGCCCGACCTAGAACACAACACATAGATCCACATCACATCGAACCACAACACAGAGATCCACATCACATCGAACCACAACACATAGATCATATCACCAGCGGCTGGGAGTTTGTTGGAGAAAAGTTCTTGAGTGAGATTTGTTCTTACTTGAATATATTTATTAAAGGAAGGCTTTGCTGATTTTCAACCCGCTTTGTATCATTACAATGTGGGTAAATATATGCAGATGGGCAGCCTTTACCATCTCTTCATGTTTCCTGCACTGAGAGCTCTGCAGTTTATTCCAGGCACTTCTGTGTCAGAATGACACGTTTTGCAAAACAATAGATGTTCTGCTTGTGGGCGGCTGTTCCAACTACAGACTGCTTATTTTTTCTGTATGCACACATCCACGGCAAATCGCACCAAGAGCTTTAACAAGCATTAATGACCCATACCAGCTGGCGGGGGCGGAGTTTCTGCAGGCAGATGAAAGGGATTTTCTCGATGCAGAAAACATATAGAGAAGGTAAACACTGTCCATCTGCTTATATTACCGACATTATAATGATGCAAAGCGGGGTGAATATCGGCAAAGCCTGCCTTTTAAGTCAGAGTCTCCTAAGAGAAAGAGATGCAGGCAGCAGGATACATACAATTCTTAAAGTGCCGTGGTCTTTTAACTCATTCTCCAGCCATTGGCGTAATTGTGCGTCATTTAAGAGACAACGCTTGGCCGCCATTGACGCAAATGAGTGTCTTTTCACCGCCATGCGATAGATGGCGCTCTTGGCCACCTTATGAAGTGGTACCATACTCGACTCGTATATTCCTCCGCAAGACAGAGTTTTTTGCCGACAAAACCAGAAAGCGTTTTCAGCATGGATCTCCCTTCATGGAGGTAGAGCATAAAACACGTCCAGCCTGGATCCTCAAAGCGGTGCAAGAACATGTTTACCCCCCGGGCACGACTCGTGACAGACTGACAGTCACTCAGTGCTGGATGATTTATTTCACTAGAAACATGGTAAACACACACCAAACATTTCTCCTGTCACTTAGATTAGTAATCTCCTTTGTGAACCCTCACATAATGTAAATTTCAGCCATCAATTATGCCCCCAGAGTACCAGGAAGCACCAGACCTCCACACACCGAGTACCAGGAAGCACCAGACCTCCACACACAGAGTACCAGGAAGCACCAGACCATGGAGAACATGAGAGCGTAACCCGCCCACTGGTGAAGGTGGAGCGGAACGAGCCGGTGCTGAGTTCCGGTAAAAGATTCAGTCCCTAAACGCCGCACCATGAAGAGAGGACAGTGACACAGCAGCTGCCTGTCAATCAATACCCACAGGACAGAAGCCGCCACGATCGCATTACCAAAAAGGAAACACATCTGCTGACGTTATGTCAACTTAAACAACAGTTACTTTTCTTATAAATTGCTTCTTCTACAAAAGCCTGTCCCGTTCCCAGCATGATGTCAGATCCATGGACATTGCATGCGGCAGTGCATAGGGAGCACATGTTGTTAATTGACTGCAGTGTGCAGCAAGAAGCCTAAAGTGGACTTACCCTTTGTGTGCCTTCATGAAACCATGCAAGTCCCTTCACATGTCGTTTTAATGCTCATAGTTTTCAGTAACATTCATTATCTTTGTAATTATGGAGATAGCCTACTGACACTTCAGATTTCAACATTTTAACGGAGGCTTCTGTTGCGCAAAGCCGCATTGGCTTAATTATTTATTGGTTAATTGGCAGTTGCTTTTACATGCATCACCAACGACAGGAGCGAGAGAGGGGCGAGATAGATAGATAGAGGGAGAGAGCGAGGGCGGGGGCAAAGGGGCCGAGAGGGGTGGCTTTATGCATACGGCGCTGCCGATGTGCAAAAGTCCTTCATCATTCATCCAGGAATGTTTTCAAGGTGATTGCATTTGATTGTCTGCCCAATTCGGTGTCTATTTAAGTTATTTGGTTCCTTCTGGGAATCTTTTGCCTTGGATAAGGATTTCTCTGCTACTGTAACTGCATTGATTTTTTCAGTGCACAATCTACTGTGTGTTTTTCCTGTGTGTCAAGTCAAGTTTAATTGTATAGCCCTAATTCACAAGCATGTCTCAGAGGACTTCACAGAAAATATGTCTAGCTAAATCTAGCTGACACAACAGTAGCAATTACAGTAGTAATAATAACAAGATTGAACAATCATATGATAGAGAAAGGCAGAAAGAAAGGGAGAAAAGGGGGATGGAATGTGGGGGAGGAGAGAACAGGGAAAGGAGGAGATGGGGAGGGAACATGGGAATGTGGGGGAGGGGAGAGCAGGGCAAGGGAGGAGGTGGGGGGGAGCAATGGAGGGAGAGTGGGGGAGAGAGAGCAGGGAAAGGGAGGAGGTGGGGAGGGAGAGGGGGGGTGTGGGGGAGGAAGGAGCAGGGAAAGGGAGGAGGTGGGGAGCAGGGAATGTGGGGGAGGAGAGAGCAGGGAAAGGGAGGAGGTGGGGAGGGCGCAGGGGAAGGGGGAAGAACAGCAGAACAGATAGAATACTGTATACTGTGGCTAGGCGATATGGTCATGAATATTCACAGGGGACAGTCAAATTTAGCAGTCAGGTTATGTAATAATTTATCAGGCGAAAAGAGCCAATGAATAAGCAAGAAATTAATTGACATTTATCACCCAGCCCCAGGTCGCAACGGCACACTGGAACCAGCAGCAGAGCGGCCAGGCCAAATAAGCAACAATCTGACTACTCTAGCCATTAACCGGAACTAACTAGAACACAGGGAATCTAGCTAATCTATAGCCCAGTCTGCCCTGTCCTATTCTACTCTAGTCTGATTTTAGCCTGAACACTATAACAGGTCTCCAGCCTACAGTTAGGCTGTAGCTAATCTAACGCCTAACCTAAGCTATTCTAATTTACCGGCATCCCTCCAGTGATGGAGAGCACCGATGCCCCCACCCTGGCCCCTGCCCCCACACACATAAGGCGTGGGAGAGAAGGCCAGGCCGGGACACAGCGGAGCCCTCTCCACCCCCAGTGCGCGCAAGGAAACCTTTCCACCCCATGGATTGCCTCAGTGACTGGCTGAGGAGGAACCTTGTGTCTCCTGCATTATGTACAAAAGGCTGTATCCAAGCAGTAATTCTCAGTAATTTACTTAGGTTATCCTACATATTCACCTCCCAGACAGGTTCCAGAAGAAGAAAATGCTTTTAAATGAGCTGTTTGATAATACAACTGTTAATTAAATTGACAAATGAAAGACTGATTAATTAATGCTGATGATTTGCAAAATACAATTTAAAATTTGCCTTTTTATCCATTTTCATATTCTTGCTTATTCATTTTTATATTATTTGTTCTTTGCACAATTCATTTTCGACCTTACTTTACCATTGGAAAACTGTTTTACTTAAAGCACAAGTGTGCCACACTATACAGATTAAGTAGTAACTTGCTATAGACTACATGACGTCACGTGTTTCTAATTTCTACACCATACAGGTAATTTTCATAAAGGACCGTATGTTTTTTTATGTATATAAATGTCTGTTGGCTGGCCACACCGCCACTGTTGTCAAAAAGGCCCAACAGCGACTTACCGGACTCAGGCGCCTGAAGAAATTTGGGCTAAGGCCAGAAATCCTCAGGGACTTCTACAGAGGCACCATTGAAAGCCTGCTGACTGGCTGCTTCACCACCTGGTACGGGAACTGTACCACCATGGACCGCAGGGCGCTAAGAAGAGTGAGACGCGCGGCCCAGCACGTAACAGGATGTGAGCTGCCAGAACTGCAGGAACTGTATAACCAGCGGTGTCTCAGGAGGTCCCTGAAGATCATCAAAGACACAAACCATCCCCACAACAGCCTGTTCTCCCTGTTACCCTCAGGGAGGAGATACAGGGTCCCAAAAGCACGCACAAATCACTTGAGGGACAGTTTCTTCCCGCAGGCCACGAGACTCTTTAACATACACAAATAGTGTAGCAGCTAACATTACTTACTTTACATTGCAGTAAAACGCCACTGAATGACCAAATTGATTTAACTTTTAACCATTTCGAGTAACAGTGTTTCCATACGGACCCCCAGAGTTGGTTAGTTGTTTATAACGTGACTATATTTATAACATTTATAACATACTCCGGTTTCCGGTAATTCGGGTCTGAATACAGAGAAGAAGGTTTAAGGCTTTATCTAACGGTATCCACCTTATTTCTAGCTGCCATGATGCCTGATGGGTGCTTAGAATAGAATAAAATAGCCTTTATTGCCATTGCACAGTTCCCCATACAACAAAATTAAGAGTGCTTCAGCTGACAGTGCATTAAAATCAGACGTAAATAATTAAAAAACATTTAAGAAAAAAAAAAACCCAACAACAACAACAACATTAAGAACAGATAAGGACACTTATCTGCTTCTTCCGCTTCCGGTGTAATAGACTGTTTTACAGTCTATGGTTTTAACTTGACAAAAACGAACGGCTTCCAAACGGAGCAAATCACTAATCAGGTCCAGCTGGGCAAAAATCTTGTCGATAAATATCCCTTTAAGAGCGCAGTGCATTCATGGGTAATCGCCTACTGTGGCTAATATTAGCCGCTAGTTAGTTATGTTACAGGCAGTAAAACGCCACTGAAGGACCAAATTGACATCACTTTTAACAATTTCGGGCAAAACCGTTTCCACGTGGCTGGCTATATTTCTAACGTTCTATCTATCTATCTCTGCACACTGAGAATACTGGGAGGCGGGCCATAGCATGTCTGTCGATGATTTGATTCGACAGTTCTGGGCACTAGCGTTGGCGTGTTCCACCCCCAAATCGATTGTCTTCTGGCGCAAAGCGAGTGGCTTCTAGGACAAACAGGCTCTCTGAGCCACGCGCCACTAACGTTATTTTAGAGCAGCGCAGTAAATACAATATTCCTGGAACGCAAGTTTAACGAAACAGTTACATGTCCTCTGCATTCTACATCAAATAAAGACATTACTGTTTGTTTTATTTGGTATGTTACATACTTATTGGCCAAGTTATGTTCAATTCAGCCAGGGTACAAGGGAGTGTGTAAATTAGCATTAGCTAACTCCGGCATATTTACATGTTTTCGTATATAGAGGCTTCTGTATTTCTGAACATGTCCATTAATGTGCATTGTCCCGTCACAATAAACCAATAAAGTAAAGTAAGTAAGTGTAGGCGGCCATCTTTTCAAATCAAGTAGAATACCGTTTTAGGAAATGGCAAGCTGCAACAATAAGTCACGTTAAACCGGAACTTGTACCCACAATTATTTTTTACAGTGGGGCATTCAAAAATAAGGTGGATAGATAACATTAAATCGTCCGCCATGTTATAAACGTTAGCTGTATGGCATCTATATGTTATCTTCCGGTGGCGCTGCTCTGCTGCGACCCGGGCTGCCACACTGCTGCCTCGTCCTTGTTTGGTTGTTTTTAACACAGTTTTTAATTAATGTGTGTGATTGTGCACTAAATGCCTGAGTAGTGCTGCACGATGCTGTTTCTGGGGAAACTACCATCCGTTCTTTTAATCGTCTGGGGAGCTTATGCCGAAATGCCGCCCAACGCCAATATGTTGGGATACCAAGCAGTCGCCCCTACGCTACTCCCGAGATCAACTCCTTCTGCTTCGCCCCAGCACGGCCAACAGCACACCTCTTCCTCAGCTACCGAGGGAGCTGCAGGCTTGGACCCCGAGCCAATACGGTCGCCCACTGAGGAGGAGGAGACGCGGAGGGATGAGACAAAGGCTACGGAGAAGAGCAGACAGACCACCTCTGCCTTCTATGTTTCTCTGCAACGCCCGTTCATTGAAGAACAATATCGAGGAACTACGAGTCAACACCAGGTTCCAACACAAATACCGGGACTCGTGTCTGCTTGTTTTCACCGAGACCTGGCTACAGGAAGACGTTCCAGACTCACTCGTCGACCTAGAAGGCTTTTCTCTCGTGCGCGCTGACAGGGACTCAAACTCCAGGAAGAGTAAAGGAGGAGGCACCTGTGTCTTCATCAACCAGAAGTGGTGCTCTCAGTTCACCAGGAGGGAGGATCTTTGTACCCCCGACATTGAGCTCGTATGTTTAAGCCTCCGACCGTTTTATCTACCCCGTGAATTCGGGAACATTTTATTGTGTACTGTTTATATTCCACCGAGTGGCAACGCTGCTAAAGCAGCCATCGCTATAGCAGACTGTGTGCACAGACAATTAAAACGCACCCCCGAAGCACCTTGTTTCATTGCAGGTGATTTTAATCACTGTAAGCTTGAGGCTGCGCTGCCTGGATTCAAGCAGTATGTAAACTGCAATACAAGAGGAAAACGAATTCTGGACAAATGCTATGGCAATGTTAATGACGCCTACACGGCCAGGGCCAAACCCCCATTAGGCACCTCTGATCATAATGTTGTCCAGCTAATTCCGTGAAAAAGACAATTATGCGCACATCCAAAAAACTTACAGGTGCTGGACAAAAGGCAACTATAACAAAAAGATAAAGTCTGCACACTGAGGCTCCATCAATGGTTTTTTATTTGGTTTTGTCCAGCTAATTCCCACATATAAATCGCTGCTGAAAAGCAGCAAACCACAGATTAAAACTGTCCACGTCTGGAACGAAGACGGCATCGAAACTCTAATGGCTCATTTCCACCACATTTTACTGCCCTGCACAGCTTGTCACCAGTCGGCTCTACTCGTTTCGGCCCGATGGATGTTCTGCTTCGACCGCCGATCATCTGCCCCCGCCCACCCCCGCCCACAGCTGGTCGTCATAGCGTCATGTCCTCCGCCTATATAGACGAAGTAGGCTATAACATAACGTTACAATTAAATCCATCCACAGAACTTTTAAACTGTTTATGAAATACTGGTGCCTCTAAATGACCTACAGTGTACATGGGCGAATGTGACAATCGGCCAGGAGAATGGATATCACTTTGTTGTTAGTCAAACTCACATGCACGGACGGGAGAGGTGCAACAGAGTAGCCTCTACCCCGGCGGCCTCTCACCAGGCAAGACCGCGGCTTCACCAAAGACCCGCCTGCGGCCTAGCGGAGCGCTGCACTCAACTACAAGGGCTTCCTGACCAGCTGACTTTTTTCTCTCTCAAAACAATTGAAACCACCGCCACAATTTTATTTCACCAGAGGCGAAGGCAGCAACACAAAAGACATGGAAATAACATAACAGAAGAGAAGGTAAGCCCACTAAACTGGTATGCAGCATTGCATTGACAGTCAGTAGATAGACAGAGTAAACACGATTCTGCCTGACCAATCAGTCGTCAACAATGTTTTCACGTCACCGTATGGTACCGGGTTCACAGCCCTAGAACCACGACGAGGCAGGGACGAAAAGTAGCACAACTCAACCCCAACTCAACCCGGGCTGGGACCATTTATCGAGTCGAGCGGAGCGGGATCGTGCTAATACGGTGGAAATGGGCCATAAAAGGCTGCTTTTCCTGCACAAACTGGGACCTCTTTCATGGCCTGGGCCTTGAAGAGGCTACTGTCACTATTACTGATTATATCAAATTTTGCAGAGACAATGTGCTACCCCAAAAGTCAATAACTATGTACCCAAACAATAAATCTTATATTTAAAAATAAATTGAAGAGTGCATAGTTCAGAAGAGACTAGGATTTAAAAGCAAGGACCCTGTGGCCATGAGAAATATTCAAAAAGAGCTCAACCATAAATTAAGGGGGGCCAGGAGAAAAGAAAAAGAGAAATTTGAAACTCACTGTTCTTCTATGAACACAAAAAAGTTGTGGGACTCTATGAAGACCATGACAAACATGGCCCCTGCTAAAAGGTATCTTAGCTTCATTAACGAGGGGGGAAGGCCAACAAACTTAACACCTTTCACACCAGGTTTGAGACTGCTGACTGAAGGGTGGCCCTCCAGTCACTACATGCATTAGAGGCAGGACTAACAATCTCTCCTCTGGACCGGATGGCATCTCTGGACTTCTGCTGAGGTCATGCAGCAAGGAGCTGGCTGAGGCCTGGTGTCCAATTTACAAAAAGTCCTTGAACTCTCACACTGTTCCGTCCACCTGGAAAGACTCTATTGTTATTCCTGTTCCTAAGAAAGCTAGCTGCAAGGAAAATAATGACTTTCGCCCAGTGGCCTTAACTTTAGTTGGCACAGATGATGTGGCTTCAGCCATGGTCCATTTTATTTCCAAGCATCTAGAGAATGCTACCTCTTATGCTCGGCTTTTATTTGTTGATTTTAGTTCAGCATTTAATACGGTTCAGCCGCATTTTTTAATTGAGAAGTTGAATGGGCTCAATGTCCACCCTCTCCTTATTCATTGGTATTATTCTCTTTTAACCAACTGCACACAGCGAGTTAGTGTCAATGGCACTCTTTCTGAATCCAGAGCCCTGAGCACTGGAGCCCCTCAGGGAATAGTAAGCTCACCTGTGCTTTTAACCTGTACACTAATGAGTGCAGATGTTCCTATCCTAATAATCACATAATTAAATTCTCTGATGACACTGCCATCCTAGCTCTCATCAAGAATGATAGTGATCTATCTGACTATCACTCAGAAATCCAAAGGTTTGTAAAATGGTGCGATGATAATTATCTGATTTTAAATGTTAAAAAGACTGCAGAGATGGTGTTTGATCCCAGAAGCATCGGGGACCACAGGCTTGTGTTCATCCACGAGCAGCCCATCTCGCAGGTCTCCTCTTACAAGTATCTCGGGGTCTGCGTTGACCATGCGTAACCTGGAGCACCCACGTTGATAGTCTGTGCAGCAGACTACAACAACGCCTGCACTTTCTACGCCGCCTCAGAGTTCATGGTGTCGACAAGAAATGTATGTTACTTTTTTATCAGTCTGTTTTAGAGAGCCTTATTAGATACGGCATCACAGCTTGGTTCGGTAACCTATCTGTCCAACTTAAGTCCAAACTGGTCCGTCTGATGCACACGGCATGGAAGATTATAGGGGTGAAAGACCACTCATCCCTGCAGTCTATTTTTGAACAGGCCACTCTGAGGCAGGCTAACAGAATAGTTTCTGACCCCTCCCATGTTCTACATGCAGAGTATGAGATACTGCCCTCCGGGAGGAGGTTCAGGGTACCTCGCTGCCGATTAAACAGATTTAAAAATGATTTTATTCCCATTTCTATTAAACTGTTAAACAGCTGCAGATAAACGAATGTTCAATTATCGAATATCAAGACTTGTAACATAGCACAATCATATATATTTATATATATATTATAAGAAATGTATCATGAAATACTGCATTGCAGTGAGGTGAGGCAGGTCCTAAACCTGCTAAATAGCCGATACATCATGGAGGTGGCAGTATGAAAGCGCACTTGTTCTTTTCTTTTAAGTCGTTCTTGTGGTTTCTCCTTGCTTTTATTTCGCCATGGTTTTATGCTTCTATGTTTTTATGGCTTTATGGTTCTATGCTTTTATTTATTTTTATTTTTTATTATTTACATGATAGTGCAATAAGGGTCAGTGTAATATGGGCGGGTGCAATTTTTCTTGCCTAAACAGGCACCGCCTGTTCCACCCGGGTTCTGTGCAATGTCTTTGTTCAAATGCTACTATTGTCTTGCTGTCATGTAGTTGTTTTCCTTTGTTCGTATATGTTACTGGCGATGGATATGCTGTAATGCACTTTGTTGCCCAAGACAAATTTCCCCTCGGGGACAATAAAGTTTATCTGATCTGATCTGATCATGTGTGTGCTCATCTTATTTATTGTTATGTCTTGAATCGATTGATTGATGCCCGAGCTTCTGTCAGAGTAAAATGATTGATTGATGCCCGAGCTCCCCGACAGGTTTTGCCGGATACTTTATTGGCCAGACAAACTCTGTATTTTGTGTAACGTTGCACTTGGCTGTTGTATCCTGTGTGTATGTATATGTTCATGTGTGTATGTACAGGTGCAGCTCAAAAAATTAGAATAGCGTGAAAAAGTTCAATATTTTTTGTCACTCATTTCAGAAAGTGGAACTCATATATTATACAGATTCATTACACAGAGTGAATATTTCAAGCTTTTATTTCTTGTAATTTTGATGGTTATGGCTTACAGATAATGAAAACCCAATATTCAGTGTCTCAGAAAATTAGAATATTACATCAATAAATCAATAAAATCAAAAAACCAAAAAAAAAGTTCATTTCCATGCACTCAATACTTGGTTGGGCCTCCTTTTGCATGAATTACTGCATCAATGCGGCGTGGCATGGAG
Organism: Poromitra crassiceps; assembly: GCF_964638095.1. Classification (NCBI taxonomy): domain Eukaryota; kingdom Metazoa; phylum Chordata; class Actinopteri; order Beryciformes; family Melamphaidae; genus Poromitra; species Poromitra crassiceps. Next base: position 62,180,421 of record NC_139627.1, read on the forward strand.
GCGATCAGCCTGTGGCACTGCTGAGGTGTGATGGAAGCCCAGGTTGCTTTGATAGCGGCCTTCAGGTCATCTGCATTGTTGGGTCTGGTGTCTTTAATCTTCCTCTTGACAATACCCCATAGATTCTCGATGGGGTTCAGGTCAGGCGAGTTTGCTGGCCAATCAAGCACAGTAATACCATGGTCATTGAACCAGCTTTTGGTACTTTTGGCAGTGTGGGCAGGTGCCAATTCCTGCTGGAAAATGAAATCAGCATCTCCATAAAGCTTGTCAGCAGAAGAAAGCATGAAGTGCTCTAAAATGTCCTGGTAGATGGCTGCATTGACTGTGGACTTCAGAAAACACAGTGGACCAACACCAGCAGATGACATGGCACCCCAAATCATCACTGACTGTGGAAACTTCACACTGGACTTCAAGCAACATGGATTGTGTGCCTCTCCACTCTTCCTCCAGACTCTGGGACCTTGATTTCCAAATGAAATGCAAAATTTACTTTCATCTGAAAAGAGGACTTTGGACCACTGAGCAACAGTCCAGTTATTTTTCTCCTTAGCCCAGGTAAGACGCTTCTGACGTTGTCTCTGGTTCAGGAGTGGCTTGACACGAGGAATGCGACATTCGTAGCCCATGTCCTGGATTCGTCTGTGCGTAGTGGCTCTTGATGCGCTGACTCCAGTCTCAGTCCACTGCTTGTGATGCTCCCCCACATTCTTGAATGGATTTTGCCTGACGATCCTCTCAAGGCTGCGGTTATCCCTGTTACTTGTGCACCTTTTCCTACCACACTTTTTCCTTCCACTCAACTTTCTATGAATATGGTTGGATACAGCACTCTGTGAACAACCAGCTTCTTTAGCAATGACCTTTTGTGGCTTACCCTCCTTGTGGAGGGTGTCAATGACTGTCTTCTGGACAACTGTCAAGTCAGCAGTCTTCCCCATGATTGTGTAGCCTACTGAACCAGACTGACCATTTAAAGGGTCAGGAAACCTTTGCAGGTGGTTTGAGTAAATTAGCTGATTAGGGTGTGACACCATGTGTTTCCAATTTTGAACTTTTTCACACTTTTTCACAATATTCAAATTTTCTCAGACACTGATTTAGGGTTTTCATTATATGTAGGCCATAATCATCAAAATTACAAGAAATAAAGGCTTGAAATATTTCACTCTATGTGTAATTAATCTGTATAATATATGAGTTTCACTTTCTGAAATGAGTGACAAAAGATATTGCACTTTTTCATGATATGCTAATTTTTTGAGCTGCACCTGTATATGTTCATGTTTTTATGGCTGCAGTGTGGGCGTGTGTATCTATATGTTCATGTTTTTATGGCTGCAGTGTGGGCGTGTGTATGTATATGTTCATGTTTTTATGGCTGCAGTGTGGGCGTAAGCCCAAGACACATTTCCCATGCGTGGGACAATAAAGTTAATCTTGAATCTTGAATATAGTTACATGTGTCTACTAACATTATGAATATATCATAAAGTAATGCTATGTTCTGATAATTTGCTTAACTATTACTTGCTACCTGCTAGCAGGCTAGATGCCTTGCGGCACATTGCTGCCTCTACCGGTCGGAAGTATTACTGTTCTTATTATCCGATGTTTGTCGTCAATTTTCCTCAAAATGGGGCTATAATTTAGAAAACAGAGCGCGTGAGAGCATGAAAAATAATTGAAATAGTTTTTTCAGACCATAAACTAATTTGGAAAGTGTTTATTTAAGACATAGACCGAGAGAGAAGTTGGCTCGTTTCCCATAGAGTTGAATGCATGTTCCTGGGGAGTGCTACACAAACTGCGCCCCCCACTGGCCATTTGAAAGAATGCAATTTCCGCATAGGCTTCAAAAAGAGGGAGGCTGAATTGGGCACTGCGTGGCCCACTGGTGGGTCCCGGATGACCTTTGAGAGACAAAGGAAAGCTCGCACACTGCAATGGCTCCAAGTTGAGTGTATTTATTTTACACCATTAAAAAAAGGTAACGTTTCGGGCAGCACCCTGCCCTTCCTCAGGGCAGGGTGCTATTTTTGACTTTAAAAGTCAAAAATATTTGGGAGCTTTACCTTTAACTTTCTCTGTGAAGCTGGCAGGATCCAACACCACCACAGACGGGTTGACCAGGTCCTAGAGACAAAAGTGTTTTTCATGCTTTATTATTAGTTAACAGTAGAAGTAGTAAAACGATTTTCAGACGGCAGCCCGTCTTTATTGTCACACAACACACTACAACACATGCATGCGGCCACTACACACACTCATGCTGATGGTGGCCGGTGAAATATGTCCTCTGCATTTGACCCATCCAGTAACCATCTAGTAACCATCTAGTAACCATTAGTATTATGGTGAAGAACAGTGTCAAAATCTGGCACCAATTTGCACGTCATCATGGGCTCACCTCCCCTCCCCTGTCATCCCCTGTCCGTGCCAACCCGCTTTTCCCTCCCTCTGTACTGGACAAGGCCTACAATTTGTGGCACAGTCAGGGAATCTCCACAATTAGTGACCTATATGTCGATGGCATATTTGCTTCATTTAATGATTTGGTAAATATATATGAGCTTCCAAAAGCCCACTTCTTCAGGTACCTGCAAGTTCGTGATTTTGTCCGCAAACATTTCTCAGGGTTTCCTGCCATTCCTTCTATTTCTCCCATTGATTTGCTTTTACAACAAGATCCGATTCAAAAAGGTGTCATTACACGTTTATATAATGAGATATCCATGCTACAGTCCCCTGAACCCTTCGCATTATGTACAATCTGGTCACAGGAATTGGGAGAAGAATTAGATAATGAGACCTGGGATGAGATTCTTTACAGAGTTCACCACTCTTCCTTATGTGCCAGACATGGGGTGTTGCAATGTAAGGTGGTCAACAGGGTGCACTGGTCTAAGTGGAAGCTGGCGAGGATTTTTCCTGACATTGATCCCACGTGTCGGCAAGCTCCTGCAGATCTTTGTCATATGTTTTGGCTGTGTCCCTCTCTCTCTTCCTACTGGGAAGCTGTTTTTGATACTTTGTCTAAGGTCACTTCGGTGCCCATTGAGCCATCTCCAATTGCTGCACTGTTCGGAGTCCTGCCAGCTGGGACTCTGCCCAAATACTTCTTAGACTTTGTGGCTTTTCTAACTCTTCTAGCGAGGCGATCAATTCTAATGAATTGGAAGGGTCCCTACGCTCCCACTCATTCTCGGTGGGTGGGGGACGTGCTGCATTTTATGCAGTTGGAGAAAATTAAGCACACCCTACGAGGCTCCCTGCACAAGTACTATAAAATCTGGCAGCCTTTTTCAGAATATATAAAGGGCATCCAAATTATCCCGCCAGCCCCGGACTGATGAACCTCTGGTCCCTCTTGATCTTGTCTTGACCCTGAGCTACAGTATCTGACCTCTGAATAAGCTACTTCTACTGACCTCTTTTTATCCTTAATTTTGTGTACCCCCCCCCCCCGTTTATTTGATTTGATATTTATTTATTTATTTACTTTTCTCTCTGTATTGTATTGTTGTTTTGTTGTAACTGTGAAGCTGTGTGTTGTGTTGTGATGTACGTGATTTGTTGGTGTAAACTTGAAAAATCCCATAAATAAATCATAAAAAAAAAAAAAGGGTACATTCAATATTGTCTATCAAATATCCCATTTTTATCCACCATTAGTGCAAATTTTTTATTTATTTATCCTGGTTGCTGCTCCACCCTCTGCCGATCTGGGGAGAGCCGAAACTGGCTCCATGCTTCCTCCGAGACATGGGCAGTTAGCCAGCCGCTTCTTTTCACCTGACAGGGGAAGCTTCACCGGTAGGACATAGCACGTGGGAGGATCACGCTATTCCAACCAGTTCCCCTCCCTCCGCACAGGCGCCCTTAACGACCAGAGGAGGCACCACTTCAGCGACCAGGATATTGCATGTTTTGGTGAGGGGTCCCTATATGAAGGAAACCCCCTGGAGGCACATGGAGAACATGCAAACTCCACACAGAAAGGCCCTTTTGACGACCCCACCCGGGCGGTGGGCACTCGAGGACATGCAGACAGGCACGCATTCCTTCAGCGTTCACAGCGTCCCAGGTGGGAATCGAACCCAGGACCTTCGAGCTGTTTTTAATCAGGAATTAAAAACGCCAAATTCAGCTGTATGGGAATACGTTGGCTATCGTAAAAACAGATGGCCAGGGCTTAGAGGAGGAAAGTCACCCAACATGTAGCTAATACATGCAGGCAAAGCGAGGAGGCAATACATCCAACATGAGTGCACAAACCTGAGCACCACATGTCGAAACGACACGAAATGTGTGAAACGACATGACGAATACATCAAATCCAGAAGCGCCTAAACGCTGTTTGAACGCCATTGAATTGAATTGAATTAAACGCCACAGAAGAAGTGGCTAAACGTTACATAACAATGACAAAGCTGTTAACTTGTAAACAAGCAACGTACATCGCGTGGGATGACAAGCAAGATACGGTGAGGAAGAGGGGATGACTCCTTGTCATGTTCCAATTTACATTTATAAGTAAGAATAATACTATAATATTACTAAAGCACACACATATTTAAAACAGTTAATTGTCATTACAGATGTAGGTTACATTAACATGTCTATTTTTTCTCAGCCCACAATTCACCAAACTATATGTTATTTAAAAATAAAATACATTTTGTTCAATGGCAAAAAATATGAAATGAAAAAGTAAGTCCACTGAGCCGTGTTTTGATCACATTCCTTGACCCATGTGGTAAAACTTTGTTTTGTAACTGTTAATTTTTTGTCATTTCGAGAGAGAAAAGCAGCACAGGGCTGAGAACTGAAATGCCTTTTTACATTCAGTAAAAACAAGTTTGGTGATTCTATTCATGTACTGATAGGGTCGTTTCAGAGTGAAACTGTAATACTGCACACAATAGCTTTTCATTTATTTTCGGGAAAAAGATTAAACACTAGGCCTAGATTGAAGCTTCGAAGCGTCAATGTTTTTGGCTCAGCCGTAGTACTATGTAGTATTAGTATTTACTGTGTAGTATGAGGGTTTACAAGGTAGTATTAGGGTTGTCACGATATCAACATTTTGACTTCGATACCGATACCAAGTTTAGTATCACGAATACTGGATACAGATACGATACTCGATACCTAATGGATAAGAAACAGAATGAACACAAGGTTGATCACACTCACAAATTCAAGGTTTAGTAACACCCTTAACAGTCACAGGACACCTTTTGAAATGTGTCTCTCTGGTGTTAGAAGACCACCATATTAGATAGAATGAATGACCACTGAATGTTTCTGTATTAGAAGAATAACTAACTGAATGTTTCTGTGTTAGAAGAATAACGCCATATTAACTGAAGGTCTCTCTGGGTTAGAACAACGCCACAATGTAGGCCAGTGGTTCCCAAATGGTGTACCTGGGTGTGCCTTGGGATTTTGCATTAATTGCAATTGCAAATATAGCCTAAAACTATACAAAAATTGGGTGTGTTGCTGCTTTGATGTAGTAATTTTGCAAAGTTTCAAATTAATTCCTAGAGTAATATATTTTGTCAAATTTTATTTGACATTAGTAAATAAAAAAACATTTAGAGCGATAAGAGTAATGGAGGCTATTTTGCACCGATAGACTTAAGCTATATAGGTGTGATTTGAGATTTTGTCGTGCCATGGGCACAAAAAGTTTGGAAACCACTGATGTAGGCTATCTCTATGTATCTCTTAATACAATATTTCTCTTTACACATTATATAGCCATGTACATTGCACTCTTCACAACATCCTGTGATATCAGTCAATGTTTGAGACAGGTCCTTTGCCTGTCTCATTGAAAACAGAAACACAATAGAAAAATATGAACTGCAGCACTGGCACAGCACACTATAGGCTATGTAAAATGGCTCAGACTGAAAAGTTAGTAGTGTATCTGTCCAGTAACACACGATAACATAGGGTAACCCACGTTATTTATTTTGTTGTGACACATTACAGAGATGTCACTCAAAGACCACACTCGCGTGCTTTACCAATGGCTCCTGAAGGCGTCATGTGCAGGAGGCAAACTGGACTGGAGAGGATGCAGCTGCGATAGTGTTTGTCTGCTCTCAACTCTGTGAATCTCGCTTTAATCTTCATCACAGTGGCTCATTACCTGCTGTACACAACGTGCACTGGTTCTACACAAGCACTCGCGGGTCTCTCGTCCTTTTACCGACTCTCTCACTGATCTCACTGCTGTTTACATGCTTTTCGGATCAGCTAGCTAATACGCTAGTTATACTTAGCTCAACTGTTAGCTACTTAGCTTAGCTCTCTCCCTCTCGGTAAAATGTTCATGTTCGTTAAGCATAACATTCATGTTTATTTGCTGGCGGGGGGAAGTCTCCCGCTAGTGTTGATGTCCAGTGTGATGGCAGAGACACTGGGAAATGTGCGTTTGTTTATTTGTTGCGTCGTGTTAGGGCTGCTCGATTATGGCAAAAATCATAATCACGATTATTTTGATTGATATTGAGATCACGATTATTTAACACGATTACTCATTGACATTGAGAACATCATGCATTTATTGAACATTGACACTGGCTTTTCTTTTTAACATTGGATGTCTTTGGATTTGAGATATAATTGAAAATAAATAAATAAATAAATAAGTGAAAATAAATTATAAAAGTGCAAAGATTTAGAAATAAAATAAAAACTAAAATAAATATACAGTATATGTAGGCCTACTATGTTGCAGTGAACTGCCACAACCAACTGCAACTATTAATCTACATTCAATATGTTGGTAATAGTAGTCCTTAAACCTCAAATCTAACCAAATGCTATTGAGTAACGTTCGTTTACATTACATTAAATTACTCATTTGGCAGATGGTTTTATCCAAAGCGACTTACGTTTAGGTTCATAATAGGCTATTGTTAATGTTTATCTGTGAGATCGTTAGCTGTTGAATGCATATTCATGCATCATATCAATGCGGTCGCATTGTAAAGAATGTCCTGAATCGATGACTGTGTTGTGGCAGGAGTAACTAGATGGGGCTTTGTCTTTTTGTTCATTTAGCGTTATTTCTTGGTCATAGACCACTTTGTGAGTGGATTTCAAGTGATTAAACAGAGGGAGAGGTCGTGTTGCGGGGTGCTGCCACGACCGCGCATATCTTGACAGGTGGGTCAAAACTTGCATCGCAATTCCGTGCTGTATATTCGCATCGCTCATCAGTTACACATCAAGAGCGATGCGAATATACAGCACGGAATTGCGATGTGAGTTTTGACCCACCTGTCAATCACAGGCACAGACTTGGAACAAACAGTGCAAGATATGCGCAGTGTAAGGACCTTTAAACTCGGCAAAACCATAGTGTTTCCACCCCACATACGTTGTTTCACCTCTCTTCTCGACCAGCGGCTCTCTTTCTGTGAAATAAGTGGGGAGGAGAAACGTGCCTGTGGCTCTTCACACGACAGTCACAACTCGAGCTGGTGTGTTTTGGGCTTTGGGGGAGGGGCCGAGCAAAGGAAGGGGAGCGCTTGATTTACAACACAAGACAGAACGAGAGAGACAAGAGCCGCAAAATCGTTTGATGTCGATTATCTTGTTTTCATAATCGTGGACAGCCCAAATCGTAATCTAGATTAAAATTTGATTAATCGAGCAGCCCTACGTCGCGTGTAACGTTAATTAGACGAGGAATCCCGCAACTTCATTTTAAAAGCACAACCACGACCAGTTAAAGTGATGGTACCGAACTTTGGGAACTTCCAATACCGAACCATTTTTAATAAAAAGTATCGAAAAAGTATTGAAATTTCGGTATACCGGTAGTATTAGTATTTACTTAGTATTATTAGTGTTTACTATGTAGTATTAGTATTTGACATGTAGTATTTGTGTTTATAATGTAGTATTTGTGTGCAGTATTAGTCTTTACTATAATATTAGTATTTACTATGTAGTACTAGGGATGGGCATTTCTAGCAAAAACAATATTCGAAATTCGCTGGCCAAAGTCGACTTTTAATCGAAATTCGGAAAAAAAAAAAAAAAATGTAAAAAAAATTAAAAATGTATATATATTTTTTTTTGGTGAGTGAAATGTTGCATTGTCTCCCCTGATTCTAAGTCTAAGGCTTTATTAATTAACACGTTCACTGCCAATGACGTATTAATCCGTCAAAAAAAATCCAACGGTTGACTGCCAATGACGTATTAACACATTGACTGCCAGCCGTTTTTTTTTGCTGTAGGTAGCTTCTGCCAAGCCGTTTTTTGAGGATTATGGCTCATTTTACAAGAGCCGAGGATTCGTTTCAGCTTGGACTTTGTGAACATACAATATCTCAAAAGTACTAATAGAATGTGTACTTTCTCTGTCTAAAAGAGTTAGTTTGTAGAGTTAGTAGTTATGTAAGCATTAGCAGTTGAATACAGCATGGTTTTAGCATCAGAAAAAATATTCAGAGATAAACGGCTTTTTGTGAAATTGGATAGAACAGTCACTTTAACCATTCATTTTTGGCTCTCTCTCTCTCTCTCTCCCTCCCCCTCTCGCTCTCTCTCTCTCTCTCCCTCCCTCTCGCTCTCCCTCCCTCTCTCTCTCTCTCTCTCTCCCTCCCTCTCGCTCTCCCTCCCTCTCTCTCTCTCTCCCTCCCTCTCGGGAGGGAGACGCACTAGGTTTAATCCTAGTGAGAGGGGGAGAGGGAGAGAGAGAGAGAGAGAGAGAGGGAGGGAGGGAGAGAGAGAGAGCGAGAGAGAGAGAGAGAGAGGGAGAGAGCGAGAGGTGGGCGTTCTTCTTGGCTGCAGCGGCCGTCAGCTTGTCATCAGTCTCAGTGCTTTGCTGCTGCTGTGCCTGTCTGCACGGCCGCTGTTTGAGGAAGTCGGGATGGACTCGCTCGCTTCTTGGAGTTTTGGTTGAGAGAAGCTTTTGCGATTCTGGTCATATTTATGCTGCGTGTTTCAAAGTGTGTTCCTCCACCTGTAATCTATTATGTAAATTTGCAATCCCGCATCGCCAGCAATCAGCGCGAAAAGGAAAGCGTTTTCCCCCATCCATTTTCATGAGAATGGCTGGGGTGAGAATGGCGTGACAAGTTAAAAAAATGCTTGCCTTCCTCTAGTCAGGACTCAGGAGAGCACTGTTGCCACTTAGTGGGTCGGTGGAATGGGTTGTAAACGTTCGGTGGCTCCAATAATTATATAAGAGATGTAAAAGGGTTAGATGCACAACCCACCGTCAAAAAAAAAAAATCGATGCCAAAAACGTGTAAACACGTTGTTGGCAGTCAACAGCTGGATTCTGAAAACGTGTTTACACGTTGTTGGCAGTGAATGTGTTAATACGTCCAAAAAATGATTTTTTTTTTTTTTGACCGTGGGATGTACATCTAACCCTTTTACATCTCTTATATAAATATTGGAGCCACCGAACATGTACAACCCATTCCACCGACCCACTAAGTGGCGACAGTGCTCTCCCAGACTAGAGGAAGGCAAGCAAAAAGCAGTGTGAGGAAGCCATTCTCATGAAAATGGATTGGCGAAAACGCTTTCGTTTTCGCGCTGATTGCTGGCGGTGCGGGATTGCAAATTTGCATAATAGATTACGGGTGGAACACACTTTGAAACACGCAGCATAAATAAGACCAGAATCGCAAAAGCTTCATCAAAGCTCTCAACACAAACCCCAAGAAACGAGCGAGCCCATATCCAGACTTGCACAGCGGCCGCCAGCAGACAGGCAGCAACAGCAGAAGCAGTGAGCCTGGTGACGCGAGGTTACAGCAGCAACAGAAACGAGCTTGTGACACGCCCGCTGCAGCCAAGAAGAACACACACGGAGGGAGGAGTTTGAAGGAGAGGGGTGTTTCCTGCTGTTATGGAGGAAATTACTGTTCAAAACTATTGTTTAGATGTCTGACGTCTTACTGATGCCAAAAATGAATGGTTAAAGTGACTGTTCTATCGAATTTCACAAAAAGCCGTTTATCTCAGAATAATTTTTCAGACGCTGAAACCATGCTGTATTCAACTGCTAATGCTTACATAACTACTAACTCTACAAACTAACTCTTTTAGACAGAGAAAGCACACATTCTATTAGTTCTTTTGAGATATTGTGTGTTCACAAAATCTTAGCAGAAAAGAATCCTCGGGTCTTGAAAGATGAGCCAGAATCCTCAAAAAAAACCTCTGGCAGAACCTACCTACAGTAAAAAAAAAACGGCTGGCAGTGAATGTGTTAATAGAAAAAGCTTCTGCTGTGGATTTTTAGCTCAAACAAGCATTGCACCACTGAAGTAAAGAACATGTTACATGACATTGACATTTTCGAAAATAAAAAACTGTTTTGACAATCATGAGTGGTTCATTAAATATTCAGTAGGCTCAGGTCTGAGTGCCAAAGGGGTGCCAAAGTCACCCCCCTCCCTCTTCATGGGATTTCATCCGCCATTCATTTTTCCATAAACCTTGCTTAAAATGCTTATAAAAATTGTTTTACTTGCTCAAACCAAGCGATTCGACTATACTTAGAATCAGGGGAGACAATGCAACATTTCACTCACAAAAAAAAATAAAAATCGAATTTCGACTTTCAATAATAAAAGTCGACCTTGATAATTACGATTATTCGAAAATTTGAAATTCGATGCCCATCCCTATGTAGTACAAGTGTTTGTTAGTATTGACTATGTAGTATTAGTGTTTACAATGTAGTAAGTGTTTCCTATGTACTATCAGTCTTTACTATGTAGTATTAGTGTTTACTATGTAGTATTAAGTAATGTATACATTACCTGTATGAACTCCAGGATTCCATCAGCCGAGTGTTGTCCTTCATATTCATGAACAGACGAACGGTTGAATATAACTGTAGTTGGATATGCCTGGATATTATACTGAGACAGAGAGGCAAAAGACAGACAGACAGACAGACAAAAGACAAAAGAGCTGATTATAAAAGTAGTGGTGTAGGACAGAGATTTTCAAAGTGGGAGGCAGGCTTCCACAAGGGGGCTCTAAACAGTTTCAGGGGAGCCTTAGTGAGTGGAAGTAGGAGTGTCAAATAACCTCATCATGATCCCATAAGCATCGGTGAGGGCGCCTTTTTCCGCACTTTGTCTGAGGGGAGGCCCACAATCTCAGACTTGGAAAACCCCTGGTGTAGAATATCTTATTCATTTGAACAGCAACCTGTAAGTCTGCACTGCAGTCCAGCTATACACATATTTACCATAGAGCAGAGGTCCTTTTGAATGGTACAGTCCAGATATATATATTTACCATTGAGCAGAGGTCCTGGTGAATGGTACAGTCCAGATATATATATTTACCATTGAGCAGAGGTCCTGGTGAATGGTACAGTCCAGAGTACCAAACTTCATCTGTCCAGCCAGCTGGATTGAAGCCTTCCTCAGTTCAGGAAGTAAAGCTCGGCACGGAGGACACCACTGCACACGTGCAAAACACATGAAGAATAAGTTTATATATAATTTCCCCTGCTCCACCGCCTCTGCCGATCTGAGGAGAGCTGTAGACTAGCACATGCTTCCTCCGATATGTTTCACTGGCCGGACGTAGCACATGGGAGGATCACACTATTCCCCCCAGTTTCCCTCCCCCGAACAGGCAAATAACATTGGTCACTTTGACCTTTCAAGAACAGTGAGTTGACACCGGACAGTACCGCACAGTCATCCGCAAGATGTCTTCTCCAGGTCATACGTAACAGTTTCAGCGCACCAGAGGAGGCACTAGTGCAGTGACCACGACACACAGCCCACCGGCTTCCCACTCACAGACATGGCCAATTATGTCTGACCAAGCCGCAAGTACCACTGCCGGGAATTGAACCCGGGTGTCCACAGTGGTAGGAGAGTGCTTTTACCTCTACACTACCCCAACACTCTAGTGCAAATCACATGAAGAAGTTTATGAATACAATAATAATACAATAATAATATTACGTTTATGAACTATTTTCTTTCGACCAAACTACACCCACCAAATGTCATACCACACAGAAGGAAGCGTGCTAACGTTACAGCTAAGATCAGATCAGATAAGCTAACATTGCAGCTATGCTAACGTAGATGCATGCTTTCTTCAGAGCAGCACAGTGAGATGGGTGTAGTTTGGTCGAAAGAAAATAGTTGCTACAAGAAACTGCTCACAACAAGGTCTGGGGGTGATATTGGGTAACCAGGTCATGATTTCTGGAAAGACACATCGCTGTTGAGTTTTTCTTCTTTTTTTGGGTGCTTTGAGCACCACAAATCTCTATTGCCGATATTGCCAAAACTCACACCAAACCGTAGGGGTTGTTCTACAACCCAGGTTTTACGAGTGAGAATGAGGATTATCACACGATGTACTATTGTACACAAGCTGCTTCTCACAGCGAACCCACTGGATAAAAATGTAAATGTTTTCAAAAATTAACCACTATAAAATCACCCATTATGCCTGAAGGCGTCTTGGCTTTGGCTTTGGCCACCCGCATGCATCCTGTGTCGATCGAGACCAAACGGGCGTTTCCAGCTGAGATCCTCCGGGGCAACAAACAAGTAGGCCGCGGGACATACAGCAGGAGATGGGCCAAGAAACACCGTGGGAAACGAGGGGGGATCCGAAACAGACTGAGGAGCAAGGCAAACCGACCACCCTTGCCTAGTATTCTGCTCGCTAACGTCCAGTCCTTGGAAAACAAGTTGGATGACATCAGAGCAAGGATTGCTTTTCAGAGGGACATCAGAGACTGTAACATCTTTTGCTTCACTGAGTCCTGGCTGTCCCCCTCCGTCCCGGATCACTCCGTCACACCGGCCGATCATTTCTACACCGTTCGCATGGACAGAACGGAGGAATCCGGCAAATCCAAAGGTGGAGGTGTTTGTTTTATGATCAACAACAAGTGGTGTGACCCGAAGAACGTTACCGTTCTCTCCCGGGCCTGTTCTCCCCAGCTGGAACATTTGTCCATCATGTGTCGCCCACATTACTTGCCCCGTGAGTTTTCAGTGGTAATCATTACGGCTGTCTATATCCCTCCACAAGCCAACAAAGACACCGCCGTAGCCGAGTTGCAGGAGGTGATAAATAGACATCAACATCGCCATCCAGGAGCTGCCTTTATCGCCCTCGGGGATTTTAATCAGGCTAACCTCTCCCGGGGCTTGCCGGAATTTAGACAGCATATCCGCTTTCCCACGCGAGGAGGTAATATCTTGGATCACTGCTACACGCCGTTTAAGGACAGCTATAAAGCTATTTCCATGCCAGCTTTTGGTAAATCGGACCACGTCGCCATCTTCCTACTTCCAAAATATAAACAGAGGATTCAGAGAGACGCTCCGGTGACGAAAGACGTCAAGCGCTGGACCGACCAATCGGAAGCCACGCTGCAGGACGCTCTCGAGTACGCGGATTGGGAGATGTTCCGCGTGACCTCCGCTGACGTCAGTGAGTTTACGGAAGTAGTGGGGAGTTATATCTCCCTACTCACCGACGAGATAATACAAACTGTCAAAATAAAAGTCTCCCTTGCGGAGGAATTAAATACTTTTTACGCAAGGTTTGAGACGAAAGGCGACAACTCCACGGCTTTAATAGCCGATGGCGCGTCTAATGTCAGAAATGGGGAGCCTCGTTTCACAATCAGGGAGTGTGATGTGAGGAGGATGTTCAAGGGGGTAAACGGGAGGAAAGCTGCGGGGCCTGACCAGATTCCTGGGAGGGTCCTAAAATCATGTGCCAACCAGCTAGCCCCTGTTTACACAGACATTTTTAACACGTCTCTTGCTCAAGCTGTCGTCCCCCTTTGCCTTAAGCGGTCCATCATAGTCCCTGTGCCAAAAAACAATAGTCCATCATGCCTGAACGATTACCGCCCAGTGGCACTGACCTCAGTGGTCATGAAATGTTTTGAGAGGCTAGTAAAACCCCACATTTGCTCCACCCTGCCGAGTTAATTTGACCCCCTCCAGTTCGCTTATAGAACAAATAGGTCTAGAGATGATGCCATCACCAACCTTCTGCACACCTGCCTTACCCACCTGGACAAGGGGAGGGGGAACTATGTGAGGATGCTGTTCATCGACTACAGTTCAGCATTCAATACCATAGTCCCCCTCAACCTGGTGGCTAAGATGACGGCACTAGGGTTCAACACCCAATTATGTAATTGGGTGCTGGACTTCCTCACCGGTTGCCCCCAGGTTGTGCGGGTGGGCGGCGGCGTCACCTCTAGTTCACTGACCCTCAACACAGGCGCCCCCCAGGGGAGAGTCCTGAGCCCGCTGCTCTATAACATCTACACACATGACTGTGTGGCCTCTGACAGTTCAACCGCCGTCCTTAAGTTTGCTGACGACACCGTAGTGCTAGGTCTGATCTCCGATAACGAGGAGGCTTACCTGAACCAGGTATCAGACCTGGCACTATGGTGTCAGTCCAATAACCTGTCCTTGAAGATCAGCAAAACAAAAGAGATGGTGGTGGACTTCAGAAGGAAGAAGGGCAGCGGGTACACCCCACTGACCATCGGTGGGGAGCCTGTGGAGAGGGTCAGCAGTTTTAAGTACCTAGGCATGTACCTCAGTGAGGACCTCACTTGGAGTCTGCACTCTGAGCATATGCTCAAGAAGTACAGACAACGTCTATACTTCCTCCGCCGGCTGAGGAAGTTTAAGGTCGCACCATCCATCCTGAAGACCTTCTACTCCTCAGCCGTCGAGAGTGTCCTCACTGGGTGCATCTCCGCCTGGTATGGGAGCTGCACTAAAAGGGACCAGGTAGCCCTACAAAGGGTGGTGCGCTCAGCTGAGCGTATCACCAGAGTGTCTCTGCCCACCCTGCATGACACCTATTCTAAGCGGGTGAGAGCAAGAGCTCATAAAATAATGAAGGACGCCACGCATCCCAACTTTGGCCTGTTCACCATGCTGAGGTCAGGGAGACGCCTTTGTAGCCTGAAGGCAAAAACCGAAAGGCTCAAGAGAAGCTTCTTCCCCCAGGCTGTTCGCATGCTCAATGCTAGCGACTAGCAGCATTAGGACCACACAATATTTATTTTTTTATTTTTTAAATATTTATTTCTATTTTTAATTAAAGACAGGACATGACGATACCGTATAGCACTTTACGATCAGCACTTTATGTCTCTTACATGTTCTGTGTCTTTTATTGTTTTTACTGTTTTTATTGATATCTACCTTTTCTGGCACATTGCAGAGACTAAGTCCCATTGCATTTCACTGCATGTTTTACACTGTATTTCTGTGCAAGTGACAAATAAAGTATCCTTGACCTTGACCCGCTCCGCCCCCCGTGACTGTAGCCAACACTAGTGTCCTCTAGAGAGAGAGTGGCGTCAGCGGAGGACCAAAATGCAAGACTCATTAGCCAATGAACAGCCAGGAATGGGTCTCGCGCTACTTTTGGATGCTAAAATAAAGCTGATAATGTACAATTTGATTCAAGGGATGAAAAACCCTTTCAAAGTACAACACAAACTGTCTATTTTGCTGCAACTCGACAGTGCTGCTTTTTTTACTCAAGAGTTCCACTTTCTACTTCCTGGAAAAAAACTGGTCCATTGGAGTGAATGGAGATGTCGGAACTCTTCTATTATACGGCTCTGGCCAACACGTATCACTCACAAGCATCCAGCAACCCCGCTGCTCCGGAACGATGGCAGCAAGGCTGGGTGTGTGAGAATCCTCGTTCTCCCTCGGAAAACCTGGGTTGTAGAACAACCCCTACATTTTACTTTGTTTTGAACAACGGGGTACATGGCCCTCGCCCATGGCTGACAAAAGAGCGTGCGCAAAGGGCACGCTGGCCACATCAAGGCTATAGAACCTGACAAAAGTGTGGTGAGTAGACCATGAGGCAGCCGCACACATGTCCTCCACTGACACACCACGCAATAACGCCTAGGATGTCGCGACACCTCACGTAGAGTGGGCCTTAATACCCTCCGGGGGAGCATTCCCCACGGCAGAGTAGGCCAAAGCAATGGCCTCCACTATCCAGTGCGACAAGTGCGGCTTGGCCCGTGGCCCAAAGCAAACCAGCAACTGGTTACAGGTGCGCAGCGTGCGTGTCCTGCCCACGTAGGCCAGGATCGCTGCTTTAAACGCCGCTTAAACGCCGCTCCTCCTCCGAGCTGAAAGGAGGGGGACAGAAAGCTGCCAGGTCTACAAACATAGACCTGAAGCGGGCATTGATATTCTTAGGCTGGTACGCGGGGTTGGGCCGAAGCGTAACCAACCGCTCATCATCAGCGAACACCATGCAAGGTTGTTGGACCGACAGGCAGGGGCGGACTTTGGCCGTTTGAAGCCAGATTTGGTGAATATAATGCTAATGTGATGTTACATGTTACCTATTTGTTCACTAATAGAATTCAACATTGCCTAGATAACTGCAAGTATAATATGAAGACGTAAAAACAAAAACATGCCTCTGTACAAAAGCTTCACAGCAAACTTCAATTAAGGAAGAGTGCAGTGTCCTGTCCTGTCTTGTCTCGTCTGAGGTTAAATGCAAATACAAAAATGATAAAATCAAACTGCTTCATCTCCACTTTAAACTGTATTGTGCAGTCCTACTGATAATCCCATAAAGCACATTAATGTGAAAGCAATAAGCATATAGCCTACGTGTTTCACTTTATGCTCTGAAATTGTAGCCTACCTGAAGGTTCCTGATTCTGATAAGTTAAACACCACCTTCCAGCTCTGCAGGAGCACCTGCTGCAGTGCTAGTGCTGCTTCTGCTTCTTTTTTTTTTACAATTAACCCATTGATACCTGATGCAGCATTTGCGTGTGTTTCCCTTTAAGACCGTGAACCGCGTCACGCGGTTCGCGGTCTTAAAGGGATACACACACAAATGAGGGATATACACGCAAATGCTGCATCAGGTATCAATGGGTTAAACCTCATTTACTTATTACACTCGACTGGTTGTTTTTCAGATGTGATGTGAATCTAAAGTGAACTAAACAAGTCAGATCCACTATAAATGTTTTTCAGTAGATGCTGTGATGTAGCCACAAGAAAGGTGCAATATTAATGTTTTTCAGGAGATGGCGATGTGATGTAGCTAATCAAGAAAGATGCATTATAAATGGTGTTTCAGGAGATGTGTGATGTTGCTAGCTATAGGTTCTAAACAAGAAATATGGTTCAAATGTTTACAGTAGTTTTCCTTTCTTGCTGCACTACAATGTTATAATGCTGTGAGACGGAGCTAACACAAAAGATGCAATATTAATAGTTTTTCATGAGATACTCAGTATTTAATACTAATACTAATACTAATAATAGAAAAGGAGAAGATACTGAATAATGACATCACAACAGTATAAATCCTAATATTAATTTAAAATTAAATATTCTTCTAAATATGGATAAAAGTCCAAAAAACATACAATTTTCTTCAACGCTTCTTCGAGATTCCATTCCTTACAGCACCCCCTACTTAATAATAGTTCCAGCGCGGCTGCGAAAATGTGGTGGCGCATTGTGTCAAGTGTACATAGTTTTCATAACCTGGGATATGAGTTGAGAAGCGGAGACAAAATAGTCCCCTCTGCTGCTCGAGATTTTCATAGGAGAAAATGGCCGCTGCCCGGCAGAATTTCTAGCCCATAAACTAACTAGTAATAACTTGGCCAATTGTATGTAACATACAAAATGAAGTAAACGGCAATGTCTAAGAATGCAACGACATGTAACTGGCTCGTTTAAACTCGCATTCCAGGGAATTACGTTAACGTCTGCGGGTCTTATGCGCGTAAGTGGCGCGAGGCTGGAGGAGACTGAAAACCCTCTGAAGCTTTCAATGTTGGTGACGTCCAGGTTGATTTGTACAAGGAAGTCTCTCAGTGTGTTGCTGTTGATTTGTATCACTGATACAGACAGCACGCGCTCTCGCGTGGCTGGCTTGCTCCAAGTTGTAAACAGAGGGTTTGACAGTTGACAGCTGAGAGCCTGGCTTCTGTCAGCTGACCAGAACGAAAATCAGATGATTTCTAAATAGCCGTTATTTTAATAAACTGAGCGGACAGGGTTAATCTAAATCAGCGATCCCCAAAGTCCGGACTCCGGTCCGCATCCGGACCCAGACGCCGTCCTATCCGGACCGAGCCCTATAACCTACAAATCACTATTGAGAATTGTTACATTTCACCAAGCTTTTATTTTTTAACCGGCACGTGCTTTTCTACCCTTTACGGTACTGGTTTAATCTGCCAGGAAGCGCATAGACCAATGCATGCGCTGTAAATCATCACACGTGATGCTACTCAGCCAATCAAATATCCGATTCGATTCTGCCTGTTCCGTTCCAGTCGGTTCCAGTGCTGCAGGCGAGAGATTGTCAGTGACACGGAGATATGAGAGAGATATAAGTCAATTCACATGGCGTGCTCAAAAGAAACGAGTAGACCGCAAAAACAAAGATTTCGTTTTAATCCGGAGCAGGCAGACTCTTAGATGTTCATTCATTGTTCTCACGGGCAGTTCAAAACCAGGCAGTATGTCTCATGTGAAGTGCGATGCAATCCTAACCTGTCTGTGAAAGCGCCACACGAGCAAACACACTCAAATCCAGACTGAGGGCACACTCACACATTCACTGCCCAACGGCATGTGACGTTTGTATTGCGAACGATCGACAGACAGACAGACAGACAGACAGACAGGCAGATAGATAGATAGATAGAGACAGACACTGAGACAGATAGATAGATAGATAGATACGGAGCTCACTTCTCTCAAGAGAAAAGGTGGAGTTAAGGGAAGAAAAGAAGATTTTCTTTCTCAAATTAAAACACTTTTAAGATGCGCATTTTCCCAAAGCACTCTGTTGTATGTTATTTTTAAATGCAGCCATTATTTTACTTGAAATGAGAAAATAACATGTATTTATTATTAGTGTAGGCTAGTTATTTATAATTAATCCAGTTAAATATGAAATCAAAATAAACATTGTTGATGTTTATTTTGATTTAACAGTCAGTCGTTGACTACATACAGACATTGTACCATTAGGCTACTGCAATTGAAGTAGCCTAAGTTCAATGGCACTGAATCATAACGCAAGCTACTGTACGTTACAATGTTCCGGACCTTCGCTTGAGGACATTTTCTCTAACTGGACCTCTATGAATTTTAATTGAGTGCCCCTGATCTAAATAGTTAATTTGACCGACTATTTTCTTTTCTAAACTTATAAAAGTGCCATATTAAGCGTTAACGGTGGTATAGAGATCAAACGGCTCTGTCGTGATCCTGGCGCATTGATATAACCGGTGAACAGATCATTTAGCTAGGTGTACATTATCACTGTACATTATCACAAATTAATGGACACCTTGCAGCCAATCAGAATCGAGTATTCACCCAGAACATGGTATAAAGGCTTATAAACAATGCTGGCAATCTGGAGTAGAATCCATCTCCACTGATATACTGTATCTCCCTTCCTCACTACCCTTATCAACTCCTCTCTATCCTCTGGTCTTGTGCCAGCTCCTCTAAAGACTGCTAGAGTCAAGGCCCTCCTTAAGAAACCCTCCCTTGACCCTACTGCCATCCAGAACTACCGACCTGTCTCTCTTCTCTCATTCATTTCCAAAACCTTTGAACGGGCTACTTCCGAACAACTTTCTCTCTATCTCTCCCAGAATGACCTACTGGATCCTCTACAATCGGGCTTCAAGGCTTCTCACTCTACTGAGATGGCTCTCCTTTCAGTGACTGAGGTCATACACACTGCTAAGGCCTCATCCCTCTCCTCTATCCTTGTCCTCCTTGACTTGTCTGCAGCTTTTGATACAGTGAATCACCAGATTCTTCCCTCTACTCTCTCTGATCTAGGCATCTCAGGATCTGCACTCTCCTGGTTTGCCTCCTATCTCTCTAACCGCTCATACCAGGTTCTATGGTGAGGATCCCTATCCAGATCCTGTACTCTTAGCACAGGTGTGCCCCAGGGCTCAGTCCTGGGCCCCTTGCTATTCCTTCTCTATATCAGATCTCTTGGCCATGTGATCTCATCTCATGGCTTCTCTTATCACTGGTATGCTGAAGACACTCAGCTCTACCTCTCTTTCCCCCCCTCAGACACCCAAATCGAGGCACGTATCGCTGCATGCCTCAAAGTCCGTTTTGCACTGAAAACTATTGCCTGATTTATTTGTTTTACATTTCTTTCCTTTGTAGTACTCCAATATTTTTTTGTAGCGACAGCAATAAGTTTAGACAACTTAAAGTTATGTTAAATACAGTAGGTCTTATGTTTTTCTGCTGTAAAACTTGAAAAAAAAACTAAAGATTTGTATCATAATTGTCAATGTGTAATGCAGTTTTATTTTTGTTAAAATGGATTAACTAAAAATTGGTATCGAAAAAAGTATCGTTCAGGAACCGGTATCGAAATCAAAGTTTCGAAACGGTATCGATATCGAAAAATTTTGAACGATAATGAGCCCTACATGTCACTCCCCTCTTCCGGGACCTTCACTGGCTTCCCATCTCGGCTCGCATTCAATTCAAAACACTGGTTCTGGCCTACAGGGCAGTACACCAGACAGCCCCCCTGTACTTACAATCTGGTCAGGCTCCAAATCTCTCACCGTTCCCTCCGCTCCTCCACCAGTGCAGGATGCCTTGCCCCTCCTCCACTACGGGGGCTCAAAAGTCACTCATCACGTTCATTCGCGACTCTTCTCGTCCCTGGCACCTCAATGGTGGAACGAGCTTCCACCTTCGGTCAGGATGGCCGAATCACTGCCGATCTTTCGGAAAAGACTAAAGACACACCTTTTCAGGCTCCATCTGGGTCCTTTTTGATCCAACTTCTTTCTCTCTTAAAAAAAATAAAAAAAAATAACCTGAACTAAACTTGTACCAGTGTTCCTTCAGAAGTTGTAGTTGTCATAGACTGTGTTGCATAGTTGATTGCTCTATTGCTGACAAAAATGTGTTATTGTAAGTCGCTTTGGATAAAAGCGTCTGCCAAATGTCGTAATGTAATGTAATCGTAATGTAGAATCCATCAGTTACTTCAGACTCACTTCAGGTTACAATGGATCACACATCTTACAGATCTCTGACCAACCCATAACCCTGACAGACTCCTTCAAGTTCAGCAGCAGCACCTATATCAGCAACACTCTCAAATGGAATATACAGTAAATACCATCAAAAAGGCCAAGCAAAGACTGTACTTCCTCAGGCAACTGAAAAAGTATCATGTCAAAAAACAGCTGCTGGTCCACTTCTACAAAGACATCATAGAGAGCATCCTCACATCATCTCTCACAGCTCAGACAGCCACACCAAAAATAAACAGTCAAGAAAACGCACCTCCAACCATGCAGCTAAAATAACCAGAGACCCTGCCCACCACCTCTTCCTATTGCTTCCCTCTGGAAGGCACTATACATATCATCCAAAACCACCCGGTTCAATAACAGCTTCTTTCTCTTCGTGCTAGCCCCCCACTCTGTACTTCTCTGCTCGTCTGTTGTTTACCCTGTGCGTTAGGGGTGTGCCGATTAATCATTTTTTAGATGCATCGCGATGAGTCACGTGACGATTCAAATCGATTCACAATGTTCGATTATCGATTTCTTTAAAAAAAAATTGCATTTTTTTTTTTGCTTTATTTGCAAAAAATATGGTATTTCGCCCGGAAAGCAGTTCCTTAACTGTAAAACGAGACCAAAACCGAAGTACTGGAAACTGGAATCACTGAAGAAAGTATGCAGGGTGGCTGTAACATGTGATGCGTGGACTTCAGTCGCAACTGAAGATAATGGAGGTACATTTGTTTGTTTACTTTAATTAATGGATACTGACAAATATACCTTGCTTAAAAAAAATCCTTTTTGGTGAAAAAGATGCATCGAAAATCGTGATTAATCGTAATAATCGTTTTTTTTTTTTACTTATTTTTATTTATTTTCTCAAGTGCAATCATACATTTATTCATTCATATACATCACAGGTATGGGTGTATTGAAATGCAGTCCATATAGTCTTGTCTTTTCAATGTCCATAGTCTCCATTCCCAGATGACCGGGTTTGTTATTGTCTTTTCTTCGTATGTAAAGAAAAGACATACAGCATGACAATCAGTTCAAAATTATAGAAGATAATAGGCAAATTAAAGCAAAAGAAGAAATAAAATTAATAGCCTACTACAGGTGTTGTTCACTACACTCTAGGCAAAACAAAATACAAAAGAATTGGTGACCACCTCATCAAGAATGCATCTGTCCTTAATTGTAACCTTGCAGTTATTTCCTCCATCTGATAAACATCTTTAACCTTCTCCTTCCATTGTATTATCGTGGGGGGCTGCGGTCTCAGCCAAGAGATTGTGATCATTTTCTTAGCGGTTAACAGAAGGACTCTAAGTATTCGTTTCAAGTTATTGTTTCCCATATCTTCTGGTATTATTCCTAATAAATAGTAAGATGGTTCCAAGGGTAATCGAATCCCTAGACAGTTCTTAATTTCTGTTTGTATGTTCTGCCAATAATCCCCTAATTTTGGGCAGTCCCAGAATATGTGTGAATGCTCTCCTATCAGGCCGCAACCCCTCCAACATCTGTCTGAGGTACCACCAAACTTTGACGTGATGAGAGGAGTCCTGAAAAACCTCATCTTAACCTTCCATTCAAATTCCTTCCAGATGGGACTACTAGTTGTTTTGTGTCCCTCTGTACATGCTAATTCCCAATCTTCTTCCGAAATTATAGATTCCATCTCCAGTTTCCATTTTCTTTTAATGTCCAGACTATTATCCATTAAATCTCCTTGCAGTATTTTATATATGTAGGAGGTGATTTTCTTTTTAACAGTCCCATCAATTGTTAGCAGAAAAAATCTAAATCTTCTAAATCTTCTAAATGTGATGGTGTATTACATAATTTGTCCCATTCTTTGTGTTTCTGGAGGTAGTGTCTTATTTAGGGATGGGTACCGAACTCGGTACTTTTACAGGCACCGACCGAAAGTGGGCGGTACTACCGAGTATCAGTTCACATGACATGAAACGGTACCTCATTTCGGTACTTTTTTTTTTTCTATTATAATTTAAAAATGTCGGTACTTGAACGCATCTCAGTGATACAAAGACAGCGAGCAAGATAGAAATTCCGACGCAAACTTGAAGGCAACACACACGAGGGTGGGTTACGTCAGCACGTCACTGCCAAAACAAGCAGAAGAGAAGAAGATGGCCTCTCGCTTGCGGTCCAAAGTGTGGCACTGGCTACACTTCACAAAGATAGACTCAGACAACGCTCGCTGTAACATTTGCGATGCGAAGTGCAAAGCTGGCCAGGGGAACACCTCTAACTTGAGGAAACACTTGGTCAAGCATAAAATCTTTTTAAATGCGGAAGACTGTAAAGTGTTCGATAGCCTGAGTGTGGACGCTGCATCCACCAGCAGCAAAGCACCTACTCTGAAGCAGCTCCTCTGCTTCGTTAGCTGAAACGGACAACGACGACGACGAAACTTCAAGTGTCGCAAGTGAGGCGTCGACTTCTTCAACATCAGGTAACGTCATTTAATTAGCTAACGTTAGCTGGATAGTTGTAGCTTATAGCTTAGCATGTTTAGTAGCGTAACTAGCGTTGCTAACGTTATTATTATCCTCAGTTCGTGTCACCGTGAGATGTGTTATTCAACGTTACACTCTTGCTTTCTTTGCTAGGCCACCGTGTGAGAGTCGCACAGGAGACACCCTCCTGGCGAAGAAAGCAGCTTTACCCCGGCAGAAAGTAAATGAGTGCCACAGGGCAGTGACTGCCTTCATTGTAAAAGGCATGTTGCCCTTCGCAACGGTGGAGTCTCCATGGTTCAGGTAAATTATTTATTTATGTATAAATGGGTGATAATGTGTGTGTGTGTGTGATATTCATAGAGTAAGCTAAGTAACAATAGTTATTTTTATTGTCTATATATAGGGAGATGACAGGGACCCTGAACCCAAAATACTCCCCTCCCTCCAGAGACCTTCTCACAAACACACTTATCCCAGCTTGGTATCGTGTTGATAAGAAGAATGTGAAGGAGGAACTCAGGGCAGTTGACCATATTGCAGTGACCGCTGATGGATGGAGCAGTGTGGCACAAGACCATTACCTCACGGTCACTACCTTGCTGCGACAAGTAAACTCTTGGTTTGGGAGGGAAGAGGGAGGGAGGGAGGGGTTTTATTTTGTTGGGTGCTGCTGCTAAATAAAAAAAAATCTAAATAAAGAACAATGTTGAAATTGAGAAGTTTGGACTTATTTGTTTTACAACTGTACATCTTTGTTGTTGCAATTTTTTTTTTTTTTTTTTTTTTTACTCAAAAAAGTATCGAAAAAGGTACCGTTTTTGGTTCAATCAGGAGAGGCCAGTTGGTAGGATTAGACAAACTTTATTTAGCAATCGGCATGCATGGCAAATGCTTTGGCGCTTGACTCCATTGGCCAGTGGCGCTGCTCTTGAGGCAGAGGAGGGCACCTGCATAGGCTAGGAGATCCCCCCCCCCCGTGGGGGATCAGGAGTCAAGACTCGTTGGTGGCGGACTGGGGAGGTGGGTGGGGCAAAACAACGCTTCGGAGGCCGGCTTCAAGGGAGATGGGCTGCCGTGAGCTGCTGCTGCTATGATCGGCCAGAGAGAGAGAGGTGACGTAGAACCCTTGCTATATATATGAGGATTAACTGACGTCATGTTTGACGTCATAGCAGACGTCATGCTAGGACTTTTGACTGACCACGTTATGCTAGAACTTGACTGTCGTCAGGGGATGATCGGATTATGCGTGAGTGGCCTTCTGCTTGAACTATGGTCTGGAGACCTCACTTCAATCAGGAGAGGCCAGTTGGTAGGATTAGACAAACTTTATTTAGCAATCGGCATGCATGGCAAATGCTTTGGCGCTTGACTCCATTGGCCAGTGGCGCTGCTCTTGAGGCAGAGGAGGGCACCTGCATAGGCTAGGAGATCCCCCAAAAGGAAGATCTGATTACCGGAGGTTAATTGAGATCTGCAGGCGCCAGTAGTTGATTGCACTTTTCCGGCCTTCGACCTTTTTTGCGACTTACAGCTATTTGCGGCTGGCGCTCCCAACTCGGTCGGGCACCTCGCGATAGCGCTTCCCAGCTTGGCCTACCTGGCCGCCTTGGCGCTTCGCGATTGTACTTTTCCGGCCTTCGACCTTTTTAGCGACTTACAGCTATTTGCGGCTGGCGCTCCCAACTCGGTCGGGCCTTGGTACGTGTTTTTCCTGCCTTCGACCTTTTTTAGCGACTTACAGCTATTTGCGGCTGGCGCTCCCAACTCGGTCGGGCACCTCGCGATAGCGCTTCCCAGCTTGGCCTACCTGGCCGCCTTGGCGCTTCGCGATTGTACTTTTCCGGCCTTCGACCTTTTTAGTGACTTACAGCTATTTGCGGCTGGCGCTCCTCGGTCGGGCCTTCGATCTTGGTACATTAAAGTTTAGCTTGGCGCTTCCCGGCTTGGCCTACTTGGCTGCCTTGGCGCAACTACCCTGACTTTCTCCGACTCTATCCCCCCAGTCTTGTCTTGTTTTTTTTTTTTGTTTTTTTTTGTATTGTTTTTGGATGTGTACAGAGTACAGCTTGTTTGCAGTATTCATGCCTTAAATTGCCCTTTGCGGGACTAATAATTTTTTTTTTTTTTTTTTGCAGTATTCATGCCTTAAATTGCCCTTTGCGGGACTAATAAAGTTTTTTTTTTTTTTTTAAATTGAATTGATTTTACTGGACTGGTAGATTGCCCGTTTAAATGCTGAAGTACTGATACTTTCCTCATGGGTCCTTTCGCGTCCACGGGTGACTGGTCCTCCGGGGTATGCTCGGTGTGCTGTGGTTGTCAACCCCGTCCTTGGTAGAGCGGGTAGATCTTGAGAGAGGCGGGCAGGGGCAGTCCGTGGATTCCGCTCAGGCGGTCCCTTCCTAGAGCCGCCCGCACGGAGCGCCTGCACAGGTCCATCAGAGGGAGGGGATCCGGATCGAGTCCGTTTATGTACCGGATTCGTATTTCGCAGTGTCCCCACACGGCGCTCACTGCGGGGTACACCTTCCTGCCCTTAAGTCCTCCGAACGCCACCCCTAGGTCATGTCCGTCCACTATGAAACCTAACGTCCCCTCGTCCATGTCCAAGACGACTAACAGCGAGTCTGGTATTATGAAGGTGTCGTCGGGCTCCAGGAAGGCGGGGTAGGTTCTGCCCGCGTGGTTCTTGCCGTCGTGGTAGAGTTTACACCGGCCCAGGTCCCAGCCTTAATATGGGGGGTGATAGTGGAGTTTTTTTTTTTTTTTTTTTTTTTTTTTTAAGATTGTTGTTCAAATAAAACCCCCTCAGATCGGCTAAAGTTAAGAAATTATCATTGTCATCATCACAGAAGCTTCCTAATTTAATTTATCAGTCAACATCAGTCACATGGGGTCACTGGGGACCCAGAGGTAGAAAATAAACAAACTCAGCTGCGTGTAACAGCAAAGATAATTGAGAATGAGAAGGCAAGAGTATATAGTGCCTTTTTGAAAACAGCGCTGCGGCCATTTTGGCCTGAAATACGGCTCCTTGCTGGGGCAGAAGCTTAGTCTCCAAAATGGCGGATTGGCTGTGTGCTGTCGCATCTTTACAATAAAAGGTCTCTGGTTACGGTAAACCTCCGTTTCACGAACACAACAACAAAGGAGAGAGGCAACTACTTTTCACACTCTGTTTTGGATTAAGAGGATGTCCTGAAGTGTGACGGTGGATTAAAGACTTGATGACAAAACGTCATGTGATTTGGTGGATTATAGTCTTCGTGACAGAGAGAACAGGACACCCGATGGATTAACGTTACATGGATGCGGGTTTTACTGCCGAGTGCGACTTTCTGCTTAACTGCATGTAACGTTACGCGTCTCGCGGCGGCCCCGCGGCCTGCATTTCCCCGGCGGCTCCCGGCTCTCGGGGCAGCTGCCTCTACTGGTCTTCGCCCGCGGCCTCTCGCACATCCGCGCCGAGCGGCCTCTCCCTCCGGCACGCTCGCACGCGTTCTTGGGCGTCCACGGCGCGGCGCTTCGTCTTCTGCTCCCCTACCACGGGCCGTCGCAGTGGCGCGCCCCGTGCCACGGGAACGCGCGCTGGGCCTTCTCGTCGGGGCTATGCTGGCAGCCTGTGGTCCGGTCGCTTCGCCAACGTCTTCGTCAGACACCTCGGAAGGCAAGTACGCTCCGTGGCCGGTCCGGGACAGGGGACCGATGTCTAAGCTGCCGTCACGGTCCGTGGGCTGCTCTGGCTCGGAACTCGACATGCCAGGAATGGGAATATCCACGGGTAGAGAAGGCTTGTGGGTGCTGATTCGGTCTGCGGATCTGGTGCAAAACAACGCTTCGGAGGCCGGCTTCAAGGGAGATGGGCTGCCGTGAGCTGCTGCTGCTATGATCGGCCAGAGAGAGAGAGGTGACGTAGAACCCTTGCTATATATATGAGGATTAACTGACGTCATGTTTGACGTCATAGCAGACGTCATGCTAGGACTTTTGACTGACCACGTTATGCTAGAACTTGACTGTCGTCAGGGGATGATCGGATTATGCGTGAGTGGCCTTCTGCTTGAACTATGGTCTGGAGACCTCACTACCGTACCGAATTCCAGGTACCGGTACCGTACCGGTATCGATTCAAATGTGAACGGTACCCAACCCTAGTCTTATTTGTAAATATTTAAAAAAATCATTGTGTGGAAGGTTATATCTGCGCTGAAGTTGTTCAAAGGTCATCAGGACCCCTCTTTCAAACATTTGACCCAACATGATTAGACCCTTTCTTTCCCATTCTTTAAACCCTGCCCCTATTTTGGATGGGAGAAAATCAATATTTCGTGCAATCTTCATCGCTATAGATATTGATGAGGGGAGTCTTAGCTTCTGTCTCATGGTTGACCATATTTTCAGAGTGGTTTTTACCCATTGATTATTAATTTTATGTATTTTCCAAGAATCCTTGTTCGAAAATGGGATTACATCTAATTGCTTTTGGGCAATGATTTTGTTCCATCCCCACCCATATTGTGTCTTTGTCTTGAGATAGCCATGCTACCATTGATCTGAGCTGAGCTGCCCAATAATATTTTTCCATGTTGGGTAAGTCTAGACCCCCCTTTTCTTTTGAGCATAATAGTCTTTTAAGTCTAATTCTGGGTCTTTTGTTTTGCCATATAAATTTAGATAGCCATTTGTTAATTGTTCTAAATGTAGCAGTAGGGACCTCTATGGGTAGGGATTGGAACAAAAATAGCAACCTTGGTAGTACATTCATTCTTATTGTTTCTACACACCCTATCAGGGAAAGGGGAAGGACTTCCCATCTTGTAAGATCAGTTTTTATTTCATCCATCAATTTCTCATAATTGGCCTTAAATAGTTGTGATGTGCTAGGAGTTATGACAATTCCTAAATATCTGAATCATTGCTTGGACCAGTGAAATTTAAATTTTCCTTCTAACTGTGGTGGCCAGCTCCCCACCAGCATCATTGCCTCAGATTTTGATTGATTAATTTGGTAACCTGAAAATTTCCCATATTCTTTTAAACTACTCATCAATGCCGGAACTGAGGAAACAGGGTCACTGATGTACGTCAATAAGTCATCCGCGTAAAGCGAAGTCTTATGTTCTGTCTGACCATCATCTTTTATACCTTTAATATTTTTATTTTGTCTTATTAATGTCGCAAGGACTTCAATATTTACAGCGAAGAGCAAAGGACTAAGGCAATCTCCTTGGCGGACCCCTTTCTCAAGGTTGAAGAAATCTGAACAGCAGCCATTCACTCTAACGCATGACCTTGGATTTGTGTATATGACCTTCACCCAGTCCACAAACGTTGAATGAAATCCCATAGCAGCCAGTGTTTTATATAGAAACTGCCAGTTTACAGTGTCAAATGCTTTCTGTGCATCGAAGCTAATTAGCACAGAGTTTTGCATACTTTTCTTGGCACATGTTATAATATTCAGTGTTCTCCTTATGTTGTTCGCTCCTTGTCTGCCGGGAATAAAGCCTGTCTGATCCGGGCTAATGAGTTTTGTTATAATTTTTTGCATCCTTTTTGCCATAATACTAGTCAATAATTTTTGGTCATTACATAGCAGACTGATGGGTCTATATCCTTCACAGAGTGTCAGATCTTTACCTTCTTTGTGAATTACTGATATAATGGCCTCAGACCATGTATTTGGTGGGTCCTTATTGGAGAGAGCAAAGTTAAAAACTTTCTCTAATATTGGTGTCAAATCATCTATAAAGCATCTGTAAAACTCTCCGGGGAGTCCATCGATCCCTGGGGATTTATTATTTTTTAATTTTTTTATAGCTTCCCTTATTTCACTTTCAGTAATAACTGATGTCATCTGTGCTGCTTCCTCTTCTGATAATGAGGGTAGGTGTAGCCTGGCTATGAAGGCCTCAATTTCGTTGTTTGTTGTTTCTGAATTAGGTTCTCTGTATAGATCTTTATAGAATGATGCAAAGGCATCTGCTATTTCCTTTGGGTGTGTTACAATTTTTTTGAGTGTGGGATGTATAATCTTAGGTACCATACGATTAGCCTGTGCTTTACGGAGTTGAAAGGCCAGTAGTAATAATCGTTTAATAATCGAATCGTAGCACCCTTAATCGTAATCGAATCGAATCGTGAGGTGCCTAAGGTGGCACACCCCTACTGTGCGTGATGTAATGTCTTCTGGTGTTGTGTTTGTTTTGTCTCTCTTCTTCTTTGCAAATAATTACCACCAATATTGTTGCATGGCAATTAGAGTACCGTATCTTGGATCTTGTATCTTGTAAATCCAATATTGATTTTACTCACTTCAAAACTGGATCTCTAATAGTTCGATATTTCAAGTGGTTCTCAAAGTGGGGTCCCGAGCCATGTCCAGGGGATGCACAAAATTATTTTGGGGAAGTGGGGGTAATAATAATAATAATAATACTTAATGGGTGGATAGGAGACCTGTCAATCACCCCATTTTAAATATAATCTATTTTACTCCAAATGGGCGAGTTACATAAGAAATGATTCCTCTACAGTTGTTATGAAAAGGTGAAGTTAGCTATATAGACCACAACCGTGTTTGGGTCCAGGCTGTAAAGATGCTTAATCACTGTTACAAAGTGGGGCATTTTAACATGGGGGTGAATGGAGACGACGGGACTTCTGCGTCCTGCCTCAAGTGGCCATTCAATGAACTACAGCTTTCAGGAGTACTTCGTCGTCCTCATAGGAAAACCTCAGCGCTTGTCCACTGGGTGGACTCAGGGATAGCTTAGCTTAGCCATAGCTGGTGGGACGGGTGGGCATTTGGTGGTAACGCCAGTCCAAATGGACTTTTATGCCCCCCAAAATGACAGAGTTGAC
The DNA here is from genome assembly GCF_964638095.1 of Poromitra crassiceps. Classification (NCBI taxonomy): domain Eukaryota; kingdom Metazoa; phylum Chordata; class Actinopteri; order Beryciformes; family Melamphaidae; genus Poromitra; species Poromitra crassiceps. The sequence goes on from NC_139627.1 coordinate 62,210,904, forward strand.
GTAATGCTGTTTGACTGTCACTGTTAAGAGATGTAGTTCACTTCATATACCTTAGCACAGTGATACTCAACTTGCGGCCCACGGGCCACATGAAAGATACCGCGATGAACGCAACATGCAAGATACCCGCTGAATAACAGTGCCCAAATATTAATGTAATTCTGGCCAATACTCCACTTCTGTTATAGCATTTCAGTCTGGAATATGGAATATCTTTCAATAATCTATGATTTAGCTGCTAAATTGTCAAATACTGCCATCTGCTCGCTACCCAGGCACTCATGTATGTACTTAACCTAACTAACTTAACCTAACTAACTATCCGGTGTGCACAACATTGTCAGACTAAACTCCGGCTGAGACCCCAACAACCTACAATCCGCTACAGAAAAATGTATATTGTTTGTTTATCAACTGGCCCCTGGCCTCCTATCATTTTACAAAAGTGGCCCCCGCACAAAGCAAGTTGAGCATCCCTGCATTAGCACTTTAGTTGCAGTGATGAGATTTGCAAGGGTTGTCAGCTGAGCTGAGTTGCTGTGTGAAGCCTGTCTATCCTGTCAGCTACCTATGCAGAGAGCCACGGCAGATATGGCAGATTGCATGCCTGTGAGTGGCGGAGAGTAGACTAGGGGGAGGCGTTTGTTGCGAACAACCGTGTACGTCCAATTTCCACACGCTCTGGAAAACCAAAGGAGATGGTCTTTTGCACCGCAGTAAGTTAGTTTTAGGTTACATATTCAACAGACATTCACTTGGGGGGGGGGGGGTATTACATTGAAAAATCATGCCCCTCAGTCACATTTATCGTGCGTTCCTTTATCGCAAAATAACTGGGATGTTGAGGCTAAATGACATCACATCCGTTTTGTTAGCGTTCCATTTGCAGAAAACTTGAGCTGGGAAGTTCACTGTTCATTGGTCAGATCCAGTTGCTAGCCAGGCTAGCCATTGTTAGCAATGACAATTGACAACATGGCATTTTGCCGCATTTTGCACATACAAACACTGCAGCCTCATGTCTACACAGATAGAAGTTAGGCAGTGCTGTGTGTACAGCTGATTTAATGAGACACAAACAAAACAGAAGTGCTAAACAATATTACTACTAGGGATGGGTATCGTTAAGGAATTAACGATACTAGTACTCTTATCGATACTGCTTATTGATCCGGTACTTTAACGGTACTCTTATCGGTGCTTTTTGTTATTTTTAAGAGAAAAAACCTCCAAAACAAATGGGACTGGTTGTTGTCGGTTCTTTTTGTTATTTTTAAGAGGAGAAAGGGGGGGAAAAAGTGACAAATTAACCTGGTCACAGTTAGGTGGCACTCATTTATCCTTTCCTCAGTCATTCTCCCACTAGCTGCCATGGTGAAGGGGTTTGTGCTTGGACCAGCAGTAGAGGGAGGAGGGGTGGGGGTGGGAGTGGGACTGGGCTGGTTCATTGTAGCTGCAGGCTCAGCTTTAACAAAAAAGAAGTTGCAAAATCTAAATGGGTGCGTTTTTATTATTAATTTAAATATCCTAAAATATCCTTCTACCGCACTGTGCCAATAGCAACATTCAGCTAGGGAAAGCATAATAAAAAATAAAGCAAGACAGTCTGCTGTACTTCCCCCCAAATCACTAAATAAAAATCCCCCCCTCAGACTGTATTTATGATAATTAACACACCCAAACAGCGGAGAAATATTTACTACTCTCGTCTTAATCATTACCACGTTCACATAGTTACCTGATGAGGTAGACTGGGTAACGCAACCGTGGCATCATTGACAGGAGATGATGGAGGGCGAGCTAGCTTGTCAAAAACTGTGCATTTCTCCGTTTGAATGTGATGCACTTTGGCTAAGTGTTTAGACAAATTGCTCGTGTTTCCACCTTTACTAGCGAAGGTTTTATTGCACTTGTGACAACGTGAATTGTCACCATCGACTCGAGTGAAGTAAAACCACACTTTAGATCGTGTTGTTCTTTCAGCCATTCTTAACGTGTGCTGTGCTCAGTTGCATGTCTATTGTCTATCTGCCTGCCTGCCTTCCCTGTTTCTGCATGTGTGTGCTGTAAGGCACGCCCAGCAGCCCCTCCCCTCTCTCAGTCCTCACTCCACTCCTCTCATCTCGGCTGCACTGGCAGCAGCTGTGTCTCTCTCTGACGGAGAGCGCAACGCGGAAAAGATTATCCCTTTTCTTGTTAGGAAATCGCAAAAAACACATCATATGCCTGTGTTACGGAGTTGGTGAGATAAAATGTGCAGGATAACGTAACGTTTATTTAGCAATTATATAGCCTATAGGAAATCAATTTTCTTAATTTCTCCACTCCAGTACCGATAAGAGAACCGTTAACGTGAAAGCTTATTGATCCTCCGGTATCCCGAAATACGGCCCCGGGGCCTGTCCCTAATTACTATGATTACTACTACTGTTGTTGCGCGGTGCAGCCATCTTGGATTTTTGAGGTTGGGGCTGCTGAGACTCCTACGAGTTTGGAATGGGAAATACCAGCTCTGATGATGTCACCGCCCAGCTCATGACCTTTGAAGTCGTAAGATTACCAGTCCCCAGTTATAAAGGAATGCACGATTAATGCCCACCTACAAACTTGTCTCTGCCGCCGCTCTGAGCTCAGGGTTAGCTTAGAGCGGTGGACTGAGGGTTAGCTTATCTTAGGGTTAGCTTAGAGCGGTGGACTCACCGGAGTGAAGAAGTCCACCAGCCAGGCTTCCTTCCTGTCTGAGGGGAAGTTGTCAGGCTGCAGAGTCGTCACGTGAGCGCTCACACTTTCCCTCGCAAAGCCCACAATGTTATACAGCACGTCCTTACCTACAGGCAGGTACAGAGAGACAGACAGGTACAGTCAGACAGGTACAGAAAGACAGAGACAGACAGGCTAGACCAAGCAGTGACCTCCGTCTTAAAAAGAAACTCAAGTTCCTCGAATGGCCACTTGAGACTGGCTCCAAAGGCGAGTCATTCCCCATAGAGCCCCATGTTAAAATGCCCAACTTTACAACAGAAATAAACATGTTTATGTTTACAGCCTGGTTCAAAAACGGTTTTGGTCTATAGACCAAATCAGCGGGGATGTTTACATTTACTTCCGGTTACCCCTGGTTCCGGTTACCTCCACACATCATAATGGCGGTGAACGGCACAAACTGACATGTTGAAGACAAAAACAGACAAAGAAGACAAAAATGGTTTGTTCGTGTTATGTTGTTGGATGTCCAGTGACCATAAAGAGCGGGTCAAGATTTGGATTCTTCAGAATTCCCTCTGCAAAGGGCAAACATGAGCAAAGAGAACTCTGGAACTCTGGCACAGGCTTACTACAGCTACAACATCCGGGTTCCGAGCTGTATCCGAGCGGCGTCAGTAGCCTCTGTCTGTAACGTAACGTTAACGAGTCTGCAAAAAAACAGCGAGTTTGACAGTTGTAAACAAACGTTATTAGCTAGCTAACACTACATAAAACAAACACAGAAGAAAGGCTAGATACGTCGGACAAGCATGTTTACCAACCGTTTAAACAATTAAATTGAAAGTAGTCGGCCGAAAACAACAAGAGTTTGACAGCATTTATTTGACAACACGCAAATTTAAACTTGCCGCCTTCCTGAAGTGGTACCTGGAAGTCAATGTTGTTTACATGGTGACGTCACGGTGATTTGGTCTATACCACTGAGATAAAATAACCTCCTCCCACTATTCTTTTTGATGCCAAAACTAGTCTACCAGATTCTGCACATTGTGATGTCCCTGCCCCTCTGAACTTTTTTTTGTCCAGCTGCTCCTGGTGCTACAGTAGCTTTGTGGACAGTGCATGTTACAACTTTCTGCGCAAAGATACATCAGCGTCTACACTTTCTTCGAAGACTCAGGCTTTTTGGAGTCAGTGTGAATATTATGTTGATTTTCTACAGGGCTAGTATAGAATCCATTCTGAGATATGGTATTTGCAGCTGGTTTGGCAACCTGACTGTTAAATACAAATCTCAAATTGCTAGGCTTGCACAAATGGCTGGGAAGATCATGGGGATGTCCACCCCCCCGATCACCCCCCAAGCTATTTTTGAGAAATCAGTGATAAGACAAGCTCGGAATATCTTATCCGACCCCTCGCATGTACTGAACCCAGAGTACGAACTACTGCAATCTGGCAGGAGATATAGGATACCGCGGTGCAAATATAATAGATATAAACACTAATTTGTTCCTCTGTCAATCAAAATGATTAATGACAACTAGAAATGACTAGAGACACTTTATCACAGGGGTATGTGCAATGATGTATTAATTTGTATTATGCAATGTTTTTGGTTTTGGTGTTTTCTGTAAAATGTTCTATGTATGCAGATGTGGCCCTGTCTCAAAGACAAATTTCTCCCAAGGGAGACAAATAAAGAAAAACCTTGAACCTTGAACCATAGTGTATTTATATACAGTCAATGCTCTCTAGCTCTGTAAATATGGCACTTTAAGTTCTATTTATTTTTGTCTCACCAAAAGTCACCATGTAGATTCCCACTATGAGGTCAGTTTATCAAAATGACACCTGTATGGAAATCTGATTTTTGTTGTCGGAGATCAGGAGGAACCGGGGGCCAGCCTAGCAGCCAGACTCTGAACTGCCGAAGCTGCGGGGAAATTATCCGATGAACTGATCTATGCAGCTCTGTGTAGAGCTGTGATGTCCTGAAATTTCGGCCCCCGCCTGCGACATTCAGGCCCGAGCCCGCCCCGAGGAGTTATGAAATTAATTGGCCCTAGCTCGCCGTGAGGCCCGACGTCTACATCACGATATGACACATCTCTCTCTGTGCTGTGCATGCTGCGGAGGCTCTGACCTTGACAGCCACCACCGCTCTCTCTGTCCCTCCCCTCCTTACACACACACACATGCGCGCGCTACGACTATGATGTGCCTGCAATCACTTGACTACCGTAGCCTATCAAAATCCAACTTACCACAATAATAAGAGTGACATGTTGTCTCTATCTCGAGAGAACCATCTTTATGATTTTTTAATTGCCCACAGCAACAATGCCCACAAACTGAAACATTATGTCACTCAAGCATATTGAAAATTAAAACAGTAGACTTACCGTTTAGCTGCATTGAATAACATTATTGTCCTCACATGTCACAAATCTTTGCCAACCGGCTAAATCCACAATCAGGCAAAACTATTTAGACTTCAACTTTCCATTTTCAGCCACAACAGGAAAACAGTATATTTTGCATAGGAATGTGGATTTTCGGTTAATGTTACTTTCGACTAACCGACACCATTAATCGGTTAACCATCGTTTTAGGACGTGAAATATTAAAGGAGAATTCCGGTTTACACCCTGGCCTGGACCTTATTTCCAGCTTAAAATATGATGTTTTACTCACCCAGAGCACTTTGGTTTCATTCTGATCGCCATAGAAGATGTGCAGGTCCAAGTAGAGTCAGAAGTGGCCAAAACGGGCGAAAACGGGGCATACGTAGTACACACTGTAAATAACGTATTTTCTGCAACGTAGAGGTTCATATCCTCATAATATCTCATCCATAAATGGATGTGAATCCGTCTAGTCTCCTCTGTTTTTGATGAGGTTTCCTCATCCGGGGTCTGGAATCCAACAGAGGCATTCCTCCTCTGTTCTCGGCCGTGCATCGCTTGTTCGTCCCTGGCCTGTTGTTCCACACTCTCTCCTTGTGCGCTCTTCAATTTCGATTAGCTCTTCACCCGTTGTTGTAAACAAGTCGATAGTTGCAGGAAAATGGCCCCAGTGCGCGGTGATTCCTGATAGACAATAAATAGCCAGGTAGACAAAGGAGTCAGCAGGAAACTCAGGAGACTTCAGCGAGAGTTGGATTCACAGACCCTGGATGAGGAAACCGAGGCTCCCGAAGCTGCCCGAGGCTGCACAAGGCAGCCCAGAGGAGACTAGACGGATTCACGTTAATTTATGGACAAGATATTATGAGGATATGAACCGCTACATTGCAGAAAATACATTATTTACAGTGTGTACTACAGGGCTGTAGTGGTGGCTAAACGCACATAAACACCGTTTATGTACCTTTTTCAATGCTCTGCAGTGTTTAGGCACCTTTTAACACATTCACTGCCAGCCGTTTTTTTTTTACTGTAGGTAGCTTCTGCCAAGGTTTTTTTTTGAGGATTCTGGCTCATCTTTCAACAGCCGAGGATTCTTTTCTGCTAAGATTTTGTGAACACAAAATATCTCAAAAGAACTAATAGAATGTGTGCTTTCTCTGTCTAAAAGAGTTAGTTTGTAGAGTTAGTAGTTATGTAGGCATTAGCACTTGAATACAGCATGGTTTCAGCGTCTGAAAATTTAAGCTGAGATAAATCGCTTTTTGTGAAATTCGATAGAACAGTCACTTTAACCATTCATTTTTGGCATCAGTAAGACGTCAGACATCTAAACAATAGTTTTGAACAGTAATTTCCTCCATAACAGCAGGAAACCCCCCTCTCCTTCAAACTCCTCCCTCCGTGTGTGTTCTCCTCCTGCCTCCCTGGCTCTGCAGCGGGCGTGTCACAAGCGAGTTTCTGCTGCTGCTGCTGCTGCTGCCTGTCTGCTGGCGGCCGCTCTTTGGGCGAGTCTGGATGGGCTCGCTCGTTTCTTGGGGTTTCGGTTGAGAGCTTTGATGAAGCTTTTGCCATTCTGGTCTTATTTATGCTGCGTGTTTCAAAGTGTGTTTCACCCGTAATCTATTATGCAAATTTGCAATCCCCCACCGCCAGCTCCCTGCGCGAAAGCGAAAGCGTTTTCGCCAATCCATTTTCATGAGAATGGCTTCCTCACGCGGCTGTTTTTGCTTGGCTTTCTCTCGTCTGGAGAGCACTGTCGCCACTTAGTGGGTCGGTAAAATAGATTATACACATTCAATACCTCCCATATTTTAATAGGAGATGTAAAAGGGGTTGATCGACGTCCCACCGTCAAAAAATATATATTTTTTTTTTGGACGAGATATCTCGTCATTGGCAGTCAACCGTTGGTTTCTGCTTGACGAGATATCTCGTCCACGGCAGTGAACGTGTTAAGATAGTTTACTCACATTTTTAAATCGTTTATGCACTTATTATTGCACGAGTTTTAAAAAGTTAGAGTAGGAAACTCTGTTGATGCGGAGACCACGGCAAGCATGTCACACACCAAAACAAAAGAAACAAGATGACACATGGCACTGACCAGGAGCTCCGAGAACCATAGCCCACTACTTGTGGAGCGCTCCGCGGGAAAGGTAGGCTACATGGCCCCGGTCACGTTGGTGCCTTTCTCGAGCTGCGCTTGCCTGCCCAGACAAACAACTTGACGGTGCCATTGTGGCAGCGATGCGCAATGCGCATTTGGAGACGCGCATTTGGAGACCAGCTCATGGTTAGCTGAACGTATGTTGGTTAAAAATGTGTGTCAGGAGTGGGGAAAATCATATAGGCCTACCGTTTTACAACTGAAGAGTGAATCATTGGACTGAATCACTTCACGCAATTAAGACAATGTGACCATTTCTGACGCAGAAGAAGCAGAATGGATTCGTCAGTTTTTCACAAATAACCCGAAAAAACGAAGAATATAGGTTGCAAATGGTAAATTGCTTGTTAAAGCAGTTAGTCAGATTATGCCTGACATATTGTTGTCAAGTAGCAATGATTGAAGCTTGATGTGCTGAGCTCAATCAAGCTAATGTTGTTAATTTGCACTGCTCTGGCTGTCATTAGGCATTGATTAACTGAATGATATTGCTAACTGTTACTTTGAACATCCATTTGCAATGATTCTGGCTGGATATTAACTATTGTAAATTTGTCACAATGAATGCAATTTGTGCACAATGTGTAAATACTTTTTATATTGATTGTTTAGGCCTAATTATTTGTAAAGTCACAACACATTAGAGATGTGTGTAGTTCTTCATAGATTTAGCCTCTTAATTTTGCTCTCAAATGCACCAGGTTGACGAATTTTACTTTAAAATGTACAACATTTTCTTCCGGGGGAGAATCCCCCCGGACCCCCCTTAGCCATCCCATATTTAGCCAGCTACTTTTCCTATCTGGCTGGCTACTCAGAAATGTGGGGCACCCCCTGATATACCTTATAGGGCTATTCAGATTAAGTTGTTCTACTCTCATATTTTGTCTTGTATATCGGTCACGGAAGCTTATAGTTTATCCGCCATTATAACACTGCCGGTGCCGCGTGAGAAAGCTGCCTCAAAAGTATAGTTTACCACTTTTTTTTTTTACCACTACAGCACTGGTGTACTACATCTGCCTTGTTTTCGTCCGTTTTCGGATTTCGAATCGCAATAATTGTAGAATCGCAATATATATCGAATCGGCACACAAGTATCATGATAGTATCGAATCAGGAGATTCGGGGGAGTACGTCTGGGAGTACGTCCCACCCGTACTACCAGGTATAGTGCACTTGGTACACTGCAAAGAAAAACTTTTTGGTACACTGCAAAAAAACTGTGTGTAAAAATTTTTTTTACACACACACCCCACCCACCAATCGATTGGTTGATAAGTTGATTGAAGTTCGGTCAACCAAGATTTTCTTTGATTGACTAACCACCCCATTGACAACATTGGTGTACAGGGGGCAACTGCCAACCCCACTCAGTGTGGCCCCTGGGTCAATTTGCAAAAAAAAAAAAAAAAATTACAAGGCCGACATTTTTGGTTAGGTTAGGCCACCCAAATCTGTGTTTTTATTTTACTGTACATCCCAGAACATGGCGCTAATGGCGTTAGCATTGTCCATCCACATACTGTTTAATGTTAGCATTTGAGCTCAGCTAACACTATTGTAACAAACTATATCCAGGATGCACATTGCAGATGCAACATTACTAATCTGATTAATATGACATCAAATTAATGTAGCGGGCTGTTTTAAATCTAGAGCAAAGTTTCTGGTGTCATCTGAATGGAAGAATTACTAAATTTGAATATGTAAAGTATAAATGTTGGTATAATAAATTTTGATTACCAGTCCTTTTCATCAAATTAGGAGCTATATTTGGGAGTGATGGTGTTACAGTAGGCTACTGGTGGAAGTGCACGGTCACAATCTGGCCCTCTGGTAGCGAGGACATTTTTTTGTGGCCCTCTCTATCATCAAAGTTACCCATCCCTGGTGTATGCAAATTAACTTATACGAGTCAAAATATTACCTGATTAACGGTTGCATTGACATGCCTAGCACAAACCTTGACGGAGGTCTACGCTCTCTGAGTGATTGCCCTTCTAGTTTTTGTAAAAACTGTTCAAATCAGAGAGACCGTTGTGACTGACTAAAAGTAGTATATTACGAAAAACTCATGCTGTGGTGCCATACTTTGACGATTTAAATAATTCCATCAGATTAAAGTAAATTAAAGTAAAGTAAAATAGTACCATGGTGGATCTCGAAGTCGTGGGTTCCCAGTCCTTTGAAGACGGCGAGACAAGACTTCTGGATGTAGAGAGACTGGCACAGTGCTGATTCAGTGAGACAGTCTACTCTGCCCACCTGGAGACACAGACAGGTAGCCAGACAGTCAGCCAGACAGGCAAACAGACAGACAGTCAGACAGACAGACAGACAGCTACCTGTATGTGGTCGTTTCTGAGGAGAGCTTGGAGTTTCTTGTACTCGTTGGAGGTGGGGCTTCTGTCTCTGAAGGTAAAACTGACCAACCAGCGATGATGGGCTAACTTGCTCTGGAACCCAGAAGTAAACAGGATGTAAACAGTGAGTAAAAAGGTAGTAAACAGGAAGTGAATAGGGAGTAAACAGGAAGAGGAAGAGGAGGGTGTCCACCTCACTGCTCAAACATCTCAAATGTTCTCAGAACTCAGAAGGTTCTTCTGCTCTCTAGCTTCTGTCTGAGATAAAACACTAACTGGTCACTTTGTAGATAACTTGGTTTGTTTCATGTTTTCATGTTTGTGAGAAGGAAACTTATTTGAGTTCTTATTAATGAACTGAAAGAACAGAGTTTAGTCTCTGCATGGATGATTGATCGGCTGTGATCAGTTTGAGACAGGGCACAGATATCTTCTTCTTGATTTCTCACATTGATGGGAACTAGGGGTGTTCCAATCACATTTTTTTGCCACCGATCACCAATTGCTGATCGCCTATGAGCAATATCTGCACGATACCGATTATCATGCCAATCTTTTTATTTTATTTTTTTACTAGCAGCCGGTAGTATAATACTGCTATACCCCAGTATTATATGTTGTTTAACCCCCATTATAGCACCTTATAGCAGTATTATGTCTAACAGTTTCCATTTTACATGCATTTCATCCATCAAAATCCTGGTTAAAACATATCCACATGTTCTTTTCGTTTTCTACCTCAATATAACGTGATCATTATGTAAACAAAACCACCATGTGCGTGCGTTGGGCTTCTAGGTAAACTCAGTGTTGTCAGATTTTTTCCATTGACTTGCATTTGCTTGGATGATTTTGTGTGTGTTTTGAACAGTCAGACAACCTGATAAGTTATCTGGTAACAAGCTGCAGAACCTGAGAAACTCTGGGAACAAGCTGCAGAACCTGACAACATATGGTAACAAGCTATAGAGCCTGATAACCTCTGCTAACAAGCTGCACCTCTGGTAACAAGCTGCAGAACCTGATAACCTCTGGTAGCAAGCTGCACCTCTGGTAACAAGCTGCAGAACCTGAGAAACTCTGGGATCAAGCTGCAGAACCTAAGAACATCTGGTATCAAGCCGCACAATCTGAGAACCTCTGGTAACAAGGTGCAGAACCTGAGAACCTCTGGTAACAAGCAGCAGAACCTGAGAATATCTGGTAACAAACTGCAGAACCTGAGAACCTCTGGTAACAAGCTGCAGAAACTGAGAACCTCTGTGTATTTAGTGTGTATGTAGTGGGTATTTTAGGGCTGCAACAACGAATCGATAAAAATAGATCCTTAAACTGGTTGGTAACAAAGTTCATTATCAATTCGTTGGGTCGTGATTATTTGGGCCACAGAGCTGGTTGTTTTGTTTGCAAAATAGCTGACCACAGGTTACTTGCTGTGGTGCAGAGATGGCTATGTCACTCCCCATGTCGCGGAGCCTACTACGTCACTCGCTTTCTCCTCTGTATGAGCGGCGCGCACAGCAAAAAACAACACAAATACTTGAAACATGGCGGATGAGGAGAAACGCGTTCGGTCATCAAAAGTATGGGAGCACTTCCATTAACAAAAACTAAAAAGTCTGCTACCTGCTAAATCAACCTTGCATGGCACGGAAGTACCACGGGAATGGGTGAAGTACACCTCAAACGAAAACACGTTGGATTCATGGATGATGATGCCAGGGAATGGAGCTCAGTAGGGTAAGTTGACAAATTCGATATGTACAGGAAGTAAATTAACGTTACACCCATGTGCGTTGCATTTTGAAGTGTGGAAACGTTCGTCTCACAGCAGATAGTTTGTTTAGTTTATCTAAAGTTAATGTTAATATCCGGTGTTTGCTCGCAACCCGGGTTGACAAGCGGTTAGTTAATCACGTTAGCTGGCTAATGTGTGTGTGTGTGTGTGTGTGTGTGTGTGTGTGTGTGTGTGCGTGTGCATGCGTGTGTGCTCTATGTACGGAGTCAACTAGGACAAATTTCATTTTAAGCATATCTGTTATATAAAAAAATTGCCTTTACATAAGTAATACTCATTAACTAAATCAACAATGCATGTATTGAGTTGTATGTAAACTGTGTTATTATGCATACTGATACTGTCTTAGGCTTAGGGTTATAAACTGATACTGTCTTTCTAATTTCAGAGAAAAAACAACTCGCCATGAGTGGCTTCTTGATGGGGAACAAAGCACCATGCACACCATGGCAAGCAGCTGTTTTGACAGATAGTATCCTGAACATGCTCGTCACTGACATGACAGATAGTATCCTGAACATGATCGTCACTGACATGACAGATAGTATCCTGAACATGCTCGTCTCTGACATGAGACAGATAGTATCCTGAACATGCTCATCACTGACATGAGGCCACTATCAATAGTTGAAGATGTTGGGCCCTATCTTGGTACAGGCGATATCCCCTATTTGCGCTTGGGCACCTGTTTGCGTGTGCCTTAAGGCAGGGAAGATAGCAGTCCACCTTGCGCACGTGTCCAGGTGTTATGCCGAGTTTTGCACCCCCGCCCGGCAGCAGCTTAATGCATCCCCACCTCACGGGAGCATATCTATATCTATACTATAATGACGACAGCATCTGTCTGTCTGTCTCTCTCTCTGTCTGTCTGTCTGTCCTTCGCATATCTCCAGAACCGTTGGTCGGATCGACTTGAAACTCGGGGAGTGCGCTGATGGCGATCCGACGGAGTGCAGTGCCCTATTTCCGTGCGATTCGGATGCGAAACCACGTTCGATGTTAATACATTTGTGTTCAATCAAGCGTGTGCTCCTTCAAGCCCTGGCTGAAGTGAGAAGTGTCAACACTGCTGTGAGTACAGTCGTTGAGAGAGTGAATGGTGCTGTAAGTAGGGTCGTTGAGAGTGATTGGTCGAGTGTTTACACGGTCAACGACCCTGTGTTTACTTTGATGTGAGTAAATGAGGGGGGCCAGTATCCCTCCTCAGGTTCCAATTAAAAAATGTCTTGCAAATGGCCCATTTCCACCGCAGGTAGTAGCGCGATCCCGCTCCGCTCGACAAATGGTCTCATTCCACCACTAAAAACTATCCCAGCCCGGGTTGTATTGGGGTCGAGTCGTGCTACTTTTAGTACCTGCCTCGTCGTGGTTCTATTCTGTGAACCCGGGTTCATACGGTGACGTGAAAACATTGTTGACGACTGATGGGTCAGGCAGAATCGTGTTTACTCTGACTACTGACTGTCAATGCAATGCAATGCTGGCGGCTGCATACCAGTTTAGTGGGCTTACCTTCTCTTCTGTTATGTATATTTCCATCAGTCTTTTGTGTTGCTGCCTTCGCCTCCGGTGAAATAAATTCCAATTAAAAAATGTCTTGCAAATGGCCCATTTCCACCGCAGGTAGTAGCGCGATCCCGCTCCGCTCGACAAATGGTCTCATTCCACCACTAAAAACTATCCCAGCCCGGGTTGTATTGGGGTCGAGTCGTGCTACTTTTAGTACCTGCCTCGTCGTGGTTCTATTCTGTGAACCCGGGTTCATACGGTGACGTGAAAACATTGTTGACGACTGATGGGTCAGGCAGAATCGTGTTTACTCTGACTACTGACTGTCAATGCAATGCAATGCTGGCGGCTGCATACCAGTTTAGTGGGCTTACCTTCTCTTCTGTTATGTATATTTCCATCAGTCTTTTGTGTTGCTGCCTTCGCCTCCGGTGAAATAAAATCGTGGCGGGTGTTCAATTGTCTGAGAGGCTGAGTGGAGGCTGCAGCGCTCCGCTAGGCCGCAGCGGGTGTTTGGTGAAGCCGCGGTCTTGCCTGGTGAGAGGCCGTGGGGTACAGGCTTCACTCTGTTGCGCCTCTCCCGTCCCCGCACAGCGCAGCGCATGCCTGTGAGTTTAACTAACTACAAAGTGATATCCATTCTCCTGGCCGATTGTCACATTTGCCCATGTACACTGTAGGTCATTTAGAGGCACCAGTATTTCATAAACAGTTTAAAAGTTCTGTGGATGGATTTAATTGTAACGTTATGTTATAGCCTACTTCGGCTATAAGCGAAGGACAGATATGCGGTCGCTATGACGACCAGCTGTGGGCGGGGGTGGGTGGGGGCAGATGATCCGCGGTGGAAGCAAAACGTCCATCGGGCCGAAACGATTACAGCCGAGTGGGGACGAGCTGTGCAGGGCAGTAAAATGTGGTGGAAATGAGCCACAAGACAGCAGCAAGAAATTAGCAGAACATGGGATTTGTAAGCTGAATAAGCAGCAATCATCAAGTCTGTCATGAATAACATCAAGGGGAAATAATCAGTAGAGCTCAGTGATCTTAGTTAAGTGAGATTTCTAAGAGATTTTTATGTGGCTATAATGGTAGGCTATAATGAGTCATGCATTCGGAAATAATATCCTCTAGGGCAGTGATACTCAACTTGCGGACCGGGGGCCAGATGCGGCCCGCGATAGGGTGCAGAGTGGCCCCCCGACAATTTCCTAATTCACAATGAAAACTAAGGTTAAATACAATTTGACTGAGCTCCAGCTAAATTGTCAAATATGGCTGTCTGCTCGCCACCCAGGCACTTGCAGTATATGTATTAATTATACAAATAATTGTGAGACTAAACTCCGGCTGACACCCCAAAATCCTACAATCTGCTACAGAAAAATGAATATGAATGTTTATTGACTGGCCCCTTGCCTCCTGTCATTTTGCAAAAGTGGCCCCCAGGCAAAGCAAGTTGAGTATCCATGCTCTTACGGGAACCCCCATCCTGTAGGGTTCCCAGAGTAAAACCTGCCTATTTCCAACACTGCTTATGGATGAGCATCATCTCCTGCATGCCATCGAGAACCGTTGGTCGGATCGACTTCAAACTTTGGGAGTGTGCCCTATTGTGCAGTGCAGTGCCCTGTTTTCTGCAGGCAACATAAAAAATGCTGTTTATCTCAAGAACTGTTCGTCCGATCGACTTTAACTTTGGGGAGTGCGCTTAGGGGGACTCAATGGAGTGCAGGGAGCTGAATTCCGTGCAATTTGGCATAGCACCACCTACTGGCAACACAAAAAGCGCTTTATCTCATCCATTCATCATCTGATCGACTTCAAACTTCAAACTCGGGCAGTGCGCTTAGGGGGACTCAACGGAGTGCAGGGAGCTGAATTCCGTGCAATTTGGCATAGCGCCACCTACTGGCAACACAAACAGTGGTTTATCTCGATAGCCATTCATCTGATCGACTTCAAACTTGGAGTGTGCTGCTGGGAACCTGACATAGAGCGCCACCTCAGTGGCCTTGTGGTCTGAGTGTCCGCCCTGAGACTGGGAGGTTGTGAGTTCGATCCCCGGCCGAGTCATACCAAAGACTATAAAAATGGGACCCATTTGCCTCCCTGCTTGGCACTCAGCATCAAAGGGTTGGAATTGGGGGGTTAAATCACCATGTGATTCCCGAGCGCGGCGCACGCTGCCGCTCACCGCTCCCCCAGGGGATGGGTCAAATGCGGAGAACAAATTTCACACATTGTGTGACAATCAGTGGGACTTTACCTTTACCTACTGGCAACACAAAAAGTGGTTTATATTAAGAACCGTTCATCAGATTCACTTCAAACTTGGGGAGTGTGCTCATGGGAACTCCAAGTAGTGGGGTGCTGAATTTCTTGCAAATCTTGCAATTTCCCGCGCCACCTACTGGCAACACAAAAAGCAGTTTATCTCGAGAAACATTTATCCGATTGACTTCAAACTTGGGGAGTGCGCTGCTCGGACTCCGATGGAGTGCGGTGCCGCATTTCATGCAATTTGGACTTATTCCAGGACTGTCTGTATGTCTGTCCTTCGCATATCTCCAGAACCGTTTGTCGGATCGACTTCAAACTTGGGGAGTGCGCTTAGGGGGGACCTGACAGATAGGGATGGGTACCGAACTCTGTACTTTTATTGGCACCGACCGAAAGGGGGCGGTACTACCGAGTATCAGTTCACATGAAATCAAACGGTACCTCATTTCGGTACTTGAATGCATCTGAGTAATAGAAGAGAGTGGGTAAAATAGAAATTCCGACGGAACCTTAAGGCAACACGCGAGAGCGCATTACGTCAGTATTCTACCTGAAACATCAACAAACAGGACCAGCCGAAAATGTGGCTACACTTTACCAAGATAGACTCAGACAACACTGGTTGCAACATTTGTGATGTGAATTGCAAAGCTGGCCAGGGAAACACCTCAAACTTGAGGAAGCATGGTCAAACACAAGATATATTTAGCTAAATGCTGAAGACTGTAACGTCTTAGATAGGCTGAAGGTGAATGAAGCAGATACCGCTGTAACGTTGAGAGAGGCATCGACTTCTACAACATCAGGTAACGTTATTTAATTAGCTAGCATTAGCTGGATAAGTTGTTTCACTGCCGTTGTGGTTGTTAGATAACGGGGCTTTTCACTGTCTTCACAATGACTGCAAAACAGAGATCGCTAACGTTACTCTTGCCGCAGTAATTGTCAAGGGTTCAACAGAACGTATTTCCTCAGCCTGTATAGTAGCTATCAACATGAAATAAAAAGCATTTGAGAGCTTAAACCCGTGGCTTTTTATTTGGAAGGGTTACATTTGCCATAATCTGTATTAACATTTCTTAAAATGCATTAGAATCTTTTTATTTTTATTTTTTGGGGTTAAAGATAAAAAAATGTTTTAATGAACATTAGGGCAAATATAATATGAAAAGCCAAAGGGTTAAGCTCTCAAATGCTTTTTATTTTATGTTTCTATGTGCTACAGAGCCTGAGATATGAAGGCTTTAGTGAATACCGACCGCTCTCTCTGAGAAGTTTGGACTTTTTTTCTTTTACAACTGTAATTTTTTTTATTAGAGCGTGTAAAGTACCGAAAATGGTACCGTTTTGGGTACCGTACCGAATTCCAGGTACCGGTATCGTACCGGTTCAAATGTGAATGGTACCCATCCCTACTGACAGAGTCCAGAGTTGTATGCGGGGCGGAAGCGCCGACGGGGTGGTGCATGGGGGAACGGGCACTGCACTAGTTGTAATGATTTATACAGAAATGTAACTGTTTAAAAGTGATATAATTGTCTGGGTAGACGTATCCTCCCTGTTTTCTAAGTTAAAACAGCCCTGAAATATGGTGGGGATGCAATTCTCGGCGGGGATGCAGAAACGTTCACGGCACGTGCCGCAGGTGCTAATTAGAGCCGTGCCAAATCATCTGCGCCCCCAAAATGCCTGCGCAAACCGGATTTAGTCTTAAGTACCATAATTATTCACAGGTGTGGCCAGGCAATGCCTGGGTGTTATATCATTAAACTAGAACGACCGCAACGCGGACTTATGCCTCCGCCATTAGTTCATTCTTGAGTCCAAGTGGATGTTGGAGCCAAATTGGAAGAAATTGCATCAAGGCGTTTCTTTGCAGAATTGGATATTTGAGCCAAATGTGAAGAAATTTAGTCAAGGTGTTACTGAGATATGGCGTTACCGAGCTTGAAAATGGCATTTGTTAGGTCACTGTGACCTTGACCTTTGACCTTTGATAACCAAAATGGAATCAGTTCATCCTTGAGCCTAAGTGAATGTTTAAGGCGAATCTGATGAAATTCCGTCCAGGCGTTCCTCAGATATCGCGTTAACAAGCTTGAAAATGACGTTTGAGAGGTCACAGTGACCTTGACCTTTGACCTTTGACCACCAAAATCTAATCAGATCATCCTTGAGCCTAATTGAATGTTTAAGGTGAATGTGATGAAATTCCGTCCAGGCGTTCCTCAGATATCGCGTTAACAAGCTTGAAAATGGCGTTGGAGAGGTCACAGTGACCTTGACCTTTGACCTTTGACCACCAAAATCTAATCAGATCATCCTTGAGCCTAAGTGAATGTTTAAGGCGAATCTGATGAAATTCCGTCCAGGCGTTCCTCAGATATCGCGTTAACAAGCTTGAAAATGGTGTTCGAGAGGTCACAGTGACCTTGACCTTTGACCTTTGACCACCAAAAACTAATCAGATCATCCTTGAGCCTAAGTGAATGTTTAAGGCGAATCTGATGAAATTCCGTCAAGGCGTTCCTCAGATATGGCGTTAACAAACATCCGTACGGACGGACATCCGTACGGACGGCCGGCCGGCCGTACGGACGGACAACCCGGATCCATAATGCCTTCGGCCTGGCTTCGCCGGCGGAGGCATAAAAACAATCAGATTCCCGTCTCGCAATCGCTGTTTGCGCGAAGCATGCAATATGCTGTAATTCTCTCCATGCGTAATAGAGTGGCCTCACTCGTGCCGAGGACAGAGAGAGATGGAGAGAGCTTGTTGACAGATCGTCTGTGGTGCCAATGACCCTCCGGGTTATGGGACAGGTGAAGGTGAATAGCCTATGTCCATTGTCCAACAAGTTTTCTCAATTCATTTCCTTCTTTGCATGTGATAAAAGTTTCTCAGTGAGTTATAGTTG
Source organism: Poromitra crassiceps (assembly GCF_964638095.1). Classification (NCBI taxonomy): domain Eukaryota; kingdom Metazoa; phylum Chordata; class Actinopteri; order Beryciformes; family Melamphaidae; genus Poromitra; species Poromitra crassiceps. The sequence continues at coordinate 62,229,062 of NC_139627.1, forward strand.
ATTGCCTCACTGAATGAACACTCCATGGTGAACACTCCTGATGTGAGTGACAAGATGGCAGCTGGCAGACTAGGCGCGCTCGCAGCATTTTTATCATACACATTTATTTTACATATAATCAATACTGAGCCTAGTTTTATGCCTGGAAAGGCTTTTAACCATGCTACTCGCATTTTTGAACGGCCGATCCCCCACAATGACAAGTGCGGGAAACATTTTGGATTCGCCAAACAAACAATCCACGACACGTTTGTCTGTGGATGGCTCAACCCGTCAAAACCCTATAAGGATGGGAATAAACGACAAACTAGCGCGGATAATCTTATCATTATTCTTTGCCTGTTACTATCGGGAGATATCCACCAGTGCCCCGGCCCCACCCCAAACAATGAAGTGGCCCAACAAACGGGAGGAAACACGCGGCCTGGGGACATGAGCAATAACACCTTCTCTCAGGTACGTTTAAATTACGGAGAATCTGCAATCTTGGAATATGAATACCAGCCTAACTGCCCTGCTTACCCCCATTATCGGAGTGCCGATGGCAGCCCAGAAGCGGAGGACGGAGGAGGCCGTGATCCTGGAGGTCCGATGGGCGGAGCGGATTTGACAGCGTGGGAAAGCTGCAAGCGTTTGATGTCGGCAGCGCTGACAGCGTGGGAAAGCGGCGGGCCTGTGAAGTCGCCAGGCCAAGACGGCCCCTGCATGGAGAGGTTAGCGCGGACCGCATCGCAAGCCGAGACGGACGATACTATCGGGACAGCAATGCCATCAGACGGGATTGGGAAGATGTCAACCCCACCGATAGAGGTGTCATCAAATGCTACAACTAGTGAGTACTGTCCAACAGACACCCAACGCGCCCATCACAATTTTCAAAACAAACAAAGCTGGACAAGGAACACTCAACACAGAGACTCTCCCAGCCAGACAGCTGGAGTGAATCGGCCTTTCAAAAAACACAGCAAATTTAATTTTTTCAAAACTGTAAACCAATCTAAAGTTATTTGGGACCCACAATCCAAACCCAGGGGACTTCTAGGGGGTCATTTGAATATCCGTAGTGTGATCTCCAAAATTGACCAAGTCCACCATATTCTCAATGATTCTAACCTTGATTTTCTTTGCTTGACAGAGACCTCAAGATTCAAGATCTCAAGATTTTTATTGTCACTCCATGGTACAAGTATCACGTGTGAAATTCTTGTGCTGTGGACTCCGTTTACGACATAGTACAAATAGGCAACAAGCAATGAGCAATAGGCAATAAGAAATAGGCATCAATAAGCAATACTAAGCAGCAATAGGCAATAAGGCAGAATAGCGATAAGACAAGTCAGTGGCATATTCATTGCACATAGGTGCACATGTCATGTGCATACGTTAGACGTGTTCAGACATTTTAAATTTGACGTATTTGACATACAGTGCAAATAGCATGTACCTTATTAAACATACAATTAAACATTAGGCATTGTGCATACGTTAGACGTGTTCAGACATTTTAAATTCGACGTATTTGACATACAGGTGCAAATACCATGTACCTTGTTAAACATACAATTAAACATTAGGCATACATAATGGTAGCAGCTGCAGTACGGTACGGTACGACTACTACACTATTTGTGTATGTTAACACATTGAGTGCCACAGCGCTTCAGTAAAATTGTCTGGAGCCTGTGCCAGATTCACTTCCATTCAGTTGAAAACAGCTATAGAATTTTTTCTATTAGGGCTATATGAACAGGGCTGGACTCTAATGAAACATTGGACACTCCTGCTTCTTTCAAAGAAGAAATTTTGTTTCTAGACAGTTCCATTATGAAATGACAGCCTCTGAAAGAAGAGCACTTTCAAGGGTTTTCTGCTGTCTTTTTTTACTTTTCAAGATAAAGTCACTTTTATGAATACTTTTTGCACTCTAATTTCAAGCACATTCACTGACTCTAGCTACTATTTTCTGATGTAGTGACATGTAGTTCTGTGCAGCCTGCGTGCCCCACCCCCCTCTCCCCCCCTCTCCACCCCTGAGCTGCGGGCTCCTCCCCACACGCACACAGTCTGTTTTCGCAGCCTCGTTTTTGCCCCGGGCGGATCCCAGCTCAACAAGGAAATGGCAAACGGGACTGAAGGAAAAGGTTTGGCCTTTCGGCTTCGGGTGCTGCCTTTCTGGCAGGGAATCGTGTGGAGAAACTATATGCAGACAGATAGACAGAAGCAGAAGAGCTCAGTTGTGGGCGCGGATCGAAGCCAACTGTCAGCTGCAGACAGAGCAATCTATATGGCTCTGGCTGCAGCATGCATCGGTTTCGCTTTGATCACGGCTTTCTCCGCTTTCTCCTGCACAAAGTAAAGGATCTGAGGTGGGTGGCGCAGCTCCCGTGTAGATGTTTAAGGTGGCGCCGTGTGATCCCTTGAAGGGATTCATGCTCACTGGCTGGGTACGACCTTAAACAGCAGAATTATGGAATAATATGAATTATGATTTTAGGACGTCCACAGACGTCCTTGGCACTTCTCGTTACTTTTTTTTAGGACGTCCACAGACGTCCTTGGCACTCAATGTGTTAAGGAGTCTCGTGGCCTGCGGGAAGAAACTGTTCCTCAAGCGATTTGTGCGTGCTTTTGGAACCCTGTATCTCCTCCCTGAGGGTAGCAGGGAGAACAGGCTGTTGTGGGGATGGTTTGTGTCTTTGATGATCTTCAGGGACCTCTTGAGGCACCGCTGGTTATACAGTTCATGCAGTTCTGGCAACTCTGGCGACCTGGTTACATAGTAACTCACCATCTGCTGCAATAGATGTACCGGGATATAAGGTATTTAGACGGGACAGGTCTAAGGGAAAGGGGGGCGGGGTGATGATATATATTAAAGACACCTTCCACTGTGATCAAATTAAATGGTCATCTGACAATGACCTGGAATGCATTGGTTTAACTATAAGCCTCTCACCTCAAATGTCCTTTGTTCTTGTTGTTTTGTACCGCCCACCCTCCTCTAACAATGAATTCTATGATAATTTGAAAAGCATGCTCAGAGAGTGCGATTTTAGCAAAGAAGTCATATTTATGGGTGATTTTAATGTAAATTGGGAAGATAGGACAAACAGGAAGGCCCTTAAAAAAATCACAGATAAATTTAACTTAACTCAAAAGATTAATGGGCCTACTAGAATAACCACCTCTTCCCAAACACAGATTGACTTGATTTTTAGCAATAGACTTGAAAGAGTTGTTAAGACACTCAATTTTATCACTGGGCTCTCAGACCACAACCTGACTTTGGTTTCTAGAAAACTTACAAAGAAACGGTTCCAAGGTGGTCATATACCATCTAAGCAGCTCAGGATCCCTAAAAGTGAACTTGAAAATTTTGAAAATGCCATAAAACAAATTAATTGGAAAGACATATTGCCGGGGTTAGATGCAGAGGAAGAGAGCCGTTTATTCACCGCTGAAATTCAGCGTATAGCCCATAAATTTACAAAAAGAGTCAAAGGTAAAAATAATCAAAAGAGGTCATTAACTTGGCTGAACCCTGGTTACTGAAACTTATGAAGGAGAGGGATATGGTGTTGAAAACGGCCCTAAAGTCTAAACAGGCGAATGACAAACGCAAATTTACAATGCTGCGAAATAAGGCAACAAAGGAGATAAGAAAAGCGAAAGCAAATTTTTTCATCCGTATCATTAGCGAGGCGAAAGGCAACACAAAACTAATTTGGAAGCAGATTCAGAAGCGGTTAGGGACGGACCAGCTTAGGTGCAGTAAGAAATTAGAACTAAAAGTGAATGGTAGCCTATTAAGACCCAGCAGAACTGGCAAAAGCCTTCAATGAATACTTCATTGACTCTGTTGCAGAAATTGCACAATGTTTCCCTAGCACATGTGAGAATCCCATTGCAGTGAATACCACTCTTCCTTCTTTCAAGTCAAGTCAAGTCAAGTTTATTTGTATAGCACATTTCATACACAGAGGCAATTCAAAGTGCTTAACATAAAATGGTTGACAGGAAAATAAAAGAATAAAAGAAGAGAATAAAATGGACCTTTAAAAGCATCACAACAATACTTTAAAAAAAGAGTATAAAAAGTGCATTAAGCAACAGGCGCAGCAGTTGCAAAAAGAGCAAAAAACTTAAAGAGGACTCATTGGGTTTGCATAATAGAATATATCTATTTATCTATATTTAGTCCCCCGACATACTATATAAGAAGCATGACTACACACACATAAAACTCAGGTCTGTGTACGGTGTCCTCTTTGAAAACTCCCCTTACGCGTGCGTCCCTCCTGACGCATCATCTCACCCTCTTGTGAGTATATCCATATTACGGAACCATCCCCCAGACCTGCAGCTTTTAGCAATAATTGCAATCATCTATGTTTTAACATTAACTTTCAACATTAATCATATTACGGAGAGTAAAGTACAGATGATTATAAACTCCCTCAAACCTTCCACAGCTAAAGACATTTATGGAATGGACACATCTATGCGTAAGCACCTTAAAAACACTCTAGCCCTCCCCATCACACAGATCATTAACCTGTCAATTTTGCAGGGGGAATTTCCTATTGGATGGAAGTCAGCCATCGTATCACCCATTTTCAAGTCAGGTGGTCCACAGGTCATCTCCAACTACAGGCCAATTAGTATCTTGCCTGTAGTGTCTAAGGTAGCAGAGAAGTGGGTGGCAGAACAGCTTGTCTCCCATTTAGACAGTAGCCCCTTCTCATTGCATCCCATGCAATTTGGTTTTAGAGCCCATCACTCCACGGACACTGCTAACTGTTTCTTTATAGAAAAGATCAAGTCACTGATGGATAAAGGAGGCGCTGTTGCTGCTGTATTCCTTGACTTGAGAAAGGCATTTGATACAGTTAACCATAAGGTACTCCTTGCCAAATTGTCTACATTTAACTTCTCCCACAATGCCCTTAAGTGGATTGAATCATATTTAAATGACAGAATTCAATATATGAAGGTCCAAAACCATCAATCAGCTGCTCTTAACTCCCATACCGGTGTCCCACAAGGTTCTGTCCTGGGTCCACTTCTGTTTTCCCTGTATGTTAATGATCTGCCCTCTGTGTGCCCTGACATTGACATTCAGTTATACGCTGATGACACAGTGATATATGCCCATGGCAGCACAAACCAACAGGCTGCAGCTAAACTCACCAATGCACTGGGCCACATCACAGCTTGGCTAAATCAATCATGCCTCCAACTCAACACATCTAAAACTGTCAGTATGTTTTTCTCTAAACGGCCACGTACCACTCCGGAACCGGTCATACTGATATCAGGAGAAAAACTGCAAGTTGTTTCCGAGTTCAAGTATCTGGGCATTCTCATTGACTCACAGTTATCTTTCAAATCCCTAAGGTTTAGCCTATCTAACTTTAGATTCATCAGAAACTCAATGACCACCGACGCAGCCAAATAATTTATGAATGCCATGATAATGTCTCACCTCACTTACTGTATGACAAGTTTTACACAAGCCAATCAAACTACCCTTAACTCATTCTCTGCCAGGGTCATTTCGGTCTGTGTGCTCCCAGTGCCAGGATTTTGAGCATATTTCCTGATCTTCCAGGACCCACAGAATATTCTGTGCTAGGAATAAAATTACACAACATATCTCACAATAAAGCAGAGACTCTCTTCTTACCCCTTGTAAAAAAACTGAAACTCTCCCATGTTTCCTTGTTTAGTTACAAGCAGTGGAAGTTAGCTTGTTTTCACTAAAAATGCCCTCCTTGGGACAGAAATATGAGAAAAAGAGGTTTTTAGTGAAGGACACCGTTTCAAGCAGAACTCTCTTTTGAGCCTTTTATTTTTTGCCTCAGTGACACATCAGACATATACAGTATTTGTTTTCCCAAATAAATAAATAAAAAATAAAAAATAAGAGAATGTATTTTACAGTTGCCATGTGGATTTTTAGCTTAGCTTGATAAAAGCATAAACAAATGGAACGAACCCTTATGTGGTCACACTCACACTCTCTCTCTCTCTCTCTCTCTCTCACACACACACACACACAGGAATAACGAGTGCTGTAACGTTACCTGCTGTCACGTTACCTCTCATAACTAACGTTAGCACAGAAGATCACACAATAGCTACGTTAGTGCTGTAAACTTTGAAATGTTTATGTGACACATGTTTCGCCTTGGTTGCTGGGGACGGGTGTGTGACGCGGTTTGACGCGTTTGACGTATCCATGTGATCCCCCTCCCTTGAGTGTGACAGAGCTCTCCCTTGAGAGGGAGAGCTGGCAAGAGGAAACGTGAAGCGAGTCATGCCGGCGGCATAAGTTATAAACAATGCGTGACAATTATACTCAAATGTTGTGTGTGTGATCATTTCATCTCAAACGCGATACAAAAAATAGGCTACTTTTTACCATCGTCATCGCTCTCTCCAAGTGGCACCCATTTCTCCTCCTCCGATTCATCTGTGTCAGACGGATCAGAACGCTGTGAAGGGGAGCCTTCGTCGACATGGCGCTCCGTCGTGGAGCAACAACAAAAACGCTGGCGTCTTCCTCGCCATCGTCGCCATCCGAAAACTCTGGGTCGGACTCTGTTTCGACCACAGGCTCCACCCATAAATACTAAACTAGCGGGTTCCTTTTATCAGTTTGACCTGAAACAATGTCACAGGCTGGGGAAGTGTCTGATGTAATGTAAACAGCCAAAACATGAAAGTACGTCCGAGTACGTCTTTGGCACAGAACGCCATTGTTAAAAGTACGTCCGGGTACGTCTTTGGCAGAGAATGAGTTAAGCCACTTGAAACATTATACCAACAATCTCTCAAAATGTTGGACCAGAAGCTAAATACGTATCTGTCCCATCTTGAAAAAGTATAGCCTTTTAAGTTAATCTTTGCCTTGTGTACAAAATCTTACACAACACTGCTCCCCCTCCGCTCCAAACATTCATCACACAGAGATCAGTCACTAACCGGGCAACCAGAGGTGCAATTCGTGGAGACTGTGTTGTTCCTAGTAGGAAAAGTGCTTTCAGCCACTCTGCTTTTTCTGTCAATGCATCACAGGAATGGAACACAGTACCAGTTCACATTAGAGAGCTTGCTACCTACCGTTCCTTTACAGGACACTTGAAATTATGGCTCATCAATAACCAGGCATGTACACACTAGCACTACTTCTGTCGGCATCCTGCCAACTCTCCTGCTTGTTGTCCTGCATCCAGTCTGTGATGTGTCTTGTAGTGTTGTTGTCCATTGATGTCTGCATTGTCCATGCATGATGTGTCCGCTTTGTGCCCTAGTGTGTATGCTTTTATTGTAGGTGTACCTGTTGTACCTGTGTACCTGTTGTAAATACTGCATGTTCTGCATTAGTGTCATGCTATGCTTATATGTGTCTTTGTTCTCTCTGCATGCCATTGGTCTCTAACCAGTCTTTTATGTTTTATTGTATCTTCTGAGTCACTAGTATTTGTTTTATCTTGTAACACATGCATTTTAATTTTTTGAAATTTCAGGCTGCCCTGCAACATCTGGCCAGGGATAGCAGATGGAAACTAGCCGTCCAGGCTAACTCTGGCTCACTTACAGTTTTACTGTTGATTGGTGTGCATTGTCCCTGTGAAATAAACTAATAAATGAAAAAATATAAATCTGCTAATACCCAATTTTAGCAGCAGAATTTGATGTCCTGGCATGGCAAGGCTGTGCGTAATGACATATCCAAAAGGAATTTTACTCTACGCTGCGCAGCACGGAGATTATGGTGCGCTCAAGCGCAACGGGGTATTTAGCACGTAAGAGGTGCTTTTAAAAGCTCTTAGCGCAAAGTAATTGCGCGCTGCTGATGATGATAGGATAATGCCATCTATCCACACGTTTTTGTGCTGAAACACCTGGTTTTGCATGTGGCACGCCTATGTCCAGTACAATTATAACAGACATACGTTTCTGCACGCCCCCAATTTGCATTGCGTGCGGCGTTAAACGAGCGCAAACACTAAATTACCGCTTTTCCGTTTCTCTATGCGGTAAGATAGTGTTCCCGTTGGGTTCAGAGAGAAGATCCACACCCCTCCACCGTGGTACACACTCTTCCCTCAAGGACCCATTTTACAAAGCTGATGGAGAGGAAATATCAAGATACATTCCAGTAAGTGAAGACTGCAATAACGGCCATCAACTGATAACAATTAGTTTGTGTTTTAGGTTCAAGCAACTTAAAAATACCTGTTTTGTGTGCACTTTCATGCACTAAAAATGTTATTGCATAATTCTTTATCCGATAAAGATACAATATAATAAAATAAATAATCGACAGATTAATCAATTATCAAAATAATCGTTAGTTGCAGGCAGCCCTAGTGTATTCAGTGTGTATTAGTACCTGGAAGCTGTCCTCGGTCAGTTGTTCCAGGTCTGGCAGATGGTCAATGATCTGACTGTAAATCTCTTTACTGTCCAGAGTTTGGAGCCACTGCAACACACACACACACACACACAATACAGTAATCTATGTAGCAGAGGTTTTCAAAGTGGGAGGCGGGCCTCCCCAGAAGGGCTTCAAACAGTTTCAGGCGAGGCTCCGTGAATGGAAGTGAAAAAATATTACATTAGTTATCAAAAGAAGATCTCATAGAATAGCCTAAATGTGTGTGAGTCAGAAACAAACAAATACCTTCAGACAGACCAGTTTTATGTATTTGGTGCAGTCTGAAGTATGTCAAACAGCAATATCAGGCTATTTTGGCTCAATTGTTGAGTGTCTATACCAGGGATGTCAGAGATACGGCCCGCGGGCAGGTTTCATCCGGCCCGCGAGATGTTTTGGAATATTAAAAAAAAAAAAAAAAAATTTTTTTTATTATTATTATTACCGTATTATTAAATTCGCACCCCATTATCATGAACTACGTGTGGCTAATAAGCAAGCTAAGAGTTCATTCATAAGTTAATTAACCTGCACTACAAGGAAGTATGTCAGTAGGTCATCAGGTGTAAACAAAGCCGCCATGATGCCACGCTGGAATTGAATCGCGCATTCAGCTACCTACCAAAAAACAAAAGAATCAACAAGATCAGGCGCGGACTGCATAATCGGGCACGTCGGGCAAATGCCCGGTGGCCTGGCCTGGCCTGCAAAAAAAAAAAAAAAAAAAAAAATTGTGCCCGCAGTCAGGCCACTCACTGAACAGCAGGCCAGGCGCCGCCTACTGGTTTACTAGTGGTTTTATTACTTTATTCAGGGTTAAAGTGGGTGCATCTCATTGTAAAATTGGACTTGGCCCAAATTGGGCTTCAAACAGCCCAAATCGGGCTTCAAACGGCCCAAATCTGGCTTTAAACGGCCCAAATTGGGCTTCAAACGGCCCAAATCTGGCTTCAAACGGCCCAAATTGAGCTTTAAACGGCCCAAATTTTTCGGACGCCGGCACGCGCGTCGGCCTGTATCGGCCTGGCCTGCTTGGTATCTAATGCCCGGCCTGAATTATGATCCCAGTCCGCCCCTGAACAAGATGCTGTCGAAAAAGAGAAAGGTTGACACGGAATGCAGGCAGTTTCAAGAGAAATGGAAAGAGCAGTATTTCTTTTGTGAAGTAAATGGGTAAATCAGTCGAATTGATTTTAGTAAAAAAAAAATCCGGCCCCCATGAGGTCTCAGTTGAACAAATCCGGCCCTCTACCTAATATGAGTCTGACACCCCTGGTCTATACCATAGACATAGATTCTATGGAATTAAATAATCAATCATGATCCCATAGGCATCCAGGAATTGATCTTTGTCTGAGGAGAGGCCCACAGTGTCACACTTTGAAAACTCCTGACATACACAGTCAGTAGTGCAGTGGTAATCTTGCTGAAATCAACCAATCAGTGCTAATAGGAGAGCGGGCCTTCTAGAATGGCCAGCAATAAGGGGATAATGTCCATTATCCCTTACTTATTTGTCTTACCAGCACACTGCCTTGTTGCTGCAGAGAACTTCCTGGAGGGAAAAAACCAGTAGAACCTCTGTGCACCTGAAATACAGTTAGATCCATTAGTACGGTACTAATACAGTAGAATCTTAGATCCATTAGTACTAATACAGTAGAACCTTATGGCTCATTTCCACCACATATAACAGCACAGTACAGCTCTACTCGACCTGGTCTTACTCGTCTCTACTTGATATAGACTCTGCTTCCATAGCAAGTTTACTCGCCTCCGCCCACACCTGGTCGTCATAGTGACCGCATATCTGTCCTCCGCCCATAGCCGAAGTAGGCTATAACGTATAATGTTAAAATTAAATCCATACACAGAACTTTTAAACTGTTTATGAAATACTGGTGCCTTTAAGTGACCTACATGGGCAAATGTGACAATCGGCCAGGAGAATGGATATCACTTTGTTGTTACTCAAACTCACATGCATGCGCTGCGCGTGGGACGGGAGTTACGCTACGGGAAAAAGGGAAGCAACCACCCCAGCGGCAACTCACCAGGCAAGCCAACGGCTTCGCTAAACCCCCGCCTCCGGCCTAGCAGAGCTGACGTAGCACACAACTACAAAGGGCTTCCCGAGGAGCGGACTTTTTCGCTCTCAAAACAATTGAAAACCACCGTTGTAAAGGAGGGTTCTAAATTTCACTTTGACTTGTCACCATTGGGCATCGGTCAGGATGCAGAAACATAATGAGTGTCCAGAAACAGCTTTTGTTCAGGTGAAAATATTTATTTGTCCAGCACACAATATTTGGGAAATGAGGAAAAACACAGGAGCTGCCCTTTAATGCAGTGCTGTCTGTGAATCATGCCGCCCCATGCATTGGTGTGGAAGGAATGGAGGAAACTAAGGAGTGCAGACTTAAATAAGGAGGGAGGGAACTCAGGTGAAATGAATGGGGACTATCAATGAGGGAACCAACAGGTGAACAAAATAACTAATTAGTGAGGAGTAAAGGTAGGTAAAGAAGTGAGGTAAAGGAAGTGAACTGAGTGAGGAGAGGAAGTGGAAAAACTAAAGAATAAAAGGAAAATCATAAAGTTCAGAAAAGCCACCCAGCCTGGTCCTTCGAGCAGAACAACCGTCATGTTAAAGCTGAGCAAGGAGATCGATTTTACTTCACCAGAGCCGAAGGCAGCAACACAAAAGACTGATGGAAATAACAGAAGAGAAGGTAAGCCCCACTAAACTGGTATCCAGCATTGACAGTAGATAAAGTAAACACGATTCTGCCTGACCAATTAGTCGTCTGCAGTGTTTTCATGTCACCGTATGGTACCTGCTGGAACCTCAACAAAGCAGGGACCAAAACTAGCACGACTCAACCCGGGCTGTCCAGGTTTTTGATCGGTGGAATGAGACAAAAAAGCAAGACGATCTGGGCGGGGCCATAAGATCCATTAGTACTACTAACACAGTAGAATCTTAGATCCATTAGTACTAATTAGGGCTGTCAAACGATTAATATTCTTAAATCGTGATTAATCACATCTTTGTATCGCATGTTTAAAATGCCATTATTTTGCATTTCAAAGCATTTTTAATTAAATATTAATCATTCTTACCAGTGTGTCGTGATTGGGAATCAAATTAATGCAAATAAATGTACTTTGTGATCTTGAATTTTAGATTTATTTTCAATTAAATAGAAGTGCAATGTAGACGGGAAGTTACAATGAGTTTTGAAATGGAGGGACAATAAAATGTTCCCCCACCGACATACATGATTGCAAGTTCTTGGTAAAAGACACGATAAGGTTTTGGACGTGCTATATATTTTAAGAAAGTAAACTGTTGGCATATTTCTAAATAGGCCTATCCCAATATGTTCTGCATGTAAAAATAATTTTTTTCCCGGTTTCCCGTCATTAATTTCCCGGGAAACGGGTTGAATGGCATTTCCCGGGAATCCCATTTCCCGGGATTAAACCCTAGCGGCCGTTTTGCCTGCAGAATTTTCTCCTTGAAATGAAGATTGATTGACAGCTGCCATGTTGTGATATGATTGGTTGAAATGGGGTAGAAATTTTATAGTTCTTCATTACGTCACCATACTGTAGATTACAGTTATGAATGAAATCCTGAAAAATTAACTTTTGATGTGAAAAAGTGTGAAAAACTAAAGAAATTCGATTTTTGTGATTTATTTTTGCATACATTATTAAATAGGTACACTGAATACCCAGGTATGTGAACTAAAATAAAAATAAGTCATTTTTGGGTTCAGCTCGTCTTTAAAGGTTCTCACTGCAATGTTTAGTACTGTGTCAGAGTCTTACCTGGAAACTGTCACACAGCTGTTTGTGTGAACTGCAGTCCATCCAGCCCACTTTAACTAGGCCATCCTACACACACACACACACACACGCACGCACACACACAGGCAACATAATCTATTATAAAAGGGAGCAAGTGGGCAATGTTTGTTTCAATTTCTATTCCACTGATGATGTCATAGAAGGCATTGTGACATCACTGATGATGTCATCAGTGATGTCATAAGACTGTGATGTCTTCAGTGATGTGATAAGAGCACCTTCATCTTATGACATCACTGACGATGACATAGGCACTGATGTCAACTTAAGGCACACACCCACACCCGCGCGCATGTAAACTTAAGGGCAATAACATTTTGTGAGCAGCACACACACACACAGTCACAGCGCTCAACAGCGCCACTCTGGTCGAAAGCTCGGTAAAAAATAATATCAGCAGCACAGACTTCAGATGAAAAGAGGCATTTATGAGCAGCGTCGAGCTTTCTAACGCCGACGTCGAGAAGCTATGAACCCTTCTTCTCAGGTATGTGGCTTTGAAATGTTTCAGTGGCACTTGTAAATACGTCCGTATCGCTGATTTAGACAGATTGGGAGCGAAAGTCGCATGCAAGTCTATGTAGGGAGACGGGACTCTTTCTAGGGTAGCATAGCTAGCCGAAAGCGTTCTAACGGGGCTAGTCAATTCCCAAGTCAAGTGACTTTTTTTCAGCCCAAGATACTGCAGTCTTACCTTCCTTTATAAAGAGAAAAGACAAAGTATTAGTACCTGTCTAAGAGTAATATTGTTGGCCAATTTATCTAACCTGTTCAAGTAGTATGCCAATAAATTTAATTTATTTTATAATTGAATAAATGTAATCAAAAAAAGTCAAATAACTTCAGTATCATAAGTGCCTTCTCCTTGAAAAATCAAAACCACCCAGTGACTGACAGCCAGTCATCCAATCATGACAATGCCATAAGGAGGAGCATGAGTGAGTCATACAATTATGACAATGCCATTTACAACTTGCACTCGCATACCAGATAATTTTACACCGACACTTGATGTTGAACAAGTTAATATTTTATTATTTATATTTAATAGGACACAGCGTCCTGTGACACAGCGTCCTGTGAACGAATAATGATTCTGTGAAGTGCTTTGAGCACTTGGAAAGGCGCTATATAAATGCAATCATTATTATGGCGATAATTATTAACTTCCCGACTGTAGCTCACTGTAAACTGAGCGGACAGTGCCGGTAAGGCATGGTGTATCTTGGTTATGTTGGGGGGATGTGGCAAATGAGCTAAACTTCCAAAAAAGTGGTGTATCCCTTTAAGCTAACCGCGCTAGCCGGGAGTCCCACTATACTGTGAGCCAAAGGGACTTTGGAGTTGAGCTAATGCTAGCTGCTGGACAGAGCCATCTAACAGAGCCAATAATAAGGAAAACAAAGGCGCATTAGGCTACATAAAAAGCATCAGTCAACATCACATAGTGTCTATTATTTAATCTGGTGGCAGCATTTTTCAGTAAAAAGTGAAACGACACAGATGGTTTATAGTGACTGGCCCATTCATTGGGCCCAGGCTACAATTCACTGAGAACTGGAACCAATGCAAAATTCGTACAGATCAGTAACATGACAATAAGAGTCTAAATTACTATGCCTTTTGTCATTGTGTTTTATCTGCAGACTAAGCAGTCATTGGCTTTCCGTTCTATAAAAGCCTTTATCTTTGTATCGACTATAATTGAGTGATACACTTTATTAAAACAATCATATTATATCAGAAGTTTTCTTTGTTTTGTGTTCACAGTGATGTCAGTTAGATTTGGTTAGGTCAGAGCTATGCTCACTACATCTGCCTTTTTTAATGCCAGGTGTGCATAAAATACAGGTTAAAAACAAAAATAAATAAATAAATAAATAAATTATATATTTTTTTTTATTATAATTATTACCGATTATCGTATCGGTTATCGGCCAGGAGAAGCACATATTTATCGGTTTATCGTATCGGTTGAAAAAATCCATATTGTGCATCCCTAATAAAAAATATCACAAAACTTGGCATTTGTGCGATATGATATATTGCCACACAAAATATTGTGATACTATGTGATACTATGTATCGACCCCCCACCCCTAGTCTATTCTATTAACAGCTAATAACAATAATAAGAGTATTAATAATATTATTAGTCTTACTGCTACTGTTACTACTAATGTGCTGACTCACCAACATGCCAGCCAGCTTCTGTCTGGTTCTCAACTCCAGGCAATCTGACAGAAAGACAGGCAGACAGACAGGCAAATTAGTACTAAAACCTGACAAAATTACCTTTGCTGAGTCTGGCCTCTTTTCAGTCTGTGCTCCAATAACAGTTAAGCCAGCTTGGTACCGGCAGAACCTTGGTCAACTTTCCCCTTTCCTGTTAAACTAATGTCAGATCACCAACGTCCTACTTATTTCTGTGGTAACGTTAAAGGGATTTGGAAAAGGACAGAGATATCGTTGTAAACTAATGTTAACTCCTCTCGGTGTAGCTATGTTAGCCAGCTAGAATTTTTCTAACATTAGCTAACTTAAGATCATGGGACTATACAATGTAATGTCAGTGAAGATTGCAGTGTTGCCTCTACCATTCTACAGGCCTGGCGGGCCCACCAGGCCAGAAAAAAAAATGCTTTTTTCCCCTCCTTTTTTTCCCCATTCTCCCCTCCCCCCTGCTCTCCCCAAAATTTCAAACAACCTTTATGGCATATTATTACAATACAACAATACTGGTGTTGATAGTGTTGACAGTAATAGAAGATGCCAAATCATTCAAAACAAGCATTTTGCTTTTAGGAGCATCGTGCCAGCGTGCGGCGCTGTTCCAAAACGTGTCAACGTGTCATTGCCTGGGAAACGCATAGGAGTGGGGGAAAAATAGATCCTTAGATGCATCAGGATGCAGACGTGGACGATTATGAATCGATTCACAAATGTCAATAACCTTTTTTTTTTTAGGGCCGGCAGGGCCTATATGATCCCCTCTGTCCCTGGCACATAATGCACGACTCCACACACGGTAGTGGCGGCCGGCCACTAGAGGGCGCCGCCCACCTACCCCTGGCCGCCCTGGTACAACAGTACCGCGATACCCTGACGTTAAAAAGGATACTATACCACGTTAATTTAGTACCGGTACTTTTCAAAATGACATGAGTTGCGTTGCATCCATGTGCCACGCCACCTTCTGTTTCTCCACCGGAGTCTGTGTGCTGCAGCTTTCTTCTGTCTGTTTCAACACTCCCTGTGGGCGTGCCAAGTCCGCCCTCCCCTGTCTCACTGAAGGCCATGTTTAGACGACAACTGTCTCTGCATAAAACGGCAAACTAGCATTGCGTCCTCACCTTTTATTTCGCATTTACACACAGCTGGTGTGATAACGATTTGCGTGCAGACTGTCAGGCTGACTGAAGCCGCAAAAGCGTCAAGTGAGCCAGAATAACATTGAAACTTCTGGTTAAAACCTTCACAATAATGGTATTTAAATAAACTAATAGTCTTATTGATGCATGTCGCAAAAATGTTTTGTGTGTGATCCGAAATACACAGAAGACATATAGAACACAGACAACTAAAAGTAAATTTTAACACGCAGTGAGTCGACGACCCTCATTTTTATTTACCAAGTTATAAAATACGGCTTTTATTTTGAAGGTAAAAATGCCTAGCTTCCCCTATTCTGTCTGTTTCTAATGGGCTTGATTTAGCTATGTGATTAAAGTTTTTAAATGCTGGTAGCCTAAACTGCTCCAGATCATGCTCCAGATTGGATTACCGAATAAAAACACAGTAAAGAAACATAAAAAAGACCTGAGCACAATTGGGACTTCTCTTGAGGAAATGCATCGCAGACAGTGAGTTGTTTTCAATCATTCAATGCGGGAGACAGTGATTAATAGCTGCTATGTGTGACGTTAGTAGGGGGAACTTAACGCAGATTGTGTTTTTAGCAAATCGTTATCACGTTTGTTGAATGTCAATGCGACTCATTATGCCTGTGCCATAAGGCTGTATTGGGCTAGTTCAATGTTCCTATTGCCTACCATTGTGTAACATGGCGAAGGGGGGCTGTGTCATCACCTGAATTTAGCGAATGTGATAACGTCAAGTCAAGTGAGTGTGATTTATTTTGTGAGAAGCAAACTTTTTTCAGCGTCGTTTGACGAGGCGAGCGCCTAACCTCTGCCAAGGAGGTAGGCTATTGAGTCATGACGGTGTTTAAGAATGATATGAGGTTGCAAACTGTATCAATTTAACTGTTAAAGAAATCACACATACACTAAGTATAAGGGACATCAGATTACTGCATATTACCATGTAAAAGCTTTAACACTTAAAAGTATTTATTTATTTAGAATAATCCATGATTAATGTTATACTAATTGTCAAAAACTCACATACATGTATGAACAAACAAGAAAAGACTTGACACCACATACCACATAGGCCTACTGTACATTTTATTGTGAAAAATAATAAACATACATGACATTAACTGTAAATCTGGCACTTAATGATGAAGCTCAAACTCAGGATTATACTAAAGTAGACTGACCAGAAATGATTCTATTCTGCGCTCTACTGAACACATTTCCTCATTTTCTATTTAGTCAAATGAGATGCCAGCAGAATCAGCACCAACTCAGTTGAGGCAGCCTTCCTCAGCTATCTTTGAACACCACATAAAGTATGATGAAGACTCAAAACATGAATTTGAACTTCCATGTTCTTCTGTCATCCATTATTACACGACTTTTCCTGTTGTTTTCGCGACATGGGTGACGATACCATGCACCGGCCCCATGCCAGGTGTCGACCTGGCCTTGTTTTTACGTTAGTTGTAACGTGAAGTTGATGGAGCGAAAAGGCGGAACTAAACTGCGAGCGTGAGGCAGCGCCCGGACAATTTACGGCGTGGCGCAGCCAGCCAGCCGAAAGCAAAACAAACATGTGAAGATGGCAAAACATGAAATCAGACACACCGGCTGTAGTTGCACCCAACCAGCCAACAATCGAGCAAGCAATGCTATCAAAGCATCCACCCAACTCGGAAAGGACGAAACTAATCACAAAATCCATTGCAACTTTTATTGTCATGGATATACGTCCGTACTCAGTCGTTGAGAACCAGGGATGTTGTGGAGCCGAGGTACAACGTCCCATCTCACAGTGATCGGTTCTGCCAGGACATTCTTACATGCCATGATATTTTCTCACCTGGACTACTGTGTGACCAGCTGGTCTCTCACATCCACATCCACACTCAAACCACTTGAGTCACTCTATAAGAGAGCACTAAAAGTATTTGATAAACTAGAACGACCGCAAGGCGGACTTATGCCTCCGCCATTAGTTCATTCTTGAGTCCAAGTGGATGTTGGAGCCAAATTGGAAGAAATTGCATCAAGGCGTTTCTGTGCAGAATTGGATATTTGAGCCAAATGTGAAGAAATTTAGTCAATGTGTTACTGAGATATGGCGTTACCGAGCTTGAAAATGGCATTTGTTAGGTCACTGTGACCTTGACCTTTGACCTTTGATAACCAAAATGGAATCAGTTCATCCTTGAGCCTAAGTGAATGTTTAAGGCGAATCTGATGAAATTCCGTCCAGGCGTTCCTCAGATATGGCGTTAACAAGCTTGAAAATGGCGTTCGAGAGGTCACAGTGACCTTGACCTTTGACCTTTGACCACCAAAATCTAATCAGATCATCCTTGAGCCTAAGTGAATGTTTAAGGCGAATCTGATGAAATTCCGTCCAGGCGTTCCTCAGATATCGCGTTAACAAGCTTGAAAATGGCGTTCGAGAGGTCACAGTGACCTTGACCTTTGACCTTTGACCACCAAAATCTAATCAGATCATCCTTGAGCCTAAGTGAATGTTTAAGGCGAATCTGATGAAATTCCGTCCAGGCGTTCCTCAGATATCGCGTTAACAAGCTTGAAAATGGCGTTCGAGAGGTCACAGTGACCTTGACCTTTGACCTTTGACCACCAAAATCTAATCAGATCATCCTTGAGCCTAAGTGAATGTTTAAGGCGAATCTGATGAAATTCCGTCCAGGCGTTCCTCAGATATCGCGTTAACAAGCTTGCAAATGGCGTTCGAGAGGTCACAGTGACCTTGACCTTTGACCTTTGACCACCAAAATCTAATCAGATCATCCTTGAGCCTAAGTGAATGTTTAAGGCGAATCTGATGAAATTCCGTCCAGGCGTTCCTCAGATATCGCGTTAACAAGCTTGAAAATGGCGTTCGAGAGGTCACAGTGACCTTGACCTTTGACCTTTGACCACCAAAATCTAATCAGATCATCCTTGAGCCTAAGTGAATGTTTAAGGCGAATCTGATGAAATTCCATCAAGGCGTTCCTCAGATATGGCGTTAACAAACATCCGTACGGACGGACATCCGTACGGACGGCCGTACGTACGGACAACCCGGATCCATAATGCCTTCGGCCTGGCTTCGCCGGCGGAGGCATAAAAACCCCGTTCCTACCACTATTGCAACATCCTGGTCAAACACAATCTACTAAGCTTCAATAACTTCATTTCCTTTAAATATGCATGCACCATTTTCAAGGTACTAAATGGCCTTGCCCCTCCCCCGCTAAATGAGTACATCAATCAAAGACCTGTAACTGGATCCACAACCAGAACCACCAGAGCCTCAATCAGAGGCGATTGTGTGATCCCTTACAGGCGCACCACCTTTGGCCAGACAGTTCTGTCTGTCAAGGGTGGCAAACTCTGGAACTCAATTCCATCGACCATAAGGGAATGCCCAACACTAGGCATGTTTAAGGGTCAAGTAAAGAGATGGCTAAAGTCCACTCAAATATGTACTCATCATTAGGGAATAGAACAGTATGTTTTATACTGTATGGATATGTGTGTTGTATATTCTCTGTACTTTTTATTTATTTATCTTATATCTGTTTGAGGAAGTCTTCTTTGTAGATCTTACTTTTTAGCTGGTTGTTGATCCCAAACTCAGGTTTTAGTATCAGACTGTATATTCCTGTATATTTTGTACTTTGCACTTAGTTATGTAGAGCCCTTTCGCACTTTGCACTGTGCTCACATTTTAAATATGTTTCGCTGCACTAAGTTACTTTTCCCCCTATCAGGACCATTTTTTGCATACTTACATTTTTTTGAAATGTTCATTAATGTACACCTGTCCCCTATCGAACAAATAAACGATAAAAAAAAAAAAAAAAAAAAAAAATCCCCAGACCGTACAATGAGACCAAAGCCGAAGTTCTGGACTCACTGAAGAAAGCGGGTAGGATATCTCTAACTTGTGATGTGTGGACATCCATTGTTACTGCGCACTTCATCACTGAACACTGGCAGTGGCAGCTAGCGTCTCATGGACTCCCAACAAGAGTGATGAGTGACGGGTGCAAATGTGGAGGAGCTGTTACAACATGTAGAAGAAGTGATTCAGAATATGCTGAAGTGACGTTAATTTACTACAAGGATGCTGCTACAGACACAACTGGGACACTTGTGTTTATTTTCCTGTTGGTTCTTTGCAATGCTGGGAAATATGTTGGCAAATGTAACCTTCCAGTTGACACATCAATTCCATTTGCTTTGTTAACACATTCACTGCCAGCAGTTTTTTTTTTACTGTAGGTAGCTTCTGCCAAGGTTTTTTTTTGAGGATTCTGGCTCATCTTTCTTTTTTTTGAAATTCTCTTTTTATTATAGAATTATCAGGTCCATTATACATTTCACACATTTTCATCATTGTATCCATCTTTTCATCATGCACAACCATATACAACCATCCTACCCAATCATTCCGATGTCAATTCCAATAATGATGTTGTCTTTCTTAAACTTATGTACTGTTACTGACCATTAATCCCCAATTTCCTATCCTATGTCAATAACTTACATCCATAATCCACACTTTTATAGAGCTCGAACCCGAGCAATGGGGTGTGCCTTCATACTACTCTAACCCCTTATCTTATGGGGAGATGAAATAAAAACAAACCAGCAAACAGACAGAGAAAACAAACACTATTACAGTTTACACAAATGATGGTCTAATATTTATGATGTACATTATCCAGCTTTCCCATCTTTTCAGGAACTTGTCCTGTTGCAGTCTAATTGAAAAAGTAATTCTCTCCATTTTATATATTTCGTAAATTATATCAATCCATTCATCTACTGTTGGTCTGTCCGGTCTTAGCCACCTTCTAGTAATTGCTTTCCTGCCCGCTGCACTCAGAATCCTGAATAAGTACCCATCCGGAGAAGAAGCATTTTCTGATGATAGGGCACCCAAGTACATCGTTTCCATTTTAAATGGAATTCCCCCATGAAACACCTTTTCCATCACCCCATGTATCTCCTCCCAGAATCTGACTAATACCGGACAAGACCAAAACACATGATAATGGTTCGCTTCTGATGACCCACACTGTCTCCAGCACATGGAAGAGTTGGTATAATGTCTTGACTGTACCGGTGTAATAAAGAATCTCATAAGGCCCTTCCAACAGAATTCTCTCCATGAGGCTGAACTTGAAGTCCTCCACTGTAACACACACAAATTCTCCCACTCTTCATCAGTTATATATATGTCTCCATCCCTTTCCCATTTATGTCTTACATACCCTGTACCTTCCTTTGTTTGTTGCAAGCCCCCGTAGAGTCTTGAGATGGTTTTTTGACTCGAGCAAGATACGTATGCCTCTGTAAAAACTTGTAAAAAAATATTGTCCTTTAATTTTTCTTTATTTTCCCTCAGTAGCTGTTCTATATGATGCCGAATTTGGAAAAACCTAAAAAAATCTTCATCAGTCAGGTCATGTTGCATCTTCAGATTTCTGAAACTTTTCATGGACCCTTGTTCAATAAAGGTACAGTAAGCTGTTAAGCCCTTATCCGTCCAGCCCCTAAATCTCGCATCCACTCTACTGGGAGTGAATTCTGGGTCAAATGCCCCCCATCTCAAGACTCTAACAGCTTCATTCAATTGGCATTGTACAATTGCCTTGTTCCACAGTTTGAGTGACAAACTAATCCAGGGATTCCCCAATTCCATCAGGTCATTCCTCCATTCCTTTACACCCAAAACCGCTTGAATTGGGTATCCCTCTGTCCTAGCCATCTCAATCTCCTTCCACCTTGCAGAGTATTCTGAGTTACACCAGCATGCCAGAGGTCTTATCTGGGCTGCCGTATAATAATCTCTCAGACACGGGAGTGCGACTCCACCCTTATTTTTGGCTAACTGTAAACTCCGATATCTGATTCTAGCTCTACGCCCTTGCCAAATGAATCTCGATATAATTTTGTCCCATTCTTGAAATTGTTGATCCGATATTTCCAATGGCAAGGACTGAAAAAGATACAGCACTCTCGGCAAGATATTCATTTTTATCGATTCTATTCTTGATCCAAAGTTCAAAAAAGGTATTAAATCCCATCTCTTCAAGTCTTCCCTAATCCTCTGATTCAGTGGAAGGAAATTAAGCGAAAACAGTTTTGACAGGTCCTTTGATATATTCACTCCCAAATATCTTATAGATTCCGCTTCCCATTCTAGCTGGAATTTTGTCCTGATGTTTTTATAGGGGCTATAGTTAAAGCTGAGCACCTGTGTTTTAGCTACATTCAATTTATATCCAGAGAAAGAACCATATTGCTGAAGCATAGAGAACAAATGAACCAGTGAATGCTCGGGGCGGGACAGATACACCAACACGTCGTCCGCAAATAAAGAAATTTTTTGTTCCCCCCCCTTCATAACTATGCCTTCAATTTTTTTATTCTGTATGATCCACTGGCTCAGGGGCTCTATAAAAATTGCAAACAGGAGAGGACTAATTGGACACCCCTGTCTCGTCCCCCTCTCCAAGACAAACGGGTTGGACACTGCTCCATTTATCTTAATACTTGCCATTGGTCTATCATAGAGTGCTTGAATTGCTTTAATGAAGTTGCCATGGAAGCCAAATTTTTCCAAAATCCCATATAGAAAAGACCAGTTCACACAATCAAAAGCCTTCTCGGCATCTAAACCCACCAGTACTGCTTCTAATTTATTTTCTGTTATATGGCTAATTACATGTAGAGTCCTTCTAATGCTATCTTGGGTCTGTCTTTGGCGGACAAAGCCTGTCTGATCTAAACTGATGATTTGTGGTAAAAGTCCTTCCATTCTCTTTGCTAATATATGTGTAAAAATTTTGTAGTCCTGATTCAACACACTTATAGGTCTAAAGCTGCCACACTCAAGTCTGTCCTTACCTTCCTTTGGGATCAATGAAATTACTGCATCCCTCCAGGAGGGGGGGGGTAACACTCTTCTTAAGAACCCAGTTGAAGGTAGATTTCAATATAGGAATCAATGGCACCTTCATTACCTTGTACCATTCAGAGGAAAATCCATCTGGACCCGGAGCCTTGTTTGATTTGATATGTGCTATAGCTTTACTAATTTCTTCCTCCGATATTTCACATACTAGACCATCACTCTGTGTATCCGTTAATTTGGGGAGACTAATTGTCTTAAAGAAATCCTCCATCTTTACTTTATCAACATGAGGCTGTGAGTATAATTTCCTATAAAAGGATTCAAAACACATTTGTATGTCTTTTAATTTGTGGTGTATCTGATTAGTCACTGGGCTTTTAATTTTATGAATTGAATTGTCAGCCTGTTGCTTTTTCAATTTGTAAGCCAGCAACTTACTGGCTCTACCTCCCACCTCATAATATTTCTGTTTTGTAAATAACAACTTTTTTTGTATATCCTTTGTATAAAGCTCATCTATTTCATTCTTCTTCTTCCTTAGTTGTTCTCTGATTTTAGGATCAACTGTGGCCTTATGCTCCTGTTCTAACTGTTTCAATTCTGACTGTAACTGCTCCAACTTTTTTTGCCAAGACTTTTTTAAATGGGAACTATAGCTGATTAATTTACCCCGTAGAACCGCTTTACATGCATCCCAGAGTATTGTAGGCGAAACCTCTCCATTATCATTCTGAGCCAAATACTCCTTAATATCTGCCTCAATTTGTTCTTTCTTATGGCTCAAGATATAAGTGTTCAACCTCCATAGAGTATTCCTTTGATCCCTCTCCAAATCCAGTTTTAAATATATAGGACTATGGTCTGATAGGTCCATAATACCTATGTCACATTCAACCACTCTGTGTAAATCACTGCCAAAAGTAAAAAAGTAATCTATCCTAGAATATACTGTATGTGGGTTGGAGTAATATGTATAGTCTCTCCCTGTTGGATTTAATTCTCTCCATACATCTACCAGCCCAATATCCTTCATCATAGTAATAATTTTCCTGTTAATCGCTTTAGTTTGAGTTATATTTGCATTTGAAGAATCAAGTTTGGGGTTCAGTCTTACATTCAGGTCCCCTCCACATACCAATATTCCCTGGGTTTCAGTTATTATCAAGTCGAATAATTGTCTAAAGAAACTCCAATCCGAATTAGGAGGAGCATATACATTCAGCATAGTTATCAAAGTTCCCCCCAGATTTCCTCTTATCAAAACATATCTCCCTTCCTTATCTCTCTTTTCAAATGTGAGTTCAAAATTACTTTTATTTGAGATTAGTATCGCCACTCCCCTCCTATGTCCCGCCGAATATGATGATGAAAACTGATGTTTAAAGCCCATTCTAGTCAATTTCGCATGTTCTATATCTGTAAGGTGAGTTTCCTGCAAATAAGCCACTTCCACTTTATCTCTCTTCAGTTTGGATAATATTTTGCTTCTTTTGATTGGATTGAGTAGACCATTCACATTATAACTTACTATTTTAACTGCCTGCATTTAGTTTCAAGTATGAGTATCCCCCATAGTACGAGTAGCAAATAAGTCCCATCAAAGGCAACACCCCAACAGCTGCACCGAACAGCAGCAAACAAAACCTCGGCCCACGCACGGGCCTGAACATAATATAAACAAAAAAGAATGAAACATAGACTTCCAATTGTGGGGTCTCCATTGTGACCCTGTATAAACCCAGATGGAAAGTGGGCTTTGAGGGAGAGCCTCTCCCCCTAAGTAGGAGAGGGCCTTCATGTATTACCATCTCTCCGTCCGTGTTGGTATTCCCTCCACTATGGCTAAGAAACAACCCCCGACTTTAACCCCTTTAACATTTGTCGTGATTGACCAATAATCAACAATCTACAAATATAAAAATTATTTACATAATGTCCTCTCTTGCTTGAATACGGCATCCCCGTTTCTCCTTCCTTCTTATTTTGAAAAGAAAAACTCACCCCTTCCTCCTTTGACCAAAACAAACACAAACCCGCGTGACGTTACGCCTCCCGGTCACGTGACGTTACAGTCATTACTTTTCCTGACGTCTGAACCCCTTCAGCCTGTCTCTGAAGTTGGACGTATTGCCTGGCGCTGCTTCCCTGTTTCCCGTTCTCCTGCCCGTGCGCCACGTAAAACGCTGGATCTGCTCCAGAAGAGAGTCCGGGTGCTTAATCACCGTCACTGCCATTCCCCTCTTTGACATGTCTCCTGTCGCTTCCTCCGCCGAACCGTACAGCACCGTCCCCTCATCGTAGAAAACTCTAAGCCTGGCTGGAAACGGTGTTTGGAATCGTATCTTCTTCTCCTTTAACACCGATTTCGCTTCGTTATATTCCCTTCGTTTATTCAACACATCCGGTGCATAATCATGGTCGAGATTTACTCTTCTTCCGAGGTGATCGAATCCTCTCTTCTGCCACGCCATTCTCAGCACGTCTTCCTTCATCCTGAAGCTTGACATTTTGGCTACGATGGACCTTGGTGATGCCTCCGTGGGCGGCTTTGGCATCAAGGCGCGGTGTGCTCTTTCTACTCGTAGATCAAACGTTGGAGGGAGCTCCAGCTTTTCACGTAGCAGGCTCTCTACATATGCAACCATTGACGGAGAATTCTCCTCCGCTCCCTCTTTAAGCCCATGGATTCTGATATTCTCCCGTCTGGAGCGGCTCTCCAAATCTGTCAGTTTAGCATCCAGGTGTATTTGAAGTTTCATTAGCTCTGTTACCGCTTCCTCCGTTGTTTGTATTCGGGTTTCAGCCGCAACGATCCTCACTTCCGCCTCACCCACTCTCGTGTTGGTTTTCTTTATATCGTCTTGAATCTCTTTCATCTGTTGACTGTTGTCTTTCCTGAATTCCCTCAATTCCTTGAGTATGAGGCTCAGATCCACGTTGCCTGTTTGGTCTCCCTCCATGTCGCTAGCTTCATTGTTAGCCACCACGCTGCTAACCCCGTTAGCTGGGGAAGCTCGTCCGCGCTCGCCTGCGCCGTCTTTCATTGCCGTCTTGGTCTTGCTCTGTTTTTTCTTTCCGCTTCTATTAGCCATTCACAATACCCACTATCTTAAATCAACTTATCAAAAAAAATTATTGCTACTTCGGGTTACATTGGGCTTTATTCAACTCAAAGTGTCGGGAGCACAATTTCTATGCTGCCATCTCTTGCCTCGCTCGCCCGGAAGTCTCTGGCTCATCTTTCAAGAGCCGAGGATTATTTTCTGCTAAGATTTTGTGAACACAAAATATCTCAAAAGAACTAATAGAATGTGTGCTTTCTCTGTCTAAAAGAGTTAGTTTGTAGAGTTAGTAGTTATGTATGCATTAGCAGTTGAATACAGCATGGTTTCAGCGTCTGAAAATTTAAGCTGAGATAAATGGCTTTTTGTGAAATTCGATAGAACAGTCACTTTAACCATTTATTTTTGGCGTAAGACGTCAGACATCTAAACAATAGTTTTGAACAGTAATTTCCTCCATAGCAGCAGGAAACCCCCCTCTCCTTCAAACTCCTCCCTCCGTGTGTGTTCTCCTCCCTCCGTGGCTGCAGCGGTACAAGCGAGGCTCTGCCTGTCTGTGCTGCCTGGCTGCTGGCGGCCGCTCTTTGGGCGAGTCTGCATGGGGCTCGTTCGTTTCGGTTGTGAGCTCAGCTGGAATGAAGCTGCGTGCGATTGTGGGCTTTCTGCCGGTGTTTCAAAGTGTGTTGCACCCATAATCTATTATGCAAATTTGAAATTCCCCACCGCCAGCTCCCAGCGCGAAAGCGAAAGCGTTTTCGCCAATCCATTTTACAGTATGAGAATGGTTTCCTCGCGCGTTCCCCTGCAGTTTTGGCTCGGCTTTTTCTAGTCTGGAGAGCACTGTCGCCACTTAGTGGGTCGGTGGAATGGGTTGTACACGTTCGGTGGCTCCCATATTTTTATAGGAGACGTGGGGGGCGTTGATCCACGTCCCACCGTCAAATTTTTTTTTTTTTGACGAGATATCTCGTCCACGGCAGTCAACCGCTGGTTTCTGCTTGACGAGATATCTCGTCCACGGCAGTGAACGTGTTAATAAAAGATAATGGAAGTAAATTAATCTGTTTATTTTAATTATGGATCATTACAATGCAATTCAAAATGCACTTTATTTTAAAAGTAGTCACACAGTGAGACAACAGAAAGCATGTATTGAAAAAAAAGATGCATCTATAAGCATCGATAATCGTTTTATCATCGAATCGTAGCCCTCTGAATCGAAGGTGCTTAGAGATTCCCACCCCTAGAAATGCACATCTCATAATACAACTGTTTGCATCGCATCCCATAATAGTATGATGATACTTGGGATGCCATTGCGAACATAGATGCGAGGTTAGCTAAAAGTTTAGCGTTGCCAGCGAGGGCCCCCACCGTTGCGGTCGGGGTACGTTTCAAAATCCCTCCAGGCCTGAACATTTTTCTAGGGGAAACACTGGATTGTGATACCATTGTAATACGACTTTAGTAATGTTAGCTTTGAACAGATGTGTCCTTGGTGATATCTACTGTTATTGGAACACAGAGTAAAAAGGGGCGGGACTTAGGAAACTGCATTGACCAGCCAGAATATCGTGTTCATATTGTCCAGATGTGTGTGTGTGTGTGTGTGTGTGTGTTACCTCCAATCTCAGAGCAGAAGGTAATCAGCCATCCCAGGCCAGAGGAGAATGCTCTCTCTATCTCACTGAACACGTTGCCTAGCAACAACAAAACACAACAATAGCACAACACGCATGGGATAGTGCGACCTGGTGGCTCACCTGGTAGCATGCGTACCACCGAGGCTCGGTCCTTCGCGTGGCCGACGCGGGTTCGAATCCAACCCGAGGTCCTTTGCTGCATGTCATCCCCTCTCTCTCTCTCCACCTTTCCTGTCTGCCTACTGTCCTATCTAAATAAAGGTGAAAATGCCCCAAAAATTATATAAAAAAAAAAAAAAATCTGTTGGATATCTGTCTTCCAAAAACGAAACCACTGCTGCGGGGGGGTGTTACACACCGCCCAATCAGGATCATTTTTATGATGATTTAGAAACCATCCAATTGCATTGGCTCTGAGACAAATGATGACGATGTATCCAATAAGACCTGTCCTACTTATAATGATCTCATGAATTTTAGTAAATTATTCAATCCGACACAAATACCGTAATTAGGAATCCGACCTGAATATGTGAAACTGCCAAAAGCACAATCTACACTATAATGGCAGCAGTGTCTGTCTGTCTGTCTCTCTCTCTGTCTGTCATTCGCCTATCTCTCGACTTCAACCTTGGGGAGTGTGCTAAGGGGAACCTGACGGAGTGCAGACCACTGTTTTGTGCAATTTGGACGCGAGACACATTCAATATTAATAAATTTGTGTTCAATTCTGCCCCACCGCGTGAAGAACGAAACGACTGCTCCCTAAACCCACAGCTCTGGAAGTGGGCGGAGCGACCACGGCACAGCACTCTCTCTGCGCTGTACCAAGGTTGACCAGATCCCAACAAACCAGATGTGGGACAAAGAGTATACTTGTGTGGGACAATGTGGTGCAACCGATGCATGTATGTATATATATATATATATACAGTATACATATATATATATATATATATTAGGGATGGAATTTCATAATTGCGGACCTTAACGATCAATTATCCGGTTAATCATTAACGTTGTAAAAAAAAAAAAAAACATGAATGTTGTCAAACTTGTCAAAAAGAGTTGATTTATTAAGAACAACGCGTTTCGCAGAGGTGCTTCATCAGGTTCATTCACAAAGTGGAGATCACAAACACCTTTGTAGCGGGCCGTGTGACAGAACGGCCGCCCCTCAATGAACAGCTCAATCAATCAATTAGCGTTATATGTAGAAGAAAAGAAAAATAACACAAATTTGCCAGTATATACGCTAAAACATTAAGATGTGAATTCATGTCTACATAAAACATAGCTACATCTTATATACGGTATATAAACCCACATGTGAGAGGATAAAGATATAGGCTATGATCTGAGACATAAGTCCCCAGTCAGCTGAGTAAATAAGGGGGACACCAAAAATTTGGAGTTGGAGTGAATGGACAAGAGTCCATGAAAAGGCCCAATAGTTTGGGCCACGAGATATATACAGTAGTTACACAGGGCTCAACCCATGCAAATATAATAATTCTTACTGTAAAGCCAAAGGTTTAAGCTCTCAAATGCTTTTTATTTAATGTTTCTAACTGCTACAGAGCCTGAGAAATAGAAGATTTTAGTGAACGCCGGCCGTTTTGTCAAGTTGTTCACAAAACCTCAGGTTTAGAGGGGTTGTTTTCAAATTTGAAAAAAAAAAATCCCTCAAGGCGTTCCTGAGATATCGTGTTAACAAGCATGAAAATGGCGGTCGTGAGGTCACAATGACCTTGAACTTTCACCACCAAAATCTAATCAGTGAGTCCACGTGGAAGTTTGAGCCAAATTTGAAGAAATTGCCTCAAAGCGTTCCTGAGATATTACATTAATGAGCATGAGTGAATGAGTTTACCTTGCCACAGCTCAGTCACGGAGGATGTGATGCACTGCATGGAGAACTGGACCAGGTTCTCCTTAGTACGCTCCCCATAAAACTTCTCTGGTTTCTATGGAAACACAAACCAACAACCTCATTAATGACTTAGGGCCGGGTCACGCAGTGTGTCAGTAAATGAGTCAGTGACTGAGTGAGTGAGCGAGCGAGCAAGCGAGTCAGTCAGTGAGGGAGTGTCAGTGAGTGAGTGAGTGAGTCAGTTTGTTTTCACTCAGTGAGTGAGCGAGCAAGTGACCGAGTGAGTCTAACCTCTCCAGTCCTATAGAGATAGAGACTGGGGTAGCTGGTGACTCCTTTACTCCTACAGAGTCGGTTGTTGTCTCCACAGTTCACCGCTCCGATCCGGATTACTCCATCCATCTCCTTAGCAACCTCTCTCCACTGACAAATAGACAGGCAGACAGACAGGCAGGCGGACAGGTAGAAAGATCTTTTATTGGTTGACAGTTGTAATAATCATTCCATTTGTCAACAAACCAAAACAAATTCAAACTAGCAGGCACTCAATAGAGTTAACTCGACCAGCTTTTTTTCAATGACAGAAAATATCCAATCTGTCCGTTTAGATGACAGTCACATTGGCAGATGTCTGATTCATATCAGATTTATTTGCACATATGAATGAGCCCAGAATCTGAGAATATCTGATTCCATGACCTTTGTTCATGGCTACTAGGGATGTCACAATATATCGTCCCACAATATATCGCGATATCAAAACGTGACAATATGTATCATTGAGATGAAATCTCATATCGCGAGAAAAAGAAGCTGAACATGGTGGCACTGATCTGCATCTGATTGCATGCTCGCTCTCCTTTTCATTGCTTTGTTTGAACAGACGAGGGACATTATAGACACAGAGGATGAAAATGGTGAAATTACTCAAATTAGCGTGGAGGATGCCCCCTCAACTTACAAATCGATCGCAAAAAAATATTGTTGAAATATCGTATCGTTATCGTGAACCCAATATCGTGTATCGTATTGTATCGTGAACTGAGTGTATCATGTATGTTTTTTTTTTTCTTTATTATAAACTTTCTTTATAAATCACCAACGACATACTCCTCTCTGCTGACTCTGGCTCTCTCACCATCCTCATCCTCCTCGACCTCACCGCCGCCTTTGACACCATTCCATCCTCCTTTCACGCCTTCGCTCCCTTGGTATTTCCGGCACCGTCCTCTCCTGGCTCACCTCCTACCTCTCTGACAGACATCAATACAGTACATCTCCATAAACCACTGCCAATTCTCCACCGCCCCAGTCACTCAAGGTGTCCCCCAAGGTTCAGTATTCGGCCCCCCTTCCTTTACCTAC
The DNA here is from genome assembly GCF_964638095.1 of Poromitra crassiceps. Classification (NCBI taxonomy): domain Eukaryota; kingdom Metazoa; phylum Chordata; class Actinopteri; order Beryciformes; family Melamphaidae; genus Poromitra; species Poromitra crassiceps. The sequence continues at coordinate 62,259,626 of NC_139627.1, forward strand.
TTCCCATTGGCCAAATTCTCCATCACCATGGCCTCCGTTTCCACTGTAGGGCAGATGACACCCAACTCTACCTCTCCCCCAAGACCATCACCTCATCCATCCACCCACTCCACCCTCACCACCTGCCTTACAGACATAAAAACTTGGATGCAACAAAACTTTCTCAAACTCGACTGCAATAAATCTGAAATTCTAATCATTGGCATGAACTCCCTCACCCGATCCGCTCATGACCAAAACTGAATTCTTTCACCTCAGGAACATTGCCCGCCTCCGTCCTTCCTGGTCCCTTTCCGCTGCCGAAACGCTTATCCATGCCCTCATAACTTCCAGACTTGACTACTGCAACAGCATCCTCTACGGCTCACCAAACAAAATTCTCAATAAAATTCAATATGTCCAGAACTTCGCTGTTCGCGTGCTCACCTCCACCCGTCGCCGAGATCACATCACCCCTGTCCTTCACAACCTCCACTGGCTCCCAGTCAAACACCGGATAAACTTCAAAATACTACTCATCACCTACAAAGCCCTTAACAACCTGGCCCCTCCCTACCTCTCCGACATCCTCCTCCGTCACACCCCCACCCGCCTCAGGTCTGGAGACACTAACAGCCTGATAACCCCGAGGACCAAGCTCCAGACCTCAGTTGCTGCAACCTCCCTCTGGAACGCCCTCCCCATCCACATCAGTCAGGCAACCACTTTACCATCCTTCAAACAGGCCCTCAAGACCCACCTCTTCAAACTCGCTTTCACCTGCTAATCATCCTCCCCTCCATCATTATAACTCATCCAATTTTAAATCACATACTTTGTTTTATTGTTATTACTATTGTCATGTTCTTTTTTATGTTTTGTATCTATTAAATGATTTTATTGTGTGTAAAATGACTTTGAGTACTTAGAAAAGTGCTATATAAATTGAATGTATTATTATTATTAATATTATTATTATTCCTTTCTTTCTTTATCTCGAACAACACAAAACAGTAAAAGGATAAACAATAAACAAGATCATAACACAACATTGGAATAAAATATATATTGGAATAAAACAAAAACAGTAGTTATGTCCGAGAAGGAGCAGGAAGAAGCAAGATGCTTATCTTGTCCTGCCCCTACTTCAACAATGAAATATTAAATCATGTATTTAAATAAGTAAAAAAAAAAAAAAAAAAAAAAGGCAATTCTATACCGATACCGAGTATTGGATTGGACCATCCCTAAATAAATATAAGAGTCACTCACAATGTTGATTGAGGCTATGGTCCATTGATGGAAGCCTTTGCAGTATATAGTGACATTATGTGACATTAATAATGTCACATAATGCAACACTGTTTGGATCTCACCTGCAATTACCACTCATCGCCATAGGTGTCAACTAAGAGAACAAAACTGAAATCTTAGAGATTATCACTCTAAACTCAGAAGTAAAATTCATAAATAAAAAATCGCAAGTGACCCTAATCATCTTCGGTAGTATTCAATTGTGTGTGATGTTTTTTTGTTGTTTTTTGTTTCTTTGAAATTTCTGACGACTATTTGAATTCCAGGCGACCCCACTTAGGGTCACGACCCTAATGTTGGAAACCACTGGCTTAGGGGGACCTGATGGGGTGCAGTGCAATTCTGCATAGCACCACCTACTGGCAAGACAAAAAGTTGTTTATCTCATGACCGTTCGTCCGATCGACTTCAAACTGGGGGAGTGCGCTGCTGGGAACCACCCAGAACACACACAGACCTTACACACAATGCCCATCCCTAGAATTTAGTGTGTTTTTCGTGTTTAGTGTGTGTTTAGTGTGTTTAGTGCGAGTTACCGTAGGAGCCAGCTGGTGACAGTGAGAGCATCGGGGGAAATAGAAGTTGATGAACCAGATTTCTCCAGAGTTCACTGCTGCTTCTGAAAGGCGCGCGCACACACACGCAAACACACACACACACACACAAACACACATTTTAATACCTTTTTTTGTGTTCACATTTAGACAAGAAATCCTTGAACACAAACAATAATACGGGGTACGGTGGCACAGTCGGTAGCGCTGTCGCCTCACAGCTAGAAGGTCCTGAGTTCGATTCTCGCCTGGGATGCTGTGGGCGCTGGAGTTGTGACCCCCCTCATATCTTCAGTGCCTACTGCCCAGGGGCCGGTTGCACCAACTGGTCTTACACTGGTCTTAAGCTAAGTTGGTCGTAACTTTACGACCTAACAGCTACGCCGGTTGCACCAAGACGGCTTAAGCCTTATTTTCACTACGACCAGGCGTAACTCCTACGCCTGGTTAGGAGGAGGCGTAGAGCCTGCCTGTAACAGAGATCTCCGCGGAGACCTTTTTGACCGTCATCATCGTAACACCGCCAGTTCGCCGTCTTTGAAAGCACGACGTTAGATTATAACTAACTACCGTAATTTCCGCACTATAAAGGCGCACCGGAGTATAAGCCGCAGCAGCAAAATTGCCAGTTTGTTACATATATAAGCCGCACCGGACTATAAGCCGCGGGTGTTTTAATGTTTTTTATTTATTTTTTTTATTATTTTTTTTATTGTGTTTTAATGTTTAATTACCATATGTAAGGGTTCGTGCACAGAGGGGATTGTCGGGAAAGAGATGGCTGTTTGGGGAAGCTCCCATTTATTAACATTTCAACAAAACTACGGGAAACAGGTTACTGGTAATCCCCAGACAAAATCACACAACAATAGGCTATATCACACACAACAAGGTGCAGTACACGGCTGTAAACAAAATAACTGTAAAACAATAATAAAACAATCCTCAAAAGGATAAGGTGCAGTCACGGCTGTAAACAAAATAACTGTAAAACAATAATAAAACAATCAGTCAACAGTACTGAGCCTACCAGAAAAGTCATTAATCCTTGTCTTCATCTTTTAGGTGAAGGTGCAGCAAACGGCTGTAACCAGAGAAGTCAAGTCACTAATCCTCGTCTTCCTCTTCTTCCTGCGTACTGAAACCACCAAAGTCCTCATCTTCAGTGTCGGAAACGAACAGGTTCAGGGTGGCTTCGTCAACCACTCTCCTCTCTCCTTCGTTGTCACTCTCAAAACCAACGAACTCCTCTTCGTCACTGTCGGTGTCGGCATCGAACAGCCTCTGAAGCCTCTGACGGCCCTCAGCGCCAGCTGTGGCGGCGTCATCCTCTTCATCCCGCAGCAGTCCAGCCTTTCGGAACCCGTTGGTGATTGTGGATGTTTTCACACTCCTATAATATTCCGTGATCTTCCTTTGTGTGAATTCGCCGAAGTTTGTGATTTTCTCCTGGTAGTCGGGAGGGAGTTGCTGGCACACAGTCGTCCTCGCCCTGACGGACAGTCCCTTTCGTCTCATGAATCGGAAGCACCAAGATGGCCCACCTCTGAAATGTTCAATTTTCATTTCGGTGGCGACTGTTTTGGCCTTCAGTCGGATCTGAACGGTGGACACACCTCGGCCGTCTGCTCTCTGTGTCAACACCCAATCTTCAAGGGAATCTTCAAGTTCGGGCCATCTGCTTTTATTACCTCTGAAGGATTTTTTTGTCTTTTTGCATTGAGACAGTTCTTCCTGCTGCCCCTTCCAACGTCTCACCATTGACTCGTTGATGCCAAGGTTACGTGCTGCTGCTCGATTTCCGTCTTTTAATGCGAGATTGACTGCCTTCAACTTGAAAGCTGCATCGTGTGCATTTCTGCGTTTCTTCTCCATGGTGAGTGAGAGTTAGTGCACGACCCTTTGCTGCTGCTGCTGCTGTTGTTGTGATTCCGGTCTGCTACTGTAATGAACTTTGAACCGGTAGGAGTAACCGGTTGATTTCCGCCAAATGATGTCAAGTCAAGTCAAGTCAAATTTTATTTATATAGCACCTTTCATACACAAAGGCAATTCAAGGTGCTTTACAAAAAAATAATCGAAAAAACAAGCAGCAAAGCAATGCACATAAAATGTGCAGATGAAGCTGTGTAACCTGTAAAATCCATCGATTTTGGAGGTCACCGAGTGGCCGTTTGCTGAAAAAATCCATAGATAAGCCGCACCGTTATATAAGCCGCAGGGGCCAAAAAACGGGGGAAAAGCCGCGGCTTATAGTCCGGAATTTACGGTAGTTGTGTGGCTTAGCCTTCCAAAATGTTGCCGTTAGTTTTTTAGAAGTTAATACATAGAATTGGGAACGTTACATTCAATTTCATTCAGACTGTCTTTCTGGCTCAATCGCCGCCATTTTTCCCCCGGAGCGAGGGAGGGTGAGAGGAGGGAGGGTGTTTTACAGTAGTGGCTGAGAGAGCGTAGTGGCACAGTGCTCCAAGCAGGTCGCGAGGCACATTTTTTGCAACATCATCCAATCAGGGTGCATTCCCTGGCAATTCACATGGACGCACATTGCTACGACCAGCATAGTTAAGACCAGACGTAAGCCGTGTTGGTGCAACAGGCGTAAGTCCATGGTCTTAACTAAGACCGACGTAGGAGTTACGACCAGGCATAGTTAAGACCAGTTGGTGCAACCGTCGAAAGGGCCTTTCTGTGTGGAGTTTGCATGTTCTCCCCGTACTCCCCAGGGGGTTCCTCCGTACATAACCCCCCACTAAAAACATGCAGAAGATCGTCATCCGACCAGTGACGACAACATCTGAAGTTGGTCCAATGATGGTCCCCGGGCCCTGGAAAGAAAAAGCGACCACTGCTCCTGGCCTGCCCCCCGGAGGAAAGGACAAACCTGGATGGGTCAAATGCAGAGGACATATTTCACCGGCCACCGTCAGCATGAGTGTGTGTTGTGGCCGCATGCATGTGTTGTAGTGTGTTCGTGTGACAATAAAGACGGGCTTCCGTCTGAAATCGTGTTTAAAAAAAAGAAATCGTGTTTAATAGATGCACAATCAATGGGAAATCTTATAGTGACAGATGTATCTAGTCTGAATCTATGGATAAAGGAAACAGCGCCTCCTCCAAATGTGGCGACTGCCAATTATTGCAGAAATAGAGCAGAATTTGGCCAGAGCCTTGGCACACACACACGCATGCAAACACACACACACACACACACACACACACACACGCACGCAAACACACACAGACGCAAACATACACACACACATTACTACTTGTCTATCAGCTGCCTCTGAAAGACAGACACATTAGGTGTTTTTGGACCCAAGGAACTTGGTTCTAAGAACAGTTGGATAAACTCCCCCCTTTTGATTGTGTCTGCACCACAAGGATGCTAAAAAAGAAGGATAACTCATGTAACAGCGTTTTAATTTTATATTAAAGCCAGTCTTTAGGGTCAGTTCTATTGAAGTGAATGGGACGGGCAGGGTAAGACCCACTATAAGCCACAACACAGCGCTATAGACAAGCTAACCACTAGGGCTGTCCTGATTCTTCAACGTAATCGACTACGAAAATTCGAATTTAAGTGAAGCAAAGATCATTAATACAGTAGCTAACTCCGTTCCAATGTCAGATTTAAAAATAAACCTTTTTTGTTTTTTCAGATTTTTCCTCCATTTCCTCCCCAATTGTACTTGGCCAATTTTTCCCCATGCTGCCCCAGTTGCTGCTCCACCCCCTCTGCCGATCTGGGGAGAGCCGTAGACTAGCACCATGCTTCCTCTGACATATGCGCAGTTGCCAGCTGCTTCTTTTCACCTGACAGCGGGGAGCTTCACTGGCAGGGCGTAGTACATGGGAGGATCACACTATTCCCACCAGTTCCCTTCCGTCCGGAACAGACGCCCCGATCGTCCAGAGGAGGTGGTAGTGTAGTGACCAGTACACTATCCTTCAGAATAAACTTTTTAATGGCTTCTGTGTGCTTTAGACTTGTGTAGAATGGTTTTTATTTGGGAAAAAATCCGACCTGAAGTCATAGACCATGTAAAAAATATTAACTGGTCAACAGTTCTAAGCCAGGAAGAGCCTGATTTGGCATTGCAAGCTTTTAATGACTTGTTAGGACCACTTATAGACAGACATGCACCTGTAAAAAAACAAACTGTGAGAAATGTAAGGGCTCTATGGTTAGACCAAGAACTTAAAGAGCATATGGAGCAGAGAAATAAAGCAAAGGCAGAAGCAATCAAATCGGCTGATGTGTCACAATGGAATGTCTATAGGAAGTTGAGGAACAATGTAACAAAATTGGGGGGGGGGAGAAATACTATCAAGATAGAATAATAGATGCGAGAATGGACAGTAAGAAAATATGGAATATCCTAAATGAACTAATGGGAAGAAGAAGTAGACCAACTCCATCTTTTTTGGAAGCCGATTGAAATAATATTCTCACTAAACCAGTAGAAATGGCTAACTATTTAAGTTATTTCTTTAATGACAAAATCCAGAAACTGCAGGACGGTATGGATAACAGAAAAGAGAAAGATTGCATTTCAAGTAAATTAATAAATTCATATTAATTTTTAATTAATTTATCATAATGAATGATAAATTGTGTAGCTTTCAATTTGAGGACATTACTGGAGATACAGTGGAGAAACTCCTGCGAGCAGCAAAAGAAACACCGTCCGGTATTGGTAACCTGGATGTAAAGCTACTTAAACCTGTAGCAGATTTGGTTGCTCTGCCTATTGCTTTTATTATTAATTTAAGTTTTGACAAATGTAGTTGTCCGTCAGAGTGGAAAATTGCCAAGATTATTCCATTACCCAAAGACAGTAAAGAAATATTTTCAGGAAAAAACAGTCGAGCAATAAGCTTACTACCAGCTCTGAGTAAGATCATGGAAATAATCGTATATGAACAAATCCAAGGGTATTTTTGTAATAATAATTTAAACACTGTATTTCAACATGCATATAAAAAGGGACACTCCACAACTACAGCACTAACTCAGATGACAGATGATTGGTTGAGAGATTTAATTGGTACTATATTATTAGACTTTAGTGCAGCCTTCGACATATTGGATCATTCACTCTTATTGAATAAATTAAGCTGTTATGGATTTGAAGATTCTGCAAAGAAATGGATTAAGAGTTATCTAACAAACAGGAAATGCTCTGTTTATTTGAATGGTAGTTACTCTGAGATGAGAGCTGTGGATATTGGGGTGCCGCAAGGAAGCTGTCTTGGGCCACTTTTATTTTCTATTTTCACAAATGACTTGCCGCTGGTTTTGAATTCTGCCACCATGGTTATGTATGCTGACGATTCCACAGTATATGCTTCAGCAAGCACAGTAGAAGAGCTGGAGGAGGTGTTAAATAAAGAACTAAAGTGAATTAAGGAATGGGTAACAGGAAATAGACTAGCTCTTAACTCATTCTCTGCCAAAGACGTACCCGGACGTATTTTTAACAATGGCGTTCTGTGCCAAAGACGTACTCGGACGTACTTTCATGTTTTGGCTGTTTACATTACATCAGACACTTTCCCAGCCTGTGACATTGTTTCAAGTCAAACTGATAAAAGGAACCCGCTAGTTTAGTGTTTATGGGTGGAGCCTGTGGTCGAAACAGAGTCCGATCCAGAGTTCTCGGCTGGCGATGATGGCGAGGAAGACGCCAGCGTTTTTGTTATTGCTCCACGACGGAGCGCCATGGCGACGAAGGCTCCCCTTCACAGCGTTCTGATCCGTCTGACACAGATGAATCGGAGGAGGAGAAATGAGTGCCACTTGGAGAGAGCGATGACGATGGTAAAAAGTAGCCTATTTTTTGTATCGCGTTTGAGATGAAATGATCACACTAGGGATGTCAACGGTTAACCGTTAATCGATTAAGCGTCGCTAACGTCGTTGTTCGGTTATTGCTGTCGGTCTATCAGTTAATATTAAAAAAAAAAAAAAAAAAAAAGTCTATTTACTCAATGAGCTCATGCCCAAACAAGGCGTGTCTATTTAGATGCTGAAATGTTAATGCTTTTTGTGTTAGAAATTCTAACACAAAAAGAATTTGTGTTGAAATGTTGATGCTTTTTGTTAATGCTTGTTAATGCTTTTTGTGTTAGAAATTCTAACACAAAAAGCATTAACATTTCAGCATCTAAATAGACACGCCTTGTTTGGGCATGAGCTCATTGAGTAAATAGACAAAAAAAAATTTTTTTTTTTTTTTTTATATTAAAAAATTATGAATTAACCGATAGGTTAATCGATTATTAGCGTCGGTTAATCGAAAGTGAAATTAACCGAAAATTGACATCCCTAGATCACACACACAACATTCGAGTATAATTGTCACGCATTGTTTATAACTTATGCCGCCGGCATGAATGACTCGCTTCACGTTTCCTCTTGCCAGCTCTCCTCTCAAGGGAGAGCTCCCTTCACACTCAAGGGAGGGGGAATCACATGGATACGTCAAACGCGTCAAACCGCGTCACACACCCGTCCCCAGCAACCAAGGCGAAACATGTGTCACATAAACATTTCAAAGTTTACAGCACTAACGTAGCTATTGTGTGATCTTCTGTGCTAACGTTAGTTATGAGAGGTAACGTGACAGCAGGTAACGTTACAGCACTCGTTATTCCTGTGTGTGTGTGTGTGTGTGTGTGTGTGTGTGTGTGTGAGAGAGAGAGAGAGAGAGAGAGAGTGTGTGAGTGTGACCACATAAGGGTTCGTTCCATTTGTTTATGCTTTTATCAAGCTAAGCTAAAAATCCACATGGCAACTGTAAAATACATTCTCTTATTTTTTATTTTTTATTTATTTATTTGGGAAAACAAATACTGTATATGTCTGATGTGTCACTGAGGCAAAAAATAAAAGGCTCAAAAGAGAGTTCTGCTTGAAACGGTGTCCTTCACTAAAAACCTATTTTTCTCATATTTCTGTCCAAAGGAGGGCATTTTTAGTGAAAACAAGCTAACTTCCACTGCTTGTAACTAAACAAGGAAACATGGGAGAGTTTCAGTTTTTTACAAGGGGTAAGAAGAGAGTCTCTGCTTTATTGTGAGATATGTTGTGTAATTTTATTCCTAGCACAGAATATTCTGTGGGTCCTGGAAGATCAGGAAATATGCTCAAAATCCTGGCACTGGGAGCACACAGACCGAAATGACCCTGGCAGAGAATGAGTTAATATTGAGAAAACTAAATCAATGTAGTCTAGTAGGAACGGGGGGTCCCCGCGCACCCGAAAGATATATTTTTCTAACATAGACTAGAAAGTCTTTTATGCAAAATCAGTCACCCTGGTAAATCAAAAGGACTGAGCACTTCTAACTCAATTCAACCTATGGACATAAGTAGGCTACTACTCACTTGTACATATAGGCACCAATATATGTTTTGTTCTGTTGTTTTTGTTTCTGATATTGTAATATTTTGTTCAAATTCTAAACACCTTTGATCAGTATTGATAGCATTTCACATTTATTCACGATTTCACGATTCAGACGGAAGCCCGTCTTTATTGTCACACGAACACTACAACACATGCATGCGGCCACAACACACTCATGCTGACGGTGGCCGGTGAAATATGTCCTCTGCATTTGACCCATCCAGGCTTGTCCTTTCCTCCAGGGGGCAGGCCAGGAGCAGTGGTCGCTTTTTCTTTCCAGCGCCTGGGGACCATCATTGGACCAACTTCAGAATTCGGAATTGTTACTCGCAAACGACAGAACAAGCCGCATATACAAAACTTCATCCACGCTCATCTGAAGTAGGGTTTAATATTTTTCCCGAAAATGAGACATACCAGGAAACGGGAAATTAAGCCCTCTTTCCCGGGAATCCTGGGAAATTGATTGTTTTTTTTTAGAAATGTACCTATTAGTTCCCAACCTGACCTAATGTATTATTTGGTGGCATTAATATTTATGAATTAAGGCAAAACAGCGCAATTTAACGAACATATTAGCCTATATAGTGCCGTTGGGTTTATATAATTCACCGATCGCCTGGATTGGCGTATGAATAAATCATGTAGTAGCCTAGGCTAACCATTTTCTTAGAGAGTTGTGGAAACTGCCGTGGAAGGAATGCAGCCGTAAACGCGTAGATCAGCCCATTTTCATGCTCTTTTACGCACAACATCAACATGCTGTCTGATAACTGGCACCGTGTCCTTTTGGATATGGGCTGCCGCGCTGCGCTCTGGCTGCCGCGCGCTCGTCTTCCAGAGTTGCCTCGCCCCGGTACAGGTCACAACCTTCCTGGGGCTAGAGTTGAACTCGCTGACCATGAAACGTAAAAACATAGGGGTTGTTCTACAACCCAGGTTTTAGGAGTGAGAATGAGGATTCTCACACACCCAGCCTTGCTGCCTTCTTTACGGAGCAGCAGGGTTGCTGGATGCTTGTGAGTGATACGTGTTGGCTATTGGTGCAGACGTGACTCCAGTCACGGGGGCGGAGCGGGTGGCCGTGTCATAGCCAAAGCCAAGACGCCTTCAGGGGTAATGGGTGGTTTTATAGTGGTCAATAAAAAAAAGATATACATTTTTATCCAGTGGGTTCGCTGTGAGAAGCAGCTTGGCATAGTGTGAGAATCCTCGTTCTCACTCGTAAAACCTGGGTGGTAGAACAACCCCTACATTTTATTACAAATAACTCTGTCAGAATTCTGAATCAGGTTAGGAGTGTTTTGAGTATACCAGATGTTTCTGTTCACACACCAATTTGTTTTAATCATTCTGTTCTGCTCTCACGGTCAGACGGAATTTGCCGTGCCTGGAGTGAAAAGGGGCTTGTTAGCATCAGGGACTTATACATTGATGGCCAATTTGCATACTTTGATCTTCTGAAGAGGAAATTTGAGTTGCCTGAAACACATCTTTACAGATACATACAAATTAGACATTATGTTCGATCCAAGATTCATGGCTTTGAAGTCCTCCCAGATGAACATGCTTTTTTCGATGTTTTGTTAAGCCCTCCTCACTCCAAGCATCTTATTTCTAGGTTTGTGTGTTTGTTTAATGGCCGCATTAGAGCACCTACTATGAAGATTAGAGAGGCATGGTAGGAGGAACTCGGTGTTGATCTATCTGAGATTATATGGGACAGGAGTTTGTCTATAGTGCAACTCTGCTCAATCAACAGCAGACACCAGCTGATTCAATTTAAAGTTGTTCTGCTCACAGTCTTCATTACACCAAGCATAGGTTGCACAAGATTTATCCTTCTGTTTCACCACTATGTGATAGGTGTCGGGTCTCAGAGGGCACATTGTCTCATGCTTTTTGGTTCTGTCCCTCACTATCCGGATTCTGGGCAAAATATACAAAATAACCCTACAGCCGGAGGCAGAACTCGCCATCTTCGGCTGTTCGGAGTCCTCTCTGAACTTTCCTACAGCTGTGCAACAATCGCTGACACTGGGGACAACTCTTGCCAAAAGACTTATTCTGAAGGAATGGAAGTCCTCCTCTTCACCTTCTTTTCAGGTGTGGCTGATGGATATGATTTCTGTAATACAGATGGAGAGACTCAGGTCCCTGAGAACAAACTCATTCAAAAGGTTCTCAACTGTCTGGGACCCGTTTTTTGCATACTTTGACGAGGTTAACTCATTCACCGCCAGTTTAGGACTGCCAATATTTAGCACAGGCCAAAGATTTTCATAATTGTTGGTCATCTTTCAAGACCCACAGTAAATTATCTATTAGCACCAGAGTGATTTGCAATACCTCAAAACGAAGATGTACGTCTCTGGGTTCACCAGGAAAAAAAAAGTGAGCTTTTAGCATGTTCTGTACTCTACTTATAGCCATTTATATACACCCTGTTTTCCCCCAAAATGTCTCTCTGAGAAAAGAAATTGCAGAAAATGGCATTTATGTATTTATGCACACAATCTCATGCAGAACTCGCTCTCAATTCTTTTATTTTGAACTGTATTGACATCAGACATGTAAATATTATTCGTTAGGACACAAATTACAAAAAAAAAAATATATATATATATATATATATATACACATGAAGTGCTTTTTTTTACATTCAACAATACAGTTTACTCGGTGTGAGTGAGTGTGCAGACAGACAGACAGACAGACAGACAGACAGACAGACACACCGACAGACAGACACACCGACAGACAGACAGACAGACAGACACACACACACACACACACACACACACAATCCCCCTTTTAGATTTCTAACCCCACATAGGATAAGCAATAACCACGCCCTGTGGCGCTGGGATTGGCCAGGAGCAACACTGGAGGGCACGCGATTACATGAACCAACTGAATAGCTCTTGAGAAAGGACAGCGGGCTGCTCTGACTCCCGCTTCTGCCTTGTGCCTTGCTGTTGTGTGTTTATTTTGCACCCGTCCTCGTCCATGTCTCCCTGTCATATCGTCCCTGCTATCTGATCGTTCCCGTTTTCCCCTCGGCTATTCAACACGTCCTCACCGCCCTCGCAAACTGATCGATCATTTCCTCATTCCTCCGATGATCAAACACATCTCTTGATTACTTTCTCCCGGCTGGCACAGAGGAAGGCGACTCCAGCTCGTGCAGCGCGCCGAGGCGCGTTTCAATGGCGTTTCTCCTGTCTGCACAAGGAAGCGTTACCAGTTTTCTGCTTTTCCTCCTGCTCAATTTCAAAACAACAGCTGCGGTATGGGTTTGTTCACGTGTTGTCTTAGATGCTAGGGACCTGATACCATGTGACAGGCTGGGGAAGTGTTTAAACTACGCCCTGCAGTAATAAAAACAAAAACACGTCAAACACGTCATTGGCGGGGAGGGCTATTTCTGATAACACGTCAAAGACGTCATTGGCGGTGAATGAGTTAAGAATGATAAGTGTCTGAGGGTTAGGGGTGGTATCTCGTGGGCTCCTTGAGTGGGATCTAGGGCTGTCAGCGTTAACGCGTTAATCGCGCGTTAATGCGTGCCGCTATTTTTTTTTTAATCGCATGCCACTATTTTGTCCCTTCGTCGCACCCGTACTTGTAGTCAAGCCGTTCGCAGCCGTTTACTGTCTTCTGCCTGTGGAGGCATGGAAGACTTAAAGACAGCAATGCGCTTCTAAATGGCTCGTTTTACTTTAAATAACACCCAAATGGCACAGTGGACAAGTCAAGAGCAGTAGTTTGCACCTTGTGTAAAACGGAATTAAAATATCACCGAAGTACATCGAGTTTGAGCTATCACCTAAAAGCTAAGCATACCAGCTAGCTAGCGCGAGACTCATTCTAGAGCTGCAACGATTAATCGATTAATCGATTAGTCGATCGACAGAAAATTAATTGACAACTATTTTGATAATCGATTAATCATTTTGAGTAAAATTGTAAGAGAAAATGTCTAAATTCTCTGATTCCAGCTTCTTAAATGTGAATATTTTCTGGTTTCTTTACTCCTGTATGACAATAAACGTATATTATCTTTGAGTCGTGGACAAAACAAGACATTTGAGGGCGTCATCTTGGACTTTGGGAAACACTGAGCGTCATTTGCTACCATTTTCTGACATTTTATAGACCAAACAACTAATCGATTAATCGAGAAAATAATCGACAGATTAATCGATTATCAAAATAATCGTTAGTTGCAGCCCTAACTCATTCATCACTCATTCTTCCTTCAGAGTCTCGGATGCGCGGGTCCTCTAACCACTGGGAGGTCGGCTCCAATGGCTTCACGCGATATACACGTTATCAATACACAGTTTCCAATACCGAGCCATTATTCACATGGAATTGCCAAAGTGTTTAGCTCAGATACAGCCTTCTTCAGCTGTGTCATTTTGGGTTTCGACTGCTCCACAGCGCCGCCGCCGGAAGTATCGGTTCTGGAGCGTTTTGGAGTGTTTACAATTATTGTGCATTTATTTTGTATTCAAGATGCATTTTGTAGACATTTTGTGACCTCCTGTCTACATTATTCTATTCTATTGAATTGAAAATAAATCTAAAATTCAAGATCACAAAGTACATTTATTTGCATTCATTTGATTCCCAATCACGACACACTGGTAAGAATTATTCATATCAAATAAAAAATGCTTTGCAATGCAAAATAATGGCATTTTAAACATGCGATACAAAGATGCGATTAATCGCGATTAACTATAGTTAATCGCACAATTAATCGCGATTAAGAAAATTAATCGTTTGACAGCCCTAGTGGGATTTCATGCGCATTGTCTCTTGCAACAACATAAGTACCTTGTGCGGCTGATAGCACTAAGTTGGAATAATGAATGTCGATGATTTTCCTTTTTTCTTTCTTTTCCTGTGTCTGAGCCTGTTTACCTTGTTTGTATGTTCTATCCACCTTATTTTTGAATGCCCCACTGTAAAAAAGAATTGTGGGTACAAGGTCCGGTTTAACGTGACTCATTGTTGCCGCTTGCCATTTCCTTTGTTATACTCTGGCTGCAGACCCGAATTATAAACCGGAAGCTGGAGTCCGTTATAAAAGTTATAAATATAGTCACGTTATAAACAACTAACCAACGCTGGAGGTCCGTATGGAAACTCGAAATGTGTGTTACTCGAAATGGTTAAAAGTTAAATCAATTTGGTGGCGTTTTACTGCCATGTAACATAGCTAGCTAGCCGCTAACATTAGCCACAGTTAGTAGCCGACTACCCACAATGCATTACGTTATCCCAGCACCCGAACGACACGGCTGTAGAGCAGAATGGCTCTGCTGTAAAAGGGTAAAATCCTCATAGACGTTTTTTTTGTCAGGGGCTGGGGGGTTATCTAAATTGGTTACACCGGAAATAGAACCCATACTTAACGTAAGGCAAAATGGCTGCCAAAAATAAGGTGGATAAAAAAAATCCAGAGTGACTACCAGATGCAGCCTGAGCGAAGGGCCTAGGTAAGCAAGCTACTTCAATGGTCAAAGCAGCCTAATCTTCCTGTATTGTTAATTTCTTCACGTTGCAGTTAATGGTGTAGTAGTAGGAACCCCTAGACAACGAACGATGCCAAGTGAAGTAATGCTAATTGTAACATATGGTGGCTCATGTCCGAGATATGAACTGTGGCCTAAACCAAACTAACACTAACACTAAACTAACACTAACACTAACACTAGGCTCAACTGTGGCCTAAACCAAACTAACTAAACCAAACTAACACTAACACTAACACCAAACTAACCAAACTAACACAAGGCATGTGCACAAACTAACGCTGTGCACATGCCTTCAGTGCACAGCCCGGAACACCATCGGGCGCAGATGCTTTGTTGGTGTCAATGATGTTCTGTAGAACCCGCCTGACCTGATATGACTGGAGAGTGAGAGGATGGTCGCTCTCTGGTCAGGTGGTGATTCGACCTAACTACTTCACATTAATCAACCTGGGCCTTATTTCCGAGTTGTTGCCATGGCAATGACCGATGGTGTTCAAAATTGAACCTAACTTCACTGTCAAGCTTTAGGACGAGCTCACACTGCAGTGGGAACATGGCCTGAAACTTTAGATACTGTATGTGATTTTACTCGGCAAGTAACAAACAAAAACAGGGCTAATTAAAAGTACATAACTAAACAACCGATGTGATATCTCTTCGTCATGACAATAACTCTTACCAAATTCTCCTCTGTCCAGCGTGATGACCTCCAGATCTTCATCATAGATACCTAGAACAGACAGACAAACAGTAATTAAAGGTCATATACATTACTGCTTAAAGATTCAAATTCAAAGACTTGTCAAGGACTTTCCAGGCCCACTTCCCCCAACTGGGGCCTCTGCTGTTCTCTTTGTCCAGTCAGTTCCACCAGGTGTTTTTATCTGCTGTTCTCTTTGTCCAGTCAGTTCCACCAGGTGTTTTTATCTGCTGTTCTCTTTGTCCAGTCAGTTCCACCAGGTGTTTTTATCTGCTGTTCTCTTTGTCCAGTCAGTTCCACCAGGTGTTTTTATCTGCTGTTCTCTTTGTCCAGTCAGTTCCACCAGGCTTTTTTGTGTGATTATTGCAGCCAGAAAAGCTTGGTTTTGCAGTGGGTTTTCAAAAAAGAAAATAGCAATAGGACTGCAGGAATTGGGGAAAAATTGTAAGCAATGACACCATTGATCACCACGGGCTAGAAAATTATCACAGCCTTGGTTCATTTTTATGCCATGGTATTTTGTTGTTGTTGTTGTAATGAACGCAACACTGCGCAGAACCAATGGTGTCCGTTGAAAAAAGCATGTTATCCACTCGTCAGTGGAAGGTCAGCCACAAGTGTAACTATGGTAAGGAATAAATGTATGTTAAAAAAAAAGTAAAAAATTGCAGTTATGAATAATAAGATAGATTTTTGTCTTTGATTTACTGATTTGTTAATTGTGCAACATGTAAGGAATTTGTATTACGGTATGTATTATGTATTATATATTGTAATCAAGTATTTCAATTATAATATGATGGTTTCTTGTGAGTATGGTAAAAATAAGGTCAGGATAAGTGTTTTTGCTGGTGCAATTACTCAGGAAGACCGATAAATTTATTTTGTTTATGAGAAGAGTTGATACTGTTAATATTTAATTGACATGAATATTGAGTGAGCCTTGACTCACTTGTTTTTTGTTTGTTTCCATTTATTTTTGTTGTGTTGTTTTTACTCCAATGCTTTTGGACTTTTATGTTTGTATTTTACGTGTTTGGACCCCAGGAAGAGTAGTCTCACCTTGGGTGTAAACTAATGGGGATCCACAATAAACAATTAAGTGTCTGTAACATTACAATAGCCAGTTAGCTGGCTGGCATGACAAGTCACATAAACAGATGGAAATAAAATGTGTCAAGACGATGGTTGTGTACACGCTACACGCTACTTGTAAAGCTACAACTGCAGCAGACAATAGTGTTCTGTTTTTTGTTTTTTTTCCCCCCGATTTTTTATCCCATTTTATCCCCCATTAGTGCTCATTTGATTTCTCAATCCTGGTTGCTACTCCATCCTCTGCCGATCTGGGGAGAGCTGAGACTGGCTCCATGCTTCCTCCGAGACATGGGCAGTCAGTCAGCCGCTTCTTTTCACCTGACAGAGGAAGCTTCACCGGTAGGACATAGCACGTGGGAGGTTCACGCTATTCCAACCAGTTCCCCTCCCTCTGAACAGGCGCCCTTAACTCATTGAGTGCCAAGGACGAGTATGTTCATCAATTGGTTTAGTAACGTAGAGTGCCAAGGACGAGTATGTTCGTCAATTGCGTTTTTGACGGTGGGACGTGGATCAATGCCTAATACATCTCCTGTAAAATTTTGGGGCAAGTTGAATGTGTATAACCTATTTTACTGACCCATTAGGTGGCGACAGTGCTCTCCAGATTAGAGAAAGTTGAGTAAAAACAACAGAAAAAGCTGTGATGAAACCATTCTCATGAGAATGCTTTGGCTTTTCGCTGTCGCGCTGGGAGCCGGCGCACAACGGTGGGGGGCTCCGAAAATAGACTCTGGGTGCAGCACACTTTGAAACGCGCAGCAGAAAGCCCAGATAGCCCAGAATCGGACGCAGCTTCATCCCAGCTCACAGCCGAAACCCCAGAAACGAGCGAGGCGAGCCCGATCCAGACTGCCCCGACGAGCGGTGGCCATCCGAACGTGGATCCGCAAGCAGCAGAGACTCGCCTGTCAAGCAGCAGAGCGAGCAAAGCCACCAGAGACACACCCACGGAGGAGGAGTTTGGAGTAGAGGGGGGTGGGGGTGCTGTTATATTGAAGGAAATTACTGTTCAGATGTTTCAGGTCAGAAAATATTAGTTTCAGAGTCAGTGATTTGCTTGAAATGCTTAATTTCACAAAAGGCTCAATATCTCAGCTTTCTAGAAGGAAACGCCTGTTTTTGCTGTTTTTGACCTATCTTCTCCGGCTGATAACTAAAGAACGGAAAATGATATCAATAAACTTTTTTTTGCTGCTGATACAATAGAGTCTCGTCGTTCTTTGTGCGTGTTCGGTGTTTACATAGTAATATCACACAATATTCTGTGGGCCTCGAGAAATCACTGAAAACGCTCTGAAACTCTGGCACTGGGAGCGTCCGTTCTCCAAAAGTGGTTGGCACTCAATGAGTTAACGACCAGAGGAGGAAACACACTAGCAACCAGGATATTGCATGTTTTTGTGAAGGGGGTTCCTATATGAAGGAAACCCCCGGGAGGCACGGGGAGAACATGCAAACTCCACACAGAAAGGCCCTTTTGCCGACCCCACCCGGGCGGTGGGCACTCGAGGACATGCGGACGGGCACGCATTCCTTCAGCGTTCACCTCGTCCCCAGGTGGGAATCGAACCCACGACCTTCGAGCTGTGAGGCGATAGTGCTTACCACTGCACCACCGTACCTCCCTTGCAGCAGACAATAGTTATAGCTCACGTTAGCTGGCTGGCATGAATGACATCGATAGTTAGCATATAATGTTAGCGTAGCTAGCATGGCGCTCGCTATCTTCAAAAAGACTGTTATCGACAATCTGGCATAGCATTCTATGCTGTCTGTTAGCTCAACCATCTAACGTATAGCAACTATTTGAATACCCGGCTATGGTTTCAACAGTGTTTGTTTCCTTTATCAAACTAAGAGCAGCCAACATTAACATCCAGTGTCTAACGTTAGTAGTCAGTGATTTTCACTGGATGCAGGGCAAACATGTTTGTCTAACCTGATGTACAGTAGGTGTTTACAGTAACGTTAGATTCAGAACACTGTCCAATGAGGTTATTATCTACCTTATGATCTCACACTGTGGGATATGTCTTTCCACCACATCAGCATTATGATAATGATAATAATAAACTTTTTTCTTTTCTTTTTTTATTGTTCTTCAGCATGGTATACAGAGCATCTGTTACATTATTACTATTCTTTTCTTGTGTCATACAGAGTGTTATATTATTCATACATACTAGGGCATTCACAGACTAGTCGACTAGTAAAACCACTAGTCAACACTGTGCTTAGTAGTTGACTAGTCATTAATTATTTATTTTTATTTGTATTTTTTTTACCTTTAAGAAAGAACATGAGGTATTTACACGACATACATGGACTATCATATCCCATATCCCCCACAAAGAACATCAAAACACAACAAGAAAACTGCATAAGATACACAATAATCCAAGAACAAACAAGACTATTGGACAAACAACCAAACAAAAACAATGCATTCAAAGTAAATACATACCTGCCCTGTTGGCAGCTAGGAAATGCATAGCTTTAAATTGGAAAGCATCCAATCCCCCAGCTGTAGTTCACTGTTGGAATGAACTCTCAAGCTACCATACGTTGGATAACATTTACTACAAGAGCAAAGGCAGATTCTTAGACATCCCCAAAATATGGCAACCACATACAGAGTTTGACTTTAAGAACTTTTTACCCCAGTGTCATTAGGCTTATCAGGATAGGAGCTGAATGCATTGTTTTTGTTTGGTTGTTTGTCCAATAGTCTGTGGATTATTGTGTATCTTATGCAGTTTTCTTGTTTTGTTTTGTTGTGTTTTGATGTTCTTTGTGGGGGATATGGGATATGGGATATGATAGTCCATGTATGTCGTGTAAATACCTCGTTTTTTCTTAAAGATTAAAAAAAAATTATATATATATATATATATATATAAAAAAACGACTAGTCGACTACCTTTAGGGACGACTAGTCGACTAGTAAAATTCACTAGTCGTGAATGCCCTAATACATACATACATCCAATCATACCCCTGCATTCCCCTCCCCACTCCCCCCTCTCTCTCAATTCCCATGTATGCATATTGACAGATGTATTTAGTACCACACATTTCCTTATGCTCTTCTCCATACATGTACATAGTCATCTCTATATCAACTCAGGGGCCCTTTACACGAGGACAGTTTCTGAAAGAAACGACACAATAGCATTTCCTTCACACCTTTTCCTTCACACCTTCTCCCTGTTTACATGAGCGCTGTTGAATTTTTAAAACGCCGTAATGTACATGCCAGGTCGCTAGGTGGCAGTGTGGTGAGCTACTGTAGGCTACTGGCAGTGAGAAAACACTGTCGACGTGCTTTTGTAACTAACGTTAAATGCCGACAGGGTACAGCCATCGGCTCCTCGCAGCAGTAACGTTCTAAACATGTAACTGAAGTTGGCCGCAGTGTAGCTTAATTCTGAATGTTGCCAAACTTCATTCATACTGACGTTTTATTTGGTTGCCAACTCGCGCATGGCTATGGCGTAATCGCGTGTGCAGGCACGTCAGCGTTTCTGAAATGTGCCGTTCCAAAGTGATTACATGGAGCGCTCAGCCCCGCTCAGCGGGAAGCGTCTCAAACAAATTTCACTCTGGAGGGTGGTTCCAAAATGTGTCGTTTCCTAAGCGCGAATTCGCCGTCGCCGTCTAAAAGGGAGGCACTAACGATAAAATAATTCCCCGTTTCCATAGGAAACCGTCCTCGTGTAAAGTGCCCCTCAATGTTTTTTATATTCATTAACAAAAATAAAATACAAAAATAAATCATAACATGTACATATCTGTAGCTATTAAACCTTGAACTAAGGGATTCCTTGCCCTGCACAATCTCTTATACAAAGTCTGCTCTACTTGGCGCTATATACTCAATCCAATTTTCCTAAATTCCTTTAAACGTATCCTGTTGCATTCTGATAGAATAAGTCAGCTTCTCAATCACATATATATCATGCATTACTTCAATCCAATCATCAACACTAGGTGCTTCGGCCTTCAGCCATTTTCTGGTAATTGCTTTCTTACTTGCAATTAACATGATTCTAAATATGTTTGTCTCCTAATCGCACAAGCCCTTGGTCTACTTCCCCAAGTATAATACATCAAATGAGAGTGGAAGATTCACTTTGGTTATCTCATCCATACATTTCTTTAACTCTTGCCAGTAACCTTTTAGAATAGGGCAGTCCCAGAATACATGGAAATGGTCAGCTCTGTCTGCTCCACACATTCTCCAGCACCTTGTGTTTTGATATTTTTTCTGTGCAGGAGTTAAGAAATATCTTGTGATATTTTTCCATCCATGTTCTCTCTAAGATGAGGAGCATGTTGTTTTCCACTGTTGTCCAAAGACCTCTTCCCATTCCTCCACGGTCATCTCAATAGTTGCTTCTCTCTCCCATTTCTCTTTTATATATATTGTGTCACTGCCCTTCAAATCTTCCACTCTCATATATAAATTATAAATTAGTTTTCTTCCCAAGTTTGATTCATGTGCCGATGTAAACATATTAATTATTCCCAATTCTGATCCATCTAGATTCCCCTCTCTCATTGTTTGCTCTATATAATGTCTTAATTGCAAATACCTATAAAAATCCTGATTAGCCAAGCCAAATTGATCCTTCACTTCTTGAAAACTTTTAATATTCCTATTCTTCAGTAACTCCCAGGGGATCTTGGGTCCCCGCTCCCATGTTTTGAATCTCCTGTCTGTTCTATTTGGTATGAATTCTGAATCATGTGCAATCCATCTTATTAACCTACTATGCATTGTCAAATTATTTTTTGTGATTATTGTAGACCAAATTTTAATTGATATGTCCAGCCATGGATTTGCCTCCTCTCGGAGGTGTCTCCTCAATTTATTATCGGCTATTATAGCCTGGATAGGAACACCATCTGTTGTCATAACCTCAATTTCTTTCCACCTCGCTTTATAAGAAGGATTCCACAGATTTAACAGTTTTTATTTGCACTGCCTGGTAGTAACTCTTCAAGCACGGTAAATCTAACCCTCCCTTATTCTTAGGTAACTGCAATGTCCTGTACCTGATTCTCGGTCTCTTCCCTTGCCAAATATAACGCGAAATCATTTTGTCCCATTCTATGAATTCCCTGTCAGTTACTTCCACAGGTAATGTCTGGAATAAATAAAGTAACCTCGGAAGTATGTTCATCTTAATCACTTCTGCTCTGGCATTAATGCCCATAAAAGGCATAAGATTCCATCTCCTAATATCATTTTTAATTTTACAAAGTAGAGGGTCATAGTTAGCAGATTTTAGTTGACCTAGATCTTGTGGTAAATTGATTCCCAGATACCTCATTGATTTCAACTCCCAATTAATGTCATATCTTTCTCTAATGGCTTGGTCTGGCCTATAAATGAAATAACCTGTGTTTTTTGTACATTACATTACATTACGTCATTTGGCAGACGCTTTTATCCAAAGCGACTTACAATAACACATTTTTTGTCAGCAATAGAACAATCAACTATGGAGCACAGTCTGTGACAACTACAACTTCTGAAGGAACAGTGGTACAAGTTTAGGTTAGTGGTACAAGGTTGGTTAGGTTTTTTTTTTTTTTTTTTTATATAAGGAAAGAGAGAGACGAAGTTAGATCAAGGAGGGCCCAGATGGAGCCTGAAAAGGTGTGTCTTTAGTCTTCTCCGAAAGATCGGCAGTGATTCAGCAGTCCTGACTGAAGGTGGAAGCTCGTTCCACCATTGAGGTGCCAGGGACGAGAAGAGTCGAGATCGGGATGAGCGACTTTTGAGCCCCCGTAGCGAAGGAGGGGCGAGGCGACCTGCACTGGTGGAGGAGCGAAGGGAGCGGTGAGAGGTTTGGAACCTGACCATGGATTGCAGGTACCGGGGAGCTGACTGGTGTACTGCCCTGTAGGCCAGTACCAGTGTCTTGAATTTGATGCGGGCCAAGATGGGAAGCCAGTGGAGCTCCTGGAAGAGGGGAGTGACGTGAGAGAATTTGGGTTGGTTGAATATCAGACGGGCTGCAGCGTTCTGAATGAGCTGAAGCGGTCGGATGTCGGTGGCAGGTAAGCCGGCCAGAAGCACGTTGCAGTAGTCCAGGCGGGAGGAGACAAGAGACTGGACCAGGAGTTGAGTCGCTTCTCTTGTGAGAAAGGGACGGATTTTGCGGATGTTGTAGAGAGAGAACCTACAGGAGCGCGCTGTAGCAGCTATGTTGGCAGAGCAAGACAGCTGGTTGTCAAGGATCACCCCAAGGTTCTTGGCTGTTTGGGAGGGAAGTACAGTGGTGTTGTCAATGGAGATGGAGAGATCTGTAAGAGGGCAGTCTTTTCCTGGGAGGAAGAGTAGCTCGGTCTTACCAAGGTTGAGCCTGAGGTGGTGGGCAGACATCCAGTCGCCAATGTCTTTGAGGCATGCAGAGATGCGAGCCTCGATTTGAGTGTCAGAGGGGGGGAAGGAAAGGAAAAGCTGGGTGTCATCAGCATAGCAGTGATAAGAAAAGCCATGAGAAGAGATCACATAGGCAAGAGATCTGATATAGAGAAAGAAAAGTAAGGGGCCCAGGACTGAGCCCTGGGGGACACCGGTGGTAAGAGGACAGGATCTGGAGAGGGACCCTCTCCATGAGACCTGGTATGAGCGATTCGAGAGGTAGGAAGCAAACCAGGAGAGTGCAGAGCCTGAAATGCCGAGGTCAGACAGAGTGGAAAGAAGGATTTGGTGGTTGACTGTATCGAAGGCAGCAGACAGGTCAAGGAGGACAAGAACAGAAGAGAGGGATGAGGCCTTAGCAGTGTGAAGGGCCTCTGTGACAGCAAGAAGAGCTGTCTCAGTGGAGTGAGAGACTGCAGAGGGTCCAGGAGGTCATTTTGGGAGAGATAGAGAGAAAGTTGTTCGGACGCTGCTCGTTCGAGGGTTTTGGAAAGGAATGAGAGAAGAGAGACAGGTCTGTAGTTGTGAATAGCAGTAGGGTCAAGGGAGGGTTTCTTAAGCAGAGGCTTGACTCTTGCAGTCTTTAGAGCAGGCGGGACAAGACCAGAGGACAGAGAGGAGTTAATGAAGGTAGTGAGGAAGGGAGATATGTTAGGTGAGATGGTTTGGAGGAGAGAGGAAGGGATAGGATCGAGGGGGCAGTAAGTGGCTCGGTTTGAGCTGATGAGTTTAAGCACTTCATCAGGAGAGAGAGGAGAGAAGGAAGGAAATCCAGGGACAGGGGGCCGAGAAGTAGGATTGGAGTCGGGAGTGTTAGTGAGGGTGGCTGGAGGATGGAAGGAGGAGCTGATGTCATCCACCTTTTTAGTAAAGAAGGTTACAAAATCATCAGCAGAGAGGGAGGAGGGAGGGGGAGGGGAGGGAGGGTTGAGGAGCGTGGAGAAGGTGGCGAACAGTTTACTGGGATTGGATGCAGAGGACTGGATTTCAGAGATGAAGAAGGAGGTTTTTGCTTTAGAGACAGCATCAGTGAAGTTTGAGTGGATAAGGTGGTAGGAAGAGAGATCTTCAGGGAGATGTGATTTTCTCCATTTTCTCTCAGCTGCCCGAAGCTCAGTTCGATAAGTTCGCAGAGATTCAGTCAGCCAAGGAGAAGGGGGAGAAGATCGGGCAGGCTTAGTGGTGAGTGGGCAAAGAGAATCAAGAGCGGAGGAGAGAGAGGAGAGAAGAGTAGTGGAAGCCTCGTCGGTGGACAGCAGAGCAAATTGCTCGGCAGGGGGAAGTAGGGAGAGGACGGTAGAAGAGAGGGAGTCGGGAGAGAGAGTTTTTAGGTTGCGTCGGGTGGTGGTAGAGTGAGGGGGAGATGGGTGGGAGGAGGGGAGGGGGATGGGAAGGGAGAAGGTGATAAAGTGGTGGTCGGAGACAGGAAGAGGAGTCACAGTGAGATTAGAGGTGGAGCAGGATCTGGTGAAGACCAGGTCAAGCACATTCCCTGCTTTGTGAGTAGGAGGAGATTGAGAGAGGTAAAGGTCAAAGGATGAGAAGAAGTTAGGGAAAGACGGAGATTGTAAGGTTACTGGCTGGATGTTGAAGTCTCCCAGAAGGATGAGTGGAGTACCATCCTCAGGAAAGACGGAGAGGAGGGTGTCCAGCTCGTCCAGAAAGTGACCAAGCGGACCAGGCGGGCGGTAGATTACCACAATGTTGAGCTTGATGGGTAGGGATACGGCAACTGCATGGGACTCAAAAGATGAGATAGACAGATGAGAGAGAGAGGTGACAGTGTAGGTCCATTTGGGAGAGATGAGGATACCAGTGCCACCGCCACGGCCAGAGGCTCTAGGGGTGTGGGAGAAGGAATATGCAGCAGAGAGCGCTGCAGAAGTAGCAGTGTTTTCAGGAATGATCCAGGTCTCTGTGAGAGCTAGAAAGTGGAGGGTTTGAGATAGAGCATGAGCCGAGATGGTCTCAGTTTTCTTAACAGCCGACTGACAGTTCCAGAGACCTCCGGCAATAGTAAAAGGACTGTTTGCGCGCTTAGGGTGGGAGAGATTACCAGAGTTACTACCCCTGAAGCAGCCGTGTCTACGGCGTCTGTGGGCTGAGGTTACAACAGGGATGGGAAGAAAACACATAGTTAGGTAGATGAGTAGGTAGAATAAGAGAGGTAGCAAAAAACCCTATTCTATGGCCTCCCCTCGAAGGACTCCCGCAGAAAGACTCCCTTGTCTTTGTGCACGAGGCTACGTGCCGCTTACCGCTGCCGCTGTAGACTGACAGTGTTCAGAAATACTGCTTCAACAGGGCTATAAGCCACACCTCTCTAATCAGCGCCCGTCGTTCCCAGGTGGGTGATTGGGCTGGTGTCAGCTGAGAGCTATCAACCAGCTATCAACCAGCTGAGCCACAGGTTCACTCAGAGACAGAAACTAGCCTAAAAAACTACTCCTTTTAGAATAAGGAAATAGCAGACACAAATAACACAAATAACACAGCCTAAGCACTTACCCACTGAAGCCAAAGTTAAATCACAGAGAGGGGTATCCACAGAAGAGCAGTTCTATGTCAGACAGCTAATGTGCAACTGACAAGACCTTACTGCAGCCAAACTTATATGGAGCCTATAATCCACACCTCTCTAATCAGCGCCCGTCGTTCCCAGGTGGGTGATTGGGCTGGTGTCAGCTGAGAGCTATCAACCAGCTATCAACCAGCTGAGCCACAGGTTCACTCAGAGACAGAAACTAGCCTAAAAAACTACTCCTTTTAGAATAAGGAAATAGCAGACACAAATAACACAAATAACACAGCCTAAGCACTTACCCACTGAAGCCAAAGTTAAATCACAGAGAGGGGTACATTTACCTTGTAGCCTGATAACAGCCCATAGTCTGCTAAGGTCGACATAAGTGCTGGGAGGGATGTATTTGGCTGTGACAGGTATATTAATACATCATCTGCGAATAATGCTATTTTCTGTACTCCCCCCTCCATGTTTATACCCTGTGGGCTCTATCGTTGCATCGGCCTATGAACTGCGCCCAACGCCAGACGCAGCCCAGAGTAGTGGGCGTGGACCAGCGCACTCGATATTTTGGTATCGGCACTACACGCAGCCTTAAGCATTACAACCACGCCTTTTAAGCGTAAAATTATGCACTATCTGCTCATTGGGGAAGTGCAGTAAATGAATCACATGCTTCACTTTTCAGCTCCAATTCCACGGAGCGATCCAGTCCGGTTTCAGAAAAGCCTGGGGGGCTCTGATCTCCCCCCCTCCCTTTTATCCCCTCTGTCTGTCTCCATAGGCTATTATTCCATATTATTCTCAAACCAATCTAACTGCAGTTTAAATACTGCAAGCATGTAAATATGCTACACTATAGCAAGATCAAAGTGAAAAGAATGTTCTAAACGCATCAGCTAGAAAAATATAGCCTATCCCTATGATGAGATTAGATTGGTGAAAGTTTGTCCAGAATGATATCGTTTTGCTACCTTTTCTTCTCCCCTGCTGCACAGGTAAGGTCCTTGCACACAGAGTCCGTTTTTTCGTCCGAAATTGACGCACGAAAAAAATAAAAATACGACCTCATTTGTGTCAATGATCATTGACACACCGAGTCCGACAATTACGTCCGTCATTTAAGTTTTCGGACGAGGTTCGATTTTTTTGCGTTTTTCCGCATCCATGAAAAGCGTTTTGAGAGTTGTTTGACCACCCAGAGCCGCCGTAGCTATTCACAATGAAAAATGGCATCTGAGAAGCTAATTCACTTCGTCTCCCAGCACAAAGCACTTTATGATAAAGGAAGTAAGGAGTACAGAGATGCGGATTAAAAAGACAGAATGTGGCGGGTGATTGCAGACCAGCTTGGAATGCGGGACGGTAGGTATTGATTGCAAAACAATTGATGTATGGAAGATTAGACAGACGTGCTTGTACGCTAGGCAGCTAAGCTAATAATTTGCATTGTTTTGTATAGTTGAGAGAGTGAAACAAATGTGGCGTAACCTGCGAGACACCTATGTCCGCCGCAAGAGAGAGGAACGGGGGACAAGTGGACAGGCGGCTACAAAGACAAAGAAGTGGAAATACATGGAAGTCATGTCCTTTGTGGCGTCTTCCACCACCAAGAGAAGGTAACCTAATTGCACAACAACAATGATGAATAGTTTAGCAGAGTGCAATCTCTGCTACCCGCCCGCACAGTATAATTATTTAAAACAGATACCATGTTACTTTCATTCAACAGGACAGATAGCAATATTCGGGAGGAGGATGACGACGACGAGGAGGAGGAGGATGAAGATGAGACCGTGGACGGCACACAGACAGAGAGGGAGGACAGTTCAGCCGCATCAGCTAGCCGAGGTGCAAAAAAAAAGAAGCGGACAGAGAGGGAAGACAGCCTGGAGAGATACATGCAGTGGAAGGAAGCAAGAGACGAAACAAGAGAGAGGGAGCGAGAGATGGATCGGCAGCAGCGTGAGGCTTCGCAGGACCTGCAGACAGACGAGGTTGCCACCTTCCTCTACAGCTTGGCCCCCAGCATGAGGAAGCTTCCCCCAGAGAAACTATCTTATGTGAAAATGAAGATGCAGGAATTAGTACATGGTGCTGTCTTTGGGGGAGTCACCCCCTTGCCCTTCTATCACCAGTTGGATTCAACCTACTAGGGTCAGCTATTTGGTGACATACTAAAAACAAAAAAAGTAACACATTCTGTTACTATTTGTTATGTTATATAAAAAAAATGTTAATATTTGTTAATATATTTTATTTTTCTACAACGATTTAAATGTTGGATCGCTTAATTTCATTAAGTTATTAATACAAATGTTCTATGTGTATTGTCCGTTCAACAATTTATTATGATGCATGAATTTATTGTAGCACTTTTTTACACCTGTAGCACTTTTTTTACACTGTATTCTTCAGGTTCTGCTCTTCTGACCAGTGTTTTGTATTTATGAATGCAGAATAAACAGGGAACGTTCATTGGTCTTTTGTTCTTTTATTTCATGTAAACATTCATTATTTATAATGTATTTAATTACAGTAGACTAGCCTATACGTGGCAGAACAATCTTTATAGGCTACAGCTATTTAGTCAATGTCACATTTTAACTATTTGTCAGCAAAAACATGCTGTAAAAATAGGCCAGATCATTTTAACAAAGCCACAAGAACATTTTAATTAGGCTATCATTTTTTTCTATAGTCCACGGCGCACACGCTCGTACTGCCATGGTACTTCGCCAGCAGGTGAGACAAAATATTCCTTGAATGTGTCTCGAATCTGCAGAGCCTCTGCAGATGCCCGGTTGCCCCTTGGCCTCTGGATCTCCTGTAGGCATGCAGCATTGCCCTCTTCAGCATCATTAAAGCTGTCATCCTGGGCATGGCCAGCTTCCTCTACGTCGTAGCGCAGGTAGTTGCATAATATGCAGGTTGCTTTTACGATGCTGTCTGCCAGATCGGGGTTCACCTCCATTGGCCTTTTGAAGACCCTGAAACGCTGGGTGAGGATCCCGAATGCATTTTCAGAAATGCGTCGCGCTCTTGACAGGCGGAGGTTGAAGATCCGCTTCTCCTCATCAAGACCTCTTCCAGGGTAGGGTCGGAGGAGGTATGGCTTCATCGGAAAAGCCTCATCTGCCACGATGACGTGGTTGATCCTCCCTCGTTCAGGTGCAGATGGAAGCTCCACTGGGGGTGGAATGTTCAAAGTTCCACGCTGGAGGGAATCGGCAAATATGCCCCCGTCGCTATTCCCACCATAGCTCCCCACATCTATGGCAAGGAAACGGTAATCCGCATCCACCAATGCAAGGAGGACAGTGGAAAAGGTGCCCTTGTAGTTCCAGAACAGGGAACCTGTATTTGCAGGGGCCTCGATCCGGATGTGCTTCCCATCAAGAGCTCCTAGGCAATTGGGGAAGTTCCAGCGTTCCCCGAACCTCTTGGCTGTGTGCTTCCAGACCTCCTCTGTTGGAGCTGGCATGTACTTCTGCTGGAGCTGCAGCCAGATTTGGTCACAGGTCTCCCTCACAATCTTCCCCACAGTGGTAATGCCCATCCTGTAACTGCTGGCGATGGTGGTGAATGAATCCCCAGTGTTGAGATATCTAAAATCATACAGAGAATGATGAATAAACTTGTATAATAATATAATAAAAATGAAATTATACTAATACTTATTATATATATATATATATATATATATATATATATATATATATAGGCCTATAATTATTGTTGTAATTATAATATATTAATTGTAATTAATTAATTTATAAATAATAATGATAAACAATCATAATTATAATTAATTAATTAAATTGTATTTAATTTCTAAATAATTATATATATATATATATATATATATATATATATTAATTATATATAATTAATCATTATATAATATACAGCTCTGGAAGAAATTAAGAGACCACTGCAGAATTATCAGTTTATCTGGTTTTACTAGGTATGTGTTTGAGTAAAATGAACAATTTTGTTTTATTCTAGTAACTACTGCGAACATAACATGTTCATATTCATTTTTAAACAACACAATACTAATGTTTTAACTTAGGAGGACCTCACACATCAATATTTGGTGGATAACCCAGATTTTTAATCACAGCTTTCATGCGTTTTGGCAGGCCCAGACCAAATTAATTAATTGATTAACGAACAGTGAGGCCTGCCTCGCTTCCTTTGCACTGTGCTCCAAGCACAGACGCAGTGCATAGATAATTATTTTTGAAATAAACACCAACAAAAATTTATGAAATTTTTGTTTGCTAAAAATATGTTAGGTCTTTCAAAAATGATTAAATCGATATTTTTTCAATAGCTACATTTTGACTGGGCCGGTAAATATTATATAAGGCCGGAATTTTGGAACGATACAGGCTGCATGGCTGTATAGGTCGGCCAGAAAATATCCTAGTGGAATCCCTGCTGTCCGCGGTGCTGAAATTGAGCAGAGACACATCACTTTGGTTGAAACAGTCTGCTTTTCGTGGTGAATTGAACTTTCGGCCCTATAGGCTATTTTTTTCTCTCCATTCTAGCAATCAACAGAATGGACTAATCGTTCTATGATTTTGCATAGACCTATTGTGTGTCTGTGTGTGTGTGTGGGGGGGGGGGGGTAGGTGTGTGTAGGTGTGTGTGTGTGTGTGTGTGTGTGTGTGTGTGTGTGTGTGTGAGAGAGAGAGAGAGAGAGAGAGAGAGAGAGAGAGAGGGAGAGAGCTTACCTCAGACACACTGCCAGCCGCTGTTCTGGATCAATAGGATCGCGGTAGTTGGTGGTATATTTTTTAATGTGTGGTTCCAGTATTGCTAACAGCACATCAAACTGGTCCACTGACATCCTGAAATAGACCTTGAAACGGTCGGGGAAATCCCGCAGCTCCCTAATCAGCAGGTTAAATTCTCCATACTCAACACGCCTGGTGAGGATTGGATGGACCCAATACCTTCTTTTTCTTTTTCTGTTTCTTTCAAGAAGAGCGACGACCACAAAATCATCATCGCTGCTTGATGACTCCATTTTGACCTGTAGCTACTGCGAATTTTCGCAACGAATATTGGATAATTCGCATCGGACTCAGTGTGCAAGGTATCTGTGCGTGACTTTTTTTTTCGGATGACGTATTCAAAAACGGAGCGAACAATTCGGACTCCGTGTGCAAGGTATCTGTGCGTGACGTTTTTTTCCGGATGACGGATTAAAAAAACGCAGCGAACAATTCGGACTCTGTGTGCAAGGACCTGTAGGATGATGCACATAAATATAGCCTACATTATGTAAAGTCATTGCATAAATGTGTTTTTATTGTAAAACTAAAATGTGAAGTAGGGCCAATTTATTGGAGCAGACATCACAGTAGGACATGACAGTAGAACCGCGTTACACTGTCACTCATCTAAATCACGTTAAATCTGCAAGGGATATATATAGCCCCAATATGACATATATGTTTCACATAGGGTGGTGTTTTCATTTCGATGTTTTATTTGGTCCAATATTGAAATGTTCTACAATTGCAGGTTGTCTTATCATTACACATTATTTAGATCTACCTTTCTACCTTCTACCTTCCTATCTATTTCGGCTCATTTGGTTGCTATTTATTAGCTAAATGAATTAGCCCAATGCATGCTGGGAGATTTCACATGTGTGGCTGTTGCAGGGAAGCGGACTTGTGTTGTGTCTGTCTGAGCGAGGGAGTCAGAGAGAGAGAGAGAACCGACAAACTTTTTTTCAAGCAGTCGTATTGTGCCTGTCAGACTGATGAGCAAGAGAGAGGGAGTGACACAGAGAAGGGGGCAGAGGAGAGGCAGAGGAGAGCTCCGCGCAACCAGCGCACTGAATAGGCCTGGTTTTCAAAAGAGCAAAACGCTAAATTAACGGCAGGAGGGAAGATATCATTAGGCCGGTATTTAAGGCCGAAACGCCCATTCTCGCCCATTCTGGGACTGCGCCACGCCTATTTCGCGTAAAGCGCATTTCGGGGCCTAAAGCAGGGGTGGGCAATTATTTTTCATGGGGGGCCACATGAGAAACCCAGATTGTTGCCGGGGCCGAACAAATATTGTCATGCCGTAACCCATGGATGGGTAACTTTGATGATAGAGAGGGCCACAAAAAATGTCCTCGCTACCAGGTTTTGCTGAGGGCCGAACGGCGCCAGCGTGAAAAATTTGGTGCATTTGAAGCCACGTTTAGAGGAATAACTCTTTTTAAATTAACAGTTGTGATGTCATTATTCAGTCTTAACCACCAATATTTCATCCTTTTCTCACTCACTCCTATGTCACCACCTGCTCTCAGGGCTTGAAATTAACTTTTTTGACCACCTGCCAATATGGCTGCTAGATTTTAAAGTTGCCAGCCAATTAGAATTTCCACTAGCCAAAATGTTTTTCTTGAAATAAATCAGAATATGAGTGGGTTAATTTAAGCATAAGTATCAGTAAGTGGCCCGGGATGATCAAAGCCTGTGTTGAGGGTCACACAAACAAAAATGCAGTCTTGAAGCGAAATAAATCCAAAACCAATGAGTTATTTAAATTTCTAATTCAATGTAGCCTTTTAGTCATAAAGATTATTGAAAGATATTCCATATTCCAGACTGAAATGCTATAACAGAAGTAGAGTATTGGCCAGAATGACATGAACATTTGGACACTTATTCAGCGGGTATCTTGCATGTTGCGTTCAGGTGCACTGTGTAAAAACAAAACAAAAAAAAAAACATTTTTTTTTTTGCAATTCCATCGCGGGCCACACAGGTGGCGCCCGCATCCGGCCCGCGGGCCGTAGTTTGCCATGTTGCTATCTTCCCGAGGCAGGCGCAAGGCACGTTTTTTTGCGTTTAAGGCCAGTTTTTGCGCCGAAGGCCTGTGGGAGAATAAGGCCCTGTATGTTTTCATTCTGTTTTATCCATTGGCTCAGCGGTTCCAGGAAAATGGCGAAGAGGAGGGGACTAGCCGCGCACCCTTGACGGCAACCACGTTTTAGCGTGATAGACTTTGAGATGCTCCCATTTACCTTGATCCTAGCTGTTGGCTTATTGTATAAAGCCTGTACGGTTTTTATGAACCCTTCATGAAAGCCAAATCGTTTCAATACATTATACAAAAAGTCCCACCTAACAGAGTCGAAAGCTTTCTCAGCATCCATCCCCACCATTACCAATTCTACCCGCTTCTCAATTAGATTTTGCATTACATGCAATGTGCGTCTAATGTTGTCTTGTGTCTGTCTCTGTGTTATGAAACCTGTCTGATCTAAATGGATTATGTCCGGTAATATTTTTTCTAAACGTCTGGCTAGAATAACTGTGAACAGTCTATAGTCTTGATTAAAGGAAGGCTTTCCCGTGGGGAATATGAAGATATATTAAATCTCACGCCCCTAAGGAGTTGGAATCTGTTGAAATTTTTTGAATTGGTTGTTCAGAGCCTGAGCAATCAACCAAAATCCACTCTGTGTGTGTGTGTGGGGGGGGGGGTGCGGGGAGCCGAAATCCTACAGTTCCCACAATGCACTGGGCTCGCGTGGCCTTCGATTCCACGCCCACCCCTCAGGCATTTGGCTGATATCAAACTCCAGTAGGTGGCGGTAATGCACATATGTTTGCCAACCGCCATAAAACTCAAAGAAGAAGAAGAAGGCTTCGACATAAAAACATTAGGAGAAGAAGAAGAAGAATTTATTTTTTTGCCTCCAAATTGCACCAAATTTAAATGGTAGTATATATGTCGGGAGATGTCTTCATAAAAAAAAAATCATGCATTTTAAGGCATTTTCCTAGGAGTTATGAGCATCTGATGTTGTAACTATTTCATGTAAAAAAAAGTACATTGCTCAGCGTTGATTTCGTAACTTCAACGCACCTTCTACTAGATGTAAAATTTGACGAGCTTTCCAATGCCGCCAGTCCCGTGTCTGTAAGTGCTTCCGTTCCCGAGATATGGTTCTTTGCAAGGAGC
Organism: Poromitra crassiceps; assembly: GCF_964638095.1. NCBI lineage: Eukaryota > Metazoa > Chordata > Actinopteri > Beryciformes > Melamphaidae > Poromitra > Poromitra crassiceps. Next base: position 62,293,190 of record NC_139627.1, read on the forward strand.
TATGGGGAGCTAACATTAGCTAGCCTAGGCTATGCGGTGAAAAAAGATGGCTGCCTTTTGTTTTTCTTCAGGACCTCTGAAGGGGCGTGGAGGACCTCTAGAGGCGGAACCATGGCAGCACACCCCCACAACACTTGTAGTTCATAGGTGCTTGACTTCCGCAAGGCGGACTTGGCCTCTCTGACGTAAAACGCGTCGGCGAGGCCAAAAAATATGTGAGAGATGGTTGATTGCTCAGGCTCTGAACAACCAATTTCAAAAATTTCAACGGATTCGAAAACCTTGAGGCGTGAGATTTAATATATCTTCATATTCCCCACGGGAAAGCCGTCCTTTAAGGACCCTTATGGGTCTGTAGCTGGAACATGCCGTTTTATCCTTTCCTTCCTTAGGGATCACCGAGATGATGGCTTCCCTCCAGGAATATGGGACTTCTCCCCCCTTCAACACCCAGTTAAATGTAACCCCAGCTCAGTTAAATGTGAACCCCTTTATAATTAAATGGTATTTTTACTTTCTTTCCAGGAGACCACAGAGGGTGAGATTCAACTATGTGCTCTCTGAGGAGACACTATGTAGTACAGGTGTGCCCCAAGGAACAGTCAGTTCCTCCTTTCTGTTTACCTTGTATACAGATGACTGTGTCAGCTCACATCCCAATCAGTTCGTAATTAAGTTCTCAGACGACACCGTGAAACTTAGGCCCAATCCCAATTCCTATCTTAACCCTCAATCTTAACCCTCAGTCTCAAAAATGCGCACTCCCGCGAAGTGCTAGTGCTGTCCCGATTCTCACTTTGTTAAGTTAAGGGTCGAGTTTGAGGGCTCTACGGCACTCAGTTTTGAGATTTTCCACGACCACACTTGGTGGTGAGTGCGATCCCAGAATCCCTTGCGTGTCATCAGCTAGATCCATTCAGATGGAAGATGGCGGCGAACGGAGGAAAAAAGTAGCCCGACAAAGTTAAGTATTTCCTTGTTAATAGCGATGTAAAAATTACGATAACCATTGTATTAGCTTAGTTTAATGTCATTTTATGGATTTCCGTTTTGGAATCCTAACAACAATGTTGCTGCTAACGAGTGGGTGCTAGAATGACCGTGCTTTCCGACGTGAGGGCTGGCTTGACTGCAGTTAAACACTGCAGTCAAGCCAGCCCTCACGTCGGAAAGCACGGTCATTCTAGCCCCACTTGTTTTGTGGTGCGTTGCATTACACGTAGGCTGTATCTTGATAAAAACAACTCAACAACGACATTACCACCGAGAATTATGGCATTTCGTAACAACGTTAACAATGTTATAATATAATAATAATAATATGGCTTGACCAGCACGGCTACTGACTATCGATAGTTAGCAACAACAATTGTTGTTAGGATTCCAAAACGGAAATCCATAAAATGACATTAAACTAAGCTAATACAATGGTTATCATAATTTCTACATCTATATTATCAAGGAAATATTTGTATGGATGCTTTTTTCCTCTCCTTTTGAATTGACAGACTGGACGGAGCTTTGGCATACTGCTGCCCCCCACAGTCTGAAGACGTATCTGCCTTTAAGGGCTGTCCCATTTTAAAGTCGCAAGATAGCCCTTAACACTTAGTTTTGAGGGCTACTAAGATTGAGGGTTGAGCTTGAGGGTTAAGATTGAGGGTTAAGAAAAGAATTGGGATTGGGCCTTAGTCTGCTCACGAGCGATTCTAACATCCTCAGCCATACATCTGGAGTGGACAGGTTCATAGAATGGTGCGATCAGCATAATTTAAAAATAAATGTAAACAAAACAGAGGAGGTCATCGTAGACCCCAGGTCCATAGGAGACCACACTATGATCAAGGTTCACAACCATAACATCAAACAGGTCTCCTCCTATAAATATCTAGGAGTGCAGATTGATCGGGATTTGAGCTGGCACACGCATGTTACAACTTTCTGCGCAAAGATACATCAGCGTCTACACTTTCTTCGAAGACTCAGGCTTTTTGGAGTCAGTGTGAATATTATGTTGATTTTCTACAGGGCTAGTATAGAATCCATTCTGAGATATGGTATTTCCAGCTGGTTCGGCAACCTGACTGTTAAATACAAATCTCAAATTGCTAGGCTTGCACAAATGGCTGGGAAGATCATGGGGATGTCCACCGCCCCCGATCACCCCCGAAGCCATTTTTGAGCAATCAGTGATAAGACAAGCTCGGAATATCTTATCCGAGCCCTCGCATGTACTGAACCCAGAGTACGAACTACTGCAATCTGGCAGGAGATATAGGATACCGTGGTGCAAATATAATAGATATAAACACTAATTTGTTCCTCTGTCAATCAAAATGATTAATGACAACTAGAAATGACTAGAGACACTTTATCACAGGGGTATGTGCAATTATGTATTAATTTGTATTATGCAATGTTTTTGGTTTTGGTGTTTTCTGTAAAATGTTCTATGTATGCAGATGTGGCCCTGTCTCCAAGACAAATTTCTCCCAAGGGAGACAAATAAAGAAAAACCTTGAACCTTGAACCTTGTATTCTCTAGCATCGGAATTATAGTACCTCTAAGTGCCTTGTACCACTCCGAGGTGTACCCATCTGTGCCCGGGGACTTGTTGGCCTTGAGATTTGAAATCGCCGCATTTATTTCCTCTGCTGTAATTACCGCCTTTAACCCCCTATTCTGTTCCTCCATTACTTTTGGTAAATTCAGATTCTCTAGAAATTGATCGATCTGGACTTTATTATCAATTTTTGGTTGAGCATATAGTTTCTTATAGTAAGATTCAAAACAATGATGTATATCTTCTGTCTTATACTTGGTTGATTTGGTTTGTGAGTCTCTTATCTTGTAAATATTATTTCTTGCCTGTTCTTTTTTCAATCTATAAGCCAACAGTTTCATTGATTTACTCCCAGCCTCATAATATCTTTGTTTCATAAACATTAATTTATTTTGGGTCTCCTGTGCATAAATGTCCTTTATCTCTGCTTTTTTCCTTTTGATTTCCCGGTGTATGTTTTCATCTAGATTATCTTTATGTTCTCTCTCTAATCTTTTCAAATCTGATTGTAGTGTAGTTAGTTTATGTTGTAATATTCTTTTTAACACATTCAGTGCCAAGGACGTCTGTGGACGTCCTAAAAAAAAGTAACGAGGAGTGCCAAGGACGTCTGTGGACGTCCTAAAATCATAATTCATATTATTCCATAATTCTGCTGTTTAAGGTCGTACCTAGCCAGTGAGCATGAATCCCTTCAAGGGATCACACGGCGCCACCTTAAACATCGTCACAGGAGCTGCTCCACCCACCTCAGATCCTTTACTTTGTACAGGAGACAGCGGAGAAAGTGGAAACCGATGCATGCTTTCTGCCAGCGCCGTATATATTGCTCTGCCTACAGCGGAGAGTGGGCTCGGCTGCATCCGCGCTCACAACTGAGCTCTTATGCTTCTATCTATCTCCACACGATTTCCTAGAAAGCCAGCATCCGAAGCCGAACGGCCATGCCTTTTCGTTCAGTCGCGTTTGCCCATCAAGGAAATGATGCGCGCTGGGATCTGTCCGGGGCAAAAACGAGAAAACAAACTCTGTGCGTGTGGGAGGAGCCCGCAGCTCAGAGGTGGAGAGGGGAGAGGGGGGAGGGGGGAGGGGGGGGGGGGGGGAGAGGGGTGTGTGACACACACAGGCTGCACAGAAACCACACCACACGCCACCACATCAGAAAACACCAGCCAGAGTCAGTGAATGTGCTCGAAATTAGAGTGCCAAAGGTATTCATAAAAGGGCCTATATCTTGGAAAGTCAAAAAAAACGACAGAAAACCCTTGAAAGTGCACTTTTTTGAGAGGCTGTAATTTCATAATGGAACTGTCTAGAAACAAAATTTCTTCTTTGGAAGAAGCAGGAGTGTTCAATGTTTCATTAAAGTCCAGCCCTGTTAATATAGCCATAATAGAAAAAATTCTATAGCTGTTTTCAACTGAATGGAAGTGAATCTGGCACAGGCTCCAGACAATTTTACTGAAGCGCTGTGGCACTGAATGTGTTAAGTATGCTGATTAGGCGATTATTTTCCCTCGCATAACGGCCTTGCACGCATCCCACAGCACAGGTGGGGACACATCCCCATTGTCATTCTCCTCTATGTATGTCTTTTATAATCTCCTCCTTCCTGTGTCCCTTCAATACACTTGAGTTCAGTCTCCAGAGCGTTGTTTTTTTCTCATTTGTCAAATGTATGGTTAAATACAATGGGCTGTGGTCCGACAGATCCATTACCCCTATATCGCATCTCTCCACTCTATATCTGTCCTTATTGTACATCAGAAAATAATCAATCCTAGAATATGTCGAGTGTGGTGAGGAGAAATATGTATAGTCTTTGCTTGTGGGGTTCAATTCCCTCCACACATCAATAATACCCAATTCAGACATTAGACCCTTGTTTTTTTTACTAATTGCAGTGTTTTGCAATCCTCCACCTGTAGAATCCAGCTGTGAGTTAAGTCTTTGATTCAAATCCCCTCCAACAATCAAGACACCCTCCACCTCCGATGCCATCAAGTCAAATATCTGCCTGTAGAAAATCCAATTTGAACCCGGTGGTGCATAAATGTTGAGAAGGGTAACCAGCTCTCCCTCTAATCTCCCCTTGACCAATATATATCTGCCTTCTTTGTCTCCAGTCTCTGATATTTTCTCAAATGATATCCCCCCTGATATTACTATAGCCACTCGTCTTCTATGCCCTGATTTATAGGATGCCGAAAATATTTGATTATATCCATTTCTCTTAAGCTTTTCATGTTCCTTCTCCGTTAAGTGAGTCTCCTGCAAAAAAATGACCCCCACCCTATCCTTTTTCATCTTACTTAGTATCTTGCTTCTTTTAGTTGGATTGAGCACTCCATTTACATTATACGAAGCTAACTTAATCCCATTTTTTTGTGTCGCCATTCTTTTCCATGTGATCTGCTTTGCATCATTCTCCTATCTTCCTTCATCCACAAAAAAACCCCTTTGCTACAGTAACAGTAATGTACATTGAACAAAATAAAACAAAAACCTGGAAAGAACATTCTCCAGTAATGAAAACAAAAGACTTCCTCTTGTGAGGTCTGCATCTTGACCCTATGTGAGCCCAGATGGTTAGTCGGCTCTGAGGGGAAACCCCTATACCCAAAAGGCAGGGGGCCCTCATTGCTAAAGTTAGCTTGGTTCATACGTCCCTAGCAGCTCCGTGAACTGCTTCCCCGGCTTATTTAACTGATTTCAGAAATACATTCCTGTCCATTGATAATGATTTTTTTTTTATTAATATTATTTTTTTCTTTTCTTTTTTCTCATCACATAAATACAGTCTTCTATACCTTTCTTTTCTGAGTGGCGTTGTTATTACCTGCTATCTATATATAGCCAAATCTCCACCTTAGTGTCCTGTGCCCCATCTACTATTTCCTCCTGAAGGCTTGCAGTTTCTCTTTGAAACTCCTTCTTGGCTCCTGGGCGCTTCCCTCATCTCCCGCCCGGCCCGCCCGGCCCGCCTGGCTCGCCTGGCCCGCCGTCCGCCACGTCTGTCGCCTGATCCTTTCCATCCAGTTCTCCGCCGGCTTAACCACCATCACCTGGAATCCTCTCACCGCCATGTCCTTAGTAGCTTCCTCCGCTGTGTTGTATATGCATGTTTCCCCCTCATAAAACACACAGAGTCTTGCTGGGAATGGTGTCTGGAAGCGTACATTCTTCTCTTTCAGTACCCTCTTCGCCTCGTTGTACTCCTTTCGTCTTCGCATAACCTCCGGTGCGTAGTCATGGTCCAGAAACACTTTCTTCCCCTCGTACATGAATCCTTTCTTCTGCCATGCGATCTTGATAAGCTCCTCTTTGCTCCGATAGCTTAGCAACTTCACCACAATAGATCGTGGCGCGGCATTGTTTGGAGGCCTTGTAGCTAACGCGCGATGAGCTCTCTCAATCTTGAATTCAAATGACTGCGGCATGTCCAGTTTCTCTCTGAGGAGGGTCTCCACGAAAGTGATCATTGATTGGGAATTCTCCTCTGCTCCCTCCTTTACGCTGTGGATCCTTGCATATCCGACATGCTAACCAGTCCTTTTTTTTTTTTTACATCTCTTGTCACCAGGGGGTGCTGCAGCGCCCACCGCACCGTGCTTCCAGCGCCGTTGTGTGTGTGTCAGAGTGGGACATTCTTTTTAAGCGGTTTTATTCACTTGATCCCAGCATTGCATGATTTTTAGTTATTCGGTTTTGGACCAGGTTTGATCAGTATAGCTCCTACGAGCATAACATATATATTTTACATTTGGGTTTATTGCCTGTGTGCGTGCGTGTGGGCGTGGGGGTGGGTTACGTTATAGAAGGCCCGGTTCTGATAGGCACGGTTCGCCACTGCATATCGAATACAGCATCGTTCTGTATCAAATTTTCATTGTGGCCCTAAAATTCTTTATGTGCTGTTAACTTTTTCAACTTAGGAGCACACATGCTCCTTGGGAAAATAGTAAGCGTCGAGACCTTGTCCAAGGTACGCCCCCCACAATCTCTCCAAATGCTGTGGGAAACACCGTTATTAGTATATTTTTTTCTTAAGGTTTTCTTTGCTCTAACAAATGCTTTTTGTTTTTTTTGCAATATGGAAACTCTTGTTTATGATTAAACTGAGCAATGGACCTTTATAAGAGAATATTTGTATGATTTCAATTGTCACACTCTTATGAATATATGTGGTTTGTTTTAGTAATGGGGGGAAATGACCATTGAAAGAAATGTGGTGAACATCCCTTAACCGGCTACTTTTCCTATCTGGCCGGCTACTCAGAAATTTGGGGAACCCCCGGATATATCGATGATGTATGGATATATCGTCCCCCCCTAGTGGTGACTTACCAAAGTCATAGCGGTAGTAGTTCCAGCTCTCGTAGCGTCCTCCCTGCTGATCGTCCAATCCCTTCTCTCCGTACTTATCGTATTTCTTCCTCAGCTCTTCGTCTTTCAGAACCTCGTACGCCCGGTTCACATGCACAAACTTCTCATGGGCAGACTCGTCGTGCTGCAAGAGAGGAAGAGAGAGAGAGAGAGAGAGAGACAGAGAGGGGGGGGAATACAAAGAGACATAGAGAGAGGGAGAGAGAGAGAAAAATAGAGATAGACAGAGAGCGAGAGAGAGACAGCAAGAGAGAGACGATCAATAGGTTTGATAGATTGACCATCTGAAAAATTGATAGGTCACACGGCGTTCTTTCTAAGGTTCACAAGATTACACCGATTGTACCGAACTGACCAATCACAGCAGCTCGTTTAACTGAGAGGAGGAGCCAGTCAGCGTAATGAGCTGACTGGTTGGTTGGTCTCCTTGTCAAAGCATTTTTTATAAAGGTTTTTAGCTGCGGCCAGCAGCTCTATAAGTTACTCTGTTGGTTGGTCCACAAACAAATCTGAAATTCGCATCACTGCTCGCAGCTATTGCGAATTCACACTTGTTCTTTATTAAACAAACAAAAACATTTTATATATATATTTTATATATATATATACACAAGTATATATATATATATATATTTTATATATATACAAGTATATATATATATATATATATATATATATATATATATGGTATATGGGTTTTTTTAACAAACAGTTCTTGTCAGGGTGTTTCTGTTTTGGGGTTAGTAGTCCCTCCATTGCGATCACAATAATGCTAATTCAACCAATCTGCAATATTTGTTGCACTTTTTCAAAATTCCTGCAATTTCTCTGCAAAAACAGCAAAACAAGGTGTGTTTTTGTGGTAACCCAGTGTGTTTTTGAGGTAACTCGTTTTTCAGAATCAGAATCACTTTTATTGCCACAATATGCAAGATTACATACAAGGTATTTGTATTAGTATGTAGTGTAGCGGTCATATCAATATTCACAGATAAAAAGAAAATATCTAAAAGACAAAATCACAACATTGGGGGAACTCACAGGGCTTGTCAGGGTGTTTTTAGGGTAACTCATAGGGTTCTTTTCGTGGTGTTTTTAGGGTAACTCATAGGGTTCTTTTCGTGGTGTTTTTAGGGTAACTCACAGGGTTCTCATCGGGGTGTTTTGGTGTAATTCACAGGGTTCTTGTCGGGATGTTTTTAGGGTAACTCACAGGGCTTGTCAGGGTGTTTTTAGGGTAACTCATAGGGTTCTTTTCGTGGTGTTTTTAGGGTAACTCATAGAGTTCTTTTCGTGGTGTTTTTAGGGTAACTCCCAGGGTTCTCGTCGGGGTGTTTTAGGGGTAACTCACAGGGTTCTTGTCGGGGTGATTTGGGGGTAACTCACAGGGTTTGTGTCGGGGTGATTTTGGGGGTAACTCACAGGGTTCTTGTCCAGGGTATACGCAGCAATCCCGAAGTTAAATTCAATACTTTTAAAGACCTTTTTCAAGACCCTTCCAATTGATTGATTGATTGATTTATTGGGTGAATGTCAACAATACAGGGAAATCACAGACAATCACCGAGGATAAAAACACAATAAAGCCTACGGATAGGGATGGGTACCGTTCACATTTGAACCGATACCGGTACGATACCGGTACCTGGAATTCGGTACGGTACCCAAAACGGTACCATTTTCGGTACTTTACACGCTCTAATAACAAAAAAAATTACAGTTGTAAAAAAAATAATAATCCAAACTTCTCAGAGAGAGCGGTCAGTATTCACTAAAGCCTTCATATCTCAGGCTCTGTAGCACATAGAAATATAAAATAAAAAGCATTTGAGAGCTTAACCCTTTGGCTTTTCGTATTATATTTGCCCTAATGTTCATTAATAAAATGTTTTATCTTTAACCCCTAAAAATAAAAATATTCTAATGCATTTTAAGAAATGTTAATAAAGATTATGGCAAATGTAACCCTTCCAAATAAAAAGCCACGGGTTTAAGCTCTCAAATGCTTTTTATTTCATGTTGATAGCTACTATACAGGCTGAGGAAATACGTTATGTTGAACCCTTGACAATTACTGCAGCAAGAGTAACGTTAACGTTAGCGTTAACGCGTTAACGTTAGCGATCTCTGTTTTGCAGTCGTTGTGAAGACAGTGAAAAGCCCCGTTATCTAACAACCACAACGGCAGTGAAACAACTTATCCAGCTAACGCTAGCTAATTAAATAACGTTACCTGATGTTGTATAATAAGTCGATGCCTCTCTCAACGTTACAGCTGAGGAGGTTCTGCTAACGTTAGCTGTGGTGCGCTGCCTGCTTCATTCACCCTCAGCCTATCTAAGACGTTACAGTCTTCAGCATTTAGCTAAATATATCTTGTGTTTGACCATGCTTCCTCAAGTTTGAGGTGTTTCCCTACTAGTCAGCTTTGCAATTCACATCACAAATGTTGCAACCAGTGTTGTCTGAGTCTATCTTGGTAAAGTGTAGCCACATTTTTGGACCGCTTTCGGCTGCTCCTGTTTTGCTTTCAGGATCTTCAAGTAGAGTGACGTACTGACGTAACGTGCTCTCGCGTGTTGCCTTAAGGTTCCGTCGGAATTTCTATTTTACCCACTCTCTTTCTATTACTCAGATGCGTTCAAGTACCGAAATTAGGTACCGTTAGTTTTTATGTGAACTGGTACGGGGCAGTACCGACGTATTTCGGTCGGTGCCTGTAAAAGTACCGAGTTCGGTACCCATCCCTACCTACGGAGTACTACGGAGTGACAATAAAAATCTTGAATCTTGAAAATCACCACCTCAAGCTGTAACCGGTTACATCAGCGTCACACCTTTAACTAACACTTACTAAACATTGAGTTTTAGATTGCAAAACTTCCCCTCCCACCTGGAGGGGAAGGACACCTATGTGAGAATGCTGTTCGTGGACTACAGCTCAGCATTCAACACCATAGTACCCTCCAGGCTGGTAAGCAAACTCAAGGATCTGAGACTAAGCACAGCAATGTGTGACTGAATCCTGGACTTTCTAACAGACCGCCGCCAGGTGGTGAAAGTGGGCAACCTCATCTCCTCCCCACTGACCATCAGCATAGGAGCGCCACAGGGGTGCGTCTCCAGTAGGGATGGGTACCGAACTCGGTACTTTTACAGGCACCGACCGAAAGTGGGCGGTACTACCGAGTATCAGTTCACATGACATGAAACGGTACCTCATTTCGGTACTTTTTTTTTTTCTATTATAATTTAAAAATGTCGGTACTTGAACGCATCTCAGTGATACAAAGACAGCGAGCGAGATAGAAATTCCGATGCAAACTTGAAGGCAACACACACGAGGGTGGGTTACGTCAGCACGTCAGCACGTCACTGCCAAAACAAGCGGAAGAGAAGAAGATGGCCTCTCGCTTGCGGTCCACTTCACAAAGATAGACTCAGACAACGCTCGCTGTAACATTTGCGATGCGAAGTGCAAAGCTGGCCAGGGGAACACCTCTAACTTGAGGAAACACTTGGTCAAGCATAAAATCTTTTTAAATGCGGAAGACTGTAAAGTGTTCGATAGCCTGAGGGTGGACGCTGCATCCACCAGCAGCAAAGCACCTACAGCCAGCAGCTCCTCTGCTTCGTTAGCTGAAACGGACAACGACGACGACGAAACTTCAAGTGTCGCAAGTGAGGCGTCGACTTCTTCAACATCAGGTAACGTCATTTAATTAGCTAACGTTAGCTGGATAGTTGTAGCTTATAGCTTAGCATGTTTAGTAGCGTAACTAGCGTTGCTAACGTTATTATTATCCTCAGTTCGTGTCACCGTGAGACGCTCAACGTTACACTCTTGCTTTCTTTGCTAGGCCACCGTGTGAGTCGCACAGGAGACACCCTTCACCCTGGCGAAGAAAGCAGCTTTACCCCGGCAGAAAGTAAATGAGTGCCACAGGGCAGTGACTGCCTTCATTGTAAAAGGCATGTTGCCCTTCGCAACGGTGGAGTCTCCATGGTTCAGGTAAATTATTTATTTATGTATAAATGGGTGATAATGTGTGTGTGTGTGTGTGTGTGATATTCATAGAGTAAGCTAAGTTACTAACAATAGTTATTTTTATTGTCTATATATAGGGAGATGACAGGGACCCTGAACCCAAAATACTCCTCTCCCTCCAGAGACCTTCTCACAAACACACTTATCCCAGTTTGGTATCGTGTTGAGAAGAAGAATGTGAAGGAGGAACTCAGGGCAGTTGACCATATTGCAGTGACCGCTGATGGATGGAGCAGTGTGGCACAAGACCATTACCTGCGACAAGTAAACTCTTGGTTTGGGAGGGAAGAGGGAGGAGGGAGGGGTTTTATTTTGTTGGGTGCTGCTGCTAAACAAAAAAAAATCTAAATAAAGAACAATGTTGAAATTGAGAAGTTTGGACTTATTTGTTTTACAACTGTACATTTTTGTTGTTGCAAATTTTTTTTTTTTTTTTTTTTTTTTTAACTCAAAAAAGTATCGAAAAAGGTACCGTTTTTGGTACCGTACCGAATTCCAGGTACCGATTCAAATGTGAACGGTACCCAACCCTAGTCTCCAGCCCCTTCTGGTATGACCTCTACACCCACGACTGCGTGGCGACTCAAACTTCGAACACCATCGTGAAGTTTCCAGACGACACAGCGGTCGTGGGGCGGATCTCCAGGAGCGACGAGACAGCCTACAGACAGGAGGTTGGAGGCCCTGGAACACTGGTGCCAGGACAACCACCTCTCTCTGAACGTCTCCAAGACAAAGGAGATCATTGTAGACTACAGAAGGGGGGGGGGGGGCACCCCCCCAATCACCATCAACGGCACAGTGGTGGAAAGGGTGGACAGCTTCAAGTACCTGGGAGTCAGTATCCCCCAGGACCTGACATGGGCCAACCACACCGCCACTGTTGCCAAAAAGGCCCAACAGCGACACGGACTCAGGCGCCTGAAGAAATTTGGGCTAAGGCCAAAAATCCTCAGGGACTTCTACAGAGGCACCATTGAAAGCCTGCTGACTGGCTGCTTCACCACCTGGTACGGGAACTGCACCACCATGGACCGCAGGGCGCTAAGAAGGGTGAGGCGCGCGGCCCAGCACGTAACAGGATGTGAGCTGCCAGAACTGCAAGATCTGTACAACCAGCGGTGCCTCAGGAGGTCCCTGAAGATCATCAAAGACACAAACCACCCCCACAACAGTCTGTTCTCCCTGCTACCCTCAGGGAGGAGATACAGGGTCCCAAGAGCACGCACAAATCGCTTGAGGGACAGTTTCTTCTCGCAGGCCACGAGACTCCTTAACATATACAAATAGTGTAGTAGCCGTACTGTACCGCACTGCAGCTGCTACCATCACGTATGACTAATGTTCAATAGTATGTTTAATTAGGTATATGCTATTTGCACCTAACAGAATGTTATTATGTTTAATTATGTTTAAAGTATGTTCATGCCATTTGCACATATGGGCAGTGAATACGCCACTGTCTGTGGCGTGTCTTACTGCTTTATTGCTTGTTGCCTCTTGTTTTTATTTATTTATCTTTTATTTCTTGCACTATGTTGTAACGGAGCCTACAGCACAAGAATTTCACACGTGATACTTGTACTACGGAGTGACAATAAAAAGTTATGGGGGGACATATGGGGTCTTGGACCCCATAGATAGAGTCTGGGACCCCATAGTCCAGAACACCTGTGGGACCCCCACAAATATAACTTTTTTATTTATTTATTTTTCCAAATAACACATTTTTCGATGTAAGAATTAGTATTATTTATGTTAACTAGATAAATAGGCTAAATAAGAAACATGTTTTCAGTTTTCCCCAAAAAACGTTTGAATTGTGTGAAATAGGTTGCATTTCACCTCCAAGCCACCATGCGCCGCCCATGAGCGCGTGTTCTACTACTACAACCGAGTTGCAGGGAGAAGAAGATGCAACCATCACATGATGTAAACAGCCACCTGAGCCAACAAGATATTATTAATCTTTAGTATAGCGTTAACTTACCATGCCACCGAAGAAAAGGCTGAAGCTGCCAACGGGGTGTAAAAGCCCAGATAGCTTCGGTTTCAGAAAGAAACAAAGAGAGGAGAGGAGACTGAGACTTTTCATTTTGTAAGTATTAAGGCTATAGTTGTTTTTGTTCTAACAAGATGCTGCTACTGTATCTGCTGAAATATGCTGCTGTTTGTTAGGTGCAATTTGTTTTTTATTCACAAGTTCTTGATTACCTGTGCACATGTTAGCCTACACTGGTTACTTCCGGTCTGTTGTTGCTATGCAACGGAAGCGTAGTAGGGGATGCTGCCCAATTTATCCGTTTTCTTCTTGTTGTTAGATAGCGTTTCTTGCGGAGTGCAGAGAACTGCTCGGAAAGCAAATTGTATTTGCATTATGTATATGTATGTATAAGCAGTATGTATTTATTTTTGTAGTTTTTGATTTATAAGTGCAGAGACAGAGTTAAATAAATGTTCATTTAAGTTCAGCAATTTTGTCTCATTTGTCAAATTAAATTGTATTTTATCAGATGCAAATAAGTAAATATCACAGCATTATATAGGCCTAGCTATCGGAGCGGAGGTGAGTGAGAAAAGGAACAAATTGATGGTTAAGAGTAAGACTGAATAATAACATCACACAACAGTCTAAACCGAATGTTCATTTAAAATGAGATATTCCTCTAAATCTGGCTTCAAACGGCCACAATTTGAGGAAAAAACGGCCCCATTTTTTGGGGGGGGCCGCCGACTTAGCTATCTGACTATAACTCGAACCCTGGGTAACTCTGAAAGGGTTCTTGTCAGGGTGTTTTGGGGGTAAGTCACAGGGTTCTTGTCGGAATGTTTTGGGGGTAACTCACAAGGTTCTTGTCAGAGTGTTTTTGGGGGGTAACTCACAGGGTTCTTGTCAGAGTGTTTTTGGGGGGTAACTCACAGGGTGAGAGTGTTTTTGGGGGGTAACTCACAGGGTTCTTGTCGGGGTGTTTTGGGGGTAACTTTTTGGGGTGATTTCAGGTAACTCACAGGGTTCTTGTCTGGGTGCATGGTGAGAGCCAGCTTCTTGAAGGCTTGTCGTATCTCTCGGGTCGTGGCCTCTCTGCTGATGCCCAGCAGGGTGTAATAGTCACGGCTGTCTGCCCAGACTACCGCCAGCAGCACGCCCAGCAGCAGCAGCCCAAGCCGGGGGGCGGAGCTTCGGCCGTGGGGTGCGGAGCTTCTGGAGAACATTCCTACTGATGAAAAAACAACCAGCGGGAACAACCAGGAGCTCTGCAACACAAACAGACAGACAGACAGAGACAGATATTAGTGAACAAATCAAAATATGTTATTTGCATGTGCACCTACATGAATGGCAAATTGCAATAGTGTTATCTGAAACTGTGAAAAACAGCCACACTGGCGGCAGCCATGTTTTGCCCTAGGCAGCTGCAGTCACAGCTGTGACATCACGAGCATGCAACAACAATATGCTCCGCTTCTGAGGCAAAAACAAAGGCTTGTGGCCTGTTATTATCAGCTGTTATTTATCTGCAAAAATGTCCTTCTCGGAATAATAAATACATTACATTACGTCATTTGGCAGACGCTTTTATCCAAAGCGACTTACAATATCACATTTTTGTCAGCAATAGAGCAATCAACTATGCAACACAGTCTATGACAACTACAACTTCTGAAGGAACAGTGGTACAAGTTTAGTTTAGGTTAGTAGTTTTTTTTTTTTTTTTAAAGAGAGAGAGAAGTTAATTCAAGAAGGGCCCAGATGGAGCCTAAATAAAAAATGCAAAATGGCACAAGTTAAATTTTTTTTAAAGAAAAGCGCAATCAAAATGAGTGAGTAGGCAGACAGTTAAAATGGCAATATGAAGTGTATGTGTAATGTATGAGGGCTATGTTGGGGGTGTCTGTGTGTGGGGGGGTGGTGTGGTATCGGTCGGCCGGGGGCCTCCGGCCCGGCTGACGTCACAGAAGTGACATCGGATGCAGAGACCCGATGTCGCAAAACGTGTGATGCAAAACGTGTGATGCAAAACGACGCAAATCGTGACTGACAGACAGACACCACTCGCCCGTCCATGTAGGCAATTTTATTATAGGACTAGGCAAGGTGGGAATTTCGTCGTTTTATGGGCAAGGCCATTTGGCTTTCGGCGTTGCATATTTTTTTAGGGCACAAGCCCACATGCCAGGGCGCAAAGCCCATTGCTCTATTGACATTGTGAAGAGCGATTTTTAATTAAATGTGTGTGAAAATGAGCCAATTACACATTGTTTGCATAGGGCAGGATACATAACTGAGATCACTGACGCGTGGAAAGCTACAGACTGCACCGATGTCATCTCGCTGCGACTCTGTGTGCAGCCGATCGTGTTTTACAGCTGACTACTGCAACTTACTTTTGTCAATCCTCGCCTATTTTTTTGCTACCTTCGTCTTTTTTCTCTGCTCATGACACCTACAACGCTATTTATTAGTTCTTCCCTCTCAATCTGCACACGGCATACCACCAATTCTCTGCTATACTTGAAGCAACCAATCTGCTGCTAATGTTAGCCTAGCCAACTGGCTAGCAGTTAACCACTCTTTGCCTATGCAGTGTTGGGAACGTTACTTTAAAAAGTAATATATTACTCAGTACTCAATACTCTTTTGAAAAGTAATATTATTACTTTACTTATTACTCTCTGCCAAAAGTAATTTGTTATATTATTCGTTATATTACTTTTCCGTTACATCCCACAAAATTGGTAATTGCGTCCTTTCTCATCAAAATGCAGACTTTGCTATGTGTGTACGGGAATATAGGTCTATTTATCCCTTTGCCGGAGCGCAGCTAAAGCAAGCTTCAAACTAGCAGTTGTTGCTACAGCCTAACATGAACCCATAAGTTACTTGCCCCTATGTTCCCCTGTTCTCCGTTCCTCTCTGATGATGTGTGATCCACTAAGTTACCTTGATGAAGAGCACACCTGGCTCAAAGTGATGACAAGACACAATCTTTTAAACAGCTTCTGTTTTCAATAATGCAGTAAGTGCACTGTCAACGTATTCTCAATAAGCATTGTACATCTTTGCATAACAAGTTTGTGTCACAAATAACGTTATTAGCCCTGCAACAAGAACAATAACATAGCAATGTGTAAGGGGCTGATGGGCATGGTGATTGAGGGCTGCTATGTCCCCGCCCGTTGGCTCCATCATGTGGTCTCAGGAGGATGGTGTACCTGACTAAACTCACCCAGCTGTCCCCAACTACCTGATTGGGCCCAGATGTTCCCCATCCACCTGATTAGGGCCAGAGGAGACTAATGCCTACCCCACACTACAGGATTTTCAAATCCTTGAAGATTATAAAAATAGATAGCCCAGCTGGGGAGTGGGCACCTGAGGATATGGGGGGGGGGACACACCCTCTGCGCCCACAGCATCCCAGGCGGGAATCGAACCCAGGACCTTCTAGCTGTGATGCGACAGCTCTACCGCTGAGCCACCGTGCCCCCCGTTCTGAGCCACCTTGCCCCCCCCCGTGTGTGTGTGTGTGTGCAGGGTTTACAATTCAGCGCGGGATTGCGAGATTCGCGCATCTTTTTGGAAATTCCCGCATAATTTCAATTTATAAAGGGGGAGTAATGCCGCAATGGTTTACGCCAGGGGTTTCAAACTCACGGCCCGCCATGCCACTTGATAATCAAGTTATAGTGAAATCAGACCCGCACCTCTGCTCGTTGTAAAACACAGAGCGCGACGAGGACGAGGCGCTGCCAAGCCGCACTTCACACCAGGGTTGCCAGATAAATTTCCATAGATGTGCAGTTCCTTGGGCAGTTTTGTGTGCATTTTGGCGGGTTTTGAACTCTTTGTGCTGGAAACCGTCAGCAGTATCTGGCAACACGGCTTCACACTCCAGGCCAGCGGCCTGCTGCTAATCACCTGCATTAGAGGTGATTTGGTTCACCGGAGTGAAAAACCAAGTGGAAATAAAAACATTTGCACGCTAAAATGTTGTCTTTTGTTGAGAAGTGAACATGTTGCTGTCAAAAGGCAAAAGAAAGGTTGATGACGAGCACAGACAGTTTCAGGAGAAGTGGGAGAGTGATTATTTTGTCGTCGAGTTCAAAGGGAATGCCGCCTGACTCATTTGCAAAGAGAAAATCGCCGTACTAAAAGAATATAACCTGAAGCGAATAAGAGAATAAGCAGGGATGCAAACTAGTCACCTTTAGGTAACAGTGAGTCACCTTTTTCATCCCAAAATAGGGCACTTAAAGGGATAGTTCGGTTTGTTTTAAGTGGGGTCCTATCAGCTAGTTCGATACACTAACTGAAGTAGGTACAGTGGTCTGCAGGCTGGGCGCATTGTGTAATGAGACCCGGCACTCAGAGCAGCAGCCAAACCAGCTTTTTCTCTGTAAGTACGTGGGGTCAACAACTAAAACGTAATTTAGCCAGCTAAAACAACGCCCACCTAAACAAATCGATATCTGTGTACATGCACGCTCTATTTTGAAAATGTTCAGCACTTTACTTTTCCGCCAAACAGCAGTTTCATTCGGCACTGCTTTTTCTCCCAACCGTACAACTACCGTATTCCTCCGCTAAAAGCCAGCTGTTTTAGGTGGCTAAATTACGTTTTAGTTGTTGACCCCACGTACTTACAGAGAAAAGGCTGGTTTGGCTGCTGCTCTGAGTGCCGGGTCTCGTTACACAATGCGCCCAGCCTGCAGACCACTGTACCTACTTCAGTTAGTGTATCGAACTAGCTGATAGGACCCCACTTCAAACAAACCGAACTATCCCTTTAAGTAAAGACAAAAATGTGAAATTATTATTGGGTATCGTATCCGTTATCGGACAGGAGAAGCAGATATTTACCGGTTATCGTATCGCTGAAAGAATCCCCCTTATCTGAAGAACAAAAGGGGGGAATTCCCCCCAGTTTGCAAAGTGAATTTTAAGCCTGTGTGTGTGTGTGTGTGTGTGTGTGTGTGTGTGTGTGTGTGTGTGTGTGTGTGTGTGTGTGTGTGTGTGTGTGTGTCAGCCTCCATACCATGCTGTGTAAATCACCGCAGGGAAGATTCCTTCACCGTGAGTCCGTGACAGCCCTCCTGACGCCCCTGGGCTCCTACAGCTACCTACATTTAGTAACAAAACACAATCAATATGTCAATCCCACAATTTAAAAGTGAATACCTACCCAACAAACAAATAGCAAGTCGAATAGTAGTGCTATAGTGTTAACAGAAGCTGGTGAAAAGCTACCAAAACCTCCACCCTAAGCTAAGCTACAGCAGCAACTTTGACGACTCTGTTAGTTTGTAATACAGCAGCTTGGCTGGTTAGCTGTTAGCTAGCAGGCTAGCATCAGAGCAGCCTGTCTTGTTGTTGTTAAGAGAAATCGAACTGCTTCTTTACCTTGTCGCGTCTCTGTGAATTGTTGTTTAAACCAGTTTAAACTCTGTCTGCAGATCCGCCTCTGTGTCCGGGTTAGACCGGGTCAAGCTCCACACAATCACCATAGATATCTATGACAATCACACCAGACACTACTTCCGCTCATCTTCTTCTTCTTCTTTATATTTCCGGCAGACTAGGCACGGGTTGGTACATTGCTGCCTCACACTGTTATTACTAAGTCACTGCACATTGACCTATATCCTCTGGCTCTGATACGGTGACCATAATTCATTTCAATGTCCGCTCTCGAAATCGCTGTCCGTTCTCAAGAGCTATTCAGTTGGTTCATGAAATCGCTGGGTTTTTCATCCCTTGAATCAAATTGTACATTATCAGCTTTATTTTAGCATGCAAAAGTAGCGCGAGACCCATTCCTGGCTGTTCATTGGCTAATGAGTCTCGCATTTTGGTCCTCCGCTGACGCCACTCTCTCTAGAGGACACGGTCTGTATAGCTACAAGTAGCCTACTTCCTGCTTCAGCACTGTACCAGAGATTTTCATCCTCCATTTACTTTCCCATATACATTTCGTAAAATGCTTGTAGAAATAGTTGTACTTGTTCAAACGAAACGGTTCAGATATATTTAGAAACAGGATAGACCATGTAACATTTCACTCGGACCAAAACGTAAAACAATTGCGGATTTAAAGAAAAAAATTTTTTCGATTTAGTTTTTTTTAAGTTTTGGTCCAAGTGAAATGTTCTATGGTCTCTCCGGATTCTAAATATAGCTGAACCGTTTGGTTTCACGAAGTAAAACTATTTTTATATGCATTTTACGAAATGTCTATGGGAAAATAAACAAGAGTAGCCTACCATGCCGGATAAAAATCTCTGGTAGGCTACAGTGCTGAAGCAGGAAGTAGGCCGTCACTTTGCCTCTATTAGCTCCGTGGCTCCATACCACTAGCAAATAACATGCAAAAATATAAGTTGACCTCTGTTCCGTCAGCAACAATAAGAAGAGCAACAATAAGCATTTCCGGTGGCCGTTTTTCAGAGTAAAATAACGAAAATGCACAAACCTAGAGCACACAGAAGCCATTGAAATGATACATTTGCACAGTAAAACTATAAATCAAGCATTTAAACGAAGCTATACAATACAAATTATGTTTCTGTATGACAATAACTGTGTCAATAACATTGAGAAAGTTATTCTGCAGTAGCCTATCTAAATAGATGCTGTTCACTGAACTGGATAGCCTTTACAAATTGGACACTGGACACCCCCGTGTCCAAGGTGTTGGCACAAACCATATATGCACGCGCACGGGTAGACCTCCTCTATGACATCGCACTGTCATCTAAGGCCAGTAGGAGTAAAAAAAATGTTGCGGCCCATCAAACTTTGGGGGGGCGAGGGAAAAGGGCCTATCGGGATAGGAAGATGCTAGAGAGTCAGAATTTTGAGGAGTAGATAGGATTAGTGGCTAGGTCCACACAGGTCACTGTACAGGTGTGTGTTCAAAGTGGCAGCGGGCCAAACATATACACATACTCAGGAGGAAGACCCCCTCTATGACATCACACTCTCAGCTAAGCTAAAGAGATGTCCCACGAAAGAAAGACGGCAGGCCCACACATACACTCAAAGGTCACTTGGTGTGACATTTTCGGCAAATATTGGACACTGTACAGGTGTGTGTTCAAAGTGGCAGGTAACCAAACATATACACAGACACACACTCATAAAGACCCCCTCTATGACATCAAACAGTCAGCTAAGCTAAAGAGGTGTCCCACGAAGGATACCCGAAAGATACCCTCATATTCATAGTCATTCGGAGTCACATGTTCGGCAAATATTGGACACTGGACAGGTGTGTTCAAAGTTCGCAGTATGCTTCGGGTCATCGTCCATCTGCACTGTGATGCGCCATCCAATGAGTTCTGAATTATTTGCTGAACAGATAATAGAGACTGTCAGCATGTGTGGGAACGCCCACAAAATGTTATATGGCTGGCGCCCGAGTGGGGTAAAACCGCCCATATATCTCAATGGGCTGACTCACTAAAGGAAGGTGTTGCGGCTCTAAACTACAGGTTTGGGGATTCTAGAGCAGAGCACAATACGTCTGTTGAGATTTGCGTTTACTGCGGTGGTTAAATCCCCGATCATGTCTGCCTGGGCTGGGCTAGCAGCTACTTTGCTGAATGGATAGAACAGGGGATTTACCCCACCCTGACCACGCCCCCAGCCAGACTGAGCCAGCTAACCCAACGTCACGAGACATCGCCTATATAGGCCTATAGGCTATTGCCCAAAACACTCACCAGGAGGTATGCATACCTGTGTCAAAGTCAACAATCTTCACGCTAATGCCATTCAGGTGGCAGATACAGGACATTGAAATGGAGAAGAACACGCTTTGCCAAAAGTTTTGTCCCCTCTGCTCACAAAGGATAAATGTGCAATGACGTAATTGCACCAGTGTGAGGCAGCAATGCACTAACCCGTGTCTAGTCTGCCGGAAACCAAAAGAAGAAGAACGCATCTTCGACGATTGATGACATCATCTGGGTGCGCCGCTCGCCCCGCCTGAACGATGCGTAAACTGTTCGACTGAAGTGATCTGAGCAGATTATTTCTCTGTTCGTGTAACGCTTCAAACAGTTTTAATTTAGCTAGTTTAGTTGATTTTAGTTTAAGATGAGTCTGCCCTGGGCAGGAAGAGGCTCGTGACGTAGCAGTTAGCTCAGCTGAAGTGAAGTTAGCTGACAGCTAGCCAGCAGGTAGCTTAGCTCGCTGAAGCTAGCTCTGCACTCCTCTCCCTTAGCTCTAACACGTTACTGGTGAAAGTCTTGACCGGTCTGTGATGGACGTAGCGTTACAAGGTTTGTTTTCTGTGTATTGTCTGTTATGTTACTGTGTATGATGTGAGCCCTGTGTCAACATGTTAGCTCAGCTGAACTCACAGCTAGCTTATTAACCGCTGTGCCTGTGATGTGAACTAACAGAGAGCAGCTCGAGCTGCTTCAGACACCCTTTTCAAAGCAACCGTTTTATGTGGTAAAGCAGGTAACCAATAATGATGGTCCCATTCCATTTAGGTGTTCCATAGCCCTTTCCAGAACCATATATATTCAGATCATCCGACCTGAATCCAGCGTCCTTTACCAGAAAAGCAGTCTGGGTTCTCAATTAACTCTCAAGCCAAAAAGAGGTCGTACAAGATGTACTTTAGAAGTGCCGCACCGAAATTTCAAACTCACCCACAGTTACCGGACAGTCTTGCAGTCTTGCCGCGCTCAGGTATTGAAAGTCAGCGAGGCTGATAATACTTTTTAATTGTTTTCTAAAAACGTGTCGACCGGGGTCGATTCTTTCTAAACCACAGTTCAAGCTAGCCCCATACTGTTCCGCTATGTTCTCTCCGTATACACTCTCGAACTAGCGTCGCACATACTTCCATAAGTAAGTTGGGGGACTCAGCTGTTGAAAACGCTTTTCCTAGAGAGCGTTTTGCAATTGAATTGCAGATCCGAAGATATAATAAAACTCCTACGGAAGCCAGTAGTTTAGGCGGGGTGGTTAAAATGATACTGCTGCGTGAAACAACCATTTAAAAGCTGTCTTTCCGCAGCCTGCGCTGAATTGACAGCAGGGTGTGTTTGTAGGGAGGACAAACCCGTTTGTGTGTTTTTCTGAAAAACATATTTGTAACAGTTTATGATGCACCTATCTTGTTATATAGTATATGGCCAATAAACAACAAATCAAAAGTGTCCTGGCCAAAATCGTGCATTTTTTTGTTTTAAATTAAAGTTTAAGGTGAAATTAGGATTAATCAGTCATTACATTGCCAGACTCCTGAAAAAGTGGGCCTCACGTCAAATGTAATTCATGCCTGGAAGGTCTTGGAAAACCCCTCACGCCCACACCTCAGCTCGGAATGGGCTGAAAATTTGCATGACTGTGGGTTATTATCTGGGCAAGGTCATGGGCAGGTTGCACAGTACTTGAACCACCTGGAAAATCCTTGAAAGTCCTGGAAACCACCTGGAAAGTCCTGGAAACCACCTAATGCCCACACCCCAGGTCGGATTGGGCTGAAAATGTGCATGGCTGTGGGTTATTATCTTGGCAAGGTCATGGGCAGGTTGCACAGTAATTGAACCACCTGGAAAATCCTGGAAAACACCTGGAAAGTCCTGGAAACCACCTTGAAACGACCTCATGCCCACACCCCAGGTCCGATTGGGCTGAAAATGTGCATGGCAGTGGGTTATTATCTGGGGAGGGTCATGGGCAGTCCTTGAACCACCTGGAAAGTGCTGGAATATCCTGGAACTACATGGAAAGTCCTGCAAACCACATCATGCCCACACACCAGGTCAAATTGGTTGGCGGGCCGCGGGCAGTGTCAGTCACAATTTGCGTCACGAAAGTAAGTCCGATACCACGCCAGCCCACCCCCAAACACACACAGACTCAGCATAGCGCCACCTATTGGCAAACACAAAAAGCAGTTTATCTTGAGAACCACTTGTCCGATCGACTTCAAACTTGGGGAGTGTGTTTAGGGGGACCTGATGGAGTGCAGTGACACATTTTGTGCAATTCAACACAGCGCCACCTACTGGCAAACACAAAAAGTGGTTCATCTCGAGAACCATTTGTTGGATTGACTTCAAACTTGGGGAGTGCGCTTAGGGGGACCTGATGGAGTTCAGTGCCCGAATTTTGTGCTATTCTGCACAGCGCCACCTACTGGCAAGCACAAAAAGCGGTTTATCTTGAGAACCGTTTGTCTGATTCACTTCAAACTTGGGCAGTGTGTTTAGGGGGACCTGATGGAGTGCAGTGACACATTTTGTGCAATTCGACACAGCGCCACCTACTGGCAAACACAAAAAGTGGTTCATCTCGAGAACCATTTGTTGGATTGACTTCAAACTTGGGGAGTGCGCTTAGGGGGACCTGATGGAGTTCAGTGCCCGAATTTTGTGCTATTCTGCACAGCGCCACCTACTGGCAAGCACAAAAAGCGGTTTATCTTGAGAACCGTTTGTCCGATTGACTTCAAACTTGGGGAATGCGCTTAGGGGGACCTGATGGAGTGCAGTGCCGAATTCTGTGCAATTCAGCATAGCACCACCTACTGGCAAACAAAAAGTGGTTTATCTTGAAGAATTCATCATCGACATCAAACTGGGGGAGTACGCTTAGGAGACGTGATGGAATTTAGTGGCGTATTTGGTGCAATTCGGTATAGCGCCCCCTACTGGCAATGCAAAAAGTGGTTTATCTCATGGACCATTCATCCAATCGACTTCAAACTTGGGGAGGAGGCTGCTGGGAACCCAACACAGTGCAGTGCCAAATTCCATGCAATTTGGCATAGCGCAACCACCTACTGGGAACACAAAAAGTGGTTTATCTCGAGAACTGTTCATCCAATCAACTTCAAACTGGTGGAGTGCACTGCTGGGATCCCAACGGAGTGCAGGACACATGCATATCAATACACAGACCTTACACACACAACACAATACGACGCCAGAGCCCCACCAAACTAAATTTGAAGGCCGCATAGCGGCCTGATATCAAGTGAAATAAAAAGGCAGATTTAACTTGAATTATAGCTGCTGCTAGGAGTAGGGTTTAATTAGTTTAACAGTTTCTGCAGTTTTGCAGTCTTTGGACTTCATAATTGGCCATCGGTTGCAGTATACAAACATTTCTCCTGACTTGGGCCCACATTTCGGTGAAAGTTGCAAAGCGGTAGCGCGTATGCCTGATTTGTTATGAATTTTCAATTTTTGTAAATTTAGACTGTAGCGCCACCATCAGGACTATTAGCGCCAAATTGGTGTCGTTCAAAGTTTATTTTCATGCATGGGAAGTCCAACCTCCCAGAAGAACAACAATATTGGCAAATACAAACAGTGGCCCTGCCGCTGGCCCACCCACTAATTACAGGCCTATATGTTTTTTAAACAAGTTAAACTGGTGATGCTCATTAAGTTTCAAGAATCTGAATTATTTCACTAAAAGAAGTCGCAACAATAACATTTAGGGATATTTGGAGTTAGGGCTGCACGATATATCGTTTACACATCGACATTGCGATGTGCGCATGCGCGATAGTCACATCGCAGGACGTGCGATGTCAAAAGCAAATTAACTCGTCATGTTGCTTGATAAACTCTCACTTTAGGGGTAGCCTACTGAGTGAAATGCAGGCTCTCTCAAAGGAGAGAGATGCCCCGCTACTGTACTCACTCATTTAATGCTTAGCTTCAACACAACAAACATGCACAGAGAGCAAAATTGAATTGTTTTTGCTTATGTTGCGTTGCTGACAGTAGCCTGTCTGTAAACGATGTGGTTGCGGAGGCGGACTTGTCCACAGCTTGCAGCGCACTCGCATACAGCAGGCTGGCTGCTGTAACTCAACATGTCCGTGGAGTGGAGATATTTACTCTTGAAACACCAAAAAGCAAGACCGCAACTTATGACACGAAGGCTAAAGTGATTACTGAGAAGTTGTCCGTGTATCACCGCAGCTCTCTCTCCCCCTCAGTCTGATGATGCATCAGATGATAGCAGTAACGTTACGGTAGAGGTAATCATACATAGCGACTCATTTACACAAAACATGTCGGTGAAAATAAAAAGACAATAGACATAGCTGGGCAATTAAATGTATATTTATTACTTTTCACGAATGAATTGTTTGTCACCGGTCGGCTGCATGTGAATCCTCGTCTCTGTACTGCCCTGCGTGCGCTCAAAAACCGGAACTCCCCAAATGCGGAGCGTACCACTTGGTAGTTTCTGGAGGGGGGTCAGACCAAGTGTGTGAAGTAACCGTGTGAAGTGGCAGCGGTGTTTCATTGTTGATTTATTGAAACGTTAGAAGAACGAAAGAAGTTGAAAGCAGTGATTTTAATCAATTAAATCTAATGTTTTTCTGCAAATAGCATCATTGGGAGGTAGATTCTGGCACTCAATATTAGGGGTGGGCAATATATCAAATTTATATCCATATTGTATTGTGATTTGAGACTATAGTCTTAGATGTTGGATGGTAATATGGTGATACAGCATACATGTTGTCTTTCCCTGGTTTTAAAGGCTGCATTACACTAAGTGAAGTATAGGCTAGTGACATTTTAAAGTAGAATGTCATAACTCACTTTTTCATGTAAGTCATGGAAATCCATTGGTCAAAATGTGTATGCACCCTGATAGATGACGCTCTGAGGCCTACCAGTAGGTCACAGCCCAGTGGTTGAGAAACATTAAAATACCTAATTTCCCCTCCAAAATCAGATGGACTCCTCTACAAAATCATCCCAATCATTCTAGAAATATTATTTTCTTTCAAATAGAGCTAACCTGGTGAAAATCTGTATTTTTTCATATCGCAATATATATCGCATGGGCGGGGAATATCGCAATGTCAGTTTTTTCCAATATCGTGCAGCCCTATTTGGAGTTATTCCCCCAACCAGCAAACCAGTTATGAAGCACTGCAGAGTAGGGCATTCACAGACTAGTCGACTAGTAAAACCACTAGTCGACACTGTGCTTAGTAGTCGACTAGTCGTTTTAGCAAAAAAAAAAAAAGTATCTTTAACACATTGACTGCCAGCCGTTTTTTTTTTGCTGTAGGTAGCTTCTGCCAGGCCGTTTTTTGAGGATTCTGGCTCATTTTAAAAGAGCCGAGGATTCTTTTCTGCTTGGAGTTTGTGAACACAAAGTTCAGAAAAGTACTAATAGAATGTGTGCTTTCTCTGTCTAAAAGAGTTAGTTTGTAGAGTTAGTAGTTATGTAGATATTAGCCGTTGAGTACAGCATGGTTTGAGCGTCTGAGACAGGAAGCTGAGATAATCGCAGTTTTGTGAAATTCAATCAAACAGGCAGAACAGTCACTTTAACCATTTATTTTTGGCATCAGTGAGAGATCAGACATCCAAACAATATAGTTCCGAACACCCTCTCCTTCAACTCCTCCCTCCGTGGGCGTGTCTAGTGGCTTTCAGCCTGCGTTTGTCACAAGCGAGTGGTCTGCTGCTGCTGCTGCTGCAGCGAGTTCGAGCAGCCTCCCTCCCTGGCAGCGAGTTTGAGCAGCCTCCCTCCCTGGCAGCGAGTGTGGATAGGTCTCACTCGTCTCTTGGGTTTGAGAGCCCTGATGAAGCCCCGTGCGACTCTAGGCTTATGCAAATTTGCAATCCCCCGTGTGCTGCTGCTGGCGCGGCCCGAGAGCGGCGAGTCTGGTGACTGATGACTGTAAAATCGGCAAGCCATTTCCTTGAGAATGGAGGAAGCAGCCGCGGGAGGCGGCTGCTTTTGGTTGACTTTCTCTCTGTCGGGAGGGCACCGTCGCCACCTAGCTGGTCGGTAAAATAGATTATACACATTCAATACTTCCAATATCTCCATAGGAGACGCGGGGGGCATTGATCCATGTAGCACCGTCAAAAAAAAAAAACGATTTTTTTGACGTATTAATACGTCAATGGCAGTGAACCGCTGGATTTTTTTTGACGTATATATACGTCAGTGGCAGTCAACGTGTTAAGAAAGAGCATGAGGTATTTACACGACATACATGGACTATCATATCCCATATCCCCCACAAAGAACATCAAAACACAACAAAACAAGAAAACTGCATAAGATACACAATAATCCCAGAACAAACAAGACTATTGGACAAACAACCAAACAAAAACAATGCATTCAAAGTAAATACATAGATCTTGCCCTGTTGGCAGCTAGGAAATGATAGCTTTAAATTGGAAAGCATCCAATCCCCCAGCTGTAGTTCACTGGTGGAATGAACTCTCAAGCTACCATACGTTGGATAACATTTACTACAAGAGCAAAGGCAGATTCTTAGACATCCCCCAAATATGGCAACCACATACAGAGTTTGACTTTAAGAACTTTTTACCCCAGTGTCATTAGGCTTATCAGGATAGGAGCTGAATGCATTGTTTTTGTTTGGTTGTTTGTCCAATAGTCTTGTTTGTTCTTGGATTATTGTGTATCTTATGCAGTCTTCTTGTTTTGTTTTGTTGTGTTTTGATGTTCTTTGTGGGGGATATGGCATATGGGATATGATAGTCCATGTATGTCGTGTAAATACCTCATGTTCTTTCTTAAAGATTAAATTTTTTTAATTAAAAACAATTAAAAACGGTTAATCGACTAGTCGACTACCTTTAGGGACGACTAGTCGACTAGTAAAATTCACTAGTCGTGAATGCCCTACTGCAGAGATGTTAGCAAAGTAGAGTAAAAACCGAAACAGTAAAATAATGCTGATATCCGAATGTACAAACAGGGAAGTGTAGCATTTATTAGCATATGTAACTGTGGGGGGCACAGTTTCCCTAAAAATAGAAAAACTACATAATGGGGCTTTAAGGTTAGGGTAAAATATCAGGGTAAGCCAATCAGAGGCAGAGTCGGGCGGGCCATGCCTTCACCATAGGACATATGGTATGTCCTTCAAATTAAAAGCGCAGCATCAGATTTTTTTAATTATAAGTTACCCCCCACTCAAAACAGCCCCGCGATCCATGTTTGGGTCCCGACCCACCAGTTGAAAAACCCTGATCTAAACCACATTTGTCTATTAAATGGTTAATGTATGCATTACCCAACATTTAGCATAAATTAAAGGTTTTAGTTATCAAGACATGTCAGATCTAGTTACACAGATACTTAGTTAGCCTTAGAAATAGGTGAAAATAGGTATTTTACAACTTTCCTAACCCATGATAACTTAACATACAGCTCTGTTTAACATGAGACCTCTATATATAGTCTCAAAATGCATTTGAAATTCATGTTCAGCTAACTGGAGCATAATACTGCAATTATGGATTTGGGCTTTAATCAAAGATCATTTACTGTAGTTCACATTGACAAAGTCAGATGGGTCACACCTCCACTGCCTCTGAAGATAACTGTGTGCATAGCCTACATCAGTGATACTCAACTTGTGGCCCGGGGGCCAGATGCGGCCCACGACTGGCCCCCCTATCTAAGAGATGTTTGATTCATTTTCTTTTTGGAGAGAGCCTTTATTTATGAAGAGGGTTTACTCTGAACAGATTTGAGAACTGAATTGAAGTGACCAAACTGAATTTCTAACTTTTCTTGTTTATTGTTATGGGGGAGGGAAAATAATATTATTAATCTTAGTTTATTAACTGGCCCCTCGCCTCCTGTCATTTTGCAAAAGTGGCCCCTGGTCAAAGCAAGTTGAGTATCCCTGGCCTACATGAATTCCTCCATGGTTACCAATAGATGGATAAATGTGTAAAACAATGTGTCAGATAGTCAAAAGCCAGGCTAATTAAGAAATGTATTGTATCAGAACAATGTATGATAATCCAGACAAATTGCTTATTTGTAGGCTACATCTATTCATACTGTCATACATAAGTTTATTCTGTGAGCTTATACATTATAACATTTGTACAGACTACTTTATGTAGCCTAAAAATATATATAGATCTTCATGAGCAGAATAGAATGTATGTAAAACAGTGTGTCTAACACTTTTGGGAGGGGGTGTGTGTGTGGGAGGGGCGTCGAGAAAAAAAGGTGAAATTATTTGTAGGCTATTATTGATAAACCAAATCCTGCCTCATCATAAATTGAAATAAAAGGAAGGGAATACCTGTACCTGTTGCTGTAAATCATTCTTAACCTTTTTCATATTAAGGACTCTTAATTTAGTTCACATTGGGGCCATGGACCCCCAATATGATGAGATTTCGTTTCTCAGATGCAAATCAGATTTTTTTTAATGTAGCCTAGATATGATTTTGTTCAGAATTCCATATATATTAGGTTGAGAGAGACAACAGAGAATCTTGGAATCCTCTCTATGACTACTGGTGGTCCCCTGACCCCACATTGAGAAGCAGTCAACCACTTGATTGTGCAGAGAGAGGAGGGGGAGGGGGAGGGGGAGGGGGAGGGGGGAGCAGCCCAGCTGCAGCCACTCTGCTCTCGCGCTAAATGAGGAAAAAGCAGTGGGGGATTTTTACATGGCGCACTGCACCGTCTCACACCAATAACAAAAAAAAAAAAAACGAAAACTGACTCGACAGTGTTTTAGAGGACAAGTTTGCGAACAATTTCATGTGTTTACATCAATGTTTGCTCAAAGTTGAATCGAGTAGCGAAGCAACTGAAGGGAAATTACGCGATTTTCGTCAGTATAACTCAAACCAATCAAAAGCAAACTGTAGAGGCTAAATTAAACCAAAATAATAAAGCCACTGAGGGGCGAATTGGGAGTAGTTTCAGACGCGTGTTCAAGTCCAAGAAATCAATGTCCATTCACTGTGTTATAATTGGATGTCTCACCGACCCTCCATTTATTTGGCAATGCATGTTTGTCATTGCTCACCATATGTACAGCATAGTCCAACAGCAACAGTCACGCTATGATGCCCAGTAACCAAACTCATGACTTCACATAATACTGATAACACGGAGAAAATGAACAAACACGGTAATAGTGAAAGGCATGGAGCAGCACCAAACACTGTAGCACGGTCGAAAACTGTGTGCTTTCCCAATCAGCACCTGATTCCCCTCACCTGGGAGCATACCTATATGCACTTTTCTCTCCCATACCATGCTCCACCCAGTGTCCAATGTCAGGATTGCATGTACACACACACAGTCAGATCACAAACAGACAAAAGTAGAATTTGGCTCCAACACAAACATTCACCATGACGTGTACATAGGGGTTGGCTACAATTTAAGTGACAGACCAATGGTCAAATGTATTGTGTCAAAACCTCGATACTTGCGATATGTGGCTGTTGTACGGCACTATTTGCCCAAGACAAATTTCCCCTCTGGGACAATAAAGTTCATCTCATCTCATCTCATCTCATCAAATCAAAAAATCCAGTTGGGGATTTACTCTCAAAGCCGAGGAGTGCTGATTTTTTTAAGTGCCGTTTTTCAGCAGGCAGCCTGAGACGCTAATTTCCCCCCTCTAAACAGAGCTCGATTTAGCTTATTATTTCGGGCTTTTTCAAAATTATTTTTTCATTTTAGTAGTAATGGTGCATATTTATCGATACAAGCAGTGTTTTTATTCCAACAAGACCAAAAGTATGTTTAATACTAGATTGCAATGAGGCCAGAATCCAAAAATCTCCCATTGTGATTACATTGGAGCGTGGTTAGAGCGGGGGGTTCGTCCTGCCTAGTGTTTGACACTATTATCGTGCACTGCTTGCACGCGGCAAGCAGTCACACGGAGACAACGGCACAGCAAACAAATCATCAAATCCAGCGCAGCGCCGCAGGGAAGCAAAACATGTCATGAAATACTCAAAAGAAAAGGCCTTTGGGGTGAAGGACATGGTGCTATAATGTAAATGTTATGGGTTAGTACAAATACAACAGGTAAAGAGAACAGACATGTTTTCTTGATTTTCAAGATCATTAATGTGAAATGTGATGTGCTCCCCCCCCCCAGGATCTGAGCCCATGACCCTGGGTTCTCCCACCTCCTGTAAACCTGCATCTGGAGCTCAGTTCCTCCCCGGCTTCCTGATGGGCGACCTGCCAGCTCCAGCCAGCCCACAACCCCGCCCCTTCAGCCTGGCCACGCCCACCATGGAGAACACAGGTGAGCTGTGTGAGCACTCAACGCCATTTCACTAATAATCTCTCGAGACAGACTTTCGACTTGCATCGAAAATCTGTCGGCAGGCCCCCGTCAAAAGGGGTGTAACAGCGCTCGCACGCATGCTGTGCTTTACCCGATCAAAATGAAGTGAACGTGACCGGTGTGTAGTCAAAACTGACCATTTTCAGCGTATAGCAAGTTGCTATTTGCTACTAGCAACGAGCTAGAGTTGTTATTGTTGTTTCATAGCGACAGACGGATTTGAGAGCGACATGCAGGGAGCGGAAAGGAAATCCATAAATGGGCAGTGCCGGTCGGTTGGAGCCAATAGCAGAGCTTGCAGGGAGCGGAAAAGTATTTTCTTCCGCTGCCGACCGCGCCTCTTGAGTTCCTGTTGCACCACATTGTAACGGGGCTGCCCCCAGAGGCTAGAGAAAAAAAATCTATTTTTTCCCCCATTTATGTTGGGATATATTATCAATGTTTCCAACAGGATTTTAAGTTGTTGTGGTGGGGGTGTACCGCAGCGCATTTTTTACGCGTTTTTTATAAAACGTTTCAAAAGGCATAAAAGTTATAGACGTGTATTGACGATGCGGTGCGGGTCTGCGGGATTGCCCTGTGTAGCTACACTGTGTAGTTGTTTGAGCACATTGCTCGAGCTGTAAAGAAGGCTATCTCGGTGAGTACTCGACCAATTTGAAAAGAATATGTCACGATGAGTCCCTTAGACACATACAGTGTGATGAGTCCCTTATGGCTCATTTCCACCACATATAACAGCACAGTACAGCTCTACTCGATCTGGTCTTACTCGGCTCTACTTGATATAGACTCTGTTTCCATAGCAAGTTTACTCGCCTCCGCCCACACCTGGTCGTCATAGCGACCGCATATCTGTCCTCCGCCCATAGCCGAAGTAGGCTATAACATATAACGTTAAAATTAAATCCATACACGGAACTTTTAAACTGTTTATGAAATACTGGTGCCTCTAAATGACCTACAGTGTACATGGGCAAATGTGAGAATCGGCTAGGAGAATGGATATCACTTTGTTGTTAGTCAAACTCACATGCATGCACTGCGCGAGGGACGGGGGTTGCGCTACAGGGAGAAGTGAAGCCTCTACCCCGGCGGCCTCTCACCAGGCAAGACCGCGGCTTCACTAAACCCCCGCCTGCGGCCTAGCGGAGCCGACGCTGCACACAACTACAAGGGCTTCCCGAGGAGCGGATTTTTTCTCTCTCAAAACAATTGAAAACCACCGCCATGTTAAAGCTGAGTAAGGAGATCGATTTTATTTCACCAGAGCCGAAGGCAGCAACACAAAACACTGATGGAAATAACATAACAGAAGAGAAGGTAAGCCCCACTAAACTGGTATGCAGCATTGACAGTCAGTAGATAGAGTAAACATGATTCTGCCTGACCAATCAGTCGTCTGCAGTGTTTTCACGTCACCGTATGGTACCGGCTGGAACCTCAACAAAGCAGGGACCAAAACTAGCACGACTCAACCCCGCCTCATCCCGGGCTGTCCACGTTTTTGATCGGTGGAATGAGACAAAAAAGCGTGACGAGCTGGGCGGGGCCGCATTGATATCAGCGGTGGAAGTGGGCCATTAGACACATACAGTGTGATGAGTCCTTTAGACACATACAGTGTGATGAGTCCCTTAGACACATACAGTGTGATGAGTCCCTTAGACCAGGGGTGGGCAACTATTTTTCATGGGGGGCCACATGAGAAACCCAGATTGTTGCCGGGGGCCGAACAAATATTGTCATGCCGTAACCCATGGATGGGCAACTTTGATGATAGAGAGGGCCACAAAAAATGTCGTCGCTACCAGTTTTTGCTGAGGGCTGAACGGCGCCAGCATGAAAAATTTGGGGCATTTGAAGCCAGGTTTAGAGGAATAACTCATTTTAAATTAACAGTTGTGATGTCATTATTCAGTCTTAACCACCAATATTTGATCCTTTTCTCACTCACTCCTATGTCACCACCTGCTCTCCCTGCAGGGCTTGAAATTAACTTTTTTCACCACCTGCCAATATGGCTGCTAGATTTTAAAGTTACCAGCCAATTCGAATTTCCACTAGCCCAAATGTTTTTCTTGAAATAAACCAGAATATGAGTGGGTTAATTTAAGCATTTAAGTATCAGTAAGTGGCCTGGGATTCTCAAAGCCTGTGTTGAGGGTCACACAAGAACAAAAATGCACTCTTGAAGCTAAATAAATCCAAAACCAACAAGTTAATTATTTAAATTTCTACTTCAATGTAGAACAGTCATTTCTTACACATGAGATTACTTTTAGCCTTTTAGTCATAAATATTATTGAAAGATATTCCATATTCCAGACTGAAATGCTATAACAGAAGAGTATTGGCCAGAATGACATGAACATTTGGACACTTGTTCAGCGGGTATCTTGCATGTTGCGTTCAGGTGCACTGTAAAAAAAAAAAAAATGCAACTCCATCGCGGGCCACACAGGGGGCGCCCGCGGGCCGTATGTTGCCCATGTATGCCTTAGACACATACAGTGTGATGAGTCCCTTAAACACATACAATTTGATGAGTCCCTTAGACACATACAGTGTGGAAAATAGGGTCCAGGTTGAAAAAAACACGAAATTCTCCTCTAACAACAGGACAGCTGAGCTCTATGATACCAGCGGGCTTGGATAGGCTATTAGCCTCTGCACCAGGCGACTGAGGTGGGCAGTGGCTGTCACTACCAGCAATTTGAACGGTGCAAAACAAATGACGTTAACGTTACAGATCCTCACGAACAACGTGTGTGTGTTGAATTTAACTAGCTGGCAGAAAACTGACTGAATTACTGGCTGATATAACGTTAGATTCGCGTGGGCTTTTGAACCTAATGTAATGAGAGAGAGTTTAGGAGAAATGGCTAGAGAAACGCAGCTGCTGTATCTATGGAGCGACTCAAACTTTCACTTTGGAAACAGGCGACTTAAATTCACAGTTGAAGACTTGTACTCATTTTGGGTTGAAAACAGGAAAGAACATGAAGTTTATTCTTTGTTTTAAAAAGTTTTCACAACAACACATCCGACTTCTCACATGCTGGGGGCGCCCTGGCGACATTAAACAAGCGCACACATTTCAGAGAAGCAGTGGAGCGGAGGGGGAGGGGAGGCTTTCCTGAACTGAACTGGGTGCGCTTGTTTAATGCCGCCGGCGCGTCCCCCGCGCGTCACGGTAAGTGGACTTGGCCTTTTTTATTATTAAAATGGCACAATTTTAATTTGAACAGATAATTAATTATCTGATCTGATTAAATGATCCAATGTAGAAGGCTCAGAGGTCGATGGGGGGTCGGCCCATCACGATGGTCGATGCCATCGTCCATCGTGCCAACTAGGGCTGGGTTAAAAAAATCGATTCTCCGATTTTGAATCGATTTTTATTTTAATCCTTTGATATCGATTCATATGTACAGAAATCGATTTTTTTTATCATTATTATTTTATTTATTTATTTTTTATAAACATAGGCTATAATATTATAGGCTGTGTGTGGTAGTTGAAACATAGTTTCAAGTTGACGTTTATTTATGTTTGTAAAAACATAAATACTGTAGGCTACATAAATGGAAATGTTTGATCATTAATATCTACTTTTAGAAATTATATAGGCTGAAATCAAATCACTGTACATACTTGTGCAAGTGTCTTTATTGACAGATGAAAAGGCTGTTATTTACCCTTTGTCACCACCTGGTGAGTAAATATATGTGTAACTAAAACCATTAAAATTTACAACCGGTCCGCAACTTTTTTTCCCATGTATCTACCGGTCCTTGGCGCAAAAAAGGTTGGGAACCCCTGTGTTACATAACTGGATAGTCATGTAATTCAGGTTACAGCTCAAAAAACATGTTTTAGTATCACTAACCAAATCGATATTGAAATTAATCTAATCGGAATCTAATCGGGAGTAATCGATTCGGAACCTTGTGAATCGGAATCGAATCGATTCTTGAAATTTGAACCAATACCCAGCCCTAGTGCCAACCCTAATACAGCGCATGATCAAGTTCAAGTCAAATAAAAGCAGACAGTATGAGAGCTACAGTAAGAACAATAAGTTAAAGCAGCTACGAGCAACTTTTTCGATTGTTATTAAACAGTATAAATTTAATATCAATGCATCACATCTTACCTCTAATATTAGACGAGACCAACGCAGAGTAGTCTCGCTTGTAGCCCGAGTGAATCGGCCAGTGTTAGTCTGTCTGTGGCCAGGGAAGATCAGGAAGTGAAATGAAACGGTTTGCAGCATAGTCCGGGAGCCGTGGGGTTGAACCTCGCTTCGTCGGATAAAGTTCTTTTCTCTGCTGATTCTTGTAGTTTGGGGGTATCTATTCAAAATACAGGAGGGTGCCCGGTGAGTACCCTTGAGCATTTTCAGATATTAACCCCTTAAGTGCCAAAATTCCAGAAAATTAGGGATTTATGGGATTTCATGCAAAATACTCAAATCAAATGCATCCAATTTGTTTTCTCCAATGTCTATTCATAAAGGAGGTCATGTACAATGTATCTCATTCCACATTAAATAATATTAAGCCTTTTAGGCCGTGCCAGCAAAACAAACTGTTTATGACTATAGGGGTTGTGCTGGATGAGAACATCCATTGAGCCTTTGCTCATTCGCATGTAGAGATTCAGAGTAGATGATACACATTGGGAGGTGTGACGGGCACATTTTGCTGTCAATGGTCTGATGGTAGTTAAGCCTATTTGGGTATTGTGCATCCTACCCTGAAACATGCACAGAACATTGTGCATGGCAAACCAGGCACTCCACAGTTGCACTTATTGGAGTTAAAAGGTTTTGCAGCCACACCTGATCATCTCCAAAATGTAGTCTGGGACAAGTTTGCAATCTTCCGGTAGAGTGGTTGGGCTCAGTGACCTGTTGCATGTGTCCTTTTTTCCATCAAAATGCCTCAGTGTTCAATGCTAGTGGCAGATTTACATTGATATTTCAATATATTGCTTGAAAGTGGGCCCTCTTAACATTCTCAATTAATGCTTCATTCACTAGCGGTAGAGCAGCTAAGTTTGGAGCAGACATGTGTCCTTTCCCTTTCTTTTCCTCCCAGACAAGTAGCCTTGTGTGTGACATGTCTGTGCTCTCCTTTATACCAGAACAGGCTGAGATGAAGGCAGTGGCTTGGTCGGGGACCTGCTGGAACGGTGCACCCACATTGCTAATGGCAGATAGTTTGTACAGTTTTGAGGACTTTGATGACAGAGCCTTTTCCCAACCCATAGTAAGACGCTACAGTGTCACATCCCAATATGGCATGGGCTGGTAAAAGGTTCTTCACAATTTGTGAATGCTTGGCCAGTGTTGACTTGATGTCCACTATTGCCCTTTCCTTGTGGGGCGATTCCATGATGTGTGGTGTACATCCAGTCCTTCCTGATGGTAATGGTGAAGAAGTAGTCAGAAGTAGTCTGTGTCATCAGAAACCACTGAGATTTGATGGGCTTCTCCAGCACACCTCAGGGCCTTTTGGACAATGATGTGTCAGTTTCTTCCTGTCGATTTTCTAGATCATTGGCTCCTTCTTTCTTCCAACCTGATCTCAATGGGGCATGGCTCCTCCCCTGTCACATGGCTCCTCCCCTGTCACCACCAACTTGTGTTTGCTTGTCCTCTGTAGATGGAAAAGCTGAACCTTCCTGGGTCAGTTCCTCACATAAGAGCTAAGAGATGGTGTTTCTAGGTGAGCCTTGTCTCTGTGACCTCTCGGGTGATGGACTTGATACAGTATTGTAATCAGAGTAGCTGCCGAAGATGAGGTAGGCATCACTGTCTGATAGGTATGAATTCAGCCGTGTCTTATCATTTTTGATGAAATCGGCTATGGTGCCATCAGCTGGCCAGTGGATGTCCAAAGAAGGGCTGATCCATCAATGACACTGGCATTCCTCCTGAAGATTTTGACTTGGAATGACTTCTTCAGTGTAGACTTGGATTTACAAATTGCATTCCGTCCTCGTCCTCCCTAGACAACAGTGTGATTACCCTTGAATCGATGGCATTTAGGTCATAAATTGTGGAGTTGTCAACTTGGATTGATTTGGTTGTTGTCATTGTCTTTACTTTGTTTGAGATGGTGTTGTAAAATCCCTCTGGCCAGGTCTTCTCAAAATCTTCTAACATTGCCTCCCCAATCATTACGGCACTGTCACTGGTGTTGGTGATCTTGATGTTCACGATGCGTTTGCCCCTGGATGTTCGTTGGGATCCAATGGATGGAGGCAGGTTTCCAGTTTCTGACAAAGTCCAGTCCTGTCCTTGACTTTGGCAACTGCTTAACCCATGGCTTTAGCCTCCTCCTTGTGATAGAGATGCACCTTTGTAGTATCTGTCTCATCATCTTCCTTCTCCTTCATGTCTGATTCAATCTTGCAGCATATGTGGTGGCTCAGAGCCCAGATCTTCAGTGCCTCTGGCTTCATGGTTATTCCAATGATCCCTCCATCACTGTGGCCGTACCTCATGAAAGTGGTTATGAACTGGTTGATCCACAGGCCATTCCATATTCCACTAATGTGTCACATCACATGCTGCCCCTGGAGAAAATTCCTTTGTGGAGGAAGCTTCTCCATGGAACGAAGATAGTAGAGGCCATACCAGACATGATTGACATGGCCAGCTGCAAAGTAGTAGGTAAGCATCTTCTGGAATGTGGTCAGATGGAGAAGCCAGTCACCCTCACGTTCAGCCCAGATGTATGACATCAGCATCAGCATCATTGGTTTCACCAAGACCTAAACCCAAAGTTTGGCTGTTCTGGTCTGACTCACAATCTGATTCATAAGGCTCTCATCAGGTCATCTGCTTTCTGGAAATTTCTTACCGGAACTCCAGAGAGCCCACTATCAGCCATCAGTGAACATAAAGCCCCAACAAAACTCATCAATGCGTGCATACCCCCCAAGACGCTTTAAGCAGCGCAGCCACATCTATAAGTGACATGTGTGTCTGTTTGAGGCGAGATGTGTCTGAGCCGAGATGCAGTGTCCCAGCCATTTTGAGTGGGGTGGCCCAGGTGGGGCACAGACTCAAGCAAGGGTGGCACTGATTGGCATTTAGGAAGGATGTAGAAATGTTTTCCCTGGCCAAAATTTAGCCTAACGTCACTCTAGCTTAAAGATTAGCCCGCTACAGCCTCTGAAAGACAGTATTGTTGGCCAGCACCCTCAGGATTTTGGGGTGGCCAAATTAGATTTAAGGGGTGGGCAGTGCCACCCCTGGCCACTCCCTAGAGACTCCCCTGCCAAGATGTGTGCACAGGATTTCAACAGTGCACCTAGAGCCCTCCCCTCGGCTGTACAAGGAATTGAGAGTGGAGACAGAAAGTGCCACGGCTCAAAGCCGGTGAAACATGCACATACGCGCACATGCACGCACACACACATGCGCACACGCATGCACACACACAGTGCCAGAGAGAGGGGAGTGTGGGAGAAGGGTCTACCTGCACCGCTTCAACACCTAGGATTGATTTATCAGACTAAAGGTCCTCTGCTAATTGCATGTTTTTATTGGGGGTCGGAGGTGGGGGGGGGGGGGGGCACATGGGCGGGGGAATCAAATAGGCTACATTATACATGACCTCGTTGCTCCTTTATGAATAAACATTGGAGAAAGTTAATTTGATGCATTTGATTTGAGGATTTTGCATGAAATCTCATAAATCCCTATTTTTAAGGGGATTTTGGCACTTAAGGGGTTAATATCTAAAAATGCTCAAGGGTACTCACCGGGCACCCTCCTGTATTTTGAATAGGTACCCCCAAACTACAAGAATCAGCAGAGAAAAAAACTTTATCCGACGAAACAAGGTTCATCAAAAAAACAGCCTTTGGCTCCCGGACTAGCAGCTAGAGCTGTCGAAAATAATCGATTCAGAGATGCATCGCGATGCTTAATAGGACGATTCTGAATCGATTAACAAATATCAACAATCGATTATTAACTCATTAAGTGCCATAGACGACCTAACTCGTCTTACATAATCCAGCGCTTAAGTGCCAAGGACGAGCTAACTCGTCTTACATAAACATTTTTTTTTTTTGACGGTGGGACATCAATCAACCCCTTTTACATCTTCGAGATAACTATTTGGAGCAAGAGCATGTGTGTAATCTATTTTACCGACCACTAAGTGGCGACAGAGACCGAGAGAAGCCACAGCCACGGGACCCAAAAGCCACGGGACCAAAAGCAGCCGCCTCCCGCGGAAATGGCTTGGCGATTTTACAGTCAGAAGCCCGGACACACACACACAGAACGGACAGAGATCCCTTCCCCCCAGAGCCGCGGAGCAACGCGCGAACACACACACACACACACACACACACACACACACACACACACCGCGGGAGCAAGCCATTCAAGGAAATGGCGACGCGATTTTACAGTAATCCATTTCAGACTCGTCTTGCCCGACAGGCAGACAGGCAGGCAGGCAGCAGCAACGCGCTTCTGACACGCCCGCTGTTAGAGCCAGGAGGAAGGAGGAGAAGACACACGGAGGGAGGAGTTTGAATGAGAGGGGTGTTTCCTGTTGTTATGGAGGAAATTACTGTTCAAAACTATTGTTTAGAATGTCTGACGGTCTTACTGATGCCAAAAATGAATGGTTAAAGTGACTGTTTCACAAAAAGCCATTTATCTCTGAATAAATTTCCAGACGCTGAAACCATGCTGTACTCAACGGCTAATATCTACATAACTACCGTAAATTCCGGACTATAAGCCGCACCTTTTTTCCCGTTTTTTGGGCTTTTTTGGCCCCTGCGGCTTATATAACGGTGCGGCTTATCTATGGATTTTTTCAAAAAAATAAAAAAAAATAATCTCTTTTTTAGCACTCTTTCTAACTATAAATCCACTTCTGTTTTAATTTCCTCTCTTGCCCTCTTTTCACCACACTGTATGACACTGTATGACACTGTGTGCACTGTAAAAAACAACACAGGTGGTGTTGCTGTTGTTTTGTTGAAATGTTAATAAATGGGAGCTTCCTCAAACAGCCATCTCTTTCCCGACAATCCCCTCTGTGCATGAACCCTTACATATGGTAATTAAACATTA
This sequence comes from Poromitra crassiceps, assembly GCF_964638095.1. Taxonomy (NCBI): domain Eukaryota; kingdom Metazoa; phylum Chordata; class Actinopteri; order Beryciformes; family Melamphaidae; genus Poromitra; species Poromitra crassiceps. The sequence continues at coordinate 62,333,426 of NC_139627.1, forward strand.
AAACACAATAAAAAATAAAAAAAAAATACCATTAAAACACCCGCGGCTTATAGTCCGGTGCGGCTTATATATGTAAAAAATAGTCAACTTTGCAGGTGCGGCTTATACACCGGTGCGGCTTATAGTCCGGAATTTACGGTACTAACTCTGCAAACTAACTCTTTTAGACAGAGAAAGCACACATTCTATTAGTTATTTTTAGATGATTGGTGTTCATGAATTCTTAACAGAAAAGAATCCTCGGCTGTTCTAAAATGAGCCAGAATCGTCAAAAACACCCCTGGCACAACTTACCTACAGGAATGAAAACATGGCTGGCACTCAATGTGTTAAAAAAAAAAAAAAAAAAAAGTTTTTTTTTTTTTTTTTTTTTAATAATCAAATAAAATAGAATGTAAGTACATGCAGTTGTTTATTTTAATTATGGATCATAATACAATGCAATTCCAAATGCACTTTTATTTTAAAAGTAGCCACACAGTGAGAAAAAAGAAAGTGAGAAAAAATAAATCATGTATTGCGGAAAAAGTGATGCCTCGATTTAAGATGCATCGTGATGCATCGGAGATGCATCGAGATGCATCGTATAATCGAATCGAATCGAATCGTTGACTTGTATAATCGAATCGTATCGAATCGTGAGATCAGTGAAGATGCACAGCTCTAGCAGCAGCCACTTCGGCCATAACCACAAAATAACTTCCAAAAAACCTGTTAGAATATAACGAGAGATGTTCGCGAGAGTATGCCTGGCGTTCACATTGTTTATGCTATGTTGCTAGGCAGCGCGAACGGGTGAAGGCAGGCAGCTGCGTTTCACTTCCGGGTTTCACTTCCGCGTTTATCCGGTCCGGCGGTAAGGAGAGAGAGAGAGAGAGCCCCCTGTTGACGTGAGTTTAGACAGACACAGACTTAATAATCATCTAAGGGAGCAATCTCCGATTCACGTGGCTTTGGTCTCAGCTACTATTATAGGTAAGATGTGATGCATCAATATTGTAATTATACTGTTTAATAACAATCGAAAAAGTTGCTCGTAGCTGCTTTAAGGGGAAGGGTGTTAAAACACAGGCAATAAATCAGTCACAATGAGAGAAATACTAGTAAAATAAAATAAAGTACACTATCAAATAATATCATATACTTATATATATATCATATACATCTCTGTCTCTTCTATTGTTTCAAATCAACAAGGTTATTATTAGGCTACTATTCACACGGTAGTGCACAATGAAAGCTATAAGAAATCCATTCTTTGGGTTTGGAGCAATTTAAGATTAATTTAAGATTTTTATGGACCAATTAATTCAAATTGGACAATTTCTCACGGCTGTATCACAGTGATTTAGCTAAATATCACATGTACTTATGTTTACTTTACGTTACTTTGCCATTTCCCACAACTCATGTATGGTTTATTTTAGGGGTGCCGCAAAATAATCGATTAATCGATTAGTCGTCGACACACTCACTAGTCGGAGTGAAAATTACTAATCGACAATTATTTTACTATTTTATTTTTATTTTTTGCGTCTTTCACCGTCAGTCATCCATGCGCTAGTAGAATTCCCAGGGTCACTGAAGGCAACTGCCCCTCCGCCCCCCTCCCCGCACACGGAGAACAGGATTTGAGAAGTACACAAAGGAGGAGCAACAATGGCCACGCGACAGAAAACTAGCAAAGTTTGGCAATACTTTGATGAAGAAAGAGACAACAAGGTTGTGTGTCGGCTATGTTCTCTCAAGCTTGCATATAACCACTCTACCACTGCAATGAGGACCCACCTTCAGAACAAGCATCTCGACGTAAACTTGCGTGGAGGAGATGATGCGGATAGTAGCAGGCAGACCAGTATCACAGCTTTTACTGCAGAACCCCGCAGACGATGTGACCCTCGCCGGTCCGAAACGATCACACAACTCCTCGCTGAGATGACTGCCCGCGATATGCTACCACTGTGCTTTGTCGAGGGCGAAGGCTTTCGCAAGTTGATGAACTTTGTCGAGCCCGCATACACCGTGCCGGGGCGCACCTTGATAACATCCAGAGTGGAGGTGAGCCATGGCAAAATGACTGAGTACATTAAACAGCAGTTAGAGGAGGCACAGTGTGTGGCAATAACGTCAGACATCTGGACGTCCATTGCAACAGAAGCATACGTGACAATAACCTGTCATTTCATCAACGAACGTGGACAGCTCTGTAGCTGTGTTCTACAAACCCGCCCCATGGAGGACAGGCATAGCGGTGAAAATCTGGCAGCACACCTGCGAGAAGCAGTCAGTGACTGGAAACTGGAAGAGAAAGTCGTTGCCTGTGTGCACGATAATGCAAATAAATACATGTAATAATTGCATGTTGAATGTTTTGACATAGATTAAATTATGGTCAATTTAGATGGCGTCCTGATTATTATTATTATTAATTTTTTTAATTATTAATTTAAATTTAAAAAAAAAAAAAAAAAAAATTTAAATTTTTTTTTTTTTTTTTTTTTGCTTATAGACTAATCGACTAATCGTCTTCAGAATTTAAGGGTAATCGACAGGAAAACTAATCGATAAAGGCATCCCTAGTTTATTTGCTAGATTTGAGTTTTGACTGTCATGTGTTGTTGTTGTTGTTCTCCAGGAGGCTCCGCCCCTCAGCCGGTTGTCCCCACCCCCAAAGACAAAAGTGGTGCCCCGCCTGTCCGCAGCATCCATGACGATCTAGTAACTGTGGCAACCCCCCTCCACACACACAGACAGGTTGGTAGACTTCCGGTTTTTGTCAAGAATGTAGTTCCGGCCAGGGCCCGAAATTAACTCATTGAGTGCCAAGGACGGACATGTTCGTCATTTCAAATAGTAACGTAGAGTGCCAAGGACGGACATGTTCGTCAATTGCGTTTTTTGACGGTGGGGCGTCGATCAAAGCCTTCTGCCTCTGATGTACAAATATTATAGCTATTGGATGTGTCTAACCTATTTTACAGAACCCTTAGGTGGCGACAGTGCTCTCCACATAACAGAAAGGCAAGGAAAAAACAAAGAAGAAGTCGTTATGGAAACGGAAATCGCATCGCATCCGTATGCATCGATATGCTGAAGCACGTTACTGCAGCTGTGCCTGCAGCAGCCAATCTGCTCCCACAATTGAGCCGGACAGCACATCCGCACATCCACACCGTGGAGTTGTTATTATTCTCAACTGGAAGCATCGTTGCCGGTGACAAACACACGCGGAACGCTGTAAAAAAGCAGGATGTCGATGTCCCTTCACTGTGCGCACAGCAAACTCAGCAGAGAGCCACCACAGACAGGAGGAGGAGTGTGCAGTTGAGGCGAGGCGGGGCGGGGCGGGGGGGGGGCACGCAGAGCAGCGCGCAACACCCAGACAGACCCAGGCAGCAGGACAGGATTGACAAACGCAAGCCAGAATATCCGATGCCCACCAGCAGCAAATCAAGACCAGCAAGAAGCTGCAACCAGCAGCGCACGCAGGGGCCAGCGCTGCTGGTTGTAGCTAAAAAATATTATTCTGCCAAACAGAATTCCCTGGCCTTCACTGTTTTATTGAAGGAAATTATTTTTGAGGTGTGACTACATTAGAAAAGATTAGCTTCAGAGTCAGTGATGTGCTTGAAATGTTTAATTTCACAAAAGGCCAATTATCTCAGCTTCTAGAAAAAAATTGCTGTTTTTGGATGAATCAAGCTATCTTCTCCGGCTCATAACTAAAGAACGGAAAATGGGATCAATAAACTTTTTTTTGCAGATGATAGAATAGAGTCTCATCGTTCTTTGTGCGTGTTCAGTGTTTACATAGTAATATCACACAATATTCTGTGGGCCTCGAGAAATCACTGAAAACGCTCTGAAACTCTGGCACTGGGAGCATCCGTTCTCCAAAAGTGGCTGGCACTCAATGAGTTAACACCCGCCAAGCACCAATGGCGAATAGATTTTACGTTTGGCGTGTGACGCTCAGGGGTCTACCCACCACTAGAGGTGCGCGATCTTGACCTCAGTCAGATCGTCCAATCGCCACCCTTTGACATCGCCAATGCACGATCATCGCATGAGATGCAGTGATATTGTCGCACCAATTAAGCACATAGACACACGTAGCCTACAGACTTTTAAGCGACTTTCATCCCCACCGTCATCTCCGCAAATCTCATGGCAGTTTAAATATAGCAAACATGTAAAATATAACGGTATACTATAGCAAGACTGTCTGGACAACGTGACAATGCAATTCTAAACACATCGGCTACTATAATACATTTCCCTGCATCTCATACTAACTGAGATTAGATCGGTATTAAGTTTGGACAGACTGAATGGATTGCTTTCATCCTCCCGCAGCACTGCATGACAGACACGTAGGACGATTAATCACAGCCTCTGACTGACAGTGGCGCAAAACTACGGTCTTCTAACAACGTTTTATTCATCGGTCATTGTGCCTGCCTACGTCTACATATATAACGTTACTCTTATGGAGCTGAGCACAGAGGAGTTTTGCACGCGGCATGTGGAGAATGAGAAGAGAAGATGAGACGGATCGGGGGGCGGGCGACTGCGGGGAGACTCGTAATTAAAGATTTTGGTGGCAGGGCTCCTTGCGGACATCAGAAACATGTTTGAAGGCAGTAGGCTAGTAGCGTTTGTTAATGGTCTGGTCTGAACACACACCCTGCTCAGTCAAACTGCTGCGTCGCATCTCTGCTCTCAGGGAGCAGCCACACACGGGGGGCGGGGTCAGGGAGCAGCCACACACGGGGGGCGATCGAAATCGGCTATGGAAAATCAATCGTCATTTCAGCCATTGAGTCGGCAATATACGATCCAATCGCCAATCGGCACATCCCTACCCACCACGTGGCGGGTCCCAAAATAGTCATCATGTAAAATTAAAATATTACATTACATTTGACATTGACATTGAATTATTGTTGCTCTTTAACTCATTGAATGCCAATGACGACAGCTGTCGTCAATTCAAATACTGACGTAGAGTGCCAAAGACGACGATTGTCGTCAATTGCGTTTTTTGACGGTGGGACGTGGATCAATCCCTGATACATCTCTGGTACAACTATTGTAGCTATTGGAGGTCTATAACCTATTTTACAGAACCCTTAGGTGGCGACAGTGCTCTCCACATAACAGAAAGGCAAGGAAAAAACAAAGAAGAAGTCGTTATGGAAACGGAAATCGCATCGCATCCGTATGCATCGATATGCTGAAGCACGTTACTGCAGCTGTGCCTGCAGCAGCCAATCTGCTCCCACAATTGAGCCGATCCGTGTCGGTTGCAACAGCACATCCGCACATCCACACCGTGGAGTTGTTTATTATTCTCAACTGGAAGCATAGGAGCCGGTGACAAACACACGCGGAACGCTGTAAAAAAGCTGGATGTTCACCCTTCACTGTGCGCACAGCAAACTCAGCAGAGAGCCACCACAGACAGGAGGAGGAGTGTGCAGTTGAGGCGAGGCGAGGCGGGGCGGGGCGGGGGGGGGGGGGGGGGGGGGGGGCACGCAGAGCAGCACGCAACACCCAGACAGACCCAGGCAGCAGGACAGGATTGACAAACGCAAGCCAGAATATCCGATGCCCACCAGCAGCAAATCAAGACCAGCAAGAAGCTGCAACCAGCAGCGCACGCAGGGGCCAGCGCTGCTGGTTGTAGCTAAAAATATTATTCTGCCAAACAAAATTCCCTGGCCTTCACTGTTTTATTGAAGGAAATTATTTTTGAGGTGTGACTACATTAGAAAAGATTAGCTTCAGAGTCAGTGATGTGCTTGAAATGTTTAATTTCACAAAAGGCCAATTATCTCAGCTTCTAGAAAAAAATTGCTGTTTTTGGATGAATCAAGCTATCTTCTCCGGCTCATAACTAAAGAACGGAAAATGGGATCAATAAACTTTTTTTTGCAGATGATAGAATAGAGTCTCATCGTTCTTTGTGCGTGTTCAGTGTTTACATAGTAATATCACACAATATTCTGTGGGCCTCGAGAAATCACTGAAAACGCTCTGAAACTCTGGCACTGGGAGCGTCCGTTCTCCAAAAGTGGCTGGCACTCAATGAGTTAATAATGCAAAAGTAGTTATTATCCGATTAATCGATGGATTAATCCTTCCCCCCCATCAACGACGATGCCATCGTCCATCACGATGTTTCACTGTGGAACCATCACGAAGGCTATTTGGTTGACATCGCACAACCCTAATTGGAACAAGCCATCTATCTATCGATCTATCTATCTATCTATATATGATTCAAATAGGCTTTATTGGCATGACCATTGTGAATCCTCCCTCTCTCTCTCTCCCTCTATCCAGTCTTTTCCAGTGATGCAGTCTCCCCTGTCCGGACGTCAAGCCTTCTCTCCAGGTTCAGGTACAACGCATTTACGCTTTGAAAATCATAAAAGTGTTCCGTATTTGTGTGAAGATTATCTTGTTGAACACAAGGTTTGCTGTTTCATAAACCGCAGAACTTTTTTCAGGCTTTTAACCAAAATCCCCATACTAAAATCCCATTGACTCTTTCACGTAGGAAGCGGAAGTGCTAACATCCAGGGCCCAGTTGCACAAAGCACCTTAGGTTAAGATTTCTCTTAGGGTCCGAGTTAGGGTGTTTTGTGCAGTCGATTCTATTTTATGGACACCTTAACTCGGACCCTAAGGGAAATCTTAACCTAAGGTGCTTTGTGCAACTGGGCCCAGGTCGTCCGGACTCATTCCCTCTATAGTTCGTTCACAGCTGTTTCATATCCCTTGATCGTCGTCCAATCATGCAATATAATAAAACCAGACAATATAAAAGCTGAAATCATACAACACACCACAACCACTAACACAACTATAGAATATTATACAACTCAAACTGAATAATAAAGTAAAAACATGTAACTGCTGGGAACAAGTGAATAAAAACTAACTTAAAAGAATGTCCCACTCTGAAAAGTAACTTTTTTGTGTTTAGGTGTTGCCCTAATGAACGCATGTAATGTATGAATAATAGGGGTGTCAAAAATAATCGATTATAAGATGCATCGCGATGCGGACGTGCACGATTCTGCATCGATTAACAAATATCAAAAATCGATTATTAATTATTTTTTTTTATCAAATAAAATAGAATGTAAGTACATGCAGTTGTTTATTTTAATTATGGATCATAATACAATGCAATTCCAAATGCACTTTTATTTTAAAAGTAGCCACACAGTGAGAAAAAAGAAAGTGAGAAAAAATAAATCATGTATTGCGGAAAAAGTGATGCATCGATTTAAGATGCATCGCGATGCATCGCGATGCATCGTGATGCATCGTTTAATCGAATCGAATCGAATCGTTGACAGATGAATCGTAATCGAATCGTGAGGCCAGTGAAGATTCACAGCCCTAATGAATAATGTATGAAATCATTTTGTTGGTTTGGTGCAACTTAAGATTAATTTCTCATTTTTATGGACCAATTAAGTTCCCAGGGCACACCTGACGACGGCTCACCCAGTGGTTGAGAAACAGTTCACTGGTAGATTTTCCCCCCTTCTGATTCCCCCTCCCATTTTCTCCCCAATTGTACTTGGCCAATTTTCCCCTGCTGGCCCGGTCGCTGCTCCACCCCCTCTGTCAATCTGGGGAGAGCTGTAGACTAGGCATGGGCTAGAAGTAGCGACCTCCACATCTAACGTTAACGGGAGGGGGGTGTGCACAGCGCACTGAGTTGAGTTGTTTTGGAGTGAAGAATATGAACGGGACACACACACACTGCTCAGTCAAACTGCTGCGTCACATCTCTGCTCTCAGGGAGCTGCCACACGCGGGGGGCGATCGAGATCGGCGAGGGAAAATCAATCGTCATTTCAGCCATTGAGTTGGCAATATACCATCCGATCGCCAATCAATCGGCGCAACCCGAGAATAGTTGAATATTCGTATTGGACAATCAAATACGATTCAACTGGCAGAATCCTGAGTCGAGGACATCCCTAATTTACACCCCTATCGCTGATGTGACGAAAGTGTTGAGGTCTTAAAATATATTGAAAGGGTCTTAAAAAAGCTCTTAGAACATATTGAATTTAACTTTAGGATTCCTGCATATACCCTGGTCTCTCTCTCACCTCTGTCTCTCTCTCACCTGTCTGTCTCTCTCTCACCTGTCTGTCTCTCTCTCTCACCTGTCTCTCTCACCCCTCTCTCACCTGTCGCTCTCTCACCTGTCTCGTCTCTCTCTCTCCCCCTCTCTACCTGTCTGTCTCTCTCACCCGTCTCTCCCCCTCTCTACCTGTCTGTCTCTCAGGTGTGCAGGCTGTGTGCCTGTCTCCAGCTCAGGCTGATCCGTTCTTCAGTCAGGGAGAGTCTTTGTGCTCTGATGACCAGCTGGACCAGAGCTGGGTCACCGTGTTCGGGTCAGAACAACAATACTCATACTCCACTAATACTAATGTACCAATACTCCACTACTAATAATGTAGTACTAACACTGTAGTACTAATACTCTAGTGATAATCTAGTGATAGTATAAATACCGAAGTACTAATACTAATACTGACGTACTAATACTGAAGTATTAATACTGAAGGAAGTACTAATACTGAAGTACTAATACTGGAGTAATAATACTGAAGTACTAATACTGAAGGAAGTACTAGTACTGAAGTACTAATACTGCAGGAAGTACTAATACTGAAGTACTAATATTGAAGTACTAATACTGAAGTACTAATACTGAAGGAAGTACTAATACTGAAGTACTAATACTGAAGTACTAATACTGAAGGAAGTACTAATACTGAAGTACTAATACTGAAGTACTAATACTGAAGGAAGTACTAATACTGAAGGAAGTACTAATACTGAAGTACTAATACTGAAGGAAGTACTAATAATGAAGTACTAATACTGAAGGAAGTACTAATACTGAAGTACTAATACTGAAGGAAGTACTAATACTGAAGGAAGTACTAATACTGAAGGAAGTACTAATACTGAAGGAAGTACTAACTAATACTGAAGGAAGTACTAATACTGAAGGAAGTACTAATACTTAAGTGCTAATACTAAAGTACTGAAACTGTAGTATTAATCTAGTACTAATACTGTAGTACTAATACTGTAGTACTAACATTGTAGTACTAACACTGTAACACTAATACTCTAGTGCTAACAATCCAGTGCTAATACTTTAGAACGAATACTGTAGTACTATCACTGTAGTACTAATACTGAAGTACTAAAATATAGTAGTATTAATAATCTAGTACTAATACTGTAGTACAATACTAATACTCTAGTATTAATATTCTAGTACATACTAGTACTAGACTCAGTCCGCAGGGTCTTAAACGTATTAAAAAGTAATTGAATTTAATATTCTAATTAATAAGGCCTTAAAAGTATTGAATTTCATTTACAAAGGTCTTCATTTTTTAATTAAGTAATTAATTAAATACTGTAACGTCATAAATAACTGTCACTAAAATGTATGTATGCGCATATCACTAGCAAACAATGTTGCCGGATCTTGCATTTTTATATACCGGTACATAACTCAATCAGTAGTTTCAAGCCGTCCTCAATAAACTGTGTGTGTGCGTGTTTTATGTGTGTGCGTGTTATGTTTGTTGTGTGTGTAGGTTTCCTCCAGCCTCAGCCTCCTACATCCTCCTCCAGTTTGCTCAGTACGGAAACATCCTCAAACACACGGTGTGAGACACAGACACACACACACACACACACACACACACACACACACACACACAGAGACACACACACACACACACAGACACACACACACACAGTGGTCTGTCATCTGTGGCCTTGGATAATGGCTGAGAAAGCACCTGGCACCAAGCAGGGTTTGTACGGTGACATGTAAAACGGTACGGTCATGAAAAACCTGGAAAAGTAATGGAAATTTAAAATAAATGTCCAGGCCCTGGAAAAGTTCTGCTAAAAAATTGTGTCAAACTCTGCACAGTGAAGCTCAAACATCCAACTGAAGGAACGAGAAGAAAAACACATCGTTGACTTTAGGGTGTCTTGTCTTTAAAAAAACATCACCCCCTCTGTGCGCCCCCCCCCCCCCCCCCCCCCCCCAACACACACACAAATACAAATGGCACCCTGTATATATTGACGGTTGTATTGGCCCCCAGATGGCATCTCCGGGGAACTGGATGCACCTGCAGTATCAGTCCAGACTTCAGGCCAGGAAGGCTCTGTCGAAAGATGGCAAGGTGTTTGGAGACTGCATCATGGTCGGAGTCAAACCCTGTATAGACAAGGTACCTGTCTGTCTGTGTTTGTGTGTGTGTCTGTGTGACTGACTGACTGTCTGCCTGTCTGACCACCTGTCTGTCTCTCTCCTCAGAGTGTGATGGAAGGAAGTGATGTCATCTCTCCTCCTCCCTGCTCTTCCTCTGTTCTTCCCTCCACACCGCGTTCCTCCATCAGACCGCTCAGCTCCGCATACAGAGCTACAGACTACCAGGTGACCCCTGACCCCTACGGCACTAACCATGTGACCTCTGACAGGGCTCGACATGAACTGTTTGATGCACTTAGCACCATTCTTTCACTTGTCCTGATGAAAAGGGCCAAGCCCAAATATTTTTTTAACAAGCACGTCAAAATTCATTAAGATATTAAGGACAAACGACGACAGACTCATCACACATTATTCATGGTTAGGGGTTTCCAATAAGTACCTCTGTTAGAGGTAGACTAATGGAAACCCCTAACCATGAATAATGTGCATCATTTATTGTTATCCGGCACTGATACTGTTTATTACCTGATAAAACTATATTACTGAGGGCCTCTTCTGCTAAATGCAGAACTCTAATTTATCGAAATCACATAAAAATTGCATGGATGTGCAGACTTGCGTTAACGTTACCTGTGTACATTAATGTTACATCCTCATAAACATGCACAGCCACTGAACTGCAACTCCACAGAGTGAACAGTGGGCTTTGGACTATGGCTTTTCGGTCAGAATGTGGCATTTTAGTTGGAATATGGCCAGTACCCATGCTAACGCTAATTTTAGCCATATGAATTAGGGATGCACCGATCGATCGGCACGTGACCGGAAATGGCCGATTTTCACGTGATCGGCCTCGATCGGTGATCTGCGCCGGTCACTCTAAATAGCCGATTCTGTGAGCCGATTTTCACATGACGTGCGCGCACCCCAAAGCACCGAGACAGGCACCCAGCCACCACCACACACACGCCAGCATACCTTCCTCGTTGTGGATTTTTTTCACCGTCAGTGAAGTAGACAAATCTCGCAGTTTGTCACACATGCAAGTCGAAAATAAGCCGTGGAGACAGAGATGCGGCCGAGTCCCGCTCGGCTGGAGTCAAGTCTGAGCGGCTCGCTTCGCACCTCACTGGCCCCCCTCTCTCTGCTCTCTCTACCCGGGAAGCAGTGCTGCTGCACCCGGCCACAGTGCACAGCCGACTTGGCGAGGTGAACGCGAGCATTGTGTCCACCATTCCCCGACCTGCCTTTTCCATTCCACATCAGCGCTGGTGCCTCAGCCTGTCAGTCATGTTGTAACGTAGATACAGGAGAGACTATTTGTTTCGTATTGCAAATAGAACGACGGACATAATAATAAAAATGCATCGGACTCACAAGTGTGCAAGGATTTCTGTGCGTGACGATATTTTTTCGGATGGCAGATAAAAATACGCATACCAAACTTCGGACTGTGTGTAAACTCCGCCTGATATTCAGACTGAAGATCGTTACTGTAACTCATAAACTCATTTCCCCTCTACTCAAGAGGACTCTGGAGCCAGGCTATAAACTCCTTGTCCATGGATCATTTTGATGTTCTGTTGCACCTGTTTTCTTTTGGAAAAGTAAATGCATGATAGCTGTGGGATATAGGCTATTGGATTTAATTTAATTTTTGTATTCATTGTATTTGCACAAAAAAGCTCTGTCCAGTAGCCTAACCTGGAACACTTTTATTTTGAGATGTGTTTGAGTGAGATGGTCCTACTTCATGCAAATGATAAGATAAGATAAGATTATTTGGATCCCCATTAGATGTAAGAATTGTTCTATGAATCTTAATTTTCAAACAAAGTTACAAAAACGTTTGTGTAAGCTGTCAATTGTTGTTTTTAGAAAAAAAAATCGGAATCGGCAAAAATCGGTATCGGCAAGTCAGACTATTCAAAAATCGGAAATCGGAATCGGCCAAGAAAATGGCAATCGGTGCATCCCTAATATGAATGTTAGCTAGCTAACCTTAAAGTCGAGGTGAACCCGTTCGTCACGTGCATCTGAGTCCGTTTCAGACTGAAAGCAAATTGAGAGGCGGACTATACGGTGTCGATTATTTGATTTGACAATTCTGAGGACTGGCTTTGGCATTGGCCAATCCTGGCGTGTTCCACCCCCAAATCGGGTGGGATTCAGCGTGTTGTCGTGCTACGCGAGTGGGATCCGCGGAGTACCAGGCAGCCAGGCTGCTTGGTGCGGAGCGAGCGGACAATCCGATGCATGGGTGCTGCCCGCCCGCCTGGAAACTCTGAGAGACGACCCCTGACAGCCAGTAGGGGTGTCAAAAAGAATCGATTATAAGATGCATCGCGATGCGGACGTGCACGATTCTGCATTGATTCACAAATGTCAAAAATCGATTATAAAAAAAATAAATAATAATAATTAATAATCAAATAAAATATAATGGAAGTACATGCAGTTGTTCATTTTAATTATGGATCATAATACAATGCAATTCCAAATGCACTTTTATTTTAAAAGTAGCCACACAGTGAGAAAAAATAAAGTGAGAAAAAAGAAATCATGTATTGCAAAAAAATTGCAAAATTATGCATCGATTTAAGATGCATCGAGATGCATCGATAATCGTTATCGAATCGAATCGTAGCCCTCTGAATCGTAATCGAATCGAATCGTGAGGCCAGTGAAGATCCACAGCCCTAACAGCCAGGGAGGCTGTCAGGCTCGGAGGCGTGCGCCATTATCGTTATAAATGTAATTAATATTCCTGGAATGCGTATTTTAACGAGCCAGTTACATTTCTTTGCATTCTTAGAGATTATAGTTTTTGTTTTTTGTTCATGTTTCTAACAATTGGCCAAGTTAGTAGTTAGTTTATGGGATAGGAATTCTGCCAGACAGGCACTAGGCGCCATTTTCTCTTTCTTTTGGAAGAGAAAATTATCCTGAAATGAAGATTTGATTGACAGCTGCATGTCATGATATGATTGGTTGAAATGGGGTAGAAATTTGATAGTACTAGGTGATGTCAGCAAACTGTACATTACTGTACAGTTTCTTGAAAAATCTTGAAAAAATTTGATGAAAAAAAGTGTGAAAAACCCACCTTCTCTCTTCCCATCCCCATCCCCTCCTCCCACCCATCACCCCCTCACTCTATCACCACCCGACGCAACCTAAAAACTCTCTCACCTGACCCTCTCTCTCTTCTACCGCCCTCTCCTTGCTTCCCTCAGCCGAGCAGTTTGCTCTCCTGTCCACTGACGAGGCTTCCACCGCTCTTCTATCCTCTCTCTCCTCTGCTCTTGATTCTCTCTGCCCTCTCACCACTAAACCTGCCCGATCCTCTCCCCCTGCTCCCTGGCTAACTGAAACTCTGCGAACTCATCGAACAGAGCTTCGGGCAGCTGAGAGAAAATGGAGAAAATCACACCACCCTGAAGTAGGGCTGTGCGATTTTGCCTAAAACTAAAATTGACGATTTTTTCTCTCAAAACTCGATTTTCGATTTCGATTTCGATTTATTATACTATTATACTTCTCTAAACATTTGTTGCCCTGCAGAGCTCTTTTCCCCCCTTTTTTCCATAATTGACAATTTACGCTTTTACTCTGAAGGTAGAACAACTCAACTTCCTGTTTTAGCTTGCCGCTGCTATGCTTAACTTCCTGGCTGTTGCTTGCTAACTTGACACTGGTGGATTTGCGTGTTCCTCCGTGAGATAATTATATTAGTGTCTAAGCGACCACCCGTGCTCGGAGTTATATCTGTACTAGAATAACACAAAGTCACAACAGGAATGCGTGGAACTGCGATAGCAGTTAGGGGGAAATTCAGACACACAGGGACAGGTGAGTCAGCTGAGGCTGCTAACTTACAGCCATGAATACAGCCAATCTATCAGTACTCGGTGGCCTCACGTGTTGTTTTGTTATTATGTGAACTGTAAAAGCAACGTTTCATCGTCCGGTGATAACGTCTGTGTTCGTGTGCGCGCGTGAGTGTGTTGTGGCAATCGTTATCTTGTAGGCTACAGCCCGCAGTGCAACAAGCTGCTTTTTGGTCGGAGGTGTTGAAATAAGTCCATTGCGCTGCTGTTTTTAGTAGCCAGTATCACAGCCTCTAGAGCAGTGGTAGCCAACCAGTCGCCCGCGGGCGACGCCCGCAAGCCACGTTCAGAAAAATTAAAAAAAAAAAAAAAAAATTTTTTTTTTTTTTTTACACAAACAAGACCAAACAGACAAACAGGCTCAGCCACAGGGGAAAGAAAGAAAAAACAAAAAAACGAAACAAAAAAATATAATCAGAAAAATTTATTTTTTATTTGTTTTTCTCCTCCCTTCCCACAATAACACACAAATGTAGAAAATAATTTGTTTAACAATGCATACGTTTTAAAAACGTTTATTGTCTGTGTATAATTTATTGTCTGTGTATAATTAATTATTGATTAACTATTTTGATCCGCCTGGGCTGGGGTCAAAGTTTAGTTTTACGTTACGTCACTACGTCATTCACTCTGCGACAGTGCGACTGCCAGCTGCCAATGATTATATCAGTCGGCTAAGCTAAATGATGGAACGCAAGAACAATGGCAGAAAAGTGAAAGAAAAAACATTACCAATTTCAAGAGGAGTGGGAGGAAGAGTTATTCTTCACAACAGTGAAAGAAAAGAGTGTATGTCTCGATTAAATGCATAATACTCATTATTTAAAGGTAAATCGAGCAAATTTCAACAGGTAGCCCCCGACATGACTCTCTACCCTTCAGGTAGCCCTCGACCTCAAAAAGGTTGGTGACCCCTGCTCTAGAGAGACTTTACAGCGGGGAGAATGGACAAGTAGCAGCATGCGTACATGAGAGAGAGCCGCCCCGCGTAACGTACTTACCCTAGTTAAAGTGAAAATTAAATAAAAAAATAATAATAATAAAAAATAACGATTTTACGATTTTCATTTTTTTAACATCGTCCTAACTAATTAATTCGATTACGATTCAAAATCGATTAATCGCACAGCCCTACCCTGAAGACCTCTCTTCCTACCATCTTATCCACTCCAACTTCACCTCTGCTGTCTCCAAAGCAAAAACCTCCTTCTTCATCTCTGAAATCCAGTCCTCTGCATCCAACCCCAGTAAACTGTTCTCCACCTTCTCTACGCTCCTCAACCCTCCCCCCTTCCCTCCTCCCTCTCTGCTGATGATTTTGTAACCTTCTTTACTAAAAAGGTGGATGACATCAGCTCCTCCTTCCATCCTCCAGGCACCCTCACTAACACTCCCGACTCCAATCCTGCTCCTCGGCCCCCTGTCCCTGGATTTCCTTCCTTCTCCCCCCTCTCTCCCGATGAGGTGCTTAAACTCATCAGCTCGAACCGAGCCACTTACTGCCCCCTCGATCCCATCCCTTCCTCTCTCCTCCAAACCATCTCACCGGACATATCTCCCTTCCTCACTACCTTCATAAACTCCTCTCTGTCCTCTGGTCTTGTTCCGCCTGCTCTAAAGGCTGCAAGAGTCAAGCCTCTGCTTAAGAAACCCTCCCTTGACCCTACTGCTATTCAGAACTACAGACCTGTCTCTCTTCTCTCATTCCTTTCCAAAACCCTTGAACGAGCAGCGTCCGAACAACTTTCTCTCTATCTCTCCCAGAATGACCTCTTGGACCCTCTGCAGTCCGGTTTCAAGGCTTCTCACTCCACTGAGACAGCTCTTCTTGCTGTCACAGAGGCCCTTCACACTGCTAAGGCCTCATCCCTCTCCTCTGTCCTTGTCCTCCTTGACCTGTCTGCTGCCTTCGATACAGTCAATCACCAAATCCTTCTTTCCACTCTGTCTGACCTCGGCATTTCAGGTTCTGCACTCTCCTGGTTTGCTTCCTATCTCTCGAACCGCTCATACCAGGTCTTATGGAGAGGGTCCGTCTCCAGATCCTGCCCTCTTACCACTGGTGTCCCCCAGGGCTCAGTCCTGGGCCCCTTACTTTTTCTTCTCTATATCAGATCTCTTGCCTATGTGATCTCTTCTCATGGCTTCTCTTATCATTGCTATGCTGATGACACCCAACTTTTCCTTTCCTTCCCCCCCTCCGACACTCAAATCGAGGCTCGCATCTCTGCATGTCTCAAGGACATTGGCGACTGGATGTCTGCCCACCACCTCAAGCTCAACCTTGGTAAGACAGAGCTACTCTTCCTCCCAGGGAAAGACTGTCCTCTCACAGATCTCTCCATCTCCATCGACAACACCACTGTACTGCCCTCCCAAACAGCTAAGAACCTTGGGGTGATCCTCGACAACCAGCTGTCTTGCTCTGCCAACATAGCTGCGACAGCACGCTCCTGTAGGTTCTCCCTCTACAACATCCGCAAAATCCGTCCCTTCCTCACAAGAGAAGCGACTCAACTCCTGGTCCAGTCACTTATCGTCCCTCGCCTGGACTACTGCAACGTGCTCCTGGCTGGCCTACCTGCCACCGACATCCGACCGCTTCAGCTCATTCAGAACGCTGCAGCCCGTCTGGTATTCAACCAACCCAAATTCTCTCATGTCACTCCCCTCTTCCGGGACCTCCACTGGCTTCCCATCTCAGCTCGCATCAAATTCAAGACACTGGTACTGGCCTACAGGGCAGTACACCAGTCAGCTCCCCTGTACCTGCAATCTATGGTCAGGTTCCAAACCTCTCACCGCTCCCTTCGCTCCTCCACCAGTGCAGGGCGCCTCGCTCCTCCTTCGCTACGGGCGCTCAAAAGTCGCTCATCCCGATCTCGACTCTTCTCCTCCCTGGCACCCCAATGGTGGAACGAGCTGCCACCTTCGGTCAGGACTGCTGAATCACTGCCGATCTTTCGGAAAAGACTAAAGACTCACCTTTTCAGGCTCCACCTGGGCCCTTCTTGATCTAACTTCTTTCTCTCTCTTTCAAAAAAAAAAAAAAAAAAAAAAACCTAAACTAAAACTCGTACCACTGTTCCTTCAGGATTTGTAGTTGTCATAGACTGTGCTCCATAGTTGATTGCTCTATTGCTGACAAAAAGTGTGTTATTGTAAGTCGCTTTGGATAAAAGCGTCTGCCAAATGACGTAATGTAATGTAATGTAATGTAGAAACGAAAGAAATTAGACTTTTGTGATTTTGTTTGCATACATTATTAAATAGTATTAAATAGGTGCACTGCATACCCAGGTATTTGAACTAAAAGAAAAGAAAAGTAATTTTTGGGTTCAGCTCGACTTTAACACAACAGAACTTACTTGTGGGTTGCTCCCAGCAGACATAGCAGAACATTTGCCTTCCTCATAACACACCCAGTCAAACTCATCTCTCCAGCTCGAGGATATGACTGCTGCAGCTGTGTCACGATCCAGGCTTCATCACAGCCTCGAGGTTATGACTGCTGCAGCTGTGTCACGATCCAGGCTTCATCACAGCCTCGAGGATATGACTGCTGCAACTGTGCAAGTGTATTTTCTGCCCTCAACCCGGTTAATCTCATTACATTACATTACAACCCGGTTAATCTTGCTATATTCTTTATTAGGGCTGGGTTCAAAAAATCGATTCTCAGATTTTTAATCGATTTTTATTTTAATGCTTTGATATCGATTCATATGTCCAGAGATCGATTTTTTTATATAAAAAAAAAGAAAGTTGGCGTTTATTTATGTTTGTAGTTGAAACAAAAACATAAATACTGTAGGCTACATGAATGGAAATGTTTGATCATTAAGCAACAGGCGCAGCAGTTGCAGAAAGAGCTAAAACTTATAGAGGACTCATTGGGTTTGCATAGTAGCTGTCAGCAGTTAAAAGTGACGGTAAACATAAAAGTCTTTAGTCTATAGCCACTTCTTAACTCATTGAGTGCCAGCCACTTTTGGAGAACGGGCGCTCCCAGTGCCAGAGTTTCAGAGCGTTTTCAGTGATTTCTCGAGGCCCACAGAATATTGTGTGATATTACTATGTAAACACCGAACACGCACAAAGAACAAGGAGACTCTATTCTATCATCAGCAAAAAAAAGTTTATTGATACCATTTTCCCTTCTTTAGTTATGAGCCGGAGAAGATAGGTTGTTTTGAGCAAAAACATGCGTTTCAAATTAGAAGCTGAGTTATTCCGCCTTTTGTGAAATGAAGCATTTCAAGCACATTCACTGAGTCTGAAGCTAATATTTTCTGATGTAGTGACGTGGTGTAGTTGTGTGGTGCCCTGCGTGCCCCACCCCCCTCTCCCCCCCTCAGCTGCAAACTCCTCCCCACACTAACACACAGCCTAACACGCACCCAGTCTATTTTCGGAGTGCTCCGTTTTTGTGCGCCGGCTCCCAGCGCGACACGGAAAAGCCACACCGGACTGCTGAAAATGGTTTGGCCCTTCGGCGTCGGGTGCTGCTTTTCTGGCGGCTAATCGTGTGGAGAAACTATGCAGACAGACAGACAGAGGCAGAGGGGCTCAGTTGTGGGCGCGGATTGACTGCTGTTCGCAGCCAACGTCAGCTCCAGTCAGAGCCATCTATATGGCTCTGGCTGCAGCATGAGCGGTTTCTCTTTCATCACGGGGATTTTTCCTGTTGTTTTCCTGACCTTTCTCTAATCTGGAGAGCACTGTCGCCACCTAATGAGTCCGTAAAATAGGTTATACACCTTCAATAGCTACAATATTTGTACAGGAGATGCAGGAGGCTTTGATCCACGTCCCACCGTCAAAAAACGCATTTGACGTCGATCGACGTCATTGGCACTCAACGTCACTATTTACTTTGACGTCGATCGACGTCCTTGGCACTCAATGAGTTAACATGCAGTGGAATCCGTATTATAACCTGCACCTAGCCGGTTGGCCTGCATGTTAAACAACAATTAGCCGGCCTACGCGACTCCGTATCTTATCTACCTCGACCGCCGGTATAAGATCCGCTTCCACGCAATCGCAGCTCATGTTTAACAGTGGCAGGTCATTATCCGCATCTGAGTGGGCGGGTGTGGCTCTTCGTGACTCACTTCACGTTCGCTAGTTTATTAATTAATTAATCGTTCGGGCAATCGCTTATATCAACGAGCAAACTCACGGTTTCCTCAAGTGTTGCAAAAACGGCTTGAATTGTTAAGTGGGGGCTAGAATGACCGTGCTTTCCGAGGTGAGGGCTGACTTGACTGCAGTTGCAGGCAGCCAGGTCCAGTGCATCAGGAGGGACGCTGCTGCGCTGCTTGCTTGCTCCCATGTCAGAAAAAGCCTAACGTTTGTGGGAGATTCAAGTTGTCGCACTTATTACTTTTAGCTAACGCTACGTTGTTTTTTCATCAAGGCAATGTCCAGAAGATATGGGTTCATGAGTTTCTGCAAATGCAGATAGATAGGCTACAGTAGGAGCATGCATGCATGTTGTCTGTTTCAATAACGAAAGCGTCCTTTACCGAGAACGACGTGCCGACCAATTAAATATTCTTGCTGCGAAATCGGCCTCTTAATGACAACACTGGAATAAATAAGATCGACTACGACTATAGAGGCTATAAAGAATGGACTATAGAGAAATGAATGGATTCAAAACGTTTATTTAGGAAACATAGGCTATCAAACTTTTGTGGGGAGAAATACATTTAAAACTAGTCAGATATGACTAGTTGCCACTTGTAAAATAAATCACCCACAGTGATTGACGACGGTGCGACCACTATTTTGACTGCCTCATAGCTAAAGCTGTTTCCTATCACATTTCTTGTGTTTGATACATGCTACCGCGCGCCCCCCCGGCTCATATCCAGTTGTTTCTTAACAAAGACCCCTCATGTTTAGAAAGGCAAAACCTGAAAATATCCTGTTCTCTGTAGCCTGACATGATCCAGAGTCCATGTTTAAAAGGCACTTATTTTTAAAAGTAAGTAAGGTTGGGGCAGATCTGAGGTCTTCAGGCAATTTGTTCTAGCTAGCAGAAGCATAGTGGGTAAATGCAGCCTTCCCATGATTTGTTTTGATCCTAGGGACAGTTAATAAGCTGGACCCTGTTGACCTAAGAGTTCTAGACGGTCCGTAGCGTGGGAGCAATTCAGCTATGTATTTTGGGCCTAGGCCATTAAGTGATTTATAGACTAATAACAGTATTTTAAAATCTATTCTATGACACACTGGCAACCAGTGTAAGGACTTAAGAACTGGAGTGATATGATCAGCTTTCTCAGTCTTCGTTAGAACTCTAGCAGCAGCATTCTGAATGAGTTGAAGTTGCCTAAGTTCTTTTTTGGAGAGACCAGAAAAAAGGCTATTGCAGTAGTCTAACCTACTATAAATGAAGGCGTGAATTAGTTTGTCTAGATCCTGTCTGGACATGTATCCCCTAATTCTTGCTATATTTTTAAGATGATAAAAAGCTGATTTTCTAATTGACTTAAAGGACGGCTTTCCCGTGGGGAATATGAATATATATTAAATCTCACGCCCCTAAGGTTTTCGAATCCGTTGAAATGTTTGAAATTGGTTATTCACTGCCATGCCTATCAAGCATCTATCACATTATTTCCATGTCGCTCTGACGCAAAACGCGTCAGAGCGACAATCCCCGCCTTGCGGAAGTCGTGCACCTATGAACTACAACTGTTGTTGGCCATGGTCCCGCCTCTAGAGGTCCTCCACGCCCCTTCAGAGGCCTTGACCAAAAACAAAAAGGCAGCCATCTTTTTCAACCGCCTAGCCTGCTGTAGCTAATATTAGCTTTCCATAGTTCCTTGCAAAGAGACCAATCTCGGGAACGGAAGCACGTACCGACACGGGACTGGCGGCATTGGAAAGCTCGTCAAATTTTACATCTAGTAGTAGGTGGGTTGAAGTAACGAAATCAACGCTGAGCAATGTACCCGTTTTTACACATTTTTACAGAAAATAGTTACAACATCAGATGCACGTAACTCCTACGAAAATGCCTTAAAATGCATGAATTTTTTTTTATGAAGACATCTCCCGACATATATACTTCGGTTTAAATTTGGTGCAATTTGGAGGCAATTTTATTTTCGATTTATTTCTTCTTCTCTATGGCCCCTATCGTTGCATCGGCGCAGTTTCTAGGCCGAGCGGCAGGCGCAGATCAAAGCAGTGGGCGTGGAAAGGCGCACTTGATATCGTCGTGCTGGCGCTAGATGCAGCCCAAAGCATTACAACCACGCCTTTTAGGCGTAAAATTATGCACCGTCATGCTCATTGGATAAGTGCAATAAACGAATCGCACGCTTGCCTTTTTAGCTCCAATTCCAGTGATCCCGCAAAACCAGACGAAAGCCAAACGCTCTGCCCCCCCCCCCCCCCTTCATCCAGCCTGTCTGTCTGCATTATAGGCTATTATTCCATATTATTATGCTTCTCAAACCAATCTAACTGCAGTTTCAATACTGCAAGCATGTAAATACGCTACACTATAGCAAGATCAAAGTGAAAATAATGTTCTATGCATCAGCTAGAAAAATATAGCCTATTAGATTGGTGAAAGTTTGTCCAGAAAGATATCATTTTCTCTCGCCTGCTGCAGGAAGGATGATGCACATAAATATACCCTACATTATGTCAAGTCATTGCATAAATGTGTTTTTATTGTAAAACTAAATGTGAAATAGGGCCAAGTTATTGGACGGACATCACAGTATAGCAGATGCCATTAGAAGCGCGTTCCGAAGCGCGTTCCGCTGTTACTTCTCTAAATCACGTTAACTCGACAAGGGGTATATATATGCCCAGGAGGACATATATGTTTCACATAGGGTGGTGTTTTCATTTCGAGGTTTTATTTGGTCCAATATTGAAATGTTGACAATGGCAGGCTGTGTTACCATTACACATTAATTTAGAACTACCTTTTATATCTATTTTGGCTCATTTGGTGGCTATTTAGTAGCGAAATGAAGAAACACAATGCATGCTGGGAACTCAGAGAGAGAGAGAGAGAAGGGTGACAGAGAAGAAGCAGTGAAGGCAAAGAATAGGCCTGCTTTTCAAAAGCGCAAAGCGCTAAATGTAGGCCAGCTCCCAAGATATGACTAGGCTGGTATTTAGCGCCGACACGCCCACTTTGGGACTGCGCCACGCCCATTCGGCCTAAAGCGCATTTGGCAGCCTAAAGCCTATTGCTATCTTGCCGAAACAGGCGCAAGGCACGTTTTTTTGCGGTTAAGGCCCGTAATAGCGCCGATGGCCTGTGGGAGAATAGAGCCCTATATGTTTTATTGTCGAAGCCTTCTTCTTCTTCTTCTTTGAGTTTTATGGCGGTTGGCAAACATATATGTGCATTACCGCCACCTACTGGAGTTTGATATCAGCCAAATGCCTGAGGGGTGGGCATGAAAACGAAGGCCACGCGAGCCCAGTGCATTGTGGGAAATGTAGTATTTCGAGTCCCCGCACCCGCACCTCCCCCCCACCACCCCCCCCCCCCACACACACAGAGTGGATTTCGGTTGATATCTCTGTGAGTAAACCTCCAATTTCAAAAATTTCAACGGATTCGAAAACCTTAGGGGCGTGAGATTTAATATATATTCATATCCCCCACGGAAAAGCCGGCCTTTAATGTGGGAGTTAAAGTTGAGATCGGAATCAATAAGATTTTTGACTTGATCCTTAGGCTGGTTTCACACCGACGACCCAAGCCTTGCCTATGCCTTGCCTTTACCCACGCTTTTTAATAGGCGTCCGTTTTAGTCAACGAGGCTGTGTACACCGGGCGCCTGAGCGTGAACCCTGCGTGTACCCACGCCTTGCCTATGCCTTGCCGATTTTATCGAATAGGCGTGAGTTCTATTTTGAAGCCGACAAGGCGCGTGCAGGCAGACTTCTTCTGTCAAGCCATGAAAGAAAAACGCACAATATCCGTCGGAAATGGAAAAGTCAACTGAATTTCAAAATAAAATGGAGTTACTACAACATGTTGAGCAGAGAGACAGAGAGATTGACGGGTGGCTATCACGTGGGGCTTTCTCCCCGTCGGCAAACAAATCTTCATGAGAGAGAATAGCGACCGAAGAAGCAAGATGGACAATGTTGTTGTGCCAGGCTGCCAGCACATATTCTTGCAAGATCACCTCTCTAAAATGTCAGACTATAGTCAGACCTGGTTATACATATCCAGCATCAATATAACATTAAATATATCCGATTTATTTTACCTAGAGGCTACCCATGACAATTCTGGACAACACGTGAAAAAATACAGTCGGGAGAGAGGAGAGGCGCTTGTGACTCGGCTCCAGGTTCGGCGTGCAAAAGGCGTGCGGTGTGATCGCAAAAGCGTGTAACAGGTTCACGCCCAGCTCGGCGTAGGCGTGGGTTGAGGCAAGGCGTAGGTTGTCTGTGTGAATGAAGCGTTAGGCTTCAGGGATAGAGACTCAAGGCGTACAGTGATTTTAAGCCTTTGTTCTTTGGGGCCAAAGACGATCACCTCAGTTTTGTCTTTGTTTAGCTGTAGGAAATTCTGGCACATCCAGTTATTTATTTGATCAATGCACTGGCACAATGATTCTATGGGGGCATAGTCAGCTGAGGAAAGAGTTATATACAACTGAGTGTCGTCTGCATAGTTATGATAGGCTACTTTGTTTTTTTGCATAATTGGGCCTAGAGGGAGCATATAAAGGTTGAAGAGAACGGGCCCCATAATGGATCCTTGAGGCACCCCACAAGTCATCCTAGTTAGGTCAGATGTGTAATTGCCAATGGAGACGAAGTACTTCCTGTCTTGAAGATAGGACTTGAACCACTGGAGGACCGTACCTCTTGTATGTGTTTTGCTGTCTTGTGTGTGTTTTGCTGTCTTGTGTGTTGTATTGACCAAAATGATCCCATTCCCTTTATTTTGACAGAATGTTCCATAAGTGTATGGACAGTTAAAGGGTTATTGTGCTTTTTGGCTTTAGTTGAGTGTACCTGAGCTGTAAATCCTGTAATAGTGTGTGTGTGTGTGTGTGTGTGTGTGTGTGTGTGTGTGTGTGTGTGTGTGTGTGTGTGTGTGTGTGTAGGTGGTGGCAGATAGACAGACGCCCATGAAGGACGACAGCTTTGTTTCCAAGGCGATGGAGTACATGTTTGGCTGGTGACATCATCACAGTGGTACATCATGGGATACCTGATGGACGGACTGACCCCCTGTGTATGTGTGCGTGTGTGTGGATGTTTTTTAACAGCAATGATGGTTGAATGTTCTACTCTGTTAGTTTTTATTCTGTTTCAATAAAATTTAAATCCTGACTGATCAGATCATGCATGAATTAATCACTTTTTTTTTTATGTTTTTACAAATCACACCAATAACTTTTTACCCAATATATTTTATTTTAACACATTGAGTGCCAGCGACGCCATATGGCGTCAAGAGAAATTTACCGTACGCTGCCAGCGACGCCAAATGGCGTCAATAACTCCAAATTCATATTTTGACGGGGGAATGTCGATCTAAGCCTCTTACATCGCCTCTTACAATATGGGAGCTATTGAATGTGTCTAACCTATTTTACAGAACCCTTAGGTGGCGACAGTCCTCTCCAGATTAGAGAACGGCCAGGAGAAAAGAGAGAAGAAGTGATGAGGAAACGGAAATCGCAATGATATGCATGAAGCGTGCATACCGTTAGCTGTGCCTGGGAAACAGCACTCATCTGCTGCCATAATTGAGCCCCTACCGTGTCCGCTGCGATAGTCCATCCATATGATTTAGTTGCCGACACGGCGACACCAGGGTCTTTCTGAAAAATTACATTATTCTCAGCTGGGAGCTGGCGACACGCTGTAAAAAAGCAGGGGGATGCAGGCAGCGGACTTTTTCAGTGCAGATCAAACAGAGCAAACTCCTCCCACCACGAAGGAGGGGGAGGAGGGGGGTGGGGGCACGCAGGCCACTACAGCATACAACCATTCACAGTACACTGACACACCCAGGCAGCAGGCTCAATGCATAATGAGCAAACAAGCTAGAATAGGCTATCTGATGCCCACCAGCAGTAAATCAAGACCAGCAAGAAGGTGTAGGGTCTGCGCACGCAGGTTCTTTTCAAGAAAATAAAACAATGCAGGAAATTTTGTGTTTGAATATTGTTATGTTACACAAAAAATTAAAGCTTAGAATGTGTAGTTTCATCCAGAAAAAAAAAAAGTTGATATCTTCTTTCTTTGTGGAAATATGGACTTCAACATCCAGCATGACCCCATGAAAGTGAGCATTTTGATGTTAGACCAAGCTGTATACTAATATATGTAGAAAATAAACAACACATTCTTTTGACATACTTTTTCCCGCAGGTAAACTAGACATTCTAACCTTTCATTTCAGCTATAGCATTTTGTTCAACTCAAAGCAGAATTCATTCTGTCGCCTTTCTAACATAAAGATGTGATTATCTCAGAAACTAATTTCAGCATGCTCTTTTCGGTCGAAAACACTCTTTTTCAGAGGGGTGTATTTCCAAAATGGAACGGTTTATAAACACAGTTTTTTTTTTAAATGAAACAGAAGGGTTCAAAGTTTCATTGAGGCTATTGGTTGTCCGAACACAAAAAATGATATGGCTATATTAAAATGCATTGCGGCCTATGTGGCACAGTACAGCAACCTTTTGCCCAAGGGCGTGGCACTCAAAGTGTTAAAGGAGGTATACAAGATAAGATACAAGATACTTTATTGCCACACAACCAGATTGGTGGTATTTGGTTTCGGTACAGTATATTCTGTAGCTCTGAATGAAACATAGAACATATACATTTACCCTCCTTCCCAAGAATATACAGTACATAAATACAACACAAGGACAAGTCAAGCAGAGTCCATCAGGTGCTTAGTTCATGTGCTGGGGGAAGAGGGTGTGGGGACTGGGGAGCCAAGGGAGTTCAGGGTTCCTATGGCAGCAGCTGTGGGTGGGGAGGGGTGGGGACTGTCCTTGAAGCGGATGTTTTTGGGGTGAATAGACCTGTAGCGTCTGCCTGAGGGCATGGGCACAAATAGGTGGTGTGCTGGCTGGGAGGGGTGCTTGGCAATCTTGCCATCATGGGTGGTGAAGATGGAGTCAAGAGAGGGACGGTCACATCCTATGGTTTTGGAAGCCTTCGACTATGTGCTGTAGTTTGTGTTTGGAGTGTTTATCTACTGTTTCGTACCAGACTAGGCGAGTAAACTTTGAATGATGGGAGTGTAGAATTGGACCAGCAGGCATTGTTTAACCCTGTACTTCCTCAGTTGCCATAGGAAGTACAGTTGCTGCTGGGCCTTTTTCATGGTGGAGGTGATGTGGATGTCCCATTTTCAGAGGTGGAAAGTACTCAAATACACATACTTGAGTCGCGTTTTTTTTAGGATTTGTAATTTTTAAGTATTTTTATAATGCTATACTTTTACTTGAGTAATTTAATAATAGATATTCTACTTATTAGTATTAGTATTTTTTACCATGTGCGCAGCGCATGGTCAAGAGAAGGCGTTTTGGGTTGAGTCAGGTATTCAGTCAGTCAGGATTGCATACCTGTGATGATGTCATTAGTGATGTCATCAGTGCCAAGCTGTTGAAACGGTCATGATGTCATCAGTGCCAAACTTGGGCTGTTGTATAGTTTCCTCGAATGAGCATGAGGTCGCCTGGTTGCTACATGATGCACGTGGTCCTGGTCCTAAGTTGCCCTTAATTGTTAAATGTGATTAAATTAGTGAATTTAGATTTTTGTTTTGCACACCACACTATGAAAACAGAACAGTAGCATTAGGACTGCTCGCTAACAGATCGTCGTCTTCTGGCTTTCCGGCAGACTGGATGCCTTTCTGGCACATTGCTGCCTCTCACAGTTGGATGGGCCCACTCTAGACCTGGTATCTCTTCCGCTTCTTTCAAGCTTCTGGTACCTCAATCTTCTCATCTCTCGCTAACCGGTCCAGAATCACTACCGCATTTAGGGCGCCCAAATTGGTGGCTTGTGCCAATTGAATTAAAACAGGTTTAGACCAAATTGTAATGATCCCCACCATCACATTAGTTCATAAATATCAGTTTCATTTGCCACTGCTGAGAGACTGCACCTTCCACTGACAACTGGTGCTATTTTCATTATTTATTATCTTGGAATCTCTCATACTTCTCCTTTATTTATTCTTTCTTTATTTATCTTTTCTCGTTCCCAAAAGTTTCCCATTCCTCCTACAGTTTTCACACTACGTAGACATGTGAGACGTCAAATTAACGTGCGGCTCATTGAAGAATCGTGCGCATTTGCATTGCTAAGGGTTTTGTTGGACGGTTTTTGCGATATTTGCGATAACGTACGATTTTCTCCCGCATTCACTTGAATGGGGTTTTGAAATCATTGGCATTGGCGATATTACCAACACCTCATTTTCTGTTTTTTAACCATCAATACCACTGGGCCAATCCCTGAAATTTGGCCCAATGACAGATATGACAGATATTCAAGCCCCTTCAGGGGCAATAGGCTCGAACCCCTGGTATTGCCGCTTGCGGCTGTTTTAAATTTGAATGTGTGTGTGTGTGAAGTAGAACAGCATTCGGCTATTCCAATGGGACTATAGAACAATGCAGCATCATAAGAACTGAACCACATAGGCTATTTATCATTACCTGTGTGTGTGTGTGTGTGTGTGTGTGAGAGAGAGAGAGTGTGTGTGTGTGTGTTGACAGAACAATAATGTCCAGCTCACACAGTGAGTCATGTCATTAATCACAGGTGAGCAGCTGTTCTGAGGCTGTGATGATGCACTGTGTGTGTGTGTGTGTGTGTGTGTGTGTGTGTGTGTGTGTGTGTAAGAGAAAGAGAGCAGCCAAATAACATTGCTTACTACTTTGATTACCAAATACATCTAGAAAACTTAGGCAGAAATGTGTGGAAAATACACAATATAAGAAGAGCAGCTCTGGCAGGCTGTCTGGAAGCAACGCTACGTGATGCTCGTGACGTCCTCTGGTAGGTGTCGATGCATGATAGTTACACCGACGTGTCAATGAGTTCATGCAACCCCACCGTCCACATCGAAACAATCCAACAGTTGACGTGGGTTTCCCACTAGATGGCGGTGTAGGCTGAGTCATACTATGAACCACTCTGTCTTTACAGTAATAGAATGGGGTTTTCTGCAGAAAAAAATAGGTGCTTTATCGCAAATGTCTTTCAAGGTCACTTCCCAATTCAATTTACATGTTTTTTCCCCCCAATATTTTATTTTCTACTTTTTTGAACAGCACATGAACAAGACAAACAGGCTCGGTAACCCTTTATTTTACAGGTACCCTAGTTACATATTAACTATTTGTAATTACACATGAACACCAAATGTAATTACACAGTAACTACCAATAGTTATAAATTATGTTCATATGTAGTTACATTGTAACGGACCTGTAAAATGGAGTGAGTCTGTTCAACTGTAGTTCATATGTAGTTACATTGTAACATACCTGTAAAATGGAGTGAGACTGTTCAACTGTAGTTCATATGTAGTTACAGAAGAAAACGGAGAATTGTACTGTCTCGGGGATTTTAACATTAACTGGCTTTCTGTAAACTGTCCACTGAAGAACAGGCTGACACATGTGGATTATCGCAATTAGTCTCGCAACCAACAAGAAACTCTGTGAACAATATTGGCATCAACACTTCAAAATGTATTGATCATATTTACACCAACACTCCTAACATGTGCTCCAAATCTGTCGCGATCCCTGTTGGCTTCAGTGACCATGATTTTGTGGCTGTTTCAAGGATAACTAAACTACCTAGGGCCTGTCCCAAAGTTATTATTTCTAGATCGTATAGGAAATTTAATGAAGACGATTTTATTAATGATCTCAAGAATACTAAATGGTCTGACGTATGCACAATTGATGATGTTGAGATCTCTCTGAGTTTGTTTATGGATTACTTTATGAAAACTGTTAACAAACATGCTCCTTTAAAGAAATTCACAGTTAAAGCCAGAAGTGCGCCTTGGATTGACATCCCATTGAAGAACCTTATGTCTCAAAGAGACGATGCCAAAAAGGTTGCTGCTCTCGGGTTCTTCTGTTGACAGAAAGCTCTATTGTGCGTTAAGAAATCAGGTAACTAAAATGAACAAAGTTAATAAGAGAGCTTACTATCAGAAGAAGATCTCTGACAGTGGCAATAACAGCAAAAAATTATGGGGTGTACTGAATGAAATTATGGGCAAGAAGACCGCCCGCACGTCTTTTGTTGAATCGGACGGTGTCTACTTGACAAAACCACTTGATATTTCTTTGATATTTATATTTTAATGAATATTTTGTGAATAAGGTGTCCAAACTCAGAGAAAACATGGACAACAACATCAAGTCTAATTCTGAAGAACTTATAAAAAAACACATCATGAAAAATAAGATCTGCACCTTTGATTTTCATCTGGTCAGTGTGGAAAAGGTAGAAATGTTGCTGAGCTCACTGCCTGTTGATGGGGCTGCTGGAACGGATCAGCTTGATAGCAAGTTGTTAAAAATTTCCGCTGCACATGTCTTTCATCCTATTTGTCACATTTTTAATAGATGTCTGATCAGCGGCGTATGCCCAGAGTTGTGGAAGGAGGGTAAGATTATTCCTATTCCTAAAGATACAAAAGCTACATTCTGTGGTCAGAACAGCAGGCCCATCAGCATTTTACCAGTATTGAGTAAATTGATGGAAAAAATTGTTTATGAGCAAATTCAATGTTATTTTTCTGACAATGAATTAACAACTGAGTTCCAACACGCATATAGACCTGGTCATTCAACCTGTACTGCCATGACTCAGATGTGTGATAGTTGGCTAACCTCTATTGACAGCTCAAAGCTCGTTGGCTCTGTTCTGCTTGATTTCAGCGCAGCATTTGATGTGATCGACCATGACATTTTAACATCCAAACTTACGTGTTATGGATTTAAATCATCTGCAACTCAGTGGGTCAAGAGCTACCTGTCGGCTAGGTCACAGAGGGTCTATTTTAATGGGGCACTATCTAACAGTAGGACCCTGAACTGCGGGGTCCCACAAGGCAGTTGTCTTGGCCCTCTCCTCTTCTCCATCTTCACAAATGATATGCCATATGCAATCAGTAAGGCTAGTTTGACCATGTATGCAGATGATTCGACTATTATGCGGCTAACTCATGTACTGAACTTAACACGTTCACTGCCAATGACGTGTTTTTACGTCAAACAAAATCCAACCGTTCACTGCCAATGACGTGTTTTTACGTAAAAAAATTGATTTTTTTTTTTTTACGGTGGGACGTTGATCTAACCCTTTTACGTCTCCTATGCCAGAATTGGAGGTATTGAATGTGTATAATCTATTTTACCGACCCACTGAGTGGCGACAGTGCTCTCCTGACTAGAGGAAGGCAAGCAAAAAGCAGTGTCAGGAAGCCATTCTCATGAAAATGGATGGCGAAAACGCTTTCGTTTTCGCGCTGATTGCTGGCGGTGCGGGATTGCAAATTTGCATAATAGATTACGGGTGGAACACACTTTGAAACACGCAGCATAAATATGACCAGAATCGCAAAAGCTTCATCAAAGCTCTCAACCGAAGCGAGCGAGCCCATCCAGACTTCCTCAAAGAGCGGCCGCGCAGACAGGCACAGCAGCAGCAAAGCAATGAGACTGGTGACGCGAGGTTACAGCAGCAGAAACGAGCTTGTGACACGGCCGCTGCAGCCAAGAAGACACACACGGAGGGAGGAGTTGGAAGCAGAGGGGGGTTTCCTGCTGTTATGGAGGAAATTACTGTTCAAAACTATTGTTTAGATGTCTGACGTCTTACTGATGCCAAAAATGAATGGTTAAAGTGACTGTTCTATCGAATTTCACAAAAAGCCGTTTATCTCAGAATATTTTTTCTGACGCTGAAACCATGCTGTATTCAACTGCTAATGCTTACATAACTACTAGCTCTACAAACTAACTCTTTTAGACAGAGAAAGCACACATTCTATTAGTTCTTTTGAGATATTGTGTGTTCACAAAATCTTAGCAGAAAAGAATCCTCGGGTCTTGAAAGATGAGCCAGAATCCTCAAAAAAACCCTCTGGCAGAACCTACCTACAGTAAAAAAAAAACGTCTGGCAGTGAATGTGTTAATCATGTTCTGTCTAGCGAGCTAAGTATTATATATAATTGGATAAAAGCAAATAAACTTATACTGAATCTATCAAAAACAATGTGCATTACTTTTGGCTCTAATTATAGATTATCACAGAATCCTAAAATTAACATACTAATAGATGATCAAATTATAAAGCAAGTAAAAACAGTAAAACTTTTAGGACTCTGGCTGGACTGCACATTGTCATGGTCTGATCACATCAATAAAGTGGTTGCGAAAATGGGCAGAGCTGTAGCAATTACTAGGAAATGTGCATTATTTGTTACATCATTGGCACTTCGCCAAATTGTTTCCTCATTGGTTCTGTGTCACTTGGAATACTGCTCTGTGGTATGGTCATCAGCAGCTAAAGGTCTTCTTGAAAAACTGCAAGTTGCACAAAACAAAGCAGCTAGGCTGGTCCTTGGGTGCTCCCCTAGGGCTAGCATAGCTGAAATGCATACACGTCTCACATGGCTTACTGTTGAGCAGAAACTCTTATCAATCCTACTTGTACATTTTCACAAGGTTATCAATACCCAAACTCCTGGCTTTCTCTTCGACAGCATAATTTATAGCTCACGTACTCACACACACTCCACCAGAGGGGCGAGCAGGGGTCAGTTGACTCTGCCTAGACCCAAAACTAACTTTATGAAGAAAACAGTCACATACAGATCGATAATGTCCAGTAGCCTGTACTACGAAGCTAGTTTAATGCCTTATCTGAGTAAGTTTGAGTTTAAACCTGGTTTAGCCGTACTACAAAGCAAGTTAACTTTCAATCACCATGGCAACTGACGCTGCAAAGCTAACCTGGTCGCGACCAGGTTAGCTTCAGAGGATAAGATCAAAATCCATGACAGACCCATATAATCGGCTCTCTGGAGTCACTCACCGTTCATATAAGATCGCCATATGAAAAATAGATTGCAGTCAACTGAGAATATAACAAGAAAAACATTTGTGGCTCTGTAGGCTACATAATTAAATGGTAAATGGTAAATGGTAAATGGTCTGCATTTATATAGCGCTTTTATCCAAAGCGCTTTACAATGAGTAGATAGTCTACATTCACCCATTCATACACCAATGGCGGCAGGCTGCCACGCAGGGTGCCTACACACCATCGGGAGCAATTTGGGGTTAAGTGTCTTGCCCAAGGACACAACGACAGCAGCTGGGAGGGAGCAGGGATCGAACCGCCAACCCTTGCGTCATTGGCCGACCCGCTCTACCTCCTGAGCTAAAGCCGTCCCCATTATTAAGCCTACTTACCACTTTATGTCTTAACAGCTCAACTATGCGTGGAGAAATATGATCACTATTAATCACCGCAGCGCATATCATAGGCTAAACGGAGCCTCAAATGGAGTGAGGGTGATATTCTCCTACATGCCAGAAAAGCCTATACATATAATATAGATGGGATAAATATGGGATAGCCCCAATACTAAATATGCAGGCTTCTTGCATGTTTCAGCTGGAACTGTGTCCTGTAGGCTGTATGCCAATATATGAGCAAAAATAGGCTAGTTTTTATCAATGAAAAGTATGCCCGCATCGTCTCAATTCAGTCCAGCAGTTTTCTCTTTTATATTAGGATATCATTATTATAGCCTATATATGAATTATTCGATCAGTGCAACCACACACACATAATGAGTGATAGAGATCATTATTCATTGAGCATGCTTTCTAAATCTATGGTCTAAATAGGCTTACAGATTGTGGAAATTTATAGACTGAGATTACACATTTAATGTACATTACACTCGCACAAAGCTGTAGGAGACAGAAATCGCTGATCAAAGTAAATCAAATGACTGATGTGAATACAAGCGGCAGCTTTAGACAGTCCTTCCCCCAACTATATCCAACGCGGATTTTCATTCTGCCATAGGTTACATTAAATATCCGCTAAAATCTCTGATCCCACTGTGGCTGCGCTTTTTCATTCAATGAGGAAATGGGTGTGGAAATGGGTGTGGGCGTGGATCAACTCAGCTGTTCATAATGTCATTGGCTAGCGCACCTCTTTCGCGTGGACGTGCGCCTGTGCACGAGCGAAAAACGTGCGCGTGCACAGGCAGATCCCAGGTCCACTTACCTAGTACAAAACCAGCGTCGTAGTATCAGTTAACTAGATAGCTTTGATCCTGTTCAGTCAAACCAGATCAAAGGGACTTATCGCGGATCTGTTAAACTAGCTTCGTAGTACAGGCTCCTGGAATTGTCTGCCAGTAAACATTTCCTCCATCCATGGGAGGGCTGGTTTCAAACGGAAACTTAGATCCCACCTGCACTCACTAACACCAGCAAACACACTTTGAACACACAACTTTACTCAGTTCCCATTATGTCTGTCTTTTAATAGTATGTTTTAGAATAGCGTCTTTTAGATCGGCTGATCTAATGTAGCTGGCCAGCTACATAACCAGCTGACCAAACTGTTGTTGTTGTTTTGTTTTGTTTTATATACTGCTCTTTACTCTGTGACGCACCTGTATTGCACTGCATTTTGCTATTTCTTATTATTTTAATAATTCTTATTTTTTACTATGTTATTTTACTACTGAACTTTACTGTCTACAGTTACTATTGCTGTAATGTATTGTGTATTGTGTTTGGACCCCAGGAAGACTAGCGGTCGTTTTGGCGGCAGCTAATGGGGATCCTTTTAAATAAACAAATAAACAAATAAAATAAACATTGCAACAGACCTGTAAAATAGAGTGAGTCTGTTCAACTGTAGTTTATATGTAGTTACATTGTAACATACATGTAAAATGGAGTGAGCCTGTTCAACTGTAGTTCATATGTAGTTACATGGTACTGGACCTGTAAAGTGGAGTGAGTCTATTCAACTGTAGTTCATAGGTAGTTACATGTTACCGGACCTGTGTGGAGTGAGACTGTTCAACTGTAGTTCATATGTAGTTACATGGTACCGGACCTGTAAAGTGGAGTGAGTCTATTCAACTGTAGTTCATATGTAGTTACATGGTACCCAGGGCCGATTCTAGGGGGGGGCAGGGGTGGGCTATGCCCACCCAAAAATTAATCTTGCCCACCCAATTTTTTTTTTTTTTTATTTTTTTTGTATCTCCCTTTTTGAATTCCAGGCGACCGCACTTAGGGTCGCGACCCGAAGGTTGGAGACCACTGGGTTAGTTAGTTTAGGGCACCTAACAGTAGTTATAGCTTTAATTTGATTTGAGAAATAAGCTCATCCAATGCAAAGAATATTATGGAGTTGATTATTTTAAACTATGGATGAAGGATTGTTATTTATTTGTTAGGGTAACAAAGTCAATCTGCTTTCAAAGTTTTAATTTCAGTTTGAGTTTGAATAAGACTAAAAGTCTTGTAAATATAGGTTTGAAGGCTAAATGGCAAATAGTTTTTAGCTATGGTTAAATCTCACTGCACTAGTCTTTAATTTGATTTGAGAAATAAGATCATCCAATGAAAATAAATGTTATGGAGTTGATTATTTTAAACTGGATGAAGTATTTTTATTTATTTTTAGGGTAAGTCAATCTGCTTTCAAAGTAGTTTTCTTTGTCACTTTTCAGTTTGAATTTGAATAAGACTAAACGTCTTGGAAATATAGCAATAGTTTTGTAAATAGTTAGTTTGTACATAGTTTGCTAATAGTTTTGACAATAATAATGTAAACACTGGCCTGTCACCTGAGTGAAAGTTCCTACTTACAGTTTGGTGACCCAAAACAGAATGGTGACTCCTACTGGAACAATTTGGTTCAGTGTTTATGCCTGTGTTGCTGTCTGTTGTAGTGTAAAACGACTAAAGGGAGAGCAGGTGGTTACATGAAAGTGAGTGAGAAAAGGAGAAGATACTGAATAATGACATCACAACAGTATAATCCTAATGTTAATTTAAAATTAAATATTCTTGGATGAAAGTCCAAAAAACGTCAAATTTTCTTCGGCGCTGCCCTTGCAGGCAGCACCGAGAGTCCATTCCTACCTAAAAGTACTTCCAGCGCCACTGAATATAATGCAATTTAATCCCCATCCCCGAACCCACAACCTCTGGCAACCTACCGCCAAAGTTGCCCCCTACCAGCCCACCCTAGTGTGGCAGGCTAGATACGGGCCTGATGGTACCGAACCTGTAAAGAAGCTCCGGGCTGGGACAGAGATTGCTAAAACCCAGTGGTGGATTGGAACCACTGAACTTCTGATTGCAAAGCAGGCGGCTTTAACCACTCAGCCACGAGGGCTTTCCAAATTTCATGGTGGAGTTTGAGAGGATAACTGTATGTCAGTCAGATGTAGTTGCTGTCACTTCATAGCTTTGTTATTATAAACAGAGATTTGGGGGAAAATGTATGGGGTGTTGGCTAAACGTTAGCAGATCAGCAGAAGCAGACAGCAGTGTGCTCACCAGCATGTTTTCCTCCTGGATGTTTTCTCTTTACCTCACATTTATTCAGAGAACCTCGTTTGAGGGTTTGACTGGTGTCTGTCAGTTGTCAGGTTCTGTCAATCGTCAGTTGGTTGCGCCTCCTCTAATATTCACATAACCGTAATGGATGGAAACACGCATAATGGATGGAAATGCAGCATTAATAATTCTGCATTTTCTTTTGCTGAATTCCTGAAAATTCGGTTAAAAGTTGCGATACATTTGGATGGAAACCCAATTAAACAGAGAGAGAGAGAGACAGGGACAGGCAGGGAGAGAGCGAGAGAGGTCTGGTTGTGACCTCTGAGTCCCAAAGAGACCGCTCTGCATTCTGCTGTCCAGCAACAATACACTGTGTGTGTGTCTGTGTGTGTGTGTGTGTGTGTGTGTGTGTGTGTGTGTGTTAGGTTCCATATCATTAATATAGTTTGTGATGTCAGATCTAGGACAAAAAACAATAGAGCTGAAACTGCTTTACTAAAAACACTGCAATGGACCCATTTATACAGAGCTTATGACACACACACACACACACACACACACCCATTCACACACAGTGGATCCAACAGATGGCAGCAGCGCTGCGTAACACAGCAGGGGGTCAGTTCAGTTCTGCTTTATGGTCACAATATGGATGATTTGTCTTCGGCTTCACAGCTTTGGTAGAGCAGATAAAAGTCACACCGAAATTCTGATGATATTCATCTCTGGTCCTGGATATTATGTTTGAAACACGAAATAAAATTTAGCCGCAAGCGGCAGGGCTTCAAGCTTTAGCCAAATGAATTTGATCTTGGCCAATAGTGTCAGTGGTTGTGGGGACACAGACCCAATTCATCCCTTTTCTAGAGTTACATTATTGTGTTAGTCATGTTTGGCATGTTCCCTTTTTGTCAAATTGCATAATAGCTTGTCCGAAATATCATTTTACATTAAGCAGAGAGGTTTGGGATTGAGACTATAGCCTCATATGGTTAAGTTGAGTGAGAAAACATGGTTTTTAGTGGGGGGAAATGCACTCATGCAATTAGCAAAAAGCATGTAAGATTTGCACTTCCGCTTTCTCAGCTCACTGTATTTCTCCATTCATTCGCTGTGACTCGAAAACAATGGCGCAGGTTAGACAAAATCGGGGATGTAACGTTCCATTTTGGTATGGTATGGTATGGTGTTTATTCTTAATCCCCGAGGGGAAACATGGTTTGCCACCAGAGCGAGTACAGCTACACAAACAAGAAACGGTAACATACAACACAATAACAATAACACAGTAGAAAGAGAGAGAGCCTCACAATGCAGAGCTAGCAGTGTTCATTAAAGAATTTTACAGAAGCAGGAACAAAGGGTGCCGCATCTATGTGCCGACAGGTCGCAATGCCGATAGCCCACAAGCAGAACCAGCTGAGCGAGGCGGCGTGCAGCGTGTCGGTGGAGCTAACCTCTCCCAGCCCCCACGCCAAACCTAACCTCCCCCCATGCCTAAACCTAACCTCCCCCAGACCCTAACCCAAAACCTAACCTCTCCCACCCCCCATGCCTAAACCTAACCTCCCCCAGACCCTAACCCAAAACCTAACCTCTCCCACCCCCCACGCCTAAACCTAAGGTCGGCATTGCGGGTGGTTGGCATAGCGGGTGGACACCGAACAAAGGACCTTCTAAATCGCTCAGTAGAGCACCGAGGCATCAAAAGCCTATTACTAAACGAACTACGCAGGCCATCAAATACATTATACAAAGGATGGCCTTCAAAAGAAAGAATAGAGTTCAGTTTTCTCCTTGTTCTCTTGGCTATAGTGATCTCCAAGGATTCAGGGGGAAGGCCAATCACTGAGCCAGCCATTTTGTTCATAATCCAGGAACAAATAACCATATCTATTGTTTCATAGTTTTCATACTGATGAAAAGTTATGAAAAATATGGATTTTTGCTTTAGAAGCGACATAAACAGTGTTAGCATGGTTACAGCTAAGGAAGTTGATAGTTAGCACTTCCACTAGCATCTTGTCTCCGTCTGATACAGCAACAATGGACTCTGAGCAGCGATATTTTCACTCCTTTCTCTGCCCAAAATTAGAATTGCAGATGTCCATCTTGTGGAAGAATTTCAAGGGAGTGTAAAATGTTCCAAGTTGTACAAAGGATACAAATTCTTTTTTGAGCAGTTTATTTTTTTATTTTCAAGGTAAGTATGCTAGCTAGCGTTAGCTAACATGTTTAGGCTACAGCAATGCACCTGTTACCTGTTTAAGAGATCATCTATGGCACCTAACATTATTACCTGTTAAGAGATTGTCTATCCTTAAATAAAAACATGTTTTCTTGTCAATGTCAACTATGTGTTTGTTATTGCAGGGAAAGTGGTTATTAGGGCCAGATGTCATAGATCTAAGAAAGCGTGAAGATAAATGCATACATAGCTTAGCTAACTTCTGCTATCAGGGATGCAAACTCATGGAGCCTGACAAAGCTGACAGGTACCAGGGCAGGTTAGGGTTAGGGTTAGACCAGAGCAGACTCAGAGGTCAGAGGTCACAGATACCAGACTCAGAAATCCTTCACGTAAGTGCCCCACTTTGGAATCAAAGAGGTGACTGACATCTAAAGGTGACCAAGTTAGTTCCCTGTTATTGTTCCAGATGGTTCTCATGTCCTGCTGCTACCTGTGTTCAATTATTGTTTCAATGTCCATATCAACAGCAGGTACAGGTGAACAACCACTGTACACTGATGTATGGGGGGGGATCGTGATGTTTACTGCAAACTCACTACATAGCCATGTGACTCCAAATTCATCTTTACTGTGCCTATAACATGACTAATAATAACTACAAGATACAAGATGTTTATTGTCACTCGATGTGCAAGTACAATGGTACACACGTGTGAAATTCTTGAGCTGTTGAGGAGGAGAAAGAAGAGAGCGGGAGCCAGTATGGAGGAATCTATGCAGGGGTGGGACTAGGTTTGGCTGGCAGCTAATAATTTCCTGCCTACACTGCTGGGAAAACTGACACTATACTAAATCAAGTGTAGATTTACAGTATACTGATACTGCTAGCTTGAGACAGCCCGCTCAGCAGTTCAGGACTAACTTTATTCAGCAGCTATTAGGTATTCTGTCCATGCTATTAGGACAACTAATACTATACTGCTAAGTCTAAGTTAGACTGTACTGCTGGCTTGAGAGAGCCTCCTCAGCAGTTCAGGACTACCGGTAGGTTTATTCAGCATCATCTGTCCATGCTACTAGGACGACTAATTCTGTACAGCTAATTCAAGTCTAGGTCTACGTTTAGACTGATACTGCTGGCTTGAGACAGCCCGCTCAGCAGTTCAGGACTAAGTTTCAGCAGATATTAAATATTCTGTCCATGCTATTAGGACAACTAATACTATACTGCAAATTCAAGTCTAGGTCTAATAGGCTGATACTGCTGGCTTGAGACAGCCCACTCAGCAGTTCAGGACTAAGTTTATTCAGCAGCTGATAGAGTTTCTGTCTAAGCTACTAGGTCGACTGATGCTATATTACTAAATCAGGTCTAAGTCCAAGTTTAGACTGATATTGCTGGCTTGGGACAGCCCGCTCAGCAATTCAGGATTGAATATACTCATAAATGTTTCCAGAGAATGACACCATCAAACACAACCATATGAGTGGGAAAATGAATGGGTTTTGAGTCTTGAATGTAGCCCTGGTAAAAAATCTATATCAGGATGTAAATACAGTTAAACATGCATAAATACAGTTTAAATATGTATGCATGGATAAAATAAATAAATAAGTATAAAAATATACAGCTTTAAGAGTCACAGTTTGGAGTTCATGCAAATGACCATATAGTTTGTTTGTTCATTCAAGGATTCAACCACATCCATGGATTCAACTTGTAGTCAGACGATCAGCCTAACTTGCTTTGTAGCCTAATCTGTTGTAAATCAAACAGCCAACCCATCCAGTCGCAGGGTTGGGGGCGGGAGTTGGGGAACGACAGAAGCGATTTGTCACCATTCAGAGAACGAGATATTTTACTGAGAGCATTTCGTCATAACTCAAGGGTTTAACGACCAGTTATGTGGTTTTGGACGTTGTGTTATCTACAAGAGGTAAATACGAGTCTGTGTGTTGTTTTCTATGCTGTAACTGAATGTTAGAAGTGTAAACACAATGTTTTGTTGCTAATAGCGTTTAGCCGTTAGCTTAGCTAAATTGTAATTTACATTGCAGTCGAACTGTTAGCTTTGAATTTGAAGCAATTGGTTAAGACAAGCTACTGCTAAATCGCCATGAAATAGTGTTTAGACTTGTTGCTTAGCTGATATATTTGATTCAGGAGACGGACAGTGGTCACTGAGAGAGAGCAGACCAGGAAAGCTCTGTTTGGACCACATGTGGGTGTGCTGCTGTTGGACTGTTGCTGTTTCTTCTGCCATTCTTCCGCCCATCCATTCCTCCCGTTTGCCATTCATCTGCCCCATCCATCATCTACCCCCCTACTTCCATGAACTACCCCCCTCTGATTAGTCCCTGGTTTCCGTGAGTACTGACTGCACGTGCATTTTGTTTTACCTGCTTGTGTGAACAAGCGAAGCGGCCATTACAGTTTTCAGGCCTCCATGCCACTGAGCTAAATAAATATGGAGAGATGATCTCTATCTCCTCCCTGTATGGTCTATTGAAGCCAAAATCTTCTCAGATCAGAGAACCAGAGTCTGCGCACTAGCTCCGTTGAGTTAGAACCATCGACCTATATAAGATGGACGCAATTCCATGGTCCCATAAGTGAAGCCCATGTTAGATCGCAGCCCTGACGGCTGAATCCAGTATTAGGTCACAAGGCCCGCCTCCCCATGTTAGTGGATGGGAAAATCACAACCGAAATAATCACAGTATACGTCAGATAATTTTTTTCCAAAGGTGGTTTGTATAATTTTAGATAGTCATTATCATGCTAATGCCTGTGCAAGTGGTCATTTTTCTGATCAGTTTGTTTTTAAGTAGTTATTTGACATATAAAAAGGGATAAAAATGGATGATTGACAGCTGTGGCAGCCAGTCTCAAGCCGTCATTGGCTGGACAGGGTCTGCACATAATAGATCTATTCGTCACAGACAAGACACACGGCTTTATGTTAT
Source organism: Poromitra crassiceps (assembly GCF_964638095.1). NCBI lineage: Eukaryota > Metazoa > Chordata > Actinopteri > Beryciformes > Melamphaidae > Poromitra > Poromitra crassiceps. Next base: position 62,374,404 of record NC_139627.1, read on the forward strand.
CTAACGCTGCCTGGAGGTCGGTGGCTCATGTTGGCTGTGCTGGCTACAGACATCAATGGACCCCAATAAAAAGAACATTGTTTTGAGGAATGAAAACAAATGTTTTGTGCGCGAGGAATTAACGTTGGTTGGGGACTGAAGTAAGTTCAGAAAATATGTGTTTTATGAGTTACTCCAGCTACGTTATAAGTAGGCTACACAATGGTTTTAACATGCAAGCTAGCATTAGCTGCTTGCATGTCGGCTGTTTTTCATATTACTATAACTTAACAACTGATAACGATAGCTGGAATAACACAATAATAGACACATATTTTCAGAACTGACCAGGTTGTCCAACTGACAGGAAATGTGTTTTATAACGTTAACTCCCGTCCCGGGTATAAGATGAGATGAGGGCGGCCTAGTAATACACAACCACCATTAGCTCATCGCTAACGGGTTAGCATGACATACACAATGGTTTTAACATGCAAGCTAGCATTAGCTGCTTGCTAATCGGCTGTTTTTCATATTACTATAACTTAACAACCGATAACGATAGCTGAAATAACACAATATAATAGACACATATTTTCAGAACTGACCAGGTTGTCCAACTGACAGGAAATGTGTTTTATAACGTTAACTCCCGTCCCGGGTATAAGATGAGATGAGGGCGGCCTAGTAGTACACAACCACCATTAGCTCATCGCTAACGGGTTAGCATGACATACAAACAGACGTTTTATTTCTTGTAGGCTATTAAAGCAACAAACGTTTTTATATGCATATCTGGGGGAAATGCTTTGACTGTGGGGATGTTCGTTCTTCATAAGCTCCTCTCTTAGTAACGATATACCAGGCAATAGACCAGGCAGCCTGGCTCAGGTCTAGGCTAACGCGGGTACAACAACGTAGCCTCACGGTTACATTTGTTAAACCAACATTTGCACCAAAAGAAATGTAATCATAAAGTTAATCAAAATGCCACGGAAACATTAGGCTAATCAACACAGAGCTGTTCATCCGAGAATTTCCCCCAGTGAGAGGCTGAGCCAAGCAGCCCTGGCTCCTCTTGCGGGCTGAGAGCAGCTCGGAGGTCTGACTTGTCTGGCTGATACAACCATTGACAGTACAACTCAATCTCCGACAACGGAGAACGTTACAGGCTGCAGTACCCACAACACCAGCAAACAACGTTGCGTAAAGCGTCAAGGTTAGATTTGTAACACCAACATTTGCTCCAAAAGGAATTAAATCATAAAGTTAATCAAAATGCCACGAAAACATTAGGCTAGACACAGCAATCCCCCCAGTGAGGCTGTTGTGTTGACTGAGGCCTGCCTCCACTTCCGGCCCGCGCTGAGAGCACAGCAGCAGCCCGGAGGTCTGAATCTCCGACAACCAAAATCAGATTTTCGTACAGGCGTCATTTTGATAAACTGATCTCATAGTGGGAATCTTCCTGGTTACTTTTGGCGAGACAAAAAATATTACAACTTAAAGTGTAATATTTACAGAGCTAGACTGTATATAAATACACAACGCACTGTGCGCATTCTAGAAACAGCAGCTCTACATAAGAAAGTTCAGAGGGGCGTGGAGCTCTCACAGGTTCTCAATCAAAGGCGCTACTGCGCATGCTCTGGTTCACTGATCTGGCCGGATTTTGGCTTCAATACACATACAGGGCGGAGATACGGACGCTCTCTCCATTCATATTATAACTCAATGGTTAGAACCTCTGTGAGCTCCCCGCCCCTCTGAACTTTCTTATGTAGAGCTGCTGTTTCTAGAATGAGCACAGTGCATTGTGTATTTATATACAGTCTAGCTCTGTAAATATGGCACTTAAAGTTGTAATATTTTTTTTGTCTCGCCAAAAGTAACCAGGAAGATTCCCACTATGAGATCAGTTTATCAAAATGACGCCTGTACACAAATCTGATTTTAGTTGTCGGAGATTGAGCTGTATGAGCCAGACAAGTCAGACCTCCGGGCTCCTCTTCCGGGCTGCAGGAGCCAGGGCTGCCTGCTCTCAGCCTCTCACTGGGGGAAATTATCGGATCTTATTTATGTCACTGCCTGGTATATCATTACAACAGCTGCGAGCGGAGCTTGTGAAGAACGAACATCCCCACAGTCAAAGCATTTCTCTGAGATATCCATATAAAAACGTTTGTTGCTTTAATACCAAAAATAAAACCTCTGTTTGTATGTGACGCTAATGGCTAACCCGTTAGCGATTAGCTAATGGCTGGTGGTTGCGTACTAGGCCCCATTCCTTTATCGGAAAATAACTGGGATGTTGAGTAGGGCTGCACGATTAACTCATTGAGTGCCAATGACGACTTTAGTCGTCAATTGCTTTAGTAACGTTGAGTGCCAATGACGACTAAAGTCGTCAATTGCGTTTTTTGACGGTGTGGGACGTGGATCAAAGCCAGATCCATCTCCTGTAAAATTTTGGGGCATGTTGAATGTGTATAACCTATTTTACCGACCCACCGAAATTACTGTTCAGATGTTTCAGGTCAGAAAATATTAGCTTCAGAGTCAGTGATTTGCTTGAAATGCTATATTTCACAAAAGGCTCAATATCTCAGCTTCTAGATGGAAACGCCAATTTTTTCTGTTTTTGACCTATCTTCTCCGGCTGATAACTAAAGAACGGAAAATGATATCAATAAACTTTTTTTTGCTGCTGATACAATAGAGTCTCATCGTTCTTTGTGCGTGTTCGGTGTTTACATAGTAATATCACACAATATTCTGTGGGCCTCGAGAAATCACTGAAAACGCTCTGAAACTCTGGCACTGGGAGCGTCTGTTCTCCAAAAGTGGCTGGCACTCAATGAGTTAATCGTATTTTCATCGTCATCGCGATTTTTTTTTTTTTTTTTTATATACAGTGCACCTGAACGCAACATGCAAGATACCGGCTGAATAAGTGTCCAAATGTTCATGTCATTCTGGCCAATACTCATACTCACATTTCAGTCTGGAATATGGAATATCTTTCAATAATCGTTATGACTAAAAGGCTAAAAGTAATCTCATGTGTAAGAAATGACTGTTCTACATTGAAGTAAAAATGTAAATACCGTAAATTCCGGACTATAAGCCGCGGCTTTTTTCCCGTTTTTTGGCCTTTTTTGGCCCCTGCGGCTTATATAACGGTGCGGCTTATCTATGGATTTTTTCCCAAAAAAAAAAAAAATTCTCTCTTTTTTAGCACTCTTTCTAACTATAAATCCACTTCTGTTTTAATTTCCTCTCTTGCCCTCTTTTAACAACATAACATAACATAACATAACACAACACAGGTAAGCAGAAAGAAAAAGACGAAGCAATCACCGCCATGAATGAGGAAATGACTCACCTGCTGGAGGCTGGAGATACACGGCTTGGGCTAAACTTTTACTCCGTGAAACACTATCGATTAAGTCCGACATCGCTCAGAGGTTTGAGCAGCTTGAAAACAAGTTTGAAAACGTGCAGAAGTCCATCCACTCACTCACTAAAGAAAATAATGCAACCGTGAAGAGTTTCTAATGCGGAAAAGCGCATCAGCGCACTGGAGGACAAAAACAACACAGTGAGTCCGAAAGTGGATAAAATGCAAAAACATCGAAACGCTGCACACGCAGGTTGATGACTTAATCAGCAGGAGTAAAAGAAATAACATTCGCCTGATCAATGTAAAAGAGGGAGCTGAGATTGGTGACATGGACGCTTTCGTGGCAAAATCCTGTGTTACATCCTGGACCTGAAGGAAGGCGAGAAACCACCAGAGGTGGACAGGGCACACCGGGCGCCTCGGCCACGTCCAGACCCCGGCCTGCCACCGAGGGCCATCTTCATCTGCCTACTCCGCTGGCCCGACCGTCAACTCATCCTCCAGGCTGCGGGAAAGAAGCCCCTCACCTGGGAGGGTACGCGCTTTTTCGTCCGGCAGGACCTCTCCGCGTTGGTGCAACAGAAACGCGCAACATACAACAGCATCATCGAAAAGGTTAAAGTCAATGGATATCGCTTTGGCGTACTGTACCCAGCGAGACTCGTCATAAACATTGATGGACAGCGGCGGAACAAGAGCTCAAAGTGAAACTGCCGAATATCTTTTGAGTTGGACTGGTCAATAGTACTGTGAGTAACTAAAATAAAAAAATAAAAAACGGAATTCTCTCTTCTTTAGCACTCTTTCTAACTATAAATCCACTTCTGTTTTAATTTCCTCTCTTGCCCTCTTTTCACCACACCGCGGACACTGTGTGCACTGTAAAAAAAACAAAAAATACCATTAAAACACCCGCGGCTTATAGTCCGGTGCGGCTTATATAAGAAAAAAATAGTCAACTTTGAAGGTGCGGCTTATACACCGGTGCGCCTTATAGTCCGGAATTTACGGTAGGCCTAAACACTCAATATAAAAAGTATTTACACATTGTGCACAAATTGCATTAATTGTGACAAATTTACAATAGTTAATATCCAGCCAGAATCATTGCAAATGGATGTTCAAAGTAACAGTTAGCAATAGCATTCAGTTAATCAATGCCTAATGACAGCCAGAGCAGTGCAAATTAATAACATTAGCTTGATTGAGCTCAGCACATCAAGCTTCAATCATTGCTACTTGACAACAATATTTTCCGGACTATAAGGCGCACCGGTGTATAAGCCGCACCTTCAAAGTTGACTATTTTTTTCTTATATAAGCCGCACCGGACTATAAGCCGCGGGTGTTTTAATGGTATTTTTTGTTTTTTTTACAGTGCACACAGTGTCCGCGGTGTGGTGAAAAGAGGGCAAGAGAGGAAATTAAAACAGAAGTGGATTTATAGTTAGAAAGAGTGCTAAAGAAGAGAGAATTCCGTTTTTTATTTTTTTATTTTAGTTACTCACAGTACTATTGACCAGTCCAACTCAAAAGATATTCGGCAGTTTCACTTTGAGCTCTTGTTCCGCCGCTGTCCATCAATGGTTATGACGAGTCTCGCTGGGTACAGTACGCCAAAGCGATATCCATTGACTTTAACCTTTTCGATGATGCTGTTGTATGTTGCGCGTTTCTGTTGCACCAACGCGGAGAGGTCCTGCCGGACGAAAAAGCGCGTACCCTCCCAGGTGAGGGGCTTCTTCCCCGCAGCCTGGAGGATGAGTTGACGGTCGGGCCAGCGGAGTAGGCAGATGAAGATGGCCCTCGGTGGCAGGCCGGGGTCTGGACGTGGCCGAGGCGCCCGGTGTGCCCTGTCCACCTCTGGTGGTTTCTCGCCTTCCTTCAGGTCCAGGATGTAACACAGGATTTTGCCACGAAAGCGTCCATGTCACCAATCTCAGCTCCCTCTTTTACATTGATCAGGCGAATGTTATTTCTTTTACTCCTGCTGATTAAGTCATCAACCTGCGTGTGCAGCGTTTCGATGTTTTTGCATTTTATCCACTTTCGGACTCACTGTGTTGTTTTTGTCCTCCAGTGCGCTGATGCGCTTTTCCGCATTAGAAACTCTTCACGGTTGCATTATTTTCTTTAGTGAGTGAGTGGATGGACTTCTGCACGTTTTCAAACTTGTTTTCAAGCTGCTCAAACCTCTGAGCGATGTCGGACTTAATCGATAGTGTTTCACGGAGTAAAAGTTTAGCCCAAGCCGTGTATCTCCAGCCTCCAGCAGGTGAGTCATTTCCTCATTCATGGCGGTGATTGCTTCGTCTTTTTCTTTCTGCTTACCTGTGTTGTGTTATGTTATGTTATGTTATGTTGTTAAAAGAGGGCAAGAGAGGAAATTAAAACAGAAGTGGATTTATAGTTAGAAAGAGTGCTAAAAAAGAGAGATTTTTTTTTTTTTTTGGGAAAAAATCCATAGATAAGCCGCACCGTTATATAAGCCGCAGGGGCCAAAAAAGGCCAAAAAACGGGAAAAAAGCCGCGGCTTATAGTCCGGAATTTACGGTAATTAACTTGTTGGTTTTGGATTTTTTTTTTTTCTTCAAGAATGCATTTTTGTTCGTATGACCCTCAACACAGGCTTTGAGAATCCCGTGCCACTTACTGATACGTATGCTTAAATGAACACACTCATATTGCAAAATGAATTTAGGTCCTCACTGTAATACTTCAGAACTTGAATTTGAAGTTCAGCATTAATACATTTGTCATTTTTTGTCTTAGATTTACCTTTGTGTGTTATTGCAATATAAAACTACATAAGTGAGAATCGATTCTAGATTCTGGAATCGAGAATCGTTGGAATTGAGAATCGATTCTGGAATCGGATCGTGACCCCAGGAATCGGAATCGGATCGGATCGTGGCTTAGCCGGATCGGAGCACCCCTACCCATTAATATTTTTGTTTATAGCATTTTATTTATTTATCGCAGGTCATATCGTCATCGCAATATTGAACAGTGTTATCGCACATCGCAGCTTTTCCTCATATCGTGCAGCCCTAATGTTAAGGCTAAATGACGTCACATCCGTTTTGTTAACGTTCCATCTTCCATTTGCAGAAAACTTGAGCTGGGAAGTTCACTGTTCATTGGTCAGATCCAGTCGCTAGCCAGGCTAGCCATTGTTAGCAATAACAGTTGATAACATGGCATTTTGCGGCATTTTGCGCATACAAACACTGCAGCCTCATGTCCACACAGATAGATGTTATGCAGTGCTGTGTGTACAGCTGATGTAATGAAACACAAACAAAACAGAAGTGCTAAACAACATTACTACGATTATAACTACTGTTGTTGCGTGGCGCAGCCATCTTGGATTTTTTAGGTCGGGGCTGCTGAGGCTCCTACGAGTTTGAAATGGGAAATACCAGCTCTGGTGACGTCACCGTCTCAGCTCATGACCTTTAAAGTCGTAAGATTACCAGTTCCCAGTTATAAAGGAATGCACGATTACCTGGGACGGGAGTTAATGTCATAAAACACATTTCCTGGCAGTTGGACAACCTGGTAAGTTCTGAAAATATGTGTATATTATTGTGTTATTCCAGCTATCGTTATCGGTTGTTAAGTTATAGTAATATTAAGCCGATAAATAATGAAAAATAGCCGACTAGCGAAAGCGGCTAACGCTATTGCTATGTTAAAAACCATTGTGTACCGATAACGCTGGAGTAACTAATAAAACACGTATTTTCTGAACTTACTTCAGACCCCAACCAACGTTAATTCCTCGCGCACCTTTCTCAAAACAATGTTCTTTTTTATTGCGGTCCATTGATATGTCTGGTAGCCAGCACAGCCACCCCATGAGCCACCCCGACCTCCAGGGAGCCACTACCCGCTAATGGCCCATTTCCACCGCAGGTAGTAGCTAGGGCTGTGAATCTTCACTGGCGATTCACAATTCGATTCGATTACGATTCAGAGGGCTACGATTCGATTCAATAACGATTATCGATGCATCTCGATGCATCTCGATGCATCTTAAATCAATGCATCACTTTTTTCCCCGAATACATGATTTTTTTTCTCACTTTCTTTTTTCTCACTGTGTGGCTACTTTTAAAATAAAAGTGCATTTAGAATTGCATTGTATTATGACCCATAATTAAAATAAACAACTGCATGTACTTCCATTATATTTTATTTGATTATATATATATATTCTTTTTTTTTTTTTTTTTTTTAATAATCGATTTTTGATATTTGTGAATCGATGCAGAATCGTGCAGGTCCGCATCGCGATGCATCTTATAATCGATTATTTTTGACACCCCTAGTAGTAGCGCGGTCCCGCTCCGCTCGACTCGATAAATGGTCTCATTCCACCGGTAAAAACGGTCCCAGCCCGGGTTGTATTGGCGTCGAGTCGTGCTACTTTTCGTACCTGCCTCGTCGGGGTTCTATTCTGTGAACCCGGTACCATACGGTGACGTGAAAACATTGTTGACGACTGATTGGTCAGGCAGAATCTTGTTTACTCTGTCTATCTACTGACTGTCAATGCAATGCTGCATACCAGTTTAGTGGGCTTACTCTTCTGTTATGTATATTTCCATCAGTCTTTTGTGTTGCTGCCTTCGCCTCTGGTGAAATAAAATCGCGGCGGTGATTTCAATTGTTTTGAGAGTGAAAAAAGTCCGCTGCTCAGGAAGCTAGTTGAGTGCAGCGCTCCGCTAGGCCGCAGGCGGGTGTTTGGTGAAGCCGCGGTCTTGCCTGGTCAGAGGCCGCCAGGGTACAGGCTTCACTCTGTTGCGCCTCTCCCGTCCGCGCGCAGCGCATGCCTGTGAGTTTGACTACAAACTACAAAGTGATATCCATTCTCCTGGCCGATTGTCACATTTGCCCATGTACACTGTAGGTCAGGGGTGGGCAACTATTTTTCATGGGGGGCCACATGAGAAAGCCAGATTGTTGCCGGGGGCCGAACAAATATTGTCATGCCGTAACCCATGGATGGGCAACTTTGATGATAGAGAAGGCCACAAAAAAATGTCCTCGCTACTAGGGATGGGCATTTCTAGCAAAAACACTATTCGAAATTCGCTGGCCAAATTCGAATTTAATTCGAAATTCAAAAATAAAAATGTAAAAAAAATTAAAAATGTAATTTTTCTTTTTTTTTTCTTTTTTTGTGAGTGAAATGTTGCATTGTCTCCCCTGATTCTAAGTCTACGGCTTTATTAATTAATATAAAAAGCTAAAAAGCTTCTGCTGTGGATTTTTAGCTCAAACAAGCATTGCACCACTGAAGTAAAGAACATGTTACATGACATTGACATTTTCGAAAATAAAAAACAGTTTTGACAATCATGAGTGGTTCATTAAATATTTAGTAGGCTCAGGTCTGAGTGCCAAAGGGGTGCCAAAGTCACCCCCTCTCCCTCTTCATGGGATTTCATCCGCCATTCATTTTTCCATAAACCTTGCTTAAAATGCTTATAAAAATTGTTTTACTTGCTCAAACCAAGCGATTTGACTATACTTAGAATCAGGGGAGACAATGCAACATTTCACTCAAAAAAAAAAAAGAAAAAAAAATAGAATTTCGAATTTCAATAATAAAAGTCGACCTTGATAATAACAACGATTATTCGAAAATTCGAAATTCGATGTCCATCCCTACTCGCTACCAGATTTTGCTGAGGGCTGAACGGCGCCAGCGCGAAAGATTTGGGGCATTTTAAGCCAGGTTTAGAGGAATAACTCATTTTAAATTAACAGTTGTGATGTCATTATTCAATATTTGATCCTTTTCTCACTCACTCCTATGTCACCACCTTCTCTCCCTGCAGGGCTTGAAATTAACTTTTTTCACCACCTGCCAATATGGCTGCTAGATTTTAAAGTTACCAGCCAATTAGAATTTCCACTAGCCGAAATGTTTTTCTTGAAATAAACCAGAATATGAGTGGGTTAATTTAAGCATAAGTATCAGTAAGTGGCCCGGGATTCCCAAAGCCTGTGTTGAGGGTCACACAAGAACAAAAATGCACTCTTGAAGCTAAATAAATCCAAAACCAACAAGTTAATTATTTAAATTTCTACTTCAATGTAGAACAGTCATTTCTTACACATGAGATTACTTTTAGCCTTTTAGTCATAAATATTATTGAAAGATATTCCATATTCCAGACTGAAATGCTATAACAGAAGAGTATTGGCCAGAATGACATGAACATTTGGACACTTATTCAGCGGGTATCTTGCATGTTGCGTTCAGGTGCACTGTTTTTTTTGGTTTGTTTTTTGCAATTCCATCGCCGGCCGTATGTTGCCCATGTGTGCTGTAGGCCATTTAGAGGCACCAGTATTTCATAAACAGTTTAAAAGTTCTGTGGATGGATTTAATTGTAACGTTATGTTATAGTCTACTTCGGCTATTAGGCGGAGGACAGATATGCGGTCGCTATGATGACCAGCTGTTGGCGGGGGTGGGCGGGGGCAGATGATCGGCGGTCGAAGCAGAACATCCATCGGGCCAAAACGAGTAGAGCCGACTGGTGACGAGCTGTGCAGGGCAGTAAAATGTGGTGGAAATGAGCCATAAGAGCCCCTGTCCCGGCCCCACACACCCAGCAGAGCCACCCAGACCTCCAGACAGCGTTACATGATGAAAGCAGCACTGTGTCCTGTCTATGTCAAACTAACGCTAGCTCTATAATATGAAGAGCCTGTCCAGCCAATGACGGCTTAAGACTGGCTGCCACAGCTGTCAATCATCCATTTTTATCCCTTTTTATATGTCAAATAACTACTTAAAAACAAACTGATCAGAAAAATGACCACTTGCACAGGCATTAGCATGATAATGACTATCTAAAATGATACAAACCACCTTTGGAAAAACATTATGCGATGTATACTGTGATTATTTCGGTTGTGATTTTCCCATCCACTAACATGGGGGAGGCGGGCCTTGTGACCTATACTGGCTACAGCCGCCAGAGCGGCGATCTAACATGCAGCAGCTTCACTGAACGGGACCAGAGCTGCACCCCTGCTCCATGCTCCGAAGCTACACTCAGGCCTGCAACAGGGGTTTCTGGGTTTGAGTGAGTGTGTGTGAGTGTGGGCCCACAGTATATTTTTGAGGTGTAGTATTGTTTTCAAAGAGGTTATACATAATAGTAATTGGACATATAAATTAGAGGTAACGGATAAATCAATAACAAAGGATTGGAATATAAATAGATAAATTAATAATAATTGTTGTAAAAGGAGTCTCTTGCACGTCAGCCCCTCCGCAGTGGGAGCTCGGTGCTCTCAGAACAGGAGGGTATAATAAAGAAGGAAGATCCTGGAGCACTCAAGTCACTGGAAAGTGATTTTAATAAGGTGCAGTGACTAACGTTTCGACGCACAGCGTCTTCAGAGTCAAAAAATAAATAAATGATGAAGACGCTGTGCGTTGAAACGTTAGTCACTGCACCTTATTTAAATCACTTTCCAGTGACTTGAGTGCTCCAGGATCTTCCTTCTTTAATAATAATTGTAGTTTGTCAATTGTCCATATTATTTTATTTGCATTGCTTTTATATGTGATCTGAAGCACTTTTTTCTACATTTTGTTACCTATAGTAATAAATCCCCACGTTTTGGGTTTATTGCAGTTAAAGCGTACTTGTTGTGTAATTCATATATAAGTAATTCATATTTGGGTAATAAATACTTGCTTAAAAAGGTAGATTAAAAAGACACAATATACAACAACAGTGATATATAATATATATTTTATATTTCCTGAACTTTATTGGAGGCACCACCAGTTATTTTAGTTTTATGAATAAGAGTGAATATTTAAAGAACAGGTATAGTGCCATTAAATTTGAATCCATAACCCAGGCCCCGCCCCATAGTACTATCACACTAAGCCTATATAGATACTCTAGCTACATGGGAAGGGTGTTACATGAAGATTTCAATAGAACCGGCTTCCCTAACTGACAGAGGAAGCTGGTTCCAGAGATGTGGAGCACAGTAAGAAAATGCTCTGCTACCTGCTGATTTGTTCTTAATTTTAGGGATGGTATAATTACCATCCTGTGAGTGGAGGGCACGCGTGGGAACCGAACATAAGGAATGATTAGCTCAGATAAATACATGTAAAGATTTATAAGGGTGTGTGTTGTGTGCTTCTTCCTCAAGATTCAACACTTTATTGGCCATGTGCCAACAGAGCTCACAGACAGACGAGACAGACGAGCTGCGGTAAAATAGCGATATTCCTGAAATGAGAGAATGAGCAATAATTACATGTCCTTTGCATCTACATTAAATCAAGACATTACCGTTCCGTTTATTTTTTAGCCTCAGCCAGCATAGCTCTTCGTTTCGAGTCCGTAGCAGTCTCAAATGTCGTTTTGCCAATATCGGGCGCAGGCCACAGCTGATGGGGTGGGTTCAGCCAGATCCTGTGGGCTACACTGGGGGGCATCGACACATTCTAGCAGGTGGGACATGTTTTGTACTGATCCATGTACATGAGCATGTGTCCTCTGTCTGATATGGCCAGGCGTTCATCAGTGCTTTGCACCTCCCCTGCTCCACATGTAGTCTGTTAAGGGTCTTCCAGGTTGGCCATGGGAGGTTGTGTGACCGCTAGCGAGGCATTCGGTGGGTGTGATTCCTCTCTCCATCCATTCATGGGTTGGGTTGTTGTATTGCTTCCATTCATCTTTCCAGATGTCGGCCCTTGCTGTTTGTTTGGATGTCTGGAGTGGCAGGACTGTCTGCAGGAAGCTGGCTCTTGATGTTAGTCTGGGTGGAGGTGCTGTATGGCCGTGCAGGGGGTGCCTGATGTCGAGCTCCTGTGCTCTCCGCTCGTCTTGAGTGATGGTGGAGTGTCTGATGTGGGGGGGAGCAATGCCAGCTAAGGCATAGAGGCACGGGACAGGTGTTGTCTTGATGCATCCCGTGATAATGCGGCAGGTGTCGTTAAGGGCTGTGTCCACCAGTTTGGCGTGGTGGGATCGGCTCCAGCTTGAGCAGGCATACTCGGCTGTGGAGAAGCACAGTGGCATGGCGGTTGTACAGACTGTTAGTGGGTCAGCAGCACCCCACTTTGAGTTGACCAGTTTGCGCAGGATGTCATTGCAGGTGTTGACCTTGGCTTTGGTGTTCTGTAGGTGGAACTTGAAAGAGAGTGTCCTGGTTGGAGATGGTTGGAGAGTTTGTGGCCATCCCATGAGACGCTCAGTTCTTTTCCTGTGTCTCGGTTTCTCAGGTGGAAGCTGCACAGTTGGGTTTTTGATGGGTTGGGTTTCAGGAGGTTGTTATTGTAGTAGGTTGACATCTCTTGGAGGGCTCTTTCGAGGATGGACTCGGTCTCTCTGGAAGTCCTCTTGTTGGGTGGTGATGCAGAGGTCATCTGCATAGATGAAACGGCGGCATTGTGGGGGAAGTGGTTGGTCGTTGGTATATATGTTGAAGAGGAGGGGGGCCAGTACGCTGCCTTGTGGTAGGCCGTTCTTTGTTGAGGAGGCATTTGATGACTTGGCAGAGTTTGAGGTCGCCAGTCATGTCCAGTAGCTTCTTCATCATTGTACGGTGCTGGACAGTGTCATAGGCAGCAGTGAGATATATGAATGCTGCTCCGGTTATTAGTTTGCGCTCAAATCCATCCTCGATGTGTTGAGTAAGCATAGCTGAGCAGCAGCTATACTTTAAGTCACTCTGCTCTGTTGGTTGGTTGCATGCATCGTTCTGGCACGGGATGAGCGTGGGATGTATAAGTGACTGTCACAAATTAGTTATGCACAGAGCCATTGTGACAACATGACAACTCTGACTGGCTGCAGCTATTGCAGATTTGCGCTTGTTTATGTTACATACTTAAAGTGTACCGCAGGAATGAGTCCGGAAGACCTGGACGCTATTCTGGCTCGTAGGTGTAGCATAAAAGGCAATGGGATTTTTGTATGTGGATTTCAGTTGAATGCATGAAATAAGGTTTGTGGTTCACTAAAGTTTATGAAACAGCAAAGTTTCTGTTCAGCAAGATAATCTTTACAAATGAGGAACGCTTTTATGACTTTTGAAAGATTGTCTGAAAATCATGTAAAAAAACGCATTTAAGGCGCTGACAGGGTTCTGCGCAGCCTCGACTTGGAGCCTTGCCACCGACTAGGGAGACTGTGCATACTCGAATGTAACTCGGAGCGTTGGCTGCGGTAGACCTCCAAAACACTAGGTGGCTTGTGGTACACTTATGTCCATTACATATGACGTTATCATGTCGTTTACCAATAACTTGCAATCATGTCGGTGGGGGGACATTTTATTGTCCCTCCATTTCAAAACTCATTCCGGTGAGCCTGCAGAAGGCTTTGCTAGATGAGGGACAAGCACGTTAAATGAGGAAATGGCATTTCCTCATTCCTTACACCAAGTACGTCAGCGGAGAAGGCAACGGCCAATCACAGCTCTCGTGCTGGTCACCTTGAGGCCGCGGAGTCACATTTTCACTACCTCACTCATCTCCTTTACATCACTGCATTGCATTGTGACTGGTATACGAGAAAATGTAGGGGACATTTGCTGTTCACTAGAAATTGCAGTGCATTGTGGGTATTTTACTGTGTAGAAGGATGGTTAGTTCAGGAAGGGTACACGTAACAGCCTAACAGGGAAGTGGGTGTGGCTTCACCTAAACTGGGAAAATGATAGAAGGGGGGAGAGAGGCAGACGCACACACACAGACGCACACACACAGACGCACACACGGGTGGTGGGGCAGACTGATACATGCTGGGCTCGCACTTCCTGTTTATGTTTTATAGGCTATCACATAAACAGGATGTAGCTTCTGGAGACTGGCTACACACACACACACACACACACACACACACACACACACACACACACACACACACACACACACAGTGCAGCTGTATCAGCAGCCTTCCTTGTTATTTGGGATGAATGCATAGAGAGGAAGTGTGTTTGTGTGTGTATCTGAGAGAGGAGTGAGAGAGGGAGTGTGTGAGAGACAGAGAGAGAGAGGATAGAGAGAGACTGAGACAGACGGACAGAGAGAGAGAGAGACAGAAGGGGACAGAGAGAGGATCCAGGATGTTTTTATCTGGCAGAGGTTAAGGACAGGACTCTTATTTTGAAACTCTATGCTTTTATTTTGACAGTGAGCAGCAGCATGAGGAACCAGACGATGAGTCACTGGGGGCAATGTGGCAATCCGGCCCAAACCTCGACAGCGACGGCCAATCAGCAGAGAGGGGAATGTAGTGGCCATGGTTACCTGAGGTATTTACTCACCAGAAGTGAAGGTTTTTATTTTTACTGCAAATGTATATCGGTTCCAAATATCGGCTATCGGTAATTTGATTACCGATAATCGATATCGGTATCGACCCTGAGAAAATCACATCTGTTGATCCCTAGTTTTGAGGGGGCTAAACATTAGGGGTGGGGGAAAAAATCGATTCACTTAAAGTGTAACTTACCCCCAAAACACTTTTTTTCAGCTTTTAACCAATATATATGACTTTGGGGGTGATGTATGAATAATTCTGGTCAGAATTTCCACATTTGAGACCAAACTGTTGCCATTCTACCATTTGTATCAATTTTCAGCAGCATAACTGGCATAAGTGCCCTCTATGGGTGGAACACTGCTTTTTTTGCCCTCAAATGAATGGGAGATTTGATACGTCATGACATCTTCTTCTTCTTCACCATCTACACTATGGACTTCACCTACCAGACAGAGTCTTGCCACCTTCAGAAGTTCTCTGATGACTCTGCGATAGTGGGATGTATCAAAGATGGTGACGATGACGAGTATCGGGATGTGGTGGCCAACTTTGTCACATGGTGTGAGTTGAACCACCTGCAGCTCAACGTGTCAAAGACAAAGGAGCTGGTGGTGGACCTGAGGAGGGTCAAGGCTCCGGTGACCCCTGTCTCAATCCACGGGGCCAGTGTTGACATAGTGGAGGATTACAAGTACCTTGGAGTGTACATTGACAATAAACTAGACTGGGCTAAGAACTCTGATGCACTCTACAAGAAGGGGCAAAGCCGTCTCTACTTTCTGAGACGGCTGAGGTCCTTCAACGTCTGCCGGACCATGCTGAGGATGTTCTACGAGTCGGTAGTGGCTAGTGCCTTCCTGTATGCTATTGTGTGCTGGGGCAGCAGGCTGAAGGCAGCGGATGCCAACAGACTCAACAAACTGATCCGTAAGGCCAGGGACATTGTGGGGCTGGAGCTGGGCTCTCTGACTGCGGTGTCAGAGAAGAGAACGTTGTCCAGGCTACGCTCCATCATGAACAATGACTCGCACCCACTCCACGACGTGCTAGTCAAACAGGAGTACGTTCAGTGAGAGACTGATTCCATCTAGATGCAATACGGAGAGGCACAGGAAATCATTCCTGCCTGTGGCCATTGGTCTATTTAATGCCTCTCTTAAAAGAGCACCTCGGAGACGCTCAGTCTCCCTGAGACTGAGCCAGCCGATAACTGTGCCTGGCTGAGCCACGTGTAAGGTATAGGGCAAGCCGACTTAATATAAATCACGTGCAATACGTGCAATATGTGCAATATGTCACGTGCAATAATGATAATTGACACGGAATGTATACTATACTTACTCTACGTATTTGTATTTTGCTACTTAGACATTCTACTTATTTTTTGCTTTTTGCTTCTATCGCATTTACTAGTTATTCTATGCTATGTTGTGTTTTTCTGCTTATTTGCTTAATATTGCATTTACCGTAAATTCCGGACTATAAGCCGCGGCTTTTTTCCCGTTTTTTGGCCCCTGCGGCTTATATAACGGTGCGGCTTATCTATGGATTTTTTCTGAAAAAAAATTCCAAATACAAATAAAATCTCTCTTTTTTAGCACTCTTTCTACCTATAAATCCACTTCTGTTTTAATTTCCTCTGTTGCCCTCTTTTCACCACACCGCGGACACTGTGTGCACTGTCGAAATAAACAAAGGTGTTGTGTTATGTTGTTTTGTTGAAATGTTACGGTAATACGGTAAATGGGAGCTTCCTCAAACAGCCAACAATCCCCTCTGTGCGTGAACCCTTACATATGGTAATTACGGTAAGCAAACGGCCACTCGGTGACCTCCAAAATCGATGGATTTTACAGGTTACACAGCTTCATCAGCACATTTTATGTGCATTGCTTTGCTGCTTGTTTTTTCGATTATTTTTTTGTAAAGCACCTTGAATTGCCTTTGTGTATTAAAGACTTGACATCATTGGCGGAAATCAACCGGTTACTCCTACCGGTTCAAAGTTCATCAGCCGCCCGGAATCACAACAAGACGAGCAGTCTCTCTCTCACTTACCATGGGGAAGGTACGCAGAAATTCACACGACGCAGCTTTCAAGCTGAAAGCAGTCGAACTCGCACTAAAAGAGGGAAACAGAGCAGCAGCGCGTACCCTGAGCATCAATGAGTCGATGGTGAGACGTTGGAAGAAGCAGCAGGAGGAACTGTCTCAGTGTAAGAAGACGAAAAAGTCCTTCAGAGGCCACAAAAGCAGATGGCCGGAACTTGAAGATTCCCTTGAGGACTGGGTGTTGACCCAGAGAGCAGACGGCCGAGGCGTTTCCACGGTGCAGATCCGACTGAAGGCCAAAACAGTCGCCACCGAGATGAAAATTGAACATTTCAGAGGTGGGCCATCTTGGTGCTTCCGATTCATGAGAAGAAAGGGACTGTCCGTCAGGGCGCGGACGACTGTGTGCCAACAACTCCCTCCCGACTACCAGGAGAAAATCGCAAACTTCGGCGAATACACACAAAGGAAGATCAAGGAATATTCCATCGAACCGGAGCAGATCATAAACATGGATGAAGTGCCTTTGACGTTCGACCTGCCACTCACTCGCACTGTTAACAAGAAAGGTGAATCGTCGATCACATTGAGAACCACTGGGCACGAGAGAACGAATTTCACTTGTGTTCTCGGCTGCACAGCATCTGGAGCAAAGCTGCCGCCAATGGTGATTTTCAAGCGGATTACGATGCCGAAAGAGAAAATGCCCAGTGGGATATGCGTCAGAGTCAACAAGAAAGGGTGGATGATGGAAAGTGTCATGAAGGAATGGTTGGCTGAGTGCTACGTCAAGCGCCCTGGAGGATTCTTTCACCAAAAGAAAGCTTTGCTCGTTCTGGACAGCATGAGGGCTCATATAACAGATTCGGTGAAAGCAGCCATCAAGACCACAAACAGCATTCCAGCTGTGATTCCTGGGGGCACGACCAAGCATCTCCAGCCACTCGACATCAGTGTGAATCGCGCATTCAAAGTGGCACTGCGCATTGAGTGGGAGACGTGGATGACGAGCGGCGACAAGTCATTCACAAAAACAGGGCGCATGCGGAAAGCAACTTTCGCACAAGTTTGCCAGTGGGTCCTGACAGCGTGGAGGAGTGTTAAAACATCCACGATCACCAACGGGTTCCGAAAGGCTGGACTGCTGCGTGATGAAGAGGAGGACGCCGCCACAGCTGAGGGCCTTCAGAGGCTGTTCGATTCCGACAGTGACGAAGAGGAGTTCGTTGGTTTTGAGAGCGACAACGAAGGAGAGAGGAGAGTGGTTGACGAAGCCACCCTGAACCTGTTCGTTTCCGACACTGAAGTTGAGGACTTTGCTGGTTTCAGTACGGAGGAAGAAGAGGAAGACGAGGATTAGTGACTTGACTTTGACTCTGTTTACAGCCGTTTGCTGCACCTTCACCTAAAAGATGAAGACAAGGATTACGGTACCTGGTTTCATTGTTGGCAGCACCTTATCCTTTTGAGGATTGTTATATTATTGTTTTCCAGTTATTTACTGCACCTTACCTTAACCTTTTGAGAATTGTTTTATTGTTTACAGCACTTTATCCTTTTGAGGATTGTTTTATTGTTTACAGCACATTATCCTTTTGAGGATTGTTTTATTATTATTATTATTGTTTTATTTTTTATAGCTACGGTATTTATTTTGTTGAAATGTTAATAAATGGGAGCTTCTTATAGCCTATAGCCTACCGTAATGCTTGTTTTGTTGAAATGTTAATAAATGGGAGCTTCCCCAAACAGCCATCTCTTTCCCGACATTCCTCTCTGTGCACGAACCCTTTCATATGGTAATTAAACATCAAAACACCCGCGGCTTATAGACCGGTGCGGCTTATATAAGAAAAAAATAGTCAATTTTGGTGCTGCGGCTTATAGACCGGTGCGTCTTATAGTCCGGAATTTACGGTACTACGGTTTATTTTTATTTTATTTTATGCTATGTGTGTCCTGTGAGCGAGCTACTGTAACTTGTCCCAATTTCCCCCCGGGGATCATTAAAGTCTTTCTGATTCTGATTCTGATTCTGATTCTGATCACGATGAACCAAAGACTATGGGATTTCAAGATAGGTACTCCCCTACTCCCCCTGTACCCTTTCGGCTCCTCACAACTCCAAGCCTATTCCCATGATGTCACGTTAATCACCTGTTAATTGATTACAATCGCCTGTTATATTCCTACCAACTCCTATGTAACACAATACTATCAATAAAATACTATAATCACTATAATCATAAAAGGAAGGAAATGGCATTGTGTTGCTGTAAATCATTCCCAACCTTTTTCATACTAAGGAGCCATATGATGAGATTTGGTCTCTCAGATGCAAATCTGATTTTTTTTATTTTTTTATTATGTAGCCTAGATATGATTTTGTCCAGAATTCCATATATATTAGGTTGAGAAACAACATAGAATGCTGGAATCCTCTCAAGGACCACTGGTGGTCTTCTTAGGCTACATAATAGGACGGTTTCCCATATGCCTCCTACAATGTGGTGTGATTTCACATAATATATGGGATATATATGTATAATTTATATGCGATATACAGTATCGCCATAACAGTGTGATATATATGGATGACAAAACAATCAAATTATATGAATTACTCGACTGATATGTGCTGTGCTCCCACAATACGTGTAGAAGTTTAGGGTGGGAACATGTCGGCCACAGAGGGGGTCCTGGGCATCTGGAGGCTCCAGGCCAAGCCACGAAGGAGGCCCCTACCGGTGGCGCCCCGAAGGGGCGCCGCCGGCGGGGTCCCTTCCGGTGGCGCCCCGAAGGGGCGCCGCCGGAAAAAATTTTTACCTTTTTTGGACGTATTTTTGCCATATTTAGAGGCTGTTTGAAGTTACATCCCCCCTCAGATTCAATGGGCATAATCATGCTTCATAATGCATAATGATTATGCTTCATTGACCAGACTTGACCAGAATAGTCACCAGAATAACCAGTCAGTTAGAAGAAGACAATGTGGCAATAGTAATATAAGTATATAGCCTTTAATTAATAAAACATGCTCAGATCACACCAGTGACACCACACACTCAGATGATCACCACATCACAGCCACAGGCAGTCAGGTCATCATGTATGATGTTGGGATGTTGGAACAACCTGGAGAGAGACATTGGAAGAGAGAAGAAGAGAAGGGGACAAGTAAATAACTTAAGGAGGAGAGAGATGACTTCCACTGAAAAATATCTCATTGAATAACTAGAAACATTTGCAATGTAAACCCTTGTGTTGTCTATAAGATGAAAAGATTAGTGTACAACTGTATCCTTAACTTACTGTGTGTGTGTGTGTGTGTGTGTGTGTGTGCTGGAGTTTAGCTGTTAATCACAGCCAGGCAGCAGGTCAGTAGATCACAGGGAGAGCAGGTCACATCCTCACAGGCAGTAGGAGATCTGAGCAGGTTACAGCTTCACAGCCAGGCAGGAGGTCAGTAGATCACAGGGAGAGCAGGTCACAGCTTCACAGGCAGTAGGAGATCATAATGTGAGAGCAGGTCACAGCCAGGCAGCAGGTGAGTGAGCATGCACATGGTCATGGAGGTCTGGTCTGGATGCTGACATAATTCTATGTTGAAAGAGAGAGAGAAAAAGGCATGGGCAGGTTTAACACAATGAGAGATGACTTCCACTGAAAAATATATCATTGAATAACTAGAAACATTTGAAATTCAAAACTATTACTTACTGTAGGAGATCTGAGCAGGTTACAGCTTCACAGCCAGGCAGGAGGTCAGTAGATCACAGGGAGAGCAGGTCACAGCTTCACAGGCAGTAGGAGATCTGAGCAGGTTACAGCTTCACAGCCAGGCAGGAGGTCAGTAGATCACAGGGAGAGCAGGTCACAGCTTCACAGGCAGTAGGAGATCTGAGCAGGTTACAGCTTCACAGCCAGGCAGGAGGTCAGTAGATCACAGGGAGAGCAGGTCACAGCTTCACAGGCAGTAGGAGATCATAATGTGAGAGCAGGTCACAGCCAGGCAGCAGGTGAGTGAGCATGCACATGGTCATGGAGGTCTGGTCTGGATGCTGACATAATTCTATGTTGAAAGAGAGAGAGAAAAAGGCATGGGCAGGTTTAACACAATGAGAGATGACTTCCACTGAAAAATATATCATTGAATAACTAGAAACATTTGAAATTCAAAACTATTACTTACTGTAGGAGATCTGAGCAGGTTACAGCTTCACAGCCAGGCAGGAGGTCAGTAGATCACAGGGAGAGCAGGTCACAGCTTCACAGGCAGTAGGAGATCTGAGCAGGTTACAGCTTCACAGCCAGGCAGGAGGTCAGTAGATCACAGGGAGAGCAGTGTCTGATTTGTGGTGGGCTCACTGGGTTGCTGCTGCTCTGTGTCACTGACACCACTGTCATCATCATCCGTGGCTGAGGCTCTGACACTTTCATCCTCCTCCTCGTCCAAGTCCGACACCGACTCCCACGTTAACGTAGTAACATCAGCCGCCTGCTGCGCGTCCTCTCTGCCTCTGTCATCATCATCATCATCATCGGTATTATCGGTGGTGGTCACCGTGGGTGACTCGGCTCTGTCACTGTCACTTTTATCCTCCGAGGCGTGGCAGGCGTTCTCCCCGCGCGTTGTGACATTAGCTGCCGCCACAGCACCAGCAGACGCAGGCAGAGGCAGCCTAGAGCTAGCATGGCTGCTAGTGCTAGCGTTGTTGTTAGCTAACTCACGCTCACCTGGTGCTGCTTCAATTAACGTTGCAGCTGCTCGCTGCTCCTCGTCCTCCGTCAAGTCAGCGTTTTTTTTTAAGAATTTTGTCATCTTGGTCAAACTTTCATTAAACTTCCCCTGTTCCAACTTCCTCTTTTTCTTCTGTGCTCCACTCTGAAAACGCTTCATTGTGTTCTACAACTTCTACTGCGGCTAGCTAGATGCTGCTGATATAAAGCCTCTCTGCCTCTGATACTGACTGACAAGTAAACACACTGAACGTGATAATGCAAGTGGTGGTGTTACAGTGTCACAGTACCGACTGCTCATCACGCAAATGACAACGCTAACTCGATCGATCCCAAGTGGTGGAAATCAAATGAAATAGATCGTCCATATTACTTTGTGAGTGAGAGTGTGAAATGTGGGTGATACAACATGAATGATGATAGTCAGGTTTATTTTTTATATTCGTTTGGATTGACCAGTCCAGAAGAAACGGGGAAGTGTTTGTGGGGGCGGGGGGAGGGGGAGGCCGGTGGTAGGGACGGACTCGGGAGATACTAAAAACGAAATGCTCTGGTCTGCGAGGCCCTCTAGTGGACGAGGCTCCAGGCGGCTGCCTGATCGGCCTGGTGGAAGGACCGCCTCTGGTCGGCCAAATAGGCTATTGTAGTCTATATTGTAACGTTTCATATCAGCTGGAGGTGGTGAGATGTAGCCTTGCCAGTAACAAAATAGGCAGGCCTAGAACAAGGAGAAAATACTTACTTTGGAGACAACTCGTCATCTGGCCCCTCTGCTCTGGGACGTTTCCCCCAATTTATCTTTGGAATGGTGAAAAAAGTCCGCAAGACACCGGGATTCAGTAGGGCAGCATACTCTGGGTGGTTGGTGATGCAGAGTGTATCTGGAGGATCCTCTGCTTCTGAAAGATCGGCAAGTTGCGTTGCTAGCAGGTTCCACTCATAGCAGCAGTAGCTCTCTGGCTCTGTGGGCATGGCCTCACAGTTTCCACATCTGCACCACCAGGTAGATTGCAATCGTTCTCTTTCTTCGGGCCCCTCATCTTGGTCAGCTGTTTCCACATCAGCTTGTCTTTCTCTTTCTGCCCGTTCAATGTCTCTCTGCAAAAGTTCCTCCTCGGTATACTCTGGTTCATAGAGGTATCCTCTTGCCCCCATGGTGAACGGCATATCATCGTCGCTATCAAAATCACTCATATTTTCATTCGTGTAGGCTATCGTACTTGCTGTGTCTTCTTGAACAACAAACAGGAAAAATTAGCCTGATCCCAGCGGATCTGCGGAGTGATCCAGCACCGCGGCTCTGTGCAGGAGTTGAGCGGAGGAATACGGTAGTGATAGGTTTGGGAGAAAAAGTAGTGCCGAATGAAATGACTGTTTGGCGGAAAAGTAAAGCGCTGATAAATTCTCAAATAGAGCGTGCATGTACACTGATATCGATTTGTTTAGGTGGGCGTTGTTTTTTGGTGGCTAAATTACGTTTTAGTTGTTGACCCCCAGTACTGCGAGAGAAAATGCTGGTGAGGCTGCGCGAGGCTGCTCCTCTGGGTGCCGGATCTCGTTAGACACTGCGCCTCGCTTCCAGACCACTGTACCGAATTACGTTAGTGTATGTGACTAGCTGATAGGACCCAACTTCAAACAAACCGAACTATCCCTTTAACACGTCGGGCTGATGCCCGGTTGCCTGGACTGATTTTTTTTTTTTTTTTTTTTTTTTAATTAACCAAAAAACTTCGAATATATTCGAACGAATTTCGAACAAATTAAAGTTCGTTCGAACTTTATTTTGGGAAAAAGTGACAGCCCTACCATATATAGGCTATTATTCCATATTATTATGCTTCTCAAACCAATCTAACTGCAGTTTAAATACTGCAAGCATGTAAATACGCTACACTATAGCAAGATCAAAGTGAAAAGAATGTTCTAGACAGCATGCCATACTGTAACAGCTTGTGTTGCCTGTGGGGCAGCCTAGAACACACGCACGCATGCATGTGCTCCAGGCCTAGAGCTCATTACTGACTCAACATATGGCTAGCTCAACACACACACACACACATTTTATTATCTTTATTTGGACTAGTGCAGTGCCCGCTCCCCCCATTCACCACCCTGTGGGCACTCCCCCCACCCCCACACAGTGGACTCCGTCACTCTCCAAGTCTGAAGTCGATCCGACAAACGGTTCTGGAAATACACGGACAGACATAGAGACCTGGAATTATTATAAAAAATAAATATTTAGGGGGGTACGGTGGTGCAGTGGTAAGCGCTGCGATCGCCTCACAGCTAGAAGGTCCTGGGTTCGATTCCCACCTGGGACGCTGTGAGCGCTGAAGGAATGCGTGCCCGTCCGCATGTCCTCGAGTGACCACCGCCCAGGTGGGGTTGTCAAAAGGGCCTTTCTGTGTGGAGTTTGCATGTTCTCCCCGTGCCTCCCGGGGGTTTCCTTCATATAGGAACCCCCTTCACCAAAACATGCAATATCGTGGTTGCTAATGTGGTTCCTCCTCTGGTCGTTAAGGGCGCCTGTTCAGAGGGAGGGGAACTGGTTGGAATAGCGTGAACCTCCCACGTGCTATGTCCTACCAGTGAAGCTTCCTCTGTCAGGTGAAAAGAAGCGGCTGGCTAACTGCCCATGTCTCGGAGGAAGCATGGAGCCAGTTTCGGCTCTCCCCAGATCGGCAGAGGGTGGAGTAGCAACCAGGATAAATAAATTAAATGGGGGCTAAAAAATCGGGGGGGGAAATATTATAAAATATATATATATATATATATATTGCGCGTGCATTGCGCACGCTCGATTCCTAGTGTGGAACTCTGGAGGCCCACCCACTACTAGGGCTGCTCGATAAATCGATTTTGAATCGTAATCGAATTAATTAGTTAGGACAATGTTAAAAAAAATGAAAATCGTCAAATTGCTTTACACTTTAACTAGGGTAATTATGTTACGTTATGTATGCGTGATGCTACTCGTCCCTTCTCCCCGCTGCAAAGTCTCTCTGGAGGCTGTGACTACTGGCTACTAAAAACAGCAGCGCAAATCAACTTATTTCAACACCTCCAAAGCACAGAGTGTGAGCACTGAGCAGCGTGTTGCACAGCGGGCTGTACAAGATAACGATTGCCACAACACACACACGCACACACGAACACAGACGTAAACAACACGTGAGGCCACCGAGTACAAAGATTCTGCTTCTGCTTCATAAAGTTATGTGACCAGCCTCAGCTGACTCACCCTGTCTGAATTTCATCCTAACTGCTATCGCAGTTCCCCGAAAACCTGTTGTGACTTTGTGTTATTCTAGTACAACTCCGAGCACGGGTGGTCGCTTAGCTCTAGAGACACACATGCTACATGCAAGAGTTGATTGAGTCAAATCCACCAGTGTCAAGTGACTGCAGGTTAGAAAAGCAACAGCCAGGAAGTTAGGCATAGCAGCGGCAAGCTAAAACAGGAAGTTGGGTTGTTCTGCCTTCAGAGTAAAAGTGTAAATTCTCACTTATGAAAAAAAGATTAAAAAAGTAGCTCTGCAGGGCAACATGTTTAGAGAGGTATAATAGTATAAAAAAATCGATATCGAAATCGAAAATCGAGTTTTGAGAGAGAAAATCCTCAATTTTATTTTTAGGCAAACTCGAACAGCCCTACCCACTACAGTATATCTACAGTATACAGTGTATCTACAGTATGTGAGCTGGCGTGTTTCTTTCTTTCGGACAGACAGATTAGATGTCTTATAGAAGCATCAGCTTCTAATGGCCATAAAAATTATTTCAGCTCGGCACCAACGCTTCAAGTGCTCAACATGTTGGTTGGTGGACACACCCCCTAACTTTGCTCTTCCACTGTTACAGAGACCTTCACTGGTAACATCTTCTACAGTATATAGTATAAAGCAGGGATAGCGGAACGCATCTGAACTTGGGGGGGCCGGGGGGCGTGTCGGGGGGGCGTGTCCCCCCGTCGGGGGGCATGTCCCCCCCCCCCACACACACACACACACACACACGTCTGTGAACCACCATCATTGATTATTATTATTATCATCATATAAAGATTTTGGTCATTTGAAGCCAGATTCATATAGGAATATCTCATTTTAAATTAACATTAGGATTAG
Organism: Poromitra crassiceps; assembly: GCF_964638095.1. Lineage (NCBI taxonomy): Eukaryota > Metazoa > Chordata > Actinopteri > Beryciformes > Melamphaidae > Poromitra > Poromitra crassiceps. The sequence goes on from NC_139627.1 coordinate 62,400,038, forward strand.
ACGGTTGTGATGTCAGTATTCAGTCTTAACAATCATATATTTGCTCCTTTTCTCACTCACTCCTATGTCACCACCTGCTCTCACTGCAGGGTTTGAGATTCAACTTTTTTTTATCACCAGCCAATATGGCTGCTAGATTTTAAAGTTACGAGCCAATTAATTTCAACTAGCCAAAATGTTTTTCTTGAAATAAACCAGAATATGAGGGCGACTGGGTTTTACAGCAGGGCTATTCAACTAAATTGTTCAGGGGGCCACATTGTCAGAAACCTAAGGGACCGGGGGCCGGACCGTTCCCCGAGCCAGTACACTTGACACAATGCGCCACCATATTTTTGCAGCTGCGCTGGAACTATTATTAAGTAGGGGGTGCTGTAAGGAATGGAATCTCGGCAGCGCCGAAGAAAATTTTATGTTTTTTGGACTTTTATCCATATTTAGAAGAATATTTAATTTTAAATTAACATTAGGATTATACTGTTGTGATGTCATTATTCAGTATCTTCTCCTTTTGCTATTATTAGTATTAGTATTAATATTAAATACTGAGTATCTCATGAAAAACTATTAATATTGCATCTTTTGTGTTTAGCTCCGTCTCACAGCAGGCCCGGCTCCAGAACCAAATTACAGAGGGGGCCTGCCCCTAGCTTGGGGGGGCCAAGGGGGGTCCGGGGGGATTCTCCCCCGGAAGAAGATTTTGTACATTTTAAAGTAAAATTCGTCAAACTGGTGCATTTGAGAGCAAAAGGAAGAGGCTAAATCTATGAGGAACTACACACATCTCTAATGTGTTGTGACTTTACAAATAGGCCTAAACAATTAATATTAAATGTATTTACACATTGTGCACAAATTGCATTCATTGTGACAAATTTACAATAGTTAATTAATATCCAGCCAGAATCATTGCAAATGGAGGTTCAAAGTAACAGTTAGCAATAGCATTCAGTTAATCAATGCCTAATGACAGCCAGATTCCGTTTTAAACTTTAAAACAGAAAAACGGAAAAACGTTTTTAGCACACACAAAAAAAAATAAAAAAAAATGAATGAATGGGGGGGCCAGTTTAGGGAATGGGGGGCCCGGCCCGGTCAGGCCCCCCTCCAACGCCGGGCCTGTCTCACAGCATTGTAACATTGTAGTGCAGCAAGAAAGGAAAACTACTGTAAACATTTGAACCACATTTCTTGTTTAGAACCTATAGCTAGCAACATCGCCATCTCCTGAAAAACATTAATATTGCACCTTTCTTGTGGCTACATCACAGCATCTACTGAAAAACATTTATAGTGGATCTGACTTGTTTAGTTCACTTTAGATTCACATCACATCTGAAAAACAACCAGTCGAGTGTAATAAGTAAATGAGGTTTAATTGTAAAAAAAAAAAAAAAAAATTTGGGGGGGGGAACTGAAAAGTACCCGGGCCGCGGCCCGGGTGGCCCGGGCGGTTCCGCGATCCCTGGTATAAAGTGTTAAAGTAGAGTTTGTGTGCTGCTGTACCTGTTTATGTTGGTGATGCTGTCTGTGCATGTGGGTCTGTCGGGTATTTATGGGGTTTTGGTGGGACAGTAGTCTCGCTGACCAGTCTCCCCTCCCTTCCGGGAGAGGAGTCGCTGGTCACCAATCTGGAATTGCGATGGGCGGCGCTTGGCGGCAGTGCCCTTGCAAAACAGTTACCAACACTCCAACTTGCCATTTTCAGCGTGTAGCAACAAGGTAGCGTGTAGGTTTCTGCCATTAGCTTGCTAGTTAGCATTGTTGTTTTTCACTGCGGCGGCAGGGCACTATTTACAGCAACACACAGAGAGGAGGGGTTGGAGCCAATGACAGAGCTTCTTAAGCGGGGAGCGGAAATCCGGCAGCATCTGAAATGGATGCCTCCAATAGAGAGGTCCAGGGATGACGTATTTTTGTAGGCTGAATGCGGAAGTCCCGAACTTCCTGGTTCCACACTGTTTCTGTCTATGGGATTTTTGAATGGGTTTTTGGCGATATGCTTCAAATAATGTCTGTGGGCAACACAAGTTTAATCAAACGCGAACCAAGGTTCAGCGGGATAATCTTCACACATGAGGACCACTTTCATGAGTTTTGTAGCGTAAATGCGAGCCCTAGAAGTAAAATGCTCGAGCTAAGCTAATCCTGAACTACACACTGTCGCATAGGCTTCACGTCACGTCAGCAGTCAACCTGGACTGTTGTTGGATGTGTGCACTGATTACCTCGGGCTGAACGGGGCTGAACCAGGTGAGGGAAAGAGAATTTCCGTGTTCGCCCTTTGAAGTGGTGACGTTATTGACGTATATATCCACATCGACTCAGCAGTGTAGTCTCATTTAGCCGTTTGCTAGCTAGCCGCCCGTTTAACGGCATGTAAAAGCTTCAAAACTCATAAAAGTGGTCTTCATGTGTGAAGATGATGTTACTAAACACTGGTTCGCGTTTGATTAAGCCAGCGTTGCCCAGAGAGATTATTAGAAGCATCGCGCCAAAAACCCATTCAAAACTCCCATAGGCGAAAACTGTATGGAACCAGGGGCGTTAGCATCGATGATTTCCGGACTCGTTACTGGACCTCTCTATGGGAGAGCAGCTGTAGAGCAGGGGAGGGCTTATGCCAGTAGTCTGTTTCCGTGTAGCCAGAAGGGAGGGAAGGCTGGCCAGTGAGACTAGTGGGACAGTGAACACGTACGTCCAGTGGGTGAGTTTAGCGATAGAAGCTCACCTGGGATTGGCTAGGTTGGTAGAACAGGAGTAAGCTCTCTGGGAATTAGCTGGGACAAGAGAGGCTATGTGAGAGAGAGGGAGTCAGAGCGTGGGCCTGGAAGAGTGTGGCTGTGTTGTGTGGAAGCTAGCATGAAGCTAACGGGGATTAGCGAGTGTTGGGGGTTTATTTGGCATCTACCACGGACATACAGTGGTTTGTTCATTTCGCTGTAACGAGCATTAATGTGACTTTGCCTTGTGAGTGTTTATCCTGACTTGTTACAGTATGGAGATACATCCAAGGTGTGTGTGAAGTAGGGGTGGGGGAAAAAATCGATTCACCTAAGTATCGCGATTTTTAATGTCACGATTTTTTGAATCGATCTTTTATTCCAGAATCGATAATCGCCAATTTTTTTTTTTTTTTTTTTTTTTTTTTTTGTGCTTGCAGTCAGGCCACTCACTGAACAGCAGGCCAGGCGCCACCTACTGGTTTACTAGTGGTTTTATTACTTTATTAGTTAGTCTGAAGTAATAATTACACTTCAGGGTTAAAGTGGGTGCATCTCATTGTAAAATTGGACTTCAAACGGCCCAAATCTGGCTTCAAACGGCCCAAATTTCACGCGCGTCGGCCCATATCGGCCTGGCCTGCTTGGTATCTAATGCCCGGCCTGAATTATGATCCCAGTCCGCCCCTGTTTTTAACTATATCGCCCAGCCCTACTCATGATATAATATACAGTCTCTAGTGTATGATTCAACTTTTCCCATGTTCTAATCTAGTGTACAACAAACTGAAAAAATAAAAGAAAAAAATAAACAAAAATCGCAATAAATCGTAATATCGAATCGCAATAATCGTAGAATCGCAATACTTAAGAATCGCAATATAAATCGAATCGGCACCCAAGAATCCTGATAGTATCGAATCGGGAGATAAGTGAATCGCCACAGCCCTAGTGTGAAGGTGTTTTAGCATCAGGATCATGAGACCTGTAGTGCATTTAGTTGCTCTGTCCCCGGACATTTACCCCCACTGCCGTCGGCTGCGGCCTACGTCCTGCAGCAGGTTTAGGCCTTTTAAAGGCTACCTTTTTATATCTTTAACCCATTTAGCATATTAAAATTGTTGGTTTTAATGTTTGTTTAACTGGTTGTTAGCCAATAAAACTGTGATCTTGGGGGAAATACTTGTCTCGATGCGCTTCCTTTTGGTCACCTGTGTCGAACACTATTTTGAACCTGGTTGCTGGGTTGGAGTATTTAAAGGGTAGTTCACCCAAAAGTTGCAAAATACCCCTGTGTGCTACCAGCACCACATACTACATATACATTGTTTTTAATTTAGGATCTCTGAGTATGGTCAAGCCAAGATTTGAATGGGAGATTTTCCAGGAAACCGGGAGTGAAGACATCAAAGAGAGGCATAAAGTCACTCTTTGTCCAGTTAATTGTGTTGGCTGCAGCTGGTTGAATGGCTTCTCCAACACGACCAGCTATCAAGCAGGCTAGGTATCCGTCGGACCTCTGTGACTGGTCGGTGAAGCTCCCCGCTCGCGTCTGTGGACAGTTCACACTTAACAAGTGAGCGCTGATTTGCGAGCGCCGAGCCATCGTGATTTGCCTCTGATCAGGGGGCGTTTGTCGCCGAGCTCCAAAAACAGATCGCCGAGGGCTCGGAGCGCCTAGTGAGAACGTTTCAAGATGTATATGAAACAATCTACTTTGAATAACAAGTTGTGTCTGATGGTTTTTCCCAGAAAAAAAGGTTAAAATATATTGTTATAGTCCTTAAAATGGCATCCCCTCATTTTGCCTCATTAAAAATCCAAAGCAACTAATCAGGCTTATCTAGAACCTAACTAGCCAATCACAGCATACAACACAGACTTTCAACACCTTTTCACTCGTGACAAAGTGACAAGGGTTCCTCACCGATCTGCAAGTATATTATGACCACTTGGGAGTGAGAATGTGTTGGGCCTTTAACTGCTGAATACTGGACAGGGATTGGTAGGATTCGTGATGTCATGAATCATGCTTGTTGAAAATGGCCTTACAGTGAGCTCAGAGAAGTTTCCACTTTCAGCAGACGATTGTGAAAACATCTTAAAGCGGCGTTCACACCCAACGCGCTTTTTTCAGTAAGAACGCTACGGAAATCATGTTCAGAGCGCTTCCATTGTGCACAAAACACAGCGCACGGAGCGTTTTTTTTGTGCTTTGTTTTGTTTCCCCCTGCAGTGGCGTGCAGTAGGCTACAGTTTAGGACACAACGATCACACGGACGGTAGCCAGCTGGTTTTGTCTGTTTGATGTTGTTGATGTGAACATGAAAGCCAGATTATTGTCAATTCTGGGAGCAGCGGTGGTTGAAGATCCCTCTGGGAGGAGAAGAGGTAGGAGAAGTGGAAAAGACGAGCAGCGCGCTTTTCCTCCAAATGTTCCTTTTTTCAGCTTAAAACGCCCAGAGAGCTCCGCCAAAAACACTAGACGCCACCAGCGTTTAAACGCCAGGTGCGTTCCTTGAAAGAGGAGCGCGTTTAGCGCGTCCGCATAGAGAATGAATTGCTGAAAGATGCTGGCAGCTCAAATGAGCACATTGTGTGTGAACGCCGCCTTATAGTGTCAAACTGCAAAGGCACCATTCTGCACAGTGAAGCTCAGACATATACAGAGTCCATGTCTACATTAGGCCGTATTGCACTTCGTTTGCATCTATTGTCCACACTACTATTGTTTGGAGTGTTAAACATGAAGACACCGGTCTCCGGCGCCCGAGCCCGTCTTTGTCATCAGAATCCATCTTTGAATGCTACTGTGGACATGGAATGTTGAAACGATGCAACTAACCTACATGTAGAACAGGTGGCGGGCGGTAAGCAGCTTGAAGCTGTCAGCGACCCGCCTACAAACAACAGAAGAAGAAAGTGCATGGATGTCGAATGCACTGACGCCATCTTGTCTGCTAGCCTTCTTGCTCATCTGTTGCTACAGCTAGCTGTTACACTACTGTACTACTGCCCACAAAACAGAACGACCGGGTAACTTTTTAGCATAAAGGAAAAGCCAGTAGTTTGTGGATATTATCTCCAGACCTCGCGTCACCAGCCTGCCCCGGCCGCCTGCGGCTTGACGTTACCTTCCACAAAATTGAGGTAATCTTTAGCTAACGTAATTGCAAGCATGACATTTAACATGTCCATTTGTCAAATATTACATGAGGACTAACATTCTAGAGTAGCAGAAGTTACATATTAATGTTAAACATTATTGCATGCTGCACAGCCTAGTGTTGGGTAAACAAACGCCCATGTTTTGACAAAACGTTAACGTACAGTGATTAATAACACGTGTCGTTTGTTTCTTCAAGGGAATGGGATGATGACCGTCGAGTGATGGGGACACACAACAGAGGATCAAATGATTTGTGGAAACTAGAGCCTGACCGATACTGGATTTTGGAGGCCGATGCCGATACCGATATTAGGAAGTAAAAAAATTCCGATATCGATATATCGGCCGATATTCTTATATTATATAATTCACCATTATATTACACAATTATTTTGCAATGATCCCTCAAATATCAAACACTTGACAAAGATTTGACAATGTCTTGAGATATGTAATGTAGGGAGGATATTTTACAGCTTATCAATAAACTTTATTGTCCAAAATGACATCAATGCAATGAAACAGTAATTTAAGAAAAAAGGTCAAATATACACGACATGCTGTCTATAACTTAAAAAATACAAAATTAAAAAATATCGGCATACAGATATATATATATATATATATACAGATATATCGGTTATCGGCCGATAATATCGGTGGACCGATATATCGGTCGGGCTCTAGTGGAAACTTAATGTTATTAAATGCTGTAACGTTAACGGTAATTCTCATGTGTATGGCTTATTTAGCCTACTCAAGCTCTCCTGAGATTATAACGTTAACCTGTTAGGCTACTGTGCAGGTTAATATTGCTGATGATCAGTTGTTTCAACATAAGATATAACACAAGTCAAATGCCAACAGTTTTGAGACTTTGAGAGATTTGTTTTGAACTATTTGTACAGATCTATCTGCCAGTGACCGGAGAATTATCTTGTTTTTTGTTTGTTTTAATGCTTTTGTCAATAAACATTGCCAACAAATAGCCTTGTTGTTATTGTGCTATGTACTTGGGTAAATCATGTAGGCTACCTGAATGTATCACAATATGATCGCAGAAGGAGCCCATTAGTTGTCTGGTCAGAGGCAGGTTGGATAAAATGATTAGATGTGATATGTTATAATAAAGATTGTTGGTGTCGAGTGAACACGAAATATGACACGAACTGAAGATTGGATCAGAGGACATGACGACGGAGAAACAACTGACCAGCAGCCTGCTTCAAATCAATGCTTTATATTTATTGAAATTAAATATATCTGTAACAATTTGGCATACATTACGTAGGCTACACCAGGGGTTCCCAACCTTTTTTGTGCCAAGGACCGGTAGATACATGGAAAAAAAGTCGCGGACCGGTTGTCAATTTTAATGGTTTTAGTTACATATATATTTACTCACCAGGTGGCAACAAAGGTTAAATAACAGCCTTTTGTGTTGTACTGTATGTAGCCTACAGTATTTATGTTTTTGTTTAAACTACAAACATAAATAAACGTCAACTTGAAACTATGTTTCAACTACCACACACAGCCTATAATATTATAGCCTATGTTTATATATATATATATATATATATAAATTTGGACCGGCTCGCAGCCCGGTACCAAATGCGTTGCGGCCCGGTCCCGGTCCGCAGCCCGGTGGTTGGGGACCACTGGGCTACACCATGCAACATATATTTCAATATAATTCAAACAACGGTTCCTTTCCCATACCATGGTGGGCTGGACTGTACAGTCTTGCTGTGAAAAAGTGACATTTGATTGTGTCAAGTGTTACACAACCAGTGTTGGGACTAACGCGTTATTAAGTAACGCGTTACAGTAACTAAGTTACTTTTTGCGGTAACGAGTACTGTAACGAATTACTTCATCAGTAACGTAACGTACTTACAATTATTGCGGTTTAAACATGCTCGTTACTCGTTACTTCACGATTCTGTGCGGGACCTACAGCAGCGAGGCTAGAGAGGAAAATGCGAGTCTGACGGCGGTCTGATGAGGAAGTAGGCTAATCGTGCGGCACTTCTATACTTTCTAATGTTACTGGACCAAATTCTGATAGTGAAACGGGTCATTTTGCGTGAGCTGTGTTGTGTACGGTAAGCGGTGTTCACTTCACACCGCTCGGCGAGTCAGCAGCATGGAGCCCTCTCCTCCTCGCTTCTCTCAGGCTGTCTGTCACCAGTGCCCTGCTGCACCCAGGCAAGCACAGCACTCGTCTCTCACTTACAGATTCCCCTCGCGTTGGAGGGTGTTCACGGTGTGTTTCGCGTTGTCATGAAATGGGAAGAAAAATGCCTGCAAGTCTCCTGCCTTTTGGAGATGAACTGCTATTAAAGGCAGCCGCGACGAGCGGCTGCTTTGAGGCTCTGCTCTGTCCCTATCTGCAGGCAGCGCTGGGCTCTGCTGCTGGGGACTGCCCCATAGTCCGATACCTCACGAGTCCGATACCTCACGAGTCCGACACCTCATGGTTTTGGGTTAGGGTCTGGGGGAGGTTAGGTTTAGGCGTGCACTCCGCTTTTACAAACGGTAACCACGGTGTTTATGTTGTTCAGCCAGGATATTATAGACTACTGATACAGTTGTTAATTATACACTGCCAAAAGTGTACTGGCTACTTTTTGAAGGCAATAATAAATATGCCTCAATGCCTAAATGTTGTGTTTTCTTGTTCCACTACTTTTCGTCGTAGTGATAATGGGTACAATGCTCAAATTTGACAGTTGTCTTGTCCCACACTGTGCTACAGCAACCCCAAAATAATGTGTGTGCATTAATAAGAGAATTGAGTTTAAAAAAAAAGTAACTCAAAAGTTACTTTCCTAGTAACTAGTTACCTGCAAAGTAACGAGTAACTTAAAGTAACTGAGTTACTTTTCAGAGCAGTAACTAGTAACTGTAACTAAGTTACTAATGTAAAGTAACTTGCCCAACACTGTACACAACATACGTGATTGTATGTTGAGTTCCATCGATAAATGATGTTTTCCAATAATGACACATTAGCTTACCATATTTTTAACTGAGCTTGGTGGAATTACCTCAAGCCAAGTGCATCAGCTTTAAATGTCCAATACAGAAGAGCATTAAACAAACAAATCTGCAAAAACTATATTTATTGAAATGTGATCGCCACATTACAAAACGTTATAAAGCTCAAATTGTCTGCCCATAGCGTCACTTTACATGGAGGCTATGTAAGAAATTATTTGCATCTGTTAAACCAACATTTATCTTCCATAATGAATTAACTCATAATCATAATGCTACAAAGACATGAGCTAATCACCACAGAACCGCACAGACCATTTCGCCCGGTATCATGGCCGTAAATGTGTCCAGGCCACTGAGATAAATATGAATCTTCATTATATGTCGATGAAGCGAGCAGCTCTGAAGTAAGCTTCCATCAGCTAGCATGGTCGATGTGATGGCTGGACCCCCTGCCCTCAAAAGTCAGATTTCAAAATAGGCGTTATTTTTTATAAACTGGCCTCATAACGGGGATCTATAGCCTACAGTTATGTGTCTACAACATTATTAAAAGATCATAAAGGTAACGCTGTTTTCTGACAGTTTGCTGCTTCTTCTTCGCCTTGAACGTAGGCGTAGTTGCTGCCGTCTCGTTGTGGACTCCAGTACTAAACATAGAGACAGGCGCATGCCCAATGTACTGTATGTGTAGCCTAGGTAAACCCAGCCACCACGTGACCTGCTCTCTCAGTTCCCAGTCACTATCGTCTAGCGAACGGGCCATTCAAATCGATTTCTGCGGCGATTGAAAGACTCGCGCAGACCCGCAGCCACCCCGCAGCCAATGAGTGACGGCGTGACTGCCAACATCAGTCCTGCCGTGATCGGCCAATCAGAGAGTGCGTCTTTGTCAATGACGTGTAACAGCTGCAGCGGCTTAGCACTACCTAGCCGTTAGCATTTGGCCTCTCTAAAGCATAGCTCCCGAGCTAGCTACTAGCTGGCTAGCTATATGGCTATGCAACTACGTGAGGAAATTCAAGTGAAAACAGCTGTTGAGGTTGAGGTCTGTTGATCAAAATAACACCTAGCGTTATCGAAATCGGATTTTAGCGGACCATACAAGCCAGGGCTTCAGAGCTGATCACCTGGACACATTTTATGGCGAAATTATCTGATAAACTTGTCTGTGCTGCTCTGTGGTGATCAGCTAATGTCTTCATAGCATTGTGATTATGATTTAATGCATTATGGAAGATAAACGCTGGTTTAACATAATTAAAATAATTCCCTACCAAACATGTAAAGTGACGCTTCTGGGCAGTAGACCATTTGGGCATAACATTATGTAATGTGACATGAGATCACCACATTTCACATTCCACATTTTCAATTCATTTCATTGATAAACGCTGGAAGGCTGGGTAGCATTAGCTGACGTCATCCAGGCTACAGTAACATTAGGCTATTATAGTTATGAAACGCTGATTCAAACGTTACAATAATAAGACACAATAGGAGCCAGTTACCCTACTGTAGATAGAGAGTAATTTCAGACCACCAGATATCACCATATTTATGTTATTAAATGCTGTAACGTTAACGGTAATTCTCATGTGTATGGTTTATTTATAAGCATTCATTGATTGAAGCAGAGTGCTGGTCGATTAAGTTTCTCTGTAGTCATGTCCTCTGCTCCAATCTTCGTTCGTAGTTTCTTCTGTCTCTCGTCCAGCAGCTGCAGATGTCATCATTATCCACGTTATTGATTATTATTTATAAAAAAAATCTCGTGTAAATATTTTGTGAACGCACCAATAGTTAGAGAAGGAAACCTCTCTTTGCATTTTATTTTTTAATAAAAGTAGGCTACTTGTGATATCTCACGTGGTCGATCATCATTGCAAATTTATGTGAACAGCTAGGTTTAATGACAAATATGGAATATCACCCAAGGAAATACCACGGTTTAATGCCAACAGATAAACCATACAGATTTGTTGTAATTGTGAACACATAAGGGAGCAAAGACATGGTTTTCAAGTACAATGTACAACTTTTATTCAAAGACAGGATTGAAAAATATAGGTCACTTGTATTCACTTCAGTAATGTCAGGTCTCAGTCGCATTCACGCTAACCTCTTAACGTCTAGCTATAGCTAGGTTACATCTGGAATATGATATCAAGCCAGTAATGTAGCTAGCTAGCGTTAAATAGGTTTATCTGTAACCACGCTGAAATGTGAGGGCATTAACGTTAATATTTCTAGCTAGGTCAAACACACCTTAACGTTATGAGTGTGGCCGTTTTTGATTAACATTAAGTCCACGATCAAGTCTAGCATTTCGGTATATTCCTACCTCTTAACATCTAGCTAGCTAGGTTGGATCTGGAATATGATATCGGCTTGATACATTTGATTGTAGCTACTCATACAGCCGTGTGGAGCTTATCTAGCTAGGTTGCATCTGGAATATGATATCAAGCCAGTAATGTAGCTAGCTAGCGTTAAATAGGTTTATCTGTAACCACGCTGAAATGTGAGGGCATTAACGTTAATATTTCTAGCTAGGTCAAACACACCTTAACGTTATGAGTGTGGCCGTTTTTGATTAACATTAAGTCCACGATCAAGTCTAGCATTTCGGTATATTCCTACCTCTTAACATCTAGCTAGCTAGGTTGGATCTGGAATATGATATCAAGGCTTGATACATTTGATTGTAGCTACTCATACAGCAGTGTGGAGCTTATCTAGCTAGGTTGCATCTGGAATATGATATCAAGCCAGTAATGTCAGGTCTCAGTCGCATTCACGCTAACCTCTTAACGTCTAGCTATAGCTAGGTTACATCTGGATTATGTATAATATACAGTATAATACTACGCTCACTACGTCATGACATTCACATTAACGCCTCCAAAAATCTACTGTAGCTAGCTAGCGTTAAATAGGTTTATCTGTAACCACGCTGAAATGTGAGGGCATTAACGTTAATATTTCAATTAGGTCAAACACACCTTACCGTTATGACTGCGGCCGTTTTTGATTAACATTAGCGTTAAGTCCATGATCAAATCTAGCATTTCGGTATATTCAGTGTGTGTGTGTGAAAAGGATGTTAGCATGCTAGCATTATTAGCACAGAATGTATACAGTCCATGGTACAACGTTAGCCCTTCAAGTCCTGAGGCGAACAGCACTGGAGGATGAAGTCTGCAGTCTGGCATTCAGTGTCCAGCATAACAAGCACGCCTGTTTCCTCATCAGGTTGGCAGCAGCTGTATAGATGATGACTGTTCTTCACAGCCACAAATATCTCTCCAGATCTGCGGCCATCTGCAGCAGGGATCGAGGTTTGGGTCAGTGTAGACAGTTGTCCTGTTCCTCTTTCATTCCCTGACCACCGTCACGCGATGTTCTCTCTTCTTGTAGCTGGTTGTAACCATTTGCGTGCTAGCAGTACTGAAATGAAAAGTGTTAGCTCGCTTGCTAACAACAAAGGTCGCAGAGCGATGACGCCATCTGCTGCACTGCGCATGTGCTCTGTGCACAAAGCTGGTTGGATGACGGTTGCGTAATGGAGCGGTCTATCGGGGGGGGGCCAACAACCGCAGGAAATCGTTTAACAATGGTGGGAATCCAGACCATAGTGACTGAGAACAGGTCTGAGAGCAGGTCACGTGGGGGATGGGTTTACCCAGGCTACTGTATGTGTAGCGTCATGTAGCGTGCGTCTCGTATGAGCTAATTTGGACGGAGACTGCTCGCAGCCTGCTCTAGTGTAGACTGGGAATGCTTCAACTACGGGGTCTTTGAAAACGAAGTAATGAAGACTTGACCTGAAGGAGCGAGAAGAGAAACAATTGTTTTACTTCAGGGGGTTTGATTAGTAACTGTAATGTGATTACTGGATTTATGAACCTTAATGTCCTACTTGTTACCAACAAATGTAATGTGATTACAGTAACCCCCAACACTGTCTCACACACGCACATGTGCGCACACACACACAGCCCTGATGGAACCAATTAGCAGACGCTATCTTGGCCTGGAGACGTCACAAGCTGCTCTGCTCCCCAGGGGGTCTGTGTGTGTGTTTGAGAGGGAAAGAGAGAGTGTGTGCGTGCGTGCGTGTATGTATGTGTGCGTGTGTGTGTGTGTGTGCCTGCACGCTGCACTACCAATACTTCACTGTTAAAATATTTGTGTTACAGTTTGTATTACTGACCTACATTTATCTGTGTGTGTGTGTGTGTGTGTGTGTGTGTGTGTGTGTGTGTGTGTGTGTGTGTGTGTGTGTGATGTCATAGTGAGCTGTCTCCAGTGACCTCAGCCACAGGAAGATGACCATATAAGGTTAGACAATCCACACACACAGAGGAATAAACAGTAATTTCAGTTTGGGATAAAGCAGCTCTGTGGGTGTGGGAACATTCATTTTTCCATTCACGTTTTGTCAAATCATTACAGAAAGAGTTTTACTGAAGAACTGTTTTACTCAGACAAAAAAAAACGGTGGTCTGTGGTCTCTCATAATTCATCTTGTAGAACTCCACCTAAATGCATTTATTTGGTCTCATTTATAACGTATTGGACGTGTATGTTTTCAATAACGTGCCTAAAACAAAGTTATGATTTACCAAACGTATATCTCTTTGAAATGGCTGGTTTACCTTTTGAAGATAATATAATATAATCTGTTGTGAATTGGGTTATGATGGTTTGTCATCTTTTTATAAGTGGGTCCCCAGAAAAAAGTGTGGGAAACACTGGTATAGAGACACTGCATGAAATAGGCCATGCCCATCATTAGAGAAAGCTCTCCATTCACCTCCATACACCAGCATAATTTCCAAGCTGTTGTGTGGTGGGCTGTACAGCTAACAAAAAATACAACATAAAATGACAAATTAAAGTATTGTTTGTACTCCCGAGCAAAACAAGGAAGCTGTTGAGAAGAAACATGGTGATCTAGGCTGTAAGGAGAGAGGGCTGACAGGGCTCATCATGGCATAAGAGAGTACACAGTTAGAATATGGAGAGTATTTTGCCAGTAAGCCTTGGTTCACACTGGGCGCTATTCAGAAGCAGAGCTGAAGCTGCGCTGAACAGAAGCTGAGTGTCACGCTAAACCAGTCACACAAGAAACACTCTTTTCCTCGGCGCTGCCTTCCCCTGCCCACAACTTGCATTGACTTCATGCCTGGCAGCTCAGTTTCAGCGTGCTGCACGCTTGGAAAATAGAACAGAAGCCTGAACTATTGCTTCAGCGTGTCTTCAGCGTGGCGTGGCATGTCTTCAGCGTGGCGTGGCGTGTCTTCAGCGTGTCTTCAGCGTGGCGTGGCATGGCGTGTCTTCAGCGTGGCGTGGCGTGTCTTCAGCGTGTCTTCAGCGTGGCATGGCTTCAGCGTGGCGTGTATTCAGTGTGTCTTCAGCGTGGCGTGGCTTCAGCGTGGCGTGGTGTGTCTTCAGCGTGGCTTCAGCGTGTCTTCAGCGTGGCTTCAGCGTGGCGTGGCGTGTCTTCAGCGTGTCTTCAGCGTGGCTTGGCGTGTCTTCAGCGTGTCTTCAGCGTGTCTTCAGCGTGTCTCCTGATAAATGGAACAGGCTCCAAGACTCTAAAACTGGAGCGATTGGTCTCTATAGAGTCGTTCAGAGTACCTCTTGAAGATACATCATATAGGGATTGCTCTTGTTTTTCCTAATGTGCCTTTTATCATTTTATCTTATTTCTTTAGACTGTAATTTTCTGTTTTGTTGTAAATGTCTATGCACTGATGCACTGTAACAGGGCGTCCCTGCAAATGAGAGACCCCCCTTCCCCACACAGACACACACACACACACACACACACACACACACACACACACACACATTTATCATTTTATCTTGTTTCTTTAGACTGTCATTTTCTGTTTTGTTGTAAATGTCTATGCACTGATGCACTGTAACAGTGATGCCCGCCCCCCCCCAACACACACACACACTGCCACCCCCCCCAACACACACACACACACACACTGCCACCCCCCCCAACACACACACACACACACACTGCCCCCCCCCCCCCCCCCGCTCTGACATCACAGCTTGATGTGCCTGCAGCAGATCACACAGGCTGATATCTGTGATTCATTGATCAGAACACAGCAGGGATCCACTATCTATTAACATACCACAGATAACACACACAAAACACACACACTCACACACGCGCACACTGTGTGCGCGCGTGTGTGAGTGTGTGTGTGCGGCACACACCAGAGCATGTGAGCGGAGCGTGGAGCGGAGCGTGGGGATTTTGGCTTGAGCGGTGAGCGGGGACCAGAGCGGTACCGGAGCGAAAGTTGGAGCGGCACCGATCACCCGCTCAGTCCCCATCACATGTTCGAATCAGAATGCATCGGTGCGTGGCCATGTGGCGCGTGGCCATGTGCACGCCTATTATTTTCTTGCCAGCTGCGGCGAGACGAGAAGGAAGAGAAACGAACATGCAGCCGACTCTGCTGAGCTCATGTTATTTGTAGTGAGCAATGCCCATTGCCCAGGCGTTTAAACGCAAATTAAAACACCCTGGCCTTTGTATCTTTTTTATTCTTTTGAGCGGAGCGGAGCGGAGCGGAGCGGAGCGGAGCGGTCTGGAGCGGAGCGGTCTGGAGCAGAGCGGTCTGGAGTGCTGGAGCGGGTGGAAAGAGCCGCTCCGTGAGCGAGGAGCTCCACTCCGCTCACATGCTCTGGCGCACACACACACACACACACACACACACACACACCAGTGTTTCCCATACATAAAGGAATTTGTGGCGGGCCGCCACAATAATATTTTGACCAAATTTTTTTTTTTTTTACAGTGCACCTGAACGCAACATGCAAGATATCCGCTGAATAAGTGTCCAATAAATGTTCATGTCATTCTGGCCAATACTTCTGTTATAGCATTTCAGTCTGGAATATGGAATATCTTTCAATAATCTATGATTTAGCTGCTAAATTGTCAAATACCGCCATCTGCTCACTACCCAGGTACTTATGTATGTACTTAACCTAACTAACTTAACCTAACTAACTATCCGGTGTGCACAACACTGTCAGCCTAAACTCCGGCTGACACCCCAAAAACCTACAATCCGCTACAGAAAAATGTATATTGTTTGTTTATTAACTGGCCCCTCGCCTTCTATCATTTCACGAAAGTGGCAAAGCAAGTTGAGTATCCCTGACCTATAGTTCACGAAAGTGGCAAAGCAAGTTGAGTATCCCTGACCTATAGGGAGAAATTTAGTTTGTCATTGTAAACCCACAGCACAGTAATGATGACATGTTCTTCATAGATCTAGCCTTTTAATTTAGCTCTTAAGCTTTCTCAAAGTACACCAAATTCATGCATTTTACTTTAAAATGTTTAAAAAAATTTCGTGGGGGAGCATGCCCCCGCACCCGCCTAGGGGGTCTGCGGTCCCCCACCACAAATACTAAAAATCCTGTGGGAAACACTGCACACACACACTGTTGACACATGGTTTTTCCTGCAGGCAGCAGAGTGACGCCTCGTTGCAACATGCCCTCTGAGCGGACTGCTGGACTGGAGACTCCTCTTACACGATTCCTAACTGGATGCGATGCCACTGAGCATGAAGCTGTCCTAACGCTGTAGACGCTTGCTGGCGCCTGCTGGTCGCTTGGTGCTGCAGCTTGATTGGCTCTCTTTCTGTCTTTCCGTCTTCAATTGGTCAATTTCAAATTGGCCCCTCCTCTCGTCGCTGCAAAAACAATCACTGTGGCCAGGGCGTAACCTGCTCCATGCATCTGCGAACAGGCTGGGCGGCGTGTCGCTTGATTGAAAAAACACTTGCCCTCGCTCCACCTTCAAAATAAAAGCTTCATGCACCACTCCACCTTCAAAATAAAAGCTTCATGCACCACTCCACCTTCAAAATAAAAGT